>NC_060139.1:1046391604-1047109729 GCF_021461385.2 Schistocerca piceifrons | reverse complement strand
CGGTATCTTGTCTGGCTAACCTTGCTGCTTCATTGCACGATCCAAACTGTCGTGGAAGATACATTTGTGGTTCCGCATGTGTTTGTGATGACGTTTGTTCATCAAGAATTTCGAAACGTGTTTGTTGCTGTGCAGGCTGTCTGATTTCACGTATGTTACTTTCCGCCTGTGATTGGAAACGCAAATGCGTAATATCTTCGTGAATTGCTTGTTTTTCCGGTGCTGTTACATATACGGATGTGGTTGCAGACTCTGTGCTTGTTCGATCCTGTTCACTACGCTCTTCAATGGTTTGCAACAACTCTGTTCGCAATTTCTGAAATTGTCGCTTCGTTTGCGCTTCTATTTTGACTATGTGGTTATCATATCTTTTCAGCGCTGCTTTTGTGATACGTTTGTGTAACACACTGTTTTCAACAATTTCACCCGCTGTACCTGCTGCTTGTCTAGTAGTTAGGTTTATCTGTTTCTCTAGTTTCTTGACTTCTCCCTGGGTGTTGTTACGTAATGTTTTGATCTCGTCCTGAATGTCATTACGCAATGTTTGTACGTCCGCTTGTACCCTGTCAGTGTCTGTTCTCAATTGATTATGACCTGTTATTAAGTTTCCTATCACTTCTCGATGTTCTTTTGCCTCGTCTTCAATATGACTTAGGTGTAACTGAATTTTTTTGTTTTGTTCTTTAATCGCACGCATTTGTCTCGTGGTTTCTGCATTGTGAATTTTAATTTGGTTCGCAATTTCTTTATTTTGTCTTGTCATGGTTTCCGTCATTAATTGTAATAATTCTGCCAGATTGGTGGGTCCTATTGCGTTTTCCTCCGACGTCCTACGCTCTGTGTTTTCGCCCAAGTGTTGGTTTGCAACCGATTGCATTGAACTGTGCGGTGACACGTTTCTGCTCGAATTCCTTGTACTCTGTGGTGAGGGAGCTCTGATTACTTGCACTATGGGTTCTACGTATTCAAGACGCAAGTCCTCTGTCGTATGCTGACTTATGTTTTCTATGCCTTGACGTACATTACCCTCGTTATGGTGCGTTATATGTCCTATTTTTCGCGACACTGCATCGTCTGTTGTACTGCCCTCTATTCTATGTCCGTCATCATGTTGGGTCTCTACGTCAATTCGGTCAAGGTCTCGATCTGTCATTGCTAATCTTTCCGAATGCCTTATTTTCTGTTTTAAAAGCAATTCACGCGCCCTACGTCGCGTCAACATGCGCTCATACGATCTCACGCGTTTTATAAACTTTTTGCACACACGACTTGACAAACCATTCACTTACTTGTTGGGTCAGAACCAACTTGTCAACGATGTATCCGCCAACTGTGCGCTTGCATTGGAGAGAAAACTTAATTCTTACAATATTAAAATTCACAACTTAATTATGCTATTGTCTCTGCTAGAATGTCTATCTATTGAATACTTTATTACTATATATCGCCGCAGCTGCTGTTTTCGACTATTTACAACGTTCAAAAACATTTTTGTTATTACGAAAATCTTTCAACAGGATATTTTTCTGACCTAGTTAGGCATGGTATTTTACCATCCTGGCAGGGTCGTCATTTTCTAACATTCTGTGTGGTGTCTGTTTGTTCTATATTGTGTCTCCCTACCACTTTCGCGCAACGACGCTCTGAGCGTGTTTTTTAGGGAATTGACTAGTTTGAACCTGGGACCTGTTGCTAGTATGGAGACGCCAGACCACACATGACATCTAGAATTCAGAAGAGTTCAGTGAGACTAGCGATGATATAACCAAATACTTAATGATTTCAGCGTCAGCTCCACTGCACTCCCTGTAAAAGAATCTTAATACTAACTAAATTTAGTGGAAGGGATTCAAGGCTTTCCTATTTTTAGTTAGCTGGTAAAATAACGTCGAAAAAGCAGTTTAGTTTAGGATTGGAAATTTTATTCTACTCGCAAAACATTGTTTATAAATTACACTATTGATAAAAGGAAATGTTTTATTACAGGATGGTAAAAACCAACTGCGTTCAACAAATATGTGAACGAATATTCCCTGAATGGGTTTCCAAGTTCTACAATGGATCGAAAGATGACCTATGCCATATCACATCTATAATCTAGGTTTAAATTAAGTTTCACAAAAGAGAAAACTATCAAAATGGTCTACAGTGACCCTCAATTATCTTTAATCACTTATCTAACTTGTCGTAAATTACCGTGGCTGATGTTGCTTCTCAATAACTATATAACAGAAAAATCATCGCGTTTCAGATTTTTACTTCAAGTGGCAAATGTGAACACCATGAGCTTTAATTGACGATCGACACTAGTATTACGCAAAAAGGGGGTGTAACAGATGAGACTTTTGCAGTTCTGAGTGAAGCTTTATGCGCTGTTATGCGGCATCGCGTGCGTTCATTACCTTGTCGGTGTTCGTCAGGGGGCGGCGGGCAGCACAGCTCCGCTCACCTCGCTGTCTCGGAAGCAACTCTCTCATAACGTCTCCTTACTACAATTTACCGAAGTTGGTTTAAAAAAAACTATCTGGCTGTGTTTTCATCTGACCAGTCAGGGTCTCAATGTTAACCTTAAGCTCCGCCTACAAAAATTCTGTCTATCCAATGAGAAACGTTATACTTTTCGTGGTGGGGCAATGTTTTTTAAAGTTTGCAACGTAACAGAGACGTGAAAAAGTCTCACACTAAAACTCGCAGCTGGTGTGGTCCTTTTAGCGTTATCGTAAGATCTATACTGTTCTTCTGGAGGGATCTATCTTTTAACGTGGGCTGGGGGGCTGGTCCAGACGTAACAGAGACGCGAAAAAGTCTCACGCTAAAAGTTGCG
The DNA here is from genome assembly GCF_021461385.2 of Schistocerca piceifrons. NCBI lineage: Eukaryota > Metazoa > Arthropoda > Insecta > Orthoptera > Acrididae > Schistocerca > Schistocerca piceifrons. The sequence goes on along the minus strand of NC_060139.1, from coordinate 1,047,106,905 downwards.
GGTGGTGTAGCACTTTTTGTGTTATCGCAAGATCTCTACTGTTCTTCTGGAGGGCTCTAGCTTTTAACATTGGCTGGGGGGTGGTCCTGACGTAACAGAGACGCGAAAAAGTCTCACGCTAAAACTTGCGGGTGGTGTGGCCCTAGTGGTTAGCTGGCGACGTGGGTGTCCGTCCGTCCCTTATCGTAGGGCCTTCCAGCTTAACACGGTTCTGCTCTCGGCTTCTGTTCTCGTTTCTCCCCTCGGAACTGCGTCTGTCTCACGGTGGGAAAGTATGACATGCATTTAGGCATTCTTGTGTTAGTCTGTGGTATTCCATTTGCTCACTCGTTACTCGTATTACTTTGGTTAATTTAATGTCACGATTTATTCGGAGCTATGTGCCATACTACTGGATTTGCTTATCATGTCAGGGTTTCCATGGAAGGTGTTGGATTTGCCTGACACCTTACATTGTGTATGGATATTTTGATTAGTTGTGTTAATTTCTTCTTTTTATTGGTGAGTATGATGTCAGATTTGTTACGTGGTGCTGTTTTATCTGTTATTATTATTATTATTGTTATTATTACTATTACTTTTATTATTTAATCTTAGTACTGATGACCTAGGATCATCTAACAACTTCAGTTCCTCTTCTTTCCTTGTTGTTTATTGTTTTCCCAGTACGTCCTCTCCTTCTCTTCATGTTGTCTCTTCCTTTCCTCTGTCCATTATTCTTAAAGTGGTTTCTTTCTGTTTCCAGTTCTTTGATGCTGTTTCTTTCTGTAATCCATTCTACTGCCGATTTTTGTTCCAGAAGTCAGAAATAAGAAGGACATTCAATAAGTAACCGAACACATTTTTTCTGAAAGCAGTTTGTGTTGTTTTTTTTTTTGCGATTTTAGCACACCATACTATTCCAAGCTCTTTTGGCTACAAAACCCTACTTTCCAAAATATTCTCCGTTCAATGCGCCCATCTTATTGCCCCTAACTAGGAGGGCCTGTTTGCTCGCATGGTACCATTCTACTGGTGGACATTGTAGCAACGTCCTGCTGCAGCCGGCCGGAGTGGCCGAGCGGTTCTAGGCGCTTCAGTCTAGAACCGCGCGACCGCTACGGTCGCAGGTTCGAATCCTGCCTCGGGCATGGATGTGTGTGATGTTCTTAGGTTAGTTAGGTTTAATTAGTTCTAAGTTCTAGGGGACTTATGACCTCAGAAGTTAAGTCCCATAGTGCTCAGAGCCCTTTGAACCATTTTTCTTGCTGCATCAATAACCTCCCCGATATGCACATACAGCTTTTCATGGAGTGCTTCCTTCATTGGGCCAAACAGATGAAGTCGGAAGGTGTCAGATCTGGGCTGCAGTCTGGATGAGGAAGAACAGTCCGACGAAGTTTTGTGAGTTCCTCTCGGATGTGCAGACTTGTGTGAGGTCTTGCGTTGTCATGGAGAAGGTGAAGTTTGCGTTTTTGTGGCGACGGACATTGTGAAGTCGGTTTTTCAGTTTCCTGAAGCTATCGCAATACATACCGGAGTTCATGGTTGCATCATGAGGGAGGACATCAAACATAATAATTCCTTCAGAGTCCCAGAAGGCTGTCACCATGACTTTACCAGCTGAGGATGCAGCTTTGAACTTTTTTTTTCAGAGGAGAGATGGTGTCTCGCCACTCCATGGATTGCCATATCGTTTCCGATTCGCAGTAATGGGCCCATGTTTCTTACCGTGTGACGGTTTTCCACACAGGTTATGACGCTCATCCTCGTAACACGCAAACAAGTCCGCACAGATGACCCTTCGTTGCTTTTTATGGTCTTCTGTTAGGCGAAGAGGAAGCCAGCGGACACACAGTTTTGTGTACCACAGTCGTGGACGAGTATGTCAGGCCTACCAATAGGGACGTCCACTTGAGCAGTGACGTGTTTGATTGAGATCCGTCGATCACCTCTAATGAGACAGTCTGCATGTTCCAACATTGCACGAAACACAGCTGTGTGCGGCCGACCGGCACGTAGGATATCGCAACCTTGTTGCGATGATGACGGCTTCCCAACGACCCACCGTGCTTTTGTTCACTGCCAGACTTCCTGTAGACATTCTGCATGTTCCTATGAATATTCTTGATCCTCTGGTTTTCCGCCAAACGGAACTCAATGATAGCTCTCTCCTAGGAATGTATATCCATTACAAACGCCGTTCTAAAGACTACGTATAGTGCTGCCACTTATCGGCACTTCATGAAATTATGGGCTGAAGCGGGAATATTTCACAATGACCCACAACAAATTCCGCTCTGTTTTACAGAAACTGGCCGAAGAAAAAAGTGTTGCGTAGCTTATTGAACACCGCTCGTACTTTCGTCAGCCAATATTATTTATTCTGTACAGCTGTCCGAAAAATATTAATCTTCGCTTTGCTATAATTTCTTACGCTTGCTTTATATTTTCGGAGATCTCCTCATTACTTCTAATTTCCCAACCATCTGTGGTATGTTTTGTTCCCAGTGTTTTTCTAATAATCCTTCTTCCGTGTACTTCCATTCCGTCCACCTTATACTTCATCGTTAAGCATTCACATGTATATAAACATTCGGAACTTACCACTGTGGCAAAGTGTTTTAAGTTTTGTTTTTTTAGATTTGCATTTCTTGCTGACGATACTTTGTGTCAAACCGTATGTTCTATGCATTTTATTATCTCTTACATCCACGCATATTTTTCTAGTCTGCTGTGCTGTACAGTTTACAATGTGGCTATATTTTTTGGTAATAAGTTTTTTAACTGACATATGTACCTAATGTTCTTTATTTAACAGGAAAACACAAGGATTCCAAAGAATCATGCTAACGGAAAGAATGCAACCAATTTTATAATTATCACGCAGATACATATCGTGTATAACCGAGATAGGAAAGAAATTTCGATATGAAAATAAGTGATATTAAGTAATTACCTATAATTTAGAATAAGTATCTGAAACTGTATGACATTTTGAAACGTCCCCTTAGAAAAATTATACATGACTGTGCTTAAACTGACACACAATATTTTTAGCGTAACGGAATCTGACTTTCAATAATCCCTACAAAAGAATGGCCCTGACTAACATTAACCCATACCTTTCACAAATCACTTACCTCACAAAAATCTTCGTTACTCAAGCTACTGCAATACAGCGAGCGCCACTACTGCCTGCTAAATAAAAGATTCAAACTACTGATGGCACTAACTACTGATAGGCATAGTTAGCAAATGAAAGATTTTGATAGAGAATAAACAATGTATTTACCTTAATAGTGTTCAAAAGTCATAATATATATAGCAGTTCATGATATCCAGTTTTACAAATTTACTGTCTCTGTCCAGATCATCCGCTCTCAAAACTTCGCCATCTCTCTCCCCACATCCACCACTGCTGGCGGCTCACCTCCAACTGCGCAACGCTACGCGCTGTTAACAGCCAACTGCCCAACACTACAATAGCGAATATTACAGCAATGCCAACCAGCCACAGACTGCACATAGCACATAAAGTGATTTTCATATAGAGCGCTACATGGCGTTACCAACATAAAAACCTTCGCAGCCTACTTACAATTTGATTACAGGCAATAATTTACAGTCGTCAGCTCATCAGAGAACAAAAGTTACTGTCTGTTTATCACTGAACTGAAACTGAAATTACATACTAATTACAAGAGAATAGGAAGGTTCTTGAGGGGTAAAACAGCACACGCGCTAGTTTGAATGTAAAGGCTACGTTTAACAAGTCGATTTTAAGTTACTTAGAAAAGCACTAAAATTATTTGCAACTAACAAAATCTAATAGGGGTTGATTACCAGCAACACATCATGTGAGATGTACTGAATGACGTTTCTCACTGTAATGCAGTTTGCTTCAGGTTTTGTGAAGCAAACACCCGCAATCAATCACTGTTTTGTATTAAATGCTACCTCAAAAAGTTCGTAATGACTTCATTAACTAACGACAAACACGTTTGCAAAGCCAATGTTACGAAAGTCAAAAACACATGAAATATTTGTAAACACACAACAATATCTATAAAAGTCACTTTAGTCAAAATAGCATAAGTATTTTACTTTCTCAATAATTGAAATTACTTTTTCTTTGTGCTGTGTCTACTTGGTTATTGACTAGATGCAATAAAAGCACTATAATGCTCAAATAACTTTAATTACTACTGCATTAGTTTCATGAACTATTTAATTTAACTGCAAATGTATTTAATTTGCTCCTTATTGAATTACCCTTATCTCTGTAGTTTATGATTTCCTCGGCAATAATGATCAAAGGATAGAATACTGCTGATGGCTAATGAATTGGGATAATCAGTAGCACTCACAGTGTTTGTAGTTCAACTAAAAAGACACTATGACTGTCAGAGAGCTGAAACTACTACTCTGGCAAGTCATATACATAACTAAAAAGATAAGTGACTCGATATTACTTTGTGGCAAGTTGCAGATGATGCGACGTAATTCAGTTCGTTACGACCGTTGTTGGCAATACGCTCTTCCTTAACAACGAGCAGCTTTTAATGATTTTGGCCCCACAGTACCCTCGTCAGTTACCAAGTGTCTAATATGCTTTGTACTGTGCCCAGACAAGTGTTTGCTCACCTATTCACAGTGCCTTGCCATGCTGAAAACATCATTCGGAGAATACTCTCCGTTACGCCTTTGAGAATCACCACTTTGTGTCCATAATTCACCACAGAAGACTTTCATCTGTCTCTCTCTCTCTGCTACTGACTCTTCGAGCGCATGCGTCCAACTTATTAGGACATATTCTTTGGTTTCTATACAATACGAACGTCCCTGACTTTGCAAGCGTTTCTATTGTTAAGTTTTTACAGCCTAATACATAAAGTCACCGTACACTGTGGTGCGAAAGTTGTTACCGTTTGACAGCTGGAACGACACTAGCGCTCCGAACGGTGAGAAAGCAGAAAGTCACATGCGTCGTACGGATAATGTTCGTTTTTAATTATTTGTAACTTATTTAACAAAATAGTTGTTATAACTGTGCGTTCCATACTTAGTAAATTACCAAGAGACATGAATTATCGTGAAATAAATATAAAACCAGCCGAATTATACTGATTCAATGACATAAGCTGCAATTTACTCATGAAGAAATACTTTGGAATATGTGTATACTAACAGCTTACTCCGCTGAAAGCAAGAGAATGTAAACGTGTATTTCATGCATGCGAAGCCTATATTTATTTTGCTGTCTGTTGTTATTATCACAGGCTCTTTGCTTCTCTCCACTTCCTAATACAAGAATAATTTTGTAAATGTAATTACTTTTACTTCAAAAGCGAATGTGTTGAATATTCTTGCCGTCTGAGGCTTAAATTTAGCAACAATTGTGGAACTGGTTACTTCTCTATTGGGAAACAGTTTTACTGCTTTTGACGATTTGTTATAACGCCTGTGTCGTTTCCCCTTAACCTACAGCTGTGGTGGTTTATTTTGCACATTAAATAATGTAGGTGCAACACCCCGTATAGCTTTCCTACGTTCCAAATTCACTAATTTGGCTGAAATGGTACTGAACAAAACTCCACTGTGTTAAGTAGATATGCATCTTCCTGTAAAAGGTCAAGTCTTCCGGCGTTTACTGGTAATTTTTTGTTACTGAAGGAAAACGACGTTATTTAGTAAACATCTGTACATTACAAGAGAATCGTAAATAAACCGTCCTGTAATATATCGTTTCGTACCTTCCAGGGTCCTCAGGAAAATAAAGAATGATAACTGAGGTGTTATTTGGTAGTTATTGTCGGTTTCTATGGCGCTACATAGATTCCTTATTGTAAAAACTGTGTTGTAAATCAGTATTCTCACTCTTCCGATATCGTATTCAGAAGTGGCGCTTGCCGGCCGCTTGGGGCGCTTCTATCACTGTGGGTAATAGAAACGAGACGAAGCGTCGCGGCTGTTACGTTAGACAGTGGTATTATTTTTCACTAGTCTCATCCTTATATTACAGTTTTTAAATAGTGAATACTTGCAGAATTAATAAAGTATAGACACACACAATAAATTAATTTAAAAGTACATAATTTATTAACTGAAAATGTATGAGGCCCTGTGTTATTGCGTTATGAGTCTCTCAGAAATATTCTCGTTCATTAACCCTGTCTATTTCATCTGTTTGCGTTTCTATGTCTTTTGGTGCATTTTTAGGATTCCGTACCTCAAAAAACGGAACCCTTACATGGTCTCTTTGTTGTCTTACTCTGTGTCTGTTCTATTTGATTGTTGGAGACGCTTCTTCTCAGGAATGGGTAGACGCATCAAGTTTAAATTTATGCCACATACTAAGAACTACGGTACCAAGGAGCTTAAAAAATTTAAGCTTCTAAGTGAATGGAATCAAAAGATTATGTCACATATTTCAATGCTCGCGAACTCACTTGATAAAACCTATAGGGTACTTCCCGTTGACCTAGAAACATGAATTTTGGCAGGAAGCAAGGTTTCACAGTGCACGTAGAGAAAGAATATAAGAAAATTTTTAAATTGTAATTATCTCATACGAAAAATATTTCTTTCGGCATTTTTTATCCAACTTAAAATTTAAACAGTCTGAAAAGTCTTGGAATTCCCAGGACCGATATCTTGCCTGCTATCTTCAGAATTTCAAAGAGTGTCTTTCAGTCAGCATTGTCCAAAGCTTTGTGTAAGTTTAAAGATGCTATTAACGTAGGATTGCCTTTCACACAGTGATAGAGCTGGCCAAAGGACAAGACCTTCGCTTCTGTTTCATTGATGAGTGCACCTTGCAGACTCTCCTCACGTATTCGAACCTCCAAGCAAGTTTATTAATTCAGTCACGACTCCGTCAAGCCTTCCCACTGGAGACTGCGCTAGTTTAGATGATCCTTTCTTGGATTACCTTAGTGAATCAGCATTTAGGGTCTCCTCCTTACCTGTACTCTATGAAGATCTCTTTGGTGATGTCTCCAAAAGCAGATCTGGCAGCGCACTGGAATCTTTAGAAGGCGACCTGTGATTCACATTAGTAGTGTGGGTAGCTAATTTCTATGAATTAATTTCCAGTATGCCTTTACTATGCGCTTATTTTCAAATACCATAAAATAGAAAGAGTTCTGTATTATAAAGTGATTCCTTTAACAAATTCACAACGTTCCAAGAGCACAGTAAAGCCAAATATCACATCTGAACAGTATCTGAACACATTCTATCGCCAATTCTTACACCTGAACAGGCTCAGGGTACATTCTATCGCCGATTAGCGAACTTGGCGCGCGATCGAAATCCCTTGCTTACAACGTAGCTCTTCGTAGCCCTTCATACATCTTCAGTTAGTTACAATATTCATTTGTTTATTGAATTTACGTCTTTATGGCGTAGCGTTATTATTGTAGTGAAGCCCTGATGACCTATAGGCTACTCCTAATACCAGTTATGTCAAAAGGGGACTGAAAACATAAATATTTAATAAAATATAATCGGCACTTCGCGCCAGAGCACCAGTGGTTCCCCTACATCTGTACCTTTGAGTAAGATCCATTACCACGGCTCGCGTTTCCCACTCTACTCTCGTGATTAATCATCGCACCTCCGTGAGAACCAGTCCCCAGCTCACTGCCGGTGTATTATGCAGCAGTGCTTAACGCAGCGAACTGACTTCAGCTATCTGCCGAGTTTCAATAAACGTAAAATTAGGAAACATAAAGGTCCCTCAAAACAAAGAACATCTCACAGCCTGTGGCTCAAGCACTTACCGATATGAATACGGGATGGCGCAACGTCGAACTGAAACCACTTTCTCTCGCGGTCAGCAAGTGGTACAGTCTGACGGAACAAACCGAACAAGATGATGCATAGGTAAGACACTGGAGGACGACCGCTTCTGATAGCCGTACTACCATCCTGATTTAGGTTTTCCATGAGTTTCCTAATTTACTGAAGGTAAATCCCGGGATGGTTCATGAGACAGGAAACGGCTTATTCCTCGCTAATTCGTTCCCCAATCCCAACTTGCACTCTAATGACCTAGTCGTCTCCCTTCACTGATGTTTCGAGTGAACACCAGGTAAAAGAGAGGGAAGGGGAGGGGTTGAGGACCAACAAACCGGGTGGTATTAGCCGATCCGGTACGACGCCAGCCCACAAGATGACAGTGAACCGTTGATGATCCAAGACGAGCATGGAGCAAGCAGGTTTCCTGTCGGATCCTAAAATCAACGTGATATTTCGGCGATCCACTTGTCCGTCTTCTTCAGGAGAGACGTTGTCCTCCTGCTTAGCTGGATGGTCACGTGCTTGCCTCCCATGCACTGGACCCGGGTTCGATTCCAAGCCGGGTTGGAGATTTACTCAGGTTGGGGACTGGGTGTTGTGTTGTCCTCATCATTATTTCATCCTCATCATCGGCCGCAAGTCGCCCAGTGTGGCGCTGGCTGAAATAGGACTTGCACTTGGCGGCCGCACCCGATGAGACATCCCAGCCAACAGCGCCATACGATCATTTCAGGAGAGATGCTACTGCTGTTGAGTACCACTGAAACCTGATGCCAAGGCTGGAAGCCGTAGTTCTACACTCATGCTCATAAATCACGAATAATTGCAGAATGTGGTGCCACACAACGTGGCACTACACAAAACTGGCGCTAATAGCACAGACACATAGCGAACACACACGACGCAGATCTGTAAGTCCACGGTGTCGGTGAAAAGTTGAGAAAATCGTCTCGAAACACATGTGCTACAAAACGCCACTGTTTTTTGCGCATGTACCCCGACATCAATATGGGATTTGATCGCCATGCACACGTACACAGGCTGCACAACGGGCTGGCATACTCTGGATCAGGTGGTCGAGCAGCTGCGGGGGTATAGCCTCCCATTCTTGTACCAGTGCCTTTCGGAGTTCCCGAAGTAACGTAGCGGTTTCAAGACGTGGAATGATACGTCGACCAAGAGCATCCCAGACGTGCTCAATGGGGTTTAGGTCTGGAGAACAGGCAGGCCACTCCATTCGCGTGATGTCTTCTGTTTCAAGGTACTCCTCCACGATGGCAGTTCGGTGGGGCCGTGCGTTAGCATCTATCAGGAGGAAGGTGGGACCCACTGCACCCCTGAAAAGGCGGACATACTGGTGTAAAATGACGTCCCAATACACCCGACCGGTTACAGTTCCTCTGTCAAAGACATGCAGGGGTGTACGTGCACCAAACATAATCCCACCCCACACCATCAAACCACGACCTCCATACAAGTCCCTTTCAAGGACATTAAGGGGTTGATATCTGGTTCCTGGTTCACGCCAGATGAAACCCCGGCGAGAATCACTGTTCAGACTATACCTGGACTCGTCCGTGAACATAACCTGGGACCACTATTCCAATGATCATGTATTGTGATTTGACACCAGGCCTTACGGGCTCTCCTGTGACCAGACATCAGTGGAATGCATCTTGCAGGTCTCTGAGCGAGTAAGCCATGTCTGTTCAGTCGTCTGTAGACTGTGTGTCTGGAGACAACTGTTCCAGTGGCTGCGGTAAGGTCCCGAGCAAGGCTACCTCCAGTACTCTGTGGCCGTCTGCGGGCACTCATGGCGAGATATCGGTCTTCTTGTGGTGTTGTACACTGTGGACGTCCTGTACTGTAGCGCCTGGACACATTTCCTGTCTGCTGGAATCGTTTCCATAATCTTGAGATCACACTTTGAGGCATACGGAGTTCCCTTGTTACGACTTGCTGTGTTTGACCAGCCTCCAGTCGCCCTAGTATTCTACGCCTCATAACAATCAAGTGTGCAGACGTTTTCAGAAGTGCTAATAGTGACTGTGTGTTGAAAATGGCTCAAAGAACACATATTGATGCCGGCCGGTTTGGCCGAGCGGTTCTAGGCGCTTCAGTCTGGAACCGCTTGACCGCTACGGTCGCAGGTTCGAATCCTGCCTCGGGCATGGATGTGTGTGATGTCCTTAGGTTAGTTAGGTTTAAGTAGTTCTAAGTTCTAGGGGCTGATGACCACAGATGTTAAGTCCCTTAGTGCTCAGAGCCATTTGAACCATTTTTTTGAGTATGAGATAATTTGTCGTAACATTTGTTCGTCAGTAGACCAGCGTTACTCCCCAAATTCGTCCATATAGGTAGATTTTGGGAACCATATGCATCCTTTAAACTTGAACAGCGAAACACAATTACATCCCCGCTCCTCTCTCCACATGCGCTACCACAGCGTTTCTACCATCACCACAAACACTATATATATATATATATATATATAAACTTCCAATTCATAGATCTCTGGTTTACTCTTCTTATTCTTGTCGTGCTGCGCTACTTTAGACATTCGCCTGAACCTGATTTTGAACACCGGTTTACCGGAAAAATTAATTATTGTAAATATCAAAACCTGCTTCTTTGTTCTTGTATCAAAAGTTCGTCTTTCGAGAAAGTTTACTGTAAACGCTCCCTCACGACTGCTTAAACTTCCATTGCTTTGTACCGCAATTTTCACTGATGATACCAAGAAAATCTCTTATACTGAAAGCAGTGGCGGCTCGTGAGACTTGAAGGGTGTGGGGGCTCAATAGTGCAAGCAATACGTAATCAAAACTTACCTTGTCATTTTTTTCGTGTACATGAGCTCTATTCTCCTGTTTTCAAAATCTATATTTTACAATAGTGGAAGCCATAAGTAATCAAAATTTACCTTCTCATTTTATTTCTTGTACATCAGCTCTATTCTCTTGTTTTTGGTTGTAGCGAATTCCTCTTTAACACCTTTGTTCAAATCCGGAATGGCTTGTATCATCTCCTTCTCTACTGACAGCATTGCTGACGCATTCAATATTCCGTTCCCCATGGAATTCTGCAAGAATATCTTTATTGTATTTAGGGTAGAAGAGGACCCTTCGATCTCCACAGCCGTCAATGGAACGCTCACAATTATTCTTAAAATTGTCGTGCTTTCTGGGAAGGTAGCCATCTAGCTTGGATCCATACAGCAACCGGTGAGTTACAGGTGTTATGGAATTACATCATCTAAACCGCCTGGAGAATGGACTGCACCTGCTTGTTTGTACGTGTGTGTGTGTGTGTGTGTGTGAGTGTGTGTGTGTGTGTGTGTGTGTGTGTGTGAATAACTCAAGTGTCTGCTTCTCCTTTTTTTAAACTCTATGGCAGAATTTCTTATATAATAACGTCTTTTAATTAACTTGATCGTTTATTTTTTGCCTCGTAAGCGTCTTTTAATGGGGCAGCTCATTTAGTTTCTGCCTTGTCAGTGATGTCAGCCCGCTCCTCGAGCAGTTGTCGAATAAACCAGTCTCTTTGCTGCAGCTGCAGCGTATACGGCGTCTCTCGCCAGTGGCCTTGGCCACGACAGCGACTAATGAGCGAAACTTTTACTCAGCGGATCCGGGCTCCTCTGTGCTTAACCGCACTTCCTATGGTAGAATTCTCAGATAAAGTATGGAAGAGTTACTTAGATTTCAGTGCTCAAATCAAATTCTCCGTGTACCACGTATCTATACACTTTTTATACGACAATAGCGACCAGTCCCGCTCTCGCAGAGGTAGCCCTAAGTACTTCCGGCTGGAGCACTTGTCTGGTTTAATGGTATGTACAGATCTTCCTCGTGAATCAACTATGTGCTAGTGAAAACCATACCAAAATTCCTGCAGTAGGTCGTGAGACCAGCACTTTGAAGAATCGCCATTTGTCCAACAGGCACATCATGACCATTGCACATCTGTGCCTGCCGTCCAACAACAACTCGCTGCAATATTCTGTGTCATCCTGCATCGGCAATAGGAAATTAGTGCCTCATCTGTTGGCTACTGTTGACACCACAACGCAAACGTTTGCATTTGATATGGAGCTCTGAGTGGCAAGCATGGACTGTTGATGAAAAGCGTCGACACCCTACAGCTAAGTGGCGCTACACTGTTGCTCCAGCACCTGCTTGTGGGCGTGCCGAATCTGAGTGCTGTTTGTGGGTTGCCTGCCTGCAGGCGCCTAGGAATCGGTCACAGGTTGTCTCTCTGCAGGTACATTTTTAATGTGCACCACAAAGGTGCGCAGGTGGCGCTGAGGATGTTGTGGAACTGGCCTTAGATAGATCCTTGGCTATTTTATTCACGGATGTCTTAGTGTCACACCCTTCTATGATCACAACACAGGAGGGCGCCAAACAGGAGGCTGAAAAAGCTGCTTCACATCAAGTTGATATTTCGTCCGACTGTTCCTGATGGTTCTGTCCTGAATACCAGAGTAAAAATTGCTGTCACGCTGTAGTGTTAAGGGGTCGCAGGGGTGCTTATAGAAGAACTGAATCGTCCAGGGGCTGTCAGCAGTGTCTAAGGTTGTCAAGAATGTCGTTGTGTTGCACATAGCACTGAAAACTGCGTTTTTCGACAATGAAATGTGTGTAAAACAATGCCCCAAGGGAAGTGGAACCTGATAGTCAAGGAAGGCAGCATTTGGTTACGATTGGGGATGGGGCCATAGTCAGTTACTATTGGTTCCCTTTTGCAATTGCACACATTTATTTTAACACATTAATTCCAGACTCAGCAATAAATCAAGATATCACACGTTATTAATGAATGCATAAACAACTGTGTAATTAATAGTGCTTTCAGTGCGTTACAATTTACCAAATGAGCATAAAATACAGACACAGCAGATAATGTTTCAAAAACAAGCCAATGTGATCCCAATTAGAATTTTAAGGCAAGTAACCACAGTCACTCCTGAAGGCCTTTGTCGCCAAGAACGGCAACTATAAAAAATTTAAGAAGCATACTGTAAAACAGCAATGCAATAGCAAAGGTTAATTTAAAAAGACAGGCAACTGAACACCAAATGGGTGAGACAAAATGATGATAAACTTGGTAGCACAAACATTTAAACCTGCTGTGACGCTAAGAGTGGCAACTATACAAAAATTTCAAAAAATACAGTAAAACAGCAAATACAGCAGCAAAGGTTAATTTAAAATGACAAGCAACTGATCACCAAACAGATGACACAAAATGATGGTAGCACAATCATTTGAACCTGCTGTAACGCCAAGAATGGCAAGTATATAAAACAATTTAGAAACATACAATAAAATAGCAAATACAATAATAACAAAAAATGGTTCAAATGGCTCTGAGCACTATGGGACTTAACTTCTAAGGTCATCAGTCCCCTAGAACTTAGAGCTAATTAAACCTAACTAACCTAAGGGCATCACACACATCCATGCCCGAGGCAGGATTCGAACCTGCGACCGTAGTGGTCGCTCGGCTCCAGACTGTAGCGCCTAGAACCGCACGGCCACTCCGGCAGGCGCTCCATTACACGGGAAGTTTGTCGCAATGGGGGAAAATGACGAGGTTTCAAATTAATGACCCTTTAATTATTCTACACAGTGCATAAACAGTTATGAGCAAAAAATGAGACCTGTTAAACAACTTCTGGAAGTAATTAGAATACTAGGTCAGTTTTCCAAGAGCCTCTCTAAGGAGGCATTCGATCCTGTGTCTGAAGAGCTCTAAGAAACCAGTACAAACCTGGAGGAGATGTAATTACCATCCAGTATACATGGAAAATGAAGCTGAAATAAAAGGGGAAAGATGCCTAAATTGTACCACTTTCAAGCTTTTATTTAGTGTAACCTAAATAGTAAGTACAAAATTATTTAAACAATGCCTTCCTCAACTGTAGGATGTTGTTATTGGTATCTGATTTAGAGAATGGAAATTCTGAGAAAAATAAATACACCACACTTAATTTTTAAACGTCTACAAGTGGTACAAATTAGGAATCTGGCCTCCTAATGACATGTACTAGCGTGAGTTTAAGAAAATGTTCCAATTTTAATTCTTATGTCACCGTCTGCACACTTTACATGCATCTATAGTATGCACTTCATGCAGTCGATCATTTCTTCCATTCGATCTTCCTCGCACGACTCACAATACAATTTCTTCGTTTCATGAATGAGATTGTCAGGTGGCTTCTCTGCTGAGTCCAAAACACCTCGTTTTCACAGATTTCTTCTCCTTTGCTCCGTTTAATCTTTTTTTCTTTTTTTTGCATAGGCTACTGGTCAGATCACACCCTCCTTGGCTAGGCCTTGCATATCTTCATCCCACTTTGTCGACCAGGCTCCTTCTGCATTGAAATTATGGCGTGGTCCCTTTCTTTCTGCGATTTCGAACGCTAGTTTTCTTTCCTCTGACATGCATAAAACGAACATCATCTCCTTGAATGTACGAATATGCACTTCCATTTCACGTCTTCTGCGGCCAAAAATGTTTATTTCCACTTTCCGCATGCCTCTTAATTATTTGCTTAGGGACATTTCATACGCGTGCACATTCAATGCATCCATGATCCCCATTTACACATACTGTTACGGCTAAATGCTGTTAATCTGTGCTCCATTTTTCACAATACCTTTCTGTTACTATACTGTAACACAAAACAATTATTTAATAAGTAACTTACAATAAAAAGAGCATTAAAAAATTCAGCACTTCCTTTCAAAACATTATGTTGCACCAGTAATGTTAAACGCATTTCTAAGACTCACTATACCTGCAAGTTTCTTAAATTGTAACCATACAATATCGGAAAGTTATAGCGGTACATTGTAGACAACGTCGCCATTTTCTCTTTGTTAATTTCCTACAAACAAATCACAGTGAATACACATTCTCTTCGCCACGTCAACAAAAAGTTATATTAAAAGTACGGTACAACAAAACCAACGACGTCTTCAGACGATCTCTTCCTGAAAACACAGCACTCATAGCTGGTAATATGACTGCAAATAGCACATATTTGACGCTTAACTGTCTAAATATTGGGCAGCGCAAGAGAGAAGAATTTTATAGCGGTAGAACGAATTAGGAACCAATACGACGCAGGCAACTATCCCGTATATAGTGTCATATGTTCAGTGGCAGGGGTATGGATACGTGATATCAGTGCTTCAGCGCCTGAGGCAAGAGATATGCCATCTCTGAGAATACGCAGTCGTCTGGACTTCACATCTGCCTCCACACCTACAGTCTAAATGCCGAAAGTAGGGTCCTGATAGTTTCCCTGGGCTTGGCGTAGCTGCTTCGTATGTTTGCCACAGCCATTCACATAACGCTCTTTTGTATTGTACTTCTATCACAACACCTCACTGTTTTCACACTCCGTAGACGACTTGTTTCCAGTAACGCAGTTTCAGTACAGCCCATGGAAAATAACTTGGCACCCGTATAGCAATGCATTCTTGTTCTCAACACTCGGCAAGTCCACCCTACTGTTTCCAAGAGGCAGCACCGCAACACACTGTTGCCTGACGAGCTTCGTGGTGCATCTATTGGAAATAGCCGTCCCAGTTGTTTACACGATGATTTTCTTTTTCAGTAGCCGGAGGCTGCCGGCTTGTCACACGACTGGTCGTGCTGGCGTAACCTGCTAATACGATCACCTGCAGACCCGCTAGAAGTAGTTTAAAAGTTCTACTTGTAAGTGGGTACCAGCTGTTGAACAAGCAATGGATTCCCCACCACTGCAGTTATCAGGTTGATACGGGGCTGTAGACAATTTCATGGGCATTTCTCTTGTATTCGGATGAATGAACGCGTAACCGCCTTTGTACCGTTTGAAATTACGAGGGTTATTCGGAAAGTAAGGAACGATCGATCGCGAAATGGAAACCACAGAGAAAATGCGATGACGATTTGCTCAGGTGTGTTGGGCAATGTCTCTAGTATGCCCGTCGATCGCGTTAAGTCGTTCTTTTTACTTCTGAGAACCCAGGAAACATATAAAGATACCTAGAATAATAGTGTTTCCCTCCAAGTACGAGGGCCTGGTGAGAAATTTCGCCTGAAGCTATGCAGCCAACATTACATAACTGTCGTGCGGTTTCTTCTTCAAGACAATTCTCGGCCGCATTCTGCAGGGGCAATGAAGATGCTCCTGCATCGTTTTCAATTGGAAATGTTTGATTACCCACAATACAGCCCGTGATTGTCTCCCTCTGAGTTTCATCTCTACTCACATGAACCGCTGGCTATGAAGACAACATTCTGGCACAGACAACGAGCTGTAGACCAGCGTAGAGAATTGGCGTAAAAACACTGGCGGCTGACTTCTGTGACGAGGGTATTGGAAAGTTGGTACAACGCTACGACAAACGTCTAAGTCGGATCGGCGACTATTGAGATAAGTAGCTGGAAGTTGTAGCTAACTGTTGCAAATAAAACAGTTTTGATTTTCACTGTGGTTTCCATTTCGCGACCTATCGTTCCTTACCTTCCTAATAGCCCTCGTATACGCGCACAGTGTCATCAGAGATGCGTCGCCTGGAGGCTTGCTTGGACAATGTGTGGGAGATGATGCGCTCTGTTAACCGTGAAATGAGAAGACAAAGTAGTCGGCAGTGTGTGTTGTGAGCAGTAATATGGCATAGGCGGAGTAGTACGGTTGTAGTTACATTATGAAGAAGTGGGCCTTGTTGATTTACTGGTAAAATATTTGAGATGGGGAAAGGGATTGAAGCTTTATGAGAAGAAAATTTTTTATGAATATTTGACGAGTAATAGAAGAGGAATTAATTTAAGCTAGTTGATTTCAGATTTTGTACTTTTATTGCGGCAGCTTATAAAAACGCATTCTTGATTCAGACATACAGTCTGAGGAAAGATAAACAGCCATACGTAATTTTCAATTTGAATTTGAGGATAGGAATAACTGTTGAATATTTAATGTCATTTTTATGAGTTGCATTTGCGAAAAGATCTCATTTGATGTTAAAGATTACTTACATTTATCCGCTCAAGAACTGTAACTGTTTTGTTTGTTAATGTTCGTGAAGCAAAGAAAGAGGTCATTTTCCAATACATTACTTTTCTCATCAGAAAACTAATGATTGTGTGAATGTGAAGTCCATGCCAGAATATGAGTTATCATTTTCACTTATTCAAATTTCTTATGAACCAATGCTTCGCTTCTTTAAAAAAAAAAAAATGAGCGCATTGCACCAGGCGCATCTCAGTAGTCGCTGCTCAGCTAATGGAATGCTCTTTCAAGGCGAGAGCAGCGTCCCGGTGTTTCCATTGTGCAACAGGTAAGTGAAAATCAAACATTGAAAAAAATGTAACATTGAGTTCTTTCAGGGTCAATTTATCAGTTTAAAAGTTCACAGAGTTAAATTCAGACAGTATTCTCGCCATTACGAATCTTTAAACTGACAGGGAACCAGATAGGCACTTTCAAGTTACTTTCTCGCAGAGTTCCAACACATTCTCGCAGTCGAATTCTTATGGTCAAAGTTTATGAATTCCTACGTTGACAGTTGTCAAGGCAGCACCCGACGCCGCGCCGCACCTAACCTCCACGCACGCCGCTCCGCTACCGCTATGGCCCGCACAAAGCAAACGGCCCGCAAGTCCACTGGCGGAAAGGCGCCGCGCAAACAGCTCGCCACCAAGGCGGCGAGGAAGAGCGCGCCCGCCACCGGAGGCGTCAAGAAGCCCTACCGCTACAGGCCGGGCACCGTCGCCCTGCGAGAAATCAGGCGCTACCAGAAGAGCACAGAGCTGCTCATCCGCAAGCTGCCATTCCAGCGCCTAGTGCGCGAGATCGCCCAGGACTTCAAGACCGACCTGCGCTTCCAGAGCTCCGCAGTCATGGCCCTGCAGGAGGTCAGCGAGGCCTACCTCGTCGGCCTCTTCGAAGACACCAACCTGTGCGCAATCCACGCCAAGCGCGTCACCATCATGCCCAAGGACATCCAGCTCGCGCGCCGCATCCGCGGCGAGCGCGCCTAAACCGCACCGCACACACACGCTTGAATCGCGCCAACCGCCACAAATCGCCGGTGGACACCACCGGCAATGAAACCGATCATCATGAAGACTGTACACCGCCGCGTGTCAGGGTCCGCTCATCTGCGTCGTCGTCGTCGTCGTCCGACGATTCACCTGACCGCCCAGTAATTGATCCTTCAGTGAGGCGGCGAAAACATCGGCTCTGTCTGACCACCACCCGGCTGCACCTGCACCCCACCCCACGCCACCCCGCCACCGTGGCGAGTCCTCTGGACACCCTGACCCAGTCGGAAAGTCCCCTGGCCGTCGCTCCAGACGCCCCTCCGCCCACGCGGGCTGTGGTGGCAGCGGATTGCGCTCCGATACCCCCCTGCCGAGGGACGCCGCATCGGATGGTCCTGTGCATGAGGAAATGACTCATGCTCCCGACCCTCCTTCTCAAGAGATCCCGTCAAGCCCTCTGAAGAAAGAGAGGATACCCCCCATTGTGGTATATAATGTCACTAATTACACGAAACTGAACACTGAGCTCCAGCGGCTCATTGTCGGCCAATTGAGAGCTGTTTACCAAAAAGATCATGTGAAATACCTGCTTGACAGTAGGGACGACTATCTTACCATTCTCGATTTCGTAAAATCAAAGGCGATGCCTTACTTTACCCACCAGACGTCGAGTAATCGCCGCACCAAAATCGTCATCAAGGACTTGCCACCAGAGGTTACGGCAGAGGAGGTCAAGGAGGAACTGCTTCGACTCGATTTCGAAGATCCTTTGGTCCACCAGTATAGCAAGAGGAATTCTGAGACCAGGGCATTGATCCCCTGCCCTACCCACGTCGTCTCCCTTTCCCGGAGGGAGGACATAGAGCGGATTTACCATATCCGGTATCTTCTGTACACGAATGTCCGGATTGAATCGTACGAGGGCCCAGGATAGCTGGGAAGCACAGTTAAGTTGCGGTCGAGCTTCAGGTTGGATCCCTAAAAGTATTATAATTTATATGAGTGCGTATTGCACCGCGTAACAGCGCTTGCATATCCACCATTTCGGCGTTGGTGTCTTAGTAGTTATTACCCAAGGATAGCTGGGAAGCATTTGGATGTGCGCAGTCCCCTCGTGCCGGGCCCCCGCCATGTCAGGCGCTTGAATCGCGCCAACCGCCACAAATCGCCGGTGGACACCACCGGCAATGAAACCGATCATCATGAAGACTGTACACCGCCGCGTGTCAGGGTCCGCTCATCTGCGTCGTCGTCGTCGTCGTCCGACGATTCACCTGACCGCCCAGTAATTGATCCTTCAGTGAGGCGGCGAAAACATCGGCTCTGTCTGACCACCACCCGGCTGCACCTGCACCCCACCCCACGCCACCCCGCCACCGTGGCGAGTCCTCTGGACACCCTGACCCAGTCGGAAAGTCCCCTGGCCGTCGCTCCAGACGCCCCTCCGCCCACGCGGGCTGTGGTGGCAGCGGATTGCGCTCCGATACCCCCCAGCCGAGGGACGCCGCATCGGATGGTCCTGTGCATGAGGAAATGACTCATGCTCCCGACCCTCCTTCTCAAGAGATCCCGTCAAGCCCTCTGAAGAAAGAGAGGATACCCCCCATTGTGGTATATAATGTCACTAATTACACGAAACTGAACACTGAGCTCCAGCGGCTCATTGTCGGCCAATTGAGAGCTGTTTACCAAAATATCATGTGAAATACCTGCTTGACAGTAGGGATGACTATCTTACCATTCTCGATTTCGTAAAATCAAAAGCGATGCCTTACTTTACCCACCAGACGTCGAGTAATCGCCGCACCAAAATCGTCATCAAGGACTTGCCACCAGAGGTTACGGCGGAGGAGGTCAAGGAGGAACTGCTTCGACTCGATTTCGAAGATCCTTTGGTCCACCAGTATAGCAAGAGGAATCCTGAGACCAGGGCATTGATCCCCTGCCCTACCCACGTTGTCTCCCTTTCCCGGAGGGAGGACATAGAGCGGATTTACCAGATCCGGTATCTTCTGTACACGAAAGTCCGGATTGAATCGTACGAGGGCCGAAACGGGCCAGCCATCTGTAGACCCGGGCATTGATCCCCTGCCCTACCCACGTCGTCCCCCCTTCCCGGAGGGAGGACATAGAGCGGATTTACCAGATCCGGTATCTTCTGTACACGAAAGTCCAGATTGAATCGTACGAGGGCCGCAACGGGCCATTCATCTGTCGCAAATGCCAACGTTTACGACATTCTGGGAATTACTGCTCCCTGCCGTTGCGGTGTGTTAAGTGTGCTGGCCCACATTTAGTGGAGAACTGCACACCCCCTGCTTTGGAGAAACCTACCTGTGCCAGATGTTTGGGAACGACGCACGATCCCCTCCACATGGCATCCTGGAGGGGGTGCCCTGTTTACCAGAAGGCGCTGAAGTCTTCTCGTCCACCCAAAAAGAAACCAAGAACAAATCGACCTCCCCCACCGCTACGGGACATGACCAGCTACCCTGTTTTGCGGGGTCAGCCTGGTGCACTGTCCTCAGCAGCCACTCTGGTACCAACCACTCAGGCACCAGATGGTTCGGTGGCTCCTGTGCCCCTTCCTGCCCAGACGCCCACGACATCCTTTGCTGCTGCAGCCCGGTCTCCTCCTCATTGTCTGTCTTCCGTGACGGCTCCTACTGCTCACCAACTACAGGAGCCTGCTGCAGCTCCCTCCAGTCCATCTGTGGCTCTGTCTCAACCCTCTGCCCCTACCCTTACTCTGCCTACTACTACACCTGCTCCTGCGCGCCGTAGAGGCAAGCGGACCACCCGGGACACTGCCCCAGTGGTGGAGACTGATGCGTCCTTTCGGGCGGACATGCGTGAAATCCTCCAGGTCATCTCCTTTTTCACGAAACCCCACATCTGGGCTGTTATTCGTGACACTGCACAAAAAATCCGTCAGTCGGAGGACGGGCTCCCCAAGGTCATCGCCCTAGTGGAGGGGCTTAGTCAAATATTGTTGTAATGGCGAACGGACCTCCACACCACCACCAGCCCCCTCGGGATCTTGTCACTTGCATTTTTAATGCCTATGGCACAAAAAGTATGAAGACAGAATTGAACACCTTCCTCCATGACTATCGTGTGGATGTTTTACTGGTCACAGAAATACACCTCAAACCGGCAGACCGTTTCCGCCTTCGCAACATGGTGTGTTACCGCTCTGACCCCTCGACCGCCGTGGTGGAGGCACAGCTGTATTCCTCAACAAAGCTTTTGTCCATACCCAAGAGACTCTCCAGCCAATGGAACACATAGAGGCCACAGCAGTTACCATCTCCACACGCCTTGGTGCCATTACCTTTGCAGCAGCGTATTTGAGCCCAAACAAGCCACTGCTGGAAGCAGACCTCCGCATATTGTCATCCTTTGACAGGCTCATCATTGGGGCAGATCTCAATGCCAAGCACCCAGCTTGGCATTCTCGCGTGTCTAACCCCAAAGGCCGGCTCCTCCTTGACCTGGAGGATACTTTAGCACTATCAGTCTATGGCCCCCACGAACCTACCCATATCCCAGTCCGTACTAACTGACAGCCAGACGTTCTGGATGTGGCCATCTTCAAAAACATCACCACTCAGTTTTCGCTGGAAGTTCTCCATGAACTGGCCTCTGACCGTGAGCCAGTACTCTTGCACCTCACCAATGCTGCCCTTTCGTTTGATGCTCGTTCCACTGCGACCCTCACCAATTGGGACAAGTTTACCAGGGTACTTAATAACACCACTCGACACGACCTCGATTTGACAACACCGGCCAATATAGTCCGTGCTGTGGATTACCTTACCGCCAAAATACAGAAAGCAGTGAAACTCTCCACCTCCACTGCACCTCGAAATTTAACACCCCTGAACGACTTGCCCCCTCTGTTACGAGAGCTGAAGGTGCAAAAGAACCCCTACCGCCGGAGGTGGAAGCAGTTTCGTGACCCCCAGGACAAATGCCAAATGAGACGCCTCCAACGCGAATTCAGCCACCGGCTCGCCGAATGGAGGTCTGAACAGTGGGAGGACAGGATGTCCACTTTCCTACTCCACCAAAAATCTGACTGGGCTGTCATTCGCACCCTGCGGCGTTCTAAGCCAGCGACTGCCCATCCTATTCGCACAGCAGCGGGCTTGTCATATGATACCCTGCAAATTGTCGAAACGCTGGCAGATGCGTTCGAGGCCCAAAACCGCCCTCTGGTCCAGGACCTTTCTCCGAACGAACTACAGGAAGAACATGAAGTCCTGATAGCTGTTGCTGCTTTCCGCAACCGCCCACCCCAGTCTGCTCCCCTTCTTACGTCCATGGCAGAAATTCAGCGCATCCTTCGACGGAAACGTGGCCGGTCGGCCCCTGGATTGGACGGAATTTTAAATGAACATCTCTGCCACCTTCCCCGCACACCACTCATCTTGTTCACCAAGATTTTAAACTGTTGTCTCACATCTGGCCTTTTCCCCCCTCAGTGGAAACAAGCCAAGCTGATTGCGATCCCCAAGGGATTCAAAGACCCTACAGTCCCCACCAACAACAGGCCCATCAGCCTCCTAAACACTATGGCGAAGGTCCTTGAATCTGTGATCCTTCACCGACTTTCCCAACCTCTTGCAGCAGCTGGGACGATCCGTCCTGAACAGTTTGGATTCACTTCGCACCTCTCTGCTGAACTTCAGATCCTACGGATCACTGAACACATTAGCAAAAGCTTCAACACTGCCAAGTCGACAGCTGACGTTTTTCTGGACTTGCAAAACGCCTACGATAAGATCTGGCAAGACAATCTCGTACACAAGATGCTGACACAGACCCCTATATCGGATATTTATGACAAGATCGTGGATGACTTCCTCCGTGGTAGGACTTTCCTAGTGGCTCAACGGGGAATGCGTTCTGGCATTCGCCAGTTGTCGGCAGGCACTCCGCAAGGATCGGTGCTATCTCCCATCCTATTTAATATCTATGTCAGTGATATGCCGGTCATCCCCGAGTGCCACCTTGCACAATACGCTGACGACACAGCGCTATACACCACTGGCCGCATTACTGACGCCGTCGTCGCCCGCCTCCAGCGACAGGTGGACGCCACTATCACCTGGTGCCGGACAAACAAAATACCTCTCAATGCCGCCAAAACTACGGCAGTTTACTTCACGAAACGGCGCCCAGTCCTCCGCCGCAATATCTCGATTGCAGGTGTGCAGGTGCCCTGGTCCCCGACAACCACCTATCTCGGGGTCCAGATGGACCACAAGTTGCTCCTCCACTGTCATGCGGAGTATGTCACCAACAAGGGGCAAAAGCTAACCAGGGCTTTGTACCCGCTCTTTCGCAGTAGGAAACTTAACCTGCATACCAAGCTCCGCATTTACCGAACGGTTATCCTGCCTGCCCTCACGTATGGATCTGCTGCATGGGCCACGATTAGTGTCACCAGGATGCGGACGTTGCAGCGCCTGCAGAACAAGGTGCTCAGGTGGAGCCTGCACGCCCCGCCACTCACGAGAATTGTTACTCTCCACGAGGAAGCGGATATCGTCCCCCTAAAGACGACCATACGCAACAACGCGCGGCGGCTCTATGAGAAAGTGGATGCCTTGCAGGACACTGTCCATGGGTTACGCCTCGTTGGGACCACACTTCCACGCCGCTGGCATCGACATCCGGTTCCCCTGACCATCCTAGAGGAAACGGATTCCGACCATGGCTAACGATAGGTCTGGCACGCCCACCACGGACGCATCCCCTGGCGGGCCCAGCCCCCATTCTACGTCCAATACTTTCCAATCATACCTGCCCATGTTAGGCTAAATTTTTCTGCCTGACTCATGTCACCGTCAGAGGGTGGTACGGGACTACAAGTCCCACCGCCACACCTCCAAAGTGAATTGCAGTGACGCAGTCACTGCCCTGTGGAAATTTACTGCCTCACCAACACAGTTAGACCGCAATAGACCGGTGATGCTGTATTGTAACATATCACAAAAAAAAGTTAAGTTACATTCCCAAAATAACGTCGTATTAAAGGAAATATATAGGCCGTTGCATATCATGTAAATTTCACTGTTATTGGAGGAGTTGATGGTATTCCATCAGCAGTCAAGCTGGTAGTTGCACGTGTGGTGACATGTGAGTCAGAAGGCTAGATTTGCTCAGCTCAAAATTGCATTGTACAGCGGTAATGGTTGTAGTGGGCATGTCGATGTCACCATGCCAGGGCGAGTCCCCCGCTGTGGGCGATGCGACTAGGGCCCAGGTTTTAGGGAAATAAATGCCCCCAACAGCGATACAAATACGGCCGTATTTTGAGGCAGAAGCGTTTGATCGCCGCTGGAGTGCAGCAGCATCGCCACGATGCCAGGGGCAACGCTGGGCACCACCAGCGGCAGCCGTGGATTCAAGATCGGGCTGCAACTGCCAACGCCAGCACCCAGTTCCTCATGGGTCCTGTCGCCACAGCCTCGCCAACCAGCCGCCCCCCAGCACTGAATTCCTAATGTGACCCAGTGCATCAGCGCCAGGTGCTGTCCGTCTCCTGCCAGAGTGCAGTGAGTCGAGTCCCACGCACAGCCGTCTCCATGCACCGCCGTGTAAGACGCGTGAGGAGCCGAGGGGCCGCCAGGGCTCCACGACACCGAGGGAAATAGGACGCCGCTGGTGACATAGCCACTGCCTTCAGAGGACGCTGGCCTGCCGTCAGCATCGCAGAGCACTTACTCAGCATCTAGAGCAGAATCCGCCACCCAAACGTAATCGCTGGCCACAAACAACATAGTGAAGTGTGTCTGCTTCGTTAAGCTGTGACATGTCATGTATTGCAATTAAACAGACATTTTTACTGTCAACAACGTTTTCACTGGGCCTGCTGGCCTGTCAGCACCACTTCCCCCCCCCCCTCTCCACCCCCCCCAAGAATACAACTTCACTCTTCGTCTGCTATGCTGCCTGTGAAGGTATAGGCAAAGCTATTTTGTACATACTCAGCCACCAGCTGCCTTTAGTGTTTTCCAGTTAAAAATTGGCAACAACGCCTTCAGCTACCAGGGATCTTCTTTCGCTGTGAATACCTCCACTGAGGGGGAAATTTCCATAGGTAGAATCAACAACATGTCAATAATATGCGATGCATCGACGGTCGGTTGTAATAGTGGGCTGAGGTCACCGGGCAGAGTAATGAATCAAATTACAAACGCGTAGTTTGTCCAGTTTTTGTATCTACTAGTGCGTGTCACAAATACAAAAATAGTATACATGCGGAAATTTAAGGTTCCATATGCTGTTATTTCCTACTCACTGGAACAATGAAATGCTATTCTTGTATTTAAAAAAAGGTTACTCTATCTCTATCGCTCAAGCAAACAACACCGTGTTAAAGACACAGTGACTAAACTATTTACGTATGAATAAATTAATCTTGTCATTGTGCATAACTGCCAACGGCCTTGCCTTTGTGGTAACACCGGTTCCCATCAGACCACCGGAGCTAAGCACTGTCGAGCTTGGCTTGCACGTGGATGGATGACCATCCGGTCTGCCGAGCGCTGTTGGCAAGCGGGTTCACTCAGCCCTTGTGAGTCAAACTGAGGAGCTACTTGATTAAGATGTAGCGGTTGCGGTCTCGTAAACTGACATACGGCTGGGAGAGCGGTGTGCTGACCACACTCGGCGGCCAGTCGGTGCCGTGGGGCCTTCATGGCCTGTTAAGGCGGAGATTTTTTACTGTACACAATTGTGTATAGGATAATATAATAAATTTATAATTCATACTAACTGAAAAAAAAAACGTAATGGTAGGAACCTTAGTCGATCTTACAGTGTGCAACGCACACTAATTCTCTCTGGAGGGTTCAACTATTAAATCATTATACTACCATTAATTTTCTTTCGTGACATCGAAGCTACACTTTAGGGTACAATTTTAATTCCAAAGATTAACTCGATCTTTAGATTATGTTAAATTCAGATGTATTTATGAATACCACCACCAGTTAGGACAAGCACCAAACAAACGAACGTGATATTCTGCTTCCTTATAGCACATTATGCAGCATATCACTAGAAATGACAATGCTGGACAACAACGTGCAGTAGGTAGACTTGCCGTTCCGGAGTACTTTCTCACTATGTGGTACAGAAGGCCTCAGACGACATACGTAATTCTGCTCATCTCACGTAACAAGACACGAAGACAAACGTGGGCATAGTACTACCGCCACTGAACGCTCCAAACATAGGAAAAGGTCGCGTGAAAAACCGTTTGCCAACAAGGCACCTTTCGAAGAGTTGGTGCTCGTATTTTCGGAACGGAATGTTTACTTGCGACGAAATTGAGCTCATGATTCATTAGCCATTTTTTTCTTATTGCGGAACGGAACAGGACCCTAGCGGTGGATAATTTGAAACAGTGTGCTTGTCTGCAGCACCTCGTAGGCGATTTGTTACTTCAGCAAGACGACACACCGGCTGAAAGGTCCTCGGTTCAAAAATATTTTCTGTAGACAGTGCTACACAACTTTCATATACGTAAAGAATGGTCCCACGAAACCACCAGAAGCTGCGGTGAGGTGTATTTATCTATCGACAACCAATTTCGGTGAAGGGATCATCTTGAAGTCACAGATTACAATCACATCACATTAAAGGAAGGTTCCTTAGCGTCATTAACAATTACTATTACTTGCAGCATCCGAACGTTGCAATGGACTGTCAATTTGTGCACTTGGTGACTAACGGAAAATCTGTAAAATAATTTGTCCCTGTGTAACTAACGGGTGCTGCAACTGATAATAATTATCTATTGTGCTTTCCAGTCTCCTCATTTATTTTCCTCCTAATTCTCAAACACTTTCGTCGATACAAGAAGTCATGTTGCTCGCAAAAGGATCCATAAAACTAAAGAGAAGCTTAGTGGCGCATTAAGGCAAGGTATAATCGATATGTAATAATAAATCGCGAAATAAATTACTTATCTATATATACATAGAAGTGTTGTAATGAACTCATGAAGGGCTATACCTCATTCGAATAACGTACACTGTATTTGTATTCCTTTTGGAACATCGGTAGAAACCAGTTGCGTTCCCCTGTACTAGGAACAGGCCTACTTTACTTTGTGATCCATCACAGATCACATTTTGATACCGGAAGTGATCGAGTTGTTACTCCGCATCTTAGATATTTTCATAAGAGTGTTTGTTGGCAGATTAGGGAAAAGAACAGGCTCGAACATGGTCAGGACAGACGTCTAGACTGCACCCTAGCCAGTTACGTTACTGTAGTTGTTCGGAGGCTGGCGCTCTCGTACAGTATTCAACAGAATTGCAATTTTTTTTTTAGATTTCTCAAGAAACAGTAGAGAAGTGCATTACACTAGAGTGGCATTTCTTACCTTCGTACGGTAGATGAGAAAAACCGATGACTTGCTGGATGAATACTTCCCTTGTTAGCTGGACTGAATAATTTCAGTGGGGAAGAATGACAAAAGAAGTAAAAATTTTGTTATTTCAGTGGCACCCTTGCGACCTCCATCTGGTACAATTATAGCGCTATAAACAGTAAGATATCCCGGAAATTGCCAGGTGATACTTCAATTCGGGAACATTTTGTAAGTAAGGACGATCGTACCTCATGAACAATTAAATGATAAAAGATGATACACGGGAGATATCGCAAGTTGCTCCTATAACTCGCGATAATCGTAATAGTTAACGAAGAAAGATAGCAACGGAAATTGAGAATCGTGGTTGGCCATTGGCCGGTTTCCACCGTCTTTCTTGGGAAACAGAGAAGGACGGTTTCCAGCGGATCGAACGACTTCTTGGTTAGTTGATCTCACAAGAAGGTGCTTCAGATTAAGGGAGTAAAATTAGACACTGACTTAGTTATTTTGACAGTCAGAGCTGATGGGTTTGGGCATTGATCTGTGGTTTCATTGAAATACCAACTCTATTACCAATTATAATAATTAAGATTACTTTTTAAGGGCATTTTCTGTTCGGCCCATGACGATTTACTCCATTGCGGTTTATTCTGTTCAACAATTATTTGATGAGTATCAATATAAAAGATCAATATCATTCCAGGTAAAACTTAAACACAACGACACAGTAATTAAAAAGGAATCGCTTTAGAATCTCAGTGCCAAACACTGAATAAAACAGGTGAACAAGAAGAAAGGGAAAAGAAAGAAAGCAAAATACTCAGAAAAATTTTAGGACCAGAGAAGAACAAAGATAACAATTGGACGAAGAGGAGAAATGGATATCTATATACAGAAACATAAAAACAATCACAGATGCAATAAGAAAATGCAGATTAAGGTTCTACCGTCACATTTACAGAATGAATGACAATAGCCTAACGAAAAAATTTGTAACTTCATTTTCAAATTAAAAAATACACCAGGGGAAGGCTTCAAGAGATAAGATACAGTTTGAGAAAACTTAGCTACACAGAAGACATCATACGGAAGAGGGAAAATTTCAGGATATTATTCAATATTGCGAAATTTCCTGTCCAACAATGAAATTCGTAAGCTAAGACGGCGATGTCAAATGAACAGAGGCAGCCCATCAGCCAACGCATGATGTTCCGGGAAGAAAAGAAGTAAAAGATTGTACCTTTGTCTTAGGTTCTAAGCAACATTCTGCCATAAAAAAAATTATAAGATTAAGCACTAAACTTGGCAGCATAAGAGTCTGAGTGCAGATTAGAATCTTACTTCAGCCTTGTTTCTAGAACTCATGTCCTACATTAAGGGAAATCACAGTGTCGTACAAAAGTTTTACTTGAATCGACGAATAACACCTGAAATCGAATTTAAATTGATCACAGACTACAAGCACATAATCGCAACTACAGCGCTGGATCTTATCGCTGGAAGGTGATGAAGCCGAGAGAAAATGAGTAATAATGCCTAAGGCAGGCCTGATTGCTGCTTTCTAAGAGGTGTCTCGCTGTGAATTGTATAGCACTTCGTAGCAACGAAGCTTAGATGCAGTGCCATTGGCCATATTAGACGACGGTAACAGTTGATTATCCATTGTGTTAGATATTAAACGAGTCTTTGGCCTTCAGTGCAATTACCCCTTCAGACGTGTTCGCTGGCCTGACATGTCATTAGCTGCGGGGCCCATTACCTCCTCGCAGCTGCAGGTGAGCTAGGTGTTCATTTGTTGGTCTGACATCTCACGCGTTTAAGATGGCCACTGCAACAAAACTACCAAGTGCAGAGTCTGTTTCACCTCTCGGAAAATGTACTGGAACTCGATGTTCAAGAGAAGAAACAGCAATTCAGGAAACCTATTACAGCTATGACTACGAAACATTTCACAAGCAACCAGTGCAACGTAATTTTTCGTGCGCAGGGTTGGTAGTCGTGCAGAACTTTTAGAGGAGCAACTTTTGCACCTATGACTGTCAGTTTCATTTCAATCGATACAATTTGCGGGAGGAAGATTCGTGCCTATGCGCACGTCACTTCTTATCTTTTTTCTTCTTTTTTACATAAAGCGTTGAAGAAAAACAGTACTATCTACGTCGATATGTCACGTAAAAGTTTTTTGCATGCGTAACCGCTGCACATTATTATTACTCTTTAGCTAAGTGGTAACGTGTTTGCCTACCATGCAGCTGGTCCGGGTTCGATTTCCGGCCAGGTTGGAGATTTTTCCGTCATGGACTGGGCGTTGTGCTGTCCTCATAATCATTTCGCCATCACCGACGCGCAAATTGCCCAGTGTGGCATCACCTGAAATAAGGCTTGCAACCCGGCGGCCAAATTCCCCGAATGGAGCCTCCAGGCCAACTTTGCCTTACGATCATTTCACTTTTTTTTATTGCTTGTTGCGTACCTTCCATATTGGAAAGCAGCTATTGAGTCAATGCTTCAGTTGTGTGAAAAGATAGTGTTTCACAAGAGGATCTTTCCAGCGAGAAAGAGAGCATTACTCACATGAAAGTAGACAATGAAAGCAGATTCGTTTTGAGAAGACTGATCACTGCTACCCACACTGCAGGTCGTCGTGCATTTCGCTAGTCTCCTGACGTAACAATCTCCCAGCAGATAACAGCATTGTTGACGAGCTTCCGACGCTCCAGTTACGCGGTATACCATTATTTTTCAGTTACACGGAACACACACCCTTACTGATTTGTCTGACTTAGTAGTATTCTTTCATCTTCATTTACATCGTAAATAATTGAAACTTTCCCATTCCTGCAGTAATAATTGGAAAAGTCAATGACACAGTATTGTTTCTTCAGTGATATCCGTTACTTAAAAATTGGAAGCATATGTTTGAAAATGGCCTTCTGTCGACGAATTGTATTCATTGGAATAAAGCGAACAGTCTAAAACGAAAATTCTCTTACAAAACGTCGCCAGTCTGGTAGAAACATCTACTTCATAGGGAGGTAGCGTTGCTCACGTCCGTAGGTTTAACCTTAAAATACCCTACACGTGCCTCCTGGGTGGTGCTAATTGAGCAACAGTGATTACAGGCAGCCAGACTATCCATAGGATCTCCTGGCAATGACATATCAACTAAATAGCAGAAACAGTTCTTTTCAGAGCTCATTAACAAGAAACATTGGACCAACTATCAGACTCCTTCAACTGAATATCGAAAGCATTAGCAGGGCAAAGTGTGACTATCTGTCAAAATTTTTGGTGGACAATAATATCGATGTCGTCGCCATTCAAGAAACTCGTGTTTCCAGCGAAGAAATATTCCGAAGCCGAGGTCGAATTCCTGGATATTCTGCACTTGGTGTAACTTACCACGAGGTGTATGGAATTGCTACGTATGTCCGTAACAACATAAACGAAGCTTCGCTGATTTCTGTAAGTGTGGAGGCAGATATACATACAGTTGTCATACAATTGCACGGCATTACTATTACAAATGTTTACAAACCACCCAAAACAACATGGCCTGATTTTGTCCTACACACAGCAGAACATCCTGCAATTTACATAGGAGACTTCAATAGTCACCATGAACTTTGGAAGTACTCTCAAAATGATGAAAATGGGAGCATGCTTGCAGAATGGATCGAAGAGAATAATCTTCATCTAGTGTTTGATGCTAAAGATCAAGGCACTTTCAGGTCAGCTGCTTGGGACAAGGATTCAAATCCTGACTTATGCTTTGTTAGCTGCAACGAAACTGGCTTTCCCATCAACACCACAAGGAAAGTGATAGATGCCTTTCCTCACAGCCAACACAGACCTGTAATAATACAAATTGGCTGCACTGTTCCTGTCATACGATCAACTCCGCATGCTCGATGGAATTTCCAGAAAGCCGACTGGATGAAGTTTTCAACGGAACTGGATAAGACCATTCGATGGATACCTCCATCACATAATAACTATCAACGCTTCATTGGTGCAGTAACAGCAACAGCTAAAAAGTGTATGCCAAGAGGATACCGAAAAGAATATGTTCCAGGATGGAATGAGGAAAGTGAAACACTGTACCAATACTTCCAGCAAAGTGGTGACCCAGAGATAGCTACGGAACTATTGTCCAGCTTGGACATGTCTCGGAGGCAGAAATGGGCAGAAACGGTCAAAACTATGGACTTTACCCACTCGAGCAGGAAAGCATGGAGTCTTCTGAGAAAACTGGGAGGAAGTGCACCAGCATGCAGAAAAAATTCGGAAGTAACACCAGACCAAATTGCTTCCCACATCATTACCACCTCAAGAGTACCTCCTGACAAGAAACATACAAGACATATCAGACGACAGCTTCGTGACCTTAAAAAGAAGGCATCTCCCTCATCTGAGTATACCCATCCCTTCACACTTTCAGACATTGACTCTGGACTGAAGGACCTCAAACCTCTTAAGGCACCTGGATTCGATGGTATCCACCCAGAATTCCTGATCCATATGGGAGGAAAAGCTAAGAAATGGCTGGCAGAATTCTTCACTGACATCCTGCTGACTGGTCAACTTCCATCTGAGTTTAAAAAGGTGAAGATAATATCTGTTCTGAAACCTGGCAAACCCAGCAACAGGGTAGAAAACTATCGCCCCATTTCCCTACTCAGCTGCTGCTACAAGCTTTTTGAAAGGCTAATATATAACAGAATAAGTAGCGCTATCTTAGAGAACGTTCCAGTTGATCAGGCAGGCTTCAGACCAGGGCGTAGCTGCTGCGACCAAGTATTGTCTCTCACATCCTTCATAGAGTCAGGATACCAAATGAAGCAGAAAACATCAGTGGCATTTGTTGATCTAACTGCCGCCTTCGACACTGTGTGGAGGGAAGGCCTTATCTACAAATTTCTCCGCATCATACCCTGCAGAACAATGGCTCGACTGATTAACAGCATGCTAAGTGATCGGAAGTTCCAGGTAATCACTGGAAGCAATATAAGTAAGGAGAGGAAGCTGAACAACGGATTGCCTCAAGGATCAGTTCTCTCACCCTTACTGTTCAACCTATATCTATCTGATCTACCTGACACTTCGTCCAGAAAATACTGCTATGCTGATGACCTGGCTCTAGCCGTCAAACACCAGGAAATGAAGACAACAGAAGAGATTTTAGCCAATGACCTGTCTGCATTAGACAATTACTTCAAAATCTGGAGACTCCAACCCAGTGTGAGTAAAACAGAAGTGTGTTGCTTCCATCTAAATAACCAGTTGGCGAACGTAAAACTGGAGGTAAGTTTCAGAGGCAGAATTCTTCATCACAACTGGAACCCAAAATATCTTGGTGTCATCCTGGATCGAACACTATGCTTCAAACAACACCTTCTTAACTTAGCTCAAAAGCTGAGGACTCGAAACAACATCCTCCATAAGCTATGCGGAACTACCTGGGGATCTTCAGCAACCACCCTGCGAACTTCAGCTCTGGGCTTGGTATACTCAAGTGCTGAGTATTGTGCACCTGTTTGGATGAATAGTCATCATACAAGGCTTGTTGATACCCAGCTGAATACGACAATGCGCATAATATCTGGCACAATCAGATCTACTCCAGTTTATTGGCTTCCACTGTTAACCGGTATAATGCCTCCTGATCTACGCAGATGTACTGCCCTTATGAGAGAATTCCACAAGATCTCCAGGAATTCTAACCTACCCGTGCATAGCGACCTGCCACTTTTAAATCGCAAGAGACTAAAATCACGTCATCCAACTCTGTGCGATGCTGCTGACATGGTTGCTAAGAATTTCAAACCTCTTGAAGAATGGAAAGGTCGGTGGGAAGCAATGACAGATGTGCACCTGCATAACATCTTCTCAGGTGCTAAACTTCCAAGTGGATTCGACTTACCACGCAAGACGTGGTCTACTCTCAACAGAATCCGTACCAGCCATGGGCGATGCAGGGATGCTCTCTTTAAGTGGAACAAGCTGCCTGATCCAGCTTGTGACTGCGGGGCTCCATACCAGACTGTTCACCACATTGTCAGTGAATGCAGGATTCGAGCCTATCACGGCGCCAAAGAGGACTTCCTGCTAGCAACTCCAGATGCAGTGCGCTGGATTGAAGGACTGGATATTCAGTTGTAAAGACATACTTAAGTTTCTTGTGTGTCAATATGTACATATGTATATGTAATATCATGATATGTCTGTATTAGCCATACGCTAAATAATAATCTACTTCATAAGCATATCTGCTAATCTCTAATTTGGACCTCTGAGCAATTGCGACACGCAACGAGAGTGGGCTGGCTGAAAATTCATTTGCATTGATATTCATATACAATATAAAGCGCGGGCACAATAAAACTGGTCCGGAAACTATTTTGTACAACTTACGATAGGCAATCCAACTTTTACACCATCTTCCCCGGAAAAAATCCACAACGCATCCACTTCCACAGAACATACGATATGCTGAAATTGCCATTGTTAAGATAAGAAGGAGGGTAGCGCTGTCTATAAAAATTACTGAGGAATATTTTTCATAAGTATTACTGAAAAGGCTAATTGCCCAAGTCCAACGGTGTGCTTCCATACTACAGCTTCAAACATATATTGTAGAATGAAATTTTCACACTGCAGCGGAGTGTGCGCCGATATGAAGCTTCCTGGTAGATCAAAACTGTGTGCCGGACCGAGCCTCGAACTCGGGACCTTTGCCTTTGCCTGGCAAGAGGCGAGGTACTGGCGGAATTGAAGCTGTGAGGATGGGGCCTGAGTCCTGCTTGGGTGACTCAGTTGGCAGAGCACTTGCCCACGAAAGGCAAAGGTCCCGAGTTCGAGTCTCGGTCCGGCACACAGTTTTAATCTGCCGGGAAGTTTAATATATACCGTAACGCGCCAAACCGTCTTCAGCCCGAAAAAAGCGAATCACTTGTTTATATCGCCTCAACTTATTATAGATTTTTTCGTTCTAGAAGATGAAGTCTTTGTTAAATTTTTTGTATAGTTTTCTTATATTTTGTGTTAAAATGTAGATATGTGACACCTGATGGTCGAGAAAAGCGAGCTTGCAACGCCCAACAGATTGCAGAATCTCTCCGTGCAACATAGATAACAACTTCTATGCAGCCGGCCTTTATGAACGTTTGCCGGCGACAGCTAAGAAGAAGCACTTACTGCTAAAGAGAGAATTAGAGTGATATGTTTGTTCGCAGATTATGATTCTTGGCGTGTCCTATTAGAATTTCAGAGTATTATCCGAGTACCGTTCGAGTAGTGAGCCTCGAGAGAGATTATCTCAAGAGTGTGATGAGATCGGCTCAGCCGTACGATACATGAACTACTCTGCAATGGGGATAGAACTCAAATGTGTTCAAAGCAATTGTAAGCCGTTTAGAAAGATATTTTGCGAAGATTATCGGCTTGTGTAGAAAATGGTCATTTCTCCGATTTCGGTAGAGTGTAGACTCTCCAGTATGGGAAGAGCCCCGATTTATTGAAGTTTGAGATTAGTTTCTCCTATTTATGATTAACGATGCGTTGTGCTGTTTAATAGCCAAGCGTTTGTAGGAGAACCGTGTTTCAATATTATTGTGAGATTTTTTGTTGGATGCTGTATGTGAAGAGATGTGTTCACGCGAAGTCGGTTAGTTACTTTGTGGTGGAGGATTAAACCACGCACTAAGGTATAGTAGCTTTGCATTGTGTTATTGTGGCTCTATAGGTGTACGCAATCATTGAGGAATAGTGACTCAGCGATATTTGGGTAGGAATTATTGTGTGACTTCGGCGTGAAAGTCGTAATATAGTAAATTACGGAAAGCTCGTTGGATGCACTGAGTGTGTAGTCTGCATTTAGAGAACGGTCGTCCTATGTAATAGTTATTTATTGAGAAACAATCGGAAGTTTACTGAGATAGCTTTTCCCTAAATGACAGGTCAAGAACCATTTATTAGGCAACACACTAATTCTCTCTAAAAGAGATCATGAAGTGCTGGATTTTGAGTTTTAAATATTAGTGGATCGCGGAAGTCAACGCCTGAAGTGGTTGAGTTTTGTTTGATGATCTGAAGTTCATATAGTTGAAAAGTGACGGTGACATTTAAGTCTTTTGTTTCATTTTTTTATTATATTTCCCTCTTAGTTGGAGTTTAGCAATAAGGCACCAGCATTACTGAAGTAAAACGCTGACTTGTACCTGTAAACAATTAATTGCGAGAAATAAAGAATTAATTATTGTAAACTGAAAAAGTCAGTACCCGCCTTGTCTTTTATCCCAAACCATTAAAAAAAACTTAAAGGCTTACTTCAAAGCAGACTACATCTTGCATATGCCTTTTTCGGAGTAAAGTAAATACAAACATCAATAAAGTAAAACTCTGGCTTATTGATAGAAGCAAAAAAAAAAAAAAAATGTTCAAATGTGTGTGAAATCTTATGGGATTTATCTGCTAAGGGCATCAGTCCCTAAGCTTACACACTACTTAACCTATATTATCCTAAGGACAAACACACACACCCATGCCCGAGGGAGGACTCGAACCTCCGCCGGGACCAGCCGCACAGTCCATGACTGCAGCGCCTTAGACCGCTCGGATAAAAGCAAAGTTCAAAGAAATGAAAGAGAAGGAATAGTATTTTTCAGATAATAACATGCAACGGAAAGAAAGATAATTATTTAGGTAGGAAAAGCAAGTTTACATTTCATTGAAAATTAGTTAATTATAAATGAAAATTTACGCCATTTAATTCTGAAATGTTGAAGGTAATGAAATAGTTGAATACGATGAAATTTCAGTAGAGTCAAGGATATTGTTGTAGCAAGGAGCTACTTATAGAGGTTATCGTTGACTGATAACGAGAGATAAACGATATTAAATTATATCTTTGCCTTGTGAACGTATTCTCCAATTTACGTAAAAATTTATAACGTTCGCACTGATTGCTTGTATATGCGATTATTCGTTGAAGCTTTAAAAGAGGAGCAACTACAAGAGGCAACGGATCTATATGACGTATTCAGCAGTTATATACAAAGCTATCGTTTCTGGTACCTAAGTTGTTGAGAAAGTGTTCAGTTCTGTTGTCGGAGTATCAGTAATCTTCACTACTGGTTGCTGTTATTGGTAAAGTAAATACTTCATTTCTTCTTCCCGTAGACTCTCGCATTTAGTATTTTTCTGATGATCGATACTAGCCTTGGGCGTAGTTTATCTTTCGAACCTAGAGAACTCTGATAGTCGGATGCGTTATTGTAACTAATTTCCAGATAGCTACCACTGACCTCATTACACCACGAAAAGTGTTATTGCTTCCATCGTTTTGCACATAGTGATGTCGTAGCGAGCTGTAGCTTATTGTGATATTACGAGAGTGAGCTACATTGCCCAAAGTTGCTTTCACCTACAGACTGCAGTGCCGTTAGAGCCTGTTCATACGCTATATCTCCTACAAGTTAGTGGTATACAAAGGGTGGCACAGCAAAAAGGTGGCGATCCTGTGGTCCAGGATGTACTACTATTTAAACGTAGTACATTCTGAGTGGGTCAAAAGTTAGAGGCTTGTCTTCTGCTGAGTCCAGCATAGAATTGTCAGTTTGGCGGATTAGGATTCGCAGTGTTCAAGTATCTCCTGAAACAAGTTCTGTCTTGGAAATGTATTTGTCGAAAGGAGGATGGAGGACTTCAGTTTGTGCAGGTATGACCAGACGTAGCTGGGCAACCTCGTCCTAAGGACGTTGCCGTCAGCGAAGGGAGCAGCACCTAGTGACTGCAGAGGCGGTATCGGCTCCATCTCCGGGTGCAGATCCTGCTCCACAGGCGGCTACGGTGGCAGCATCGGCACCGGCTTCATCTACGGGTACAGCCACTGCATTATCTGCGGCGGCGGCGGCGTCGGCGTCGTCGGCGTCCCCCACAGCTGTAGCTGCTACAGATGTGTCTCGATAAGGAGGGGGCACGACCAGGGTATCATAAGTACTTTAGAGTAATTTGCTTGACATTTTATGGATTAGTTTGAACAAGTGTTCCGTGTGAAGTAAAATAGATACTTTTGGTTGTTTAAGTTGTGGATTATAGTCGGACAGACTGTTGAAGGCACGAGGTGACTTAGATCTTTAGAGAATAGTATTAATACAATAGTCTTGTGACAATGAAAGAGGATAGTTAGTAATTATTTAAAATGGCTAGTGATGAAAATGATAAATGAGAGCAGTTGTTCGCGAGATTAGACACTGAAGGAATTTAATGGTCAGCTTAATAAGATAAAAATTATTGTGAAAGAGACCAATGCCAACTGAAAAGTATAACAGCCGAAATTAAATATGTTTTAAGAAGGAGTTTGTTATTTTAAATACTAAATATGAAACAGTTAATAAGAAAGTATTAGCAGCGGAAGGAGCGCTATCGTCAATTCCTAAAGAGTTAGAGAAACTTAAGGAATCCCAAAAAAAGTCGATAAGTTTGCTTAGGCAAAACGTTAACGAGCAAAACGAAAACAGTAAGGAAAGTATTATTTCCCAGTTCAGAGGATTTAATTAAATAGTTAGCAATAAGTTAGGTAAAACTAAGAATTGGATTGTAGAAAAACTAAAGCAGGCTAATATAACTGTGAAGGAAGTTAGTTATGACAATAATAGTCAGTCTAGCGAAGACGATCGACGTGTAGAAGGCAATGATACTGTAACGTCTATACGTTGCAGTAATATGGTGAACATTTCACCGGCAGTAATACTGAGACTGCATCCGGATATAGATCTAATGAGTCAGTTTCTCACAGGCACCAGAGTGTCGTTTGAAAGTCGGTAAATGTAATGTAAGAGAAGAAATAAGAATGGGTTTAAAGCATAGTGGGGGCAATTTTCCGAAATTTAAGCCAACAGGGAAAGTTCATCAAGTAACTTTTCTTAAGTCTTTTCAAGATGCTATACCAGCTGTATGGAATGATACTGATAGAGTAAAATTTATAGTTCGAAATTTAGAAGAAGATGCAGTTCAGTGGGCTATGTTGAATACTGGCAAGTTTAGAACAGTAGAGTAAGGTTGGTTGGTGAAACACGATTTCAGTCACAAGCATTATTAGAATTTTTAGAGCAGCTAGATTATTTATTTAAGACTAATGAGAACCCCGAGACTAAGCCAGCTAACTGGGTAGAAGTAAGCGACGAACACCATCGAACGAATAATTATAGAAGTAAAGAGAATGGTAACAGTCGTGACTATAATAGCAATTTTAGACCCAGAAATAGACGTCGTGGTGGACGATGGAATGGAAATAATAGTAATAATCACTATTGTTATAATAAACAAAAAAATTCAAATCAATTTAATGGACAAAGGGTGGCGCAGTACAAAATCCATGCATAAGTCGATACTCTTTCGTCATGATCTTTTTTTCCAGCAGCTTCTAGCGTCACGACATCGGTTTTTATCGCTTTCATCGATCTCATAAAGGCATTCAATTTTGTCTACACCAATACTCCACAGTCTACATGATGGTATGTGGCGGAGGGTACTTCTGGTACCACTATCCGACTGCCCCCCCCCCCCCTCGCCAAATTCCTTGTTCAGTTTGCTAATGGTGCGTAGGAAGAATGATTGTCGGAAAAACCTCTGTATTAGCTCTAATTTCTCGAATTTTCTTGTAGTGGTCATTTCGCGAAACATATGTGGGAGGAAGTAATGTCTTGTCCGAGTCTTTCCGCAAAGTACTCTCTCGAAATTTCAATAGTAAACCAGTCTTTGATGCGCACCACCATTCTGGTAGCGTCTAGACTGGCGTCTGTTGTACATCTGAGTAACACTCTCTCGACGACTAAACGATCCAGTATCGAAACGCATAGCTCTGCGTTGGATCTTCTCTGTCCCTTCTGTCAGTCCTACCTGGTGGGGATCCCAGATAGATGCACAATACTCAAGAATCGGTCGAACAAGTGTTTTGTAAGCCACTTCTTTTCTGGGTGAGATACGTGTAATTGACATTCTTCCTATGAATCTCAATCTAGAAGCTGTTTTTCCTACTACTTTTTACATGTAGTCATTCACTTAAGGTCGCCCCGAATGGTTGCTCCTAGGTGTTTTACGGCAAACACTGTTTCCAGCAGATTGTCATCAATAGTGTAGTTGTACAGCAGTGGCCCTCTTTTCATATGTATGCGCAATATGATACATTTAGTTACAACCAGGGTCAACTGCCAGTCGCAGCTCCCTTCATGTCCTCAGCAGATCCTTTTGCAAACCGTGTTGCTACCTTCTTGTAGACGTCTGCATCATCTGCGAAGAGCCTTGTGGAGCTTTTGCCATTTTCTTCTAAATCATTTAAATATATTGTAAACAGCAACGGTTCTATCACATTTCCTTGGGATATTCCTGAAACTACCTTTACGTCTGCAGATTTTCTTCAGTTAAGGCCGACGTGTTGAAGATTCTCTGCAAGGAAGTCTAGAATCCAGTCGCAAATCTGTTTAGATACTCGGTACGCTGGTATTTCTTTTTTCACTAAACGATGGTGCTAAACAGTATCAGATGCCTTCCTGGATTCTAGGAACACGAAATGAACCATAGTGCTGATGTCTAGAGCAAAATCCAGGTGTTTTTTATACAGGAGATTTTCGTTGTCCGAAAACGTCACATGTGTGAGGCAAAGTATTTGCCACAATTCT
Source organism: Schistocerca piceifrons (assembly GCF_021461385.2). NCBI lineage: Eukaryota > Metazoa > Arthropoda > Insecta > Orthoptera > Acrididae > Schistocerca > Schistocerca piceifrons. The sequence goes on along the minus strand of NC_060139.1, from coordinate 1,047,066,999 downwards.
ACTACAGAATGGGTCAACGAATATGCCTGTAATTTTCAACAACTGTCTTGCGACCCTTTCTGAAAATGGGAATGACCTGCGCTTTTTTGCAGTCACTAGGTGCCCTTAGTTGCTCCAGTAACGTACCGTACGATAAACTGCAGCAAGTAGGGAGCAAGTTCTTTCGCATAATCTCTGTAGAGTCTTATCTCATCTGGTCCAGTCACCTTTCCACTACTAAGTGACTGTGGTTGCTTTTCTACTCCGCGATCTGTATGTGCCATTTCCATGTTCGTACGATGATTGAAAGGAGGAACCGTGTTAAGATCTCCCGCACTGAAACAACATTTTAAACTCCAAAATATGTCAATGGGTAGATGTAGACTCTGACCATAATTTATTGATTGCGAACTGCAGATTGAAACAAAAAAGTACAGAAATAAATTCAAAGAGATAGGAATTTTATAAACTCATAGAAGTCGAATGGATACTTTTCGAGATAGTATAGTGAGGCAGCATATAAAGTAGTCTACGAGTCTGGTTGGAGTCCAGGTTGTGAGTAGCGGAACGACGGGTAGTGTGGGCCACTTAAGCCTAAACTGGTTTAAACCCTTGCTGTTGGTTGTAAACGATGGATAAATGCATAAAGCCTTTATCTGAACAACTGTTCTTGTGTAAGTAGTGAAAAAGAGATTTCCAACCAACACGACAAACATAGAGAAAAGGTTCTATAAGACTTACAATTGGACAATTCGAGGTGTAATAAAAAAGTCAGATAGTATGGGCGTACAACAAAATGCAGGTTTTAAAATAAATGTGATTTCGTGGTTCACAAACAAGTGCAATCTGTACATACAGGGCAATTATAATTAAAGTTACAGTTCAAAACTCTGTAAAAAGGACCACTGCTCAGAATGACGTCAGATTGGAACGGAATATTACCGAAGAAGGGGAAACGTTACGGAAACAAGCAAAAAATTCATGAAAATTTTCCCACTAGATGGTGCTGTAAACGTCGTAATGTCAATAGGTTCAGCTACAAAAGACATGAATCGCAATATGACGGCTAAGGCGTGAGCTGCACATTAAACCAACCATAATGTGCGATGTGCATGACCGTGCAAATCGACATTCAATAGTTGTGGCACAGTTAGGTAAACCCATCCACAATGGCCAGACTGTACTACATCGGATGGTAATAGTCGGTTTTTTAAGTGTCCTGAGGCCAATAACCCCTAAAAGAACATCTTGTTCCATAACAGATCGGAGGGTCTCAGGTCACGATCAGAATGTGTTGCATTTGTACCTTTGTAATCAGAGGGCTGAACACAGCATCTTTCAGATAACCCCAAAGTCAGGAGTCACACGGAATAAGATCAGGTGATCTGGACGGCCAGGCTGTAGGGGAAGGGAGACTCATAATTCTAGCATTTCCGAAACGCATCCGCTGCAGCTGCTTCACAGGCTTTGCAATGTGCGGAGGAACACCAACTTGCATAAAAATGATCCTACCCACACATTCGCGCAGCTGATGGGGGTGGATTGACATTGATGTGCAAAAGATTTTAATAGCATTTATCAGGTAACAGGACTCGCAGGACCCATCTCCTCGAAAAAAATATCGCCCTACTATAAAAGATCCCATCAACCTGCACCACACAGTTACATTTTGCACAACGACGTGGTATAGGTTGATTTGCGAGCAGATTTTCTGTTGCCCATACTCTGCAATGCTGTGTATTGACATGTCCCGTAAAATGGAAATGGGCTTCACCTGGTCACAGGCTGCGTCATGGCCATTCATTATCCGTTTCCATGCGAGCAATAAATTATAGGAGAAACGTTTGTCTTACTGGCAGATCAGCGTGAAGAAACTCCTGAACATGGGTAATTTTGTACGGATTGCAATGCAGGATGATTCATAGACTTTCCTCTGCTCACCACCGCTGTGCTGTGGCCACATCTTCTACAGACGTCGGATCAATTAATTTCCACTCTCTGCCACATTGCACTTCGAAAGAACCTGTCTTTTCGAACTTCGTAATCATTTTCACCACACGCTTGGCAGACATTCGAACCGACGCCTTTTTTCATACCACTGAGTGTCCAGAACTCCTGCAGAATTATTGGCACACAGTCACCACTCTTGTAAAAGGGCTTTACCAGCAGCACGCTATGCTACATTGAGACAGAAATGCCAAGCATCTCAGACGCTAAGGATTAGCCGAGCGGTCTTGGGCGCTGCAGACATGGACTGTGCGGCTGGTCCCGGCGGAGGTTCGAGTCCTCCCTCGGGCATGGGTGTGTGTGTTTGTCCTTAGGTTAATTTAGGTTAAGCAGTGTGTAAGCTTAGGGACTGATGACCTTTGCAGTTAAATCCCATAAGAGTTCACACACATTTCGACATTTGACATTCAGACGCAAACTGAGGAACGGTCGTTTGCCACACATCCTTTAGTTTGTGTATTCTACCTCTCACAGCGCCATCTAGTGATAAAATTATAGTATATATATATATTTTTTGTTTCCATAACGTTTCCCCTGTCTGCCATAGCATTCCTTTCAAATTTGACGTCAGTCTGAGCAGTTGTTCTTTTTTACACCATTTTGAAACTGGAACATTAAGTATAAGAGGCGATCAAAAATTTTCCGTTTGAGGGCATTGCTGCAGCGTATACACAACATAGCGCGGCTCCGATGCGAGGATATTAGCACCGAAATGTAGGCGACGTATTAATGTGGCATTCGTGTCTTCCAGACGTGCGTGCGGTAAATTCGGGTAAGTGAACTACGGCGACGTTATTACCCAATGCATTGAATCCTTGACTACCGATATACGTCCATTAAAGAATGAAGAATGTGTATGGGGCAGCACGTTTGTCGAAACCCACCATTGTGTAATGATAGCAACGTTCAGTGATGGTCGCGAATCGGCAGTAGACGCCAACTCAAGTAAGAGACACACTAGCAGCCACCCTATAGTCCTTATCTCTTCGCATGCGACTGCAAGCCATCGGTCCCTTAAATAAGGCCTTGAAGGGCCGACGATTTCTGTCGGACGAGGATGTGTTGTGAGCTGTTACGAACTTATCCACGTAGCAGGACACGATGTTTCGGCAAACAGGTATCTTCAACCTCGTGCGTCGGTGGGACGATTTCCTCAATGCTCAAGGTATGATTGTGGACTATACGGCCTTCAAACGGAAACTTTTTGATCGCAACTTATCTAATCACCCTGTACATCAAAAGCACACAATAAAAAATTAAATTAAAAACATGCAACATAAAACGTAACTTTCAATACGAATAATAGAATTTTGATTCTTTCACAATGTAGAAACTAAACAAACAACGGGTCTAATTTTCAAATTGGGAAGTTAAAAAAACTGTCTTCATTGCAGTACAATGAATCTTCAGTGTATGTACAATGATCATGTGCGCCGTCCTCACATCCTTCACATTGTATCCAGTTTTGTTCCAAAACAAAAAATCCACAAAGAAGGTGGGTTGGAAAAATTCCGTGTTGACTCCACTGTTTATTCATTCCATTCTTCTTTGCAGTATAGATCTTGGGACATTAAAACGCTCGACGGCAACATTTTCGCTTATGTCGCCTTCCAAAACACTTCTCGAAACTTGGCATCGTACACTAAAAACAAAGAAAAGGTATAGCTACTTATGTGGCCCTTACCGCCAGACTTTGGTACGGCTCATACGACTCGACTGGCATTGCATATTAAAATGTTGTAGAAACAAGAACCTGTTTGAATGGGCTGGATTTTATTATTGATAATGGTTCAAGTGGCTCTAAGCACTATGGGACTTAACATCTGAGGTCGTCAGTCCCTTAGACTTAGAACTACATAAACCTAACTAACCTAAGGACATCACAAACATCCATGCCCGAGGCAGGATTCGAACCTGCGACCGTAGCAGCAGCGCGGTTCCGGATTGAAGTGCCTAGAACCGCTCGGCCACAGCAACCGGCTATTATTGCAGTAGAGTCTACAGTACAAGTAATGAGAAGTAGCAGAAATGAGAACAACGGGAAACTTAACTTCAGAATGGGGGATCGCGGACTAAGTTAAAGAATTCTGCTACCTAGACAGCAAAATAATGCGTGATGGACAGAACAAGGAGGACATAAGAAGCATACTAGCTCTGGCAAAGAGGGAATTCCTGGCCAAGATAAGCCTACTAGAATCAAACATAGGCCTTAATTTGAGGAAGAAGTTTCTGAGGCTGTATACTGGAGCGCATCATTGTGTGGTAGTGAAACATGGACTGTGGGAAACCCGGAACAGAAGAGAATCGAAGCATTTGAGATGTGGTTGTACAGAAGAATGTTGAAAAACAGACGGAGTGATAAGGTAAGGATTGAGGAGGTTCTCTGCGAATTGGTGTGGAAAGAAATGTATGGAAAACAAGAAGAAAGGGCAGGGTGGTGTCGTTAAGACAACAGGGAATAACTTCCATGGTACTAGAGATAACTACAGGAGATAAAAACTGTAGAGGAAGACAGACGTCAGACGTTTGAAAACATCCGGCAAATAATTGATGATGTAGGTTGCAAGTGCTACTATGAGACAAAAAGATTGGCGCAGGAAAGAAATTTGCGGCGGGCCGCATCAAACCAATCAGATGACTGATGGTTAAAAAAAGTCTAGATTAGACTCCAAAATTATTAATAATTGACAATATTACGTCTTATCTTCAACAGTACTAACCGATGCTGAAATTTACATCATTCACCAGCTTCAACACTCAAAAACAAATAAGATTTATTTGTGTCACAAATTCAACAGCTACATAACTCAAGTTCTAGCAAATCGCCTAGTGATCTATATGCTTTAATCCAAGCATGGCCTGCATACGCTGTCTGGCTGTAAACCCGAGAAATACCAAGTGGCACCTACTTCCTTCCGGCGCACACTAACTGCTGTCCACATGCGCATGATGAGACACCATATAGCACATGAAGAAGACGACTGGTCGGGCGTGAAGTAAAAATTAACCGACAACTCAGTGTTACTCACGAAAGCACACTATTCAGTAGATGGACATTTTTCGGGAACAAATTTTTATTAGAGAAGATCTCCAAGCTGTAAGTGCAAAGAACACCTTTAACGCAGGCCAAAAACTGACAGAAGGACCAGATGAGAATACAAGAAACTTTGAAACTAATGTCTTTAGCCAACGTTAAAGAAGGAAAGAACTGTTATCACAAGCGACACTGGCATCGTGCCATTTTTGTAAGCGGTTCAAGTACAAAGCATATTTGTTAAAGGAGATCTCGTTATCATGCCACCTTTGAGATTCATTTATTCCATTTACTCTACCACATAATGCCAATATTTTTGGGAAAAATCTTTAAAGATGCTGAGGAATGTAGAAAGAGGCAGCTGGGAACACACATTTCGATCAGTGTCATTTAAACAACAACACACTAGTCTTTTCTGTGCTGCGATTGGAACATTTTTCCGCTGGTTCCTTTCTTTTTCCTGCCACAGCAGGGGATGACACTCGCATGAAAAAAACTTAATGCAATTGTAAAATTTTGGTAGTTTACTTGTTTTAAATAGAAATAACGCAAAACTAATTTAAACTTGAGACTAGATGTTAGGCGCAGCCGGCCGGTGTGGCCGTGCGGTTCTAGGCGCTTTAGTCTGGAACCGCGTGACCGCTACGGTCGCAGGTTCGAATCCTGCCTCGGCATGGATGTGTGTGGTGTCCTTAGGTTAGTTAGGTTTAAGTAGTTCTAACTTCTAGAGGACTGATGACCACTATTTTTTTTTTTTTTTTTTTTTTGCTTTCCACAATCCTTCTGATAATAACGGAGACACTGTATAGCATATTTCTCCGTCTCTTTGTAAACTACATTTCGCCTTACATCGGATTTTACGTGCACAGTTTGGATAACTTATAATCTCTGTATCTTTGAAAAGAATAAAGAAAATGTTGTTCGAGACCGGGATCTTAGAAACATAGCGTAAAAAATACACTTATCTGCTGCTCAGTTCGGGTGCCCAAAACTCATGTTCTGGGGTGTTTCTCGATAACAGATAAAGATTTTTGAAAACGAAAGGTAGGGCTACCACGGAAACGTCTAGAGAAGATGACTTCAAAATTTGAGTATTTTGATGTGGTTATTTTTTATTAAGATTTCGCTTCACACCGGATTTTATGTACATAGTTTTCGTGTGCATGTAAGGTATCTTTATACGTCTGCATCGCGGAAACGGTTAAGGAAATCAATAAAAATTTCAAAGTTGTTCGATATTGTAATCTAAGGAATACATCGAAAAAATGTCAGCCATTTGCTGAGAATAGCCTTTTTGGAATGCGCGGCTCGGTTTTGGTACAAAAGAAACGCAGAAAAACGCTTTTTTGGTGTCTCTAACGAACCGCCTGTGAGGTGTTAAGTTTGAACATCTGTATCTCTGAAACGGGTGAGGATACCAAGAAAAGTTTCAAGGTTATCCAAGACCTGGATCTCATGATTATATCGTAGAAATTTCAGCCATCTGTTGTGCATAGCCATCTTGGAAATCTCTGATCGGTTTTGGTACGAAAAAATGCTAATGAGAACGCTTATTTTGGAGTTTTCTAAGGAACTAATGGAGCCTCCATAAGCTCCTTAAGGCCCACCGTAGACCACATCAAATGCAAAGAGAAACAACCGATTTGCTCCATTTGCCTAAGCAGGAGGAAGTGTGTAATATCCATACTTTTACCTTGTATTGAAAGATAGTAACAGTAAGACGATCCTTCTGTTGGGTATACAAATGGTCCCTACCCCTCTATCACCAATAGACCCCGAGGAATGAGCACCGGCAGAATCTCGTTTTTTCGCGGCGTTTTGGAACATATTAGGTAGTGCATGCTGTCGCGTGCTTACCGATTGTCCGTGACTAAAAGAATCACAGACCTCGTATGCACAGCGACGTTCTAAAATCTAGACTTGTTTTGCTTAGCTAACGAGATTAATTTTGCCTCTATGGAATTTTGCTCCGGTAGTTAAAGTTATATTCTCAGTCAGGATGCGAGAAAATAAACATAATCGCTTGAAATGAAAATTCTTGTAGTTCTGCCTGTAATGTGGTACGTATTAGCACGAGTGTAGCTCCTGTTAAAAAATCTTCCGAAACTTACAGCACCCAATTTCGATTTCCTCACGGCCAGTCACTTCTCCACATATCTTCAAAACTAGTCGACTTATGGGTGCGAGCGATCAGAAAAATAGCTTGCGACACGAGAACAGCTCTCGCTGTTTACCGTAGCTGAGTCCCGGCTTAATCCCAGAAGTGAGTGGTGTGCGCCGTTAATAGTGCGGTCGTTGTGCGCTCACGGACTGCTGTAATCTCCACCAGGGGGAGAGTATCTGAAACTCTGGAGGCAATTTGCATGTAATGAGACGCAAGCAGCACGCGCAAGCTCGCCATTACGGGTTAAGGGCCCTCCCCAGGGAATCCGCCTAAGTCGCTCTGGGCTGGAGTTCCTCCCGCCGCCGCCGCCGGTAGTACCTTAAACACCAGCGCTGCCTCTCCCCCACCACCACTGTTTCGCCACAGGCAGGCTAATCGTAGTGGAACCATTGCCGGCAACATATTATAAGATTTGTTCCTTCAATAAAGAAGCTTATGAACTAATTAAATGTATCACACCAGCTACCGCAAACTGAACCAGGTTATGTCGGTAGTTAAGAATTTTAAAGACAACGAAAGATGGAGGAACGACCTCTCGATACGGTGGAGTCACGGTCCTTGAAGAAGACGAAATTACCCACAGAATTATTGAAATCCCTCTAAAAGCCACCCATGACAGATGACCTGATGTGTAAGATACACTGAAGCGCCAAATAAACTGGTATAGGCGTGCGTATTCAGATACAGAGATCCTTAAACAGGTAGAATACGGTGCTGCGGTCGGCAACGCCTATATAAGACAGCAAGTGTCTGGCGCAGTTGTTAGATCGGTTACTGCTGCCACAATGGCAGGTTATCAACATTTAAGTGATAATTTTTTCATAATGTGGGGCCCCAGTCATAATATATTTCTTTAAAGTCAGTACGGCCATTCGATTTTTTTATTTGCAGTGTTACATTTACACGATCATGATTTGGGCTTTAAAGTGCCATTATCAAGTGTTTTTATGTTATACAGTGCCTAAGATGGCACACTGTCGAATTTAAAATACAATGTGTCTAATAGTGTATTTTAAATACGACAATATACCATCTTAGGCACTGTATAACATTAAAACACTTGATAATGGCACTTTAAAGCCGAAATCATGATCGTGTAAATGTAACACTGCAAATAAAAAACAGTTTAATGGCGGTACTGACTTTAAAGAAAGATTTAAGTGAATTTGAACGTAGTATTATAGCCGTCGCACCAGCGATGGGACACAGCATCTCCGCGGTAGCGATGAATTGAGGATTTTCCAGTACGACCATTTCACAAGTGCACCGTACATATCAGAAATCCGGTAAAACATCAAATCTCCGACATCACTGCGGCAGGAAAAAGATCCTGCAAGAACGGGACCAACGACGACTGAAGAGAATCGTTCGACGTGACAGAAGTGCAACCCTTCCACAAATTGCTGCAGATTTCAATGCTAGGCCATCAACAAGTCTCAACGTACGAACCATTCAACGAAACACCATCGATGTGGGCTTTCGGAGCCGAAGACCCACTCGTATAGCCTTGATGACAGCGCGACACAGAGCTTTACGCCTCGCCTGTGCCCGTAGCACCGACACTGGACTGTTGATTTACTGGATACATGTTGCCTAGTCGGAGAGTGTCGTTTCAAATTGTATCGAGCGGATGGACGTGTACGGGTACGGAGACAACCTCATGAATCCATGGACTCTGCATGTCAGCAGGGGACTTTTCAAGCCGGTGGAGGCTCTCTTATGTTGTGGGGTGTGTGCATTGGAGTGACATGGCGCCCCTGATACGTATAGACACGACTCTGACAGGTGATACGTACGTAAGAATCGTATCTGATCACCTGCATCCACTCATGTGCAGTGTGCATTCTGACGCACTTGGGCAATTTCAGCAGGACAATGCGACACCCCACGGGTTCAGAAGCGCTTCAGAGTGATTCCAGGAACACTCTTCTGAGTTTAAACATCAAACCCGCCAGACATGAACCGTATTGAGCATATCTGGGATGCCTTGCAACGTGCTGTTCAGAAGAGATCGCCAGCCCCTCGTAGTCTTACGTATTTAGGAACAGCCCTGCAGGATTCATGGTGTCAGTTCGCTCCAACACTACTTCAGACATTTGTCGAGTCGATGCCTCGTCGTGTTGCTGCACTTAGCGTACTCGCGTGGGCCCTACATGTCATTTGGCAGGTGTACCAGTTTCTTTGGCTGTTCAATGTGTTATCGTTAAGTATCATGTATAGTGTTTACTCGAATAGCCATAACACCGATATCTAATGCACTAACGAAGAAGATGCAATCCTGTAAGTACGACAACTGTCTCCCTACTGGTCAGGCCTATCTCACTTGTAAATTGCCAACGAGATTAATATACATAAGAATAGTAAGAAGAACTGAAGATCTACCAAATCAACGTTAATTTGACTTCATGAAAAATATAGGGAGCAGAGTAATAATACTTGTGCTTTGCAGTTAAAGAAAAGAGAGAAGGCCTTCAAGGCAGACAACGCAAAAATAGCCTAATTAACGCCATGGTAATAAAGGGAGATTTCAAATTTATTTTCGCTCTAATTCTGTTTACAGATTTCTCATTTTCTCTCTTGGCATTTGGCGATAATAATGTGAATTATGAATGGTCGTTAAATATTTTATCACATTTCAAGCTTTAAAGGAAAGGTTTATCTCGATAAAAGAAGTGATTTATTTCAAGGATGACTCCAATCAAATTTTAAAAAATGCAGTTATTTGATGCGCATAAGGAAATGGTGCCGTATATGACGACATCTTTTGTCATGACACGTCACTTCGCACTGCCAGATTTTCCGTTCGCGATTTTTCGCACTTATTGGCAAAGCTGACGTACGCCGCTCAGGAACGCAGCCGAGAAACAGGACTTTTATCGACTGTGAAAGGAAATTGCTCGCTATCGATAAACCGAAACCGTAGCTGGCGGGGCTGACATAATGCCTATTCAGAGAGTGCGATCAGCGGGGCGGTTGGTTACGTCATCAGGCGCAGACGTAGCATTTACTTAGGCGAGACATTTCGTGGCGCTGGCATTACGTATACCTGTGTGTGTGTGTGTGTGTGTGTGTGTGTGTGTGTGTGTGTGTGTATGTGTGTCCTGGTGCACACGGAGATAATAAGATAATAATTGCCGGCTCACCACACTGCTAACGCCTCGACGGTTTGAAACACAGACTCCGTGAAAAGCTCAGCAGGGAACCCGACAGCTATCCGGATGCAGTTCGTAAACGTCATCCCCTGCATTAATCGAGACAACACGCTGTGTGACCTTTTCTCTAAAGCACCGTTTTTATTCACGCATCCAGAACGGAAAGCAAAGTTAATCACGAGCCCCACTGTTGATGATGTAATCATATAAATTGGCCACTGAGCACAAGGAAGTTCATGCCTTATGGAAAGGGAAAGTAGACTCGCATATTACTTTATTATTATAGAAAAACTACCTCTTGTGCGTTATTCTTCCAACCTGTCTGCGTTACACCTATCTATCACCTAAACAGTACAAATTTTTCTTTCATCTTACATTTTACAGAAGACATCGACAGCTGATATTGCTGCTTAGGATAACTATTTATTTATTTATTGTTCCGTGGGACCAAATTAAGGTGAAGTCTTCATGATCATGGAACGAGTCAATACATGAAATTATAACACGATATTAGAAACAGATAAAATGAAATATAAAAAAAACATATTCAGGTGACGAGTCGAAAGTTTAAATAAAGAAAATCAACAACGTAACACTGGAATTTGCTTAATTTTTTAGCTCTTCCAGGAGCTCCTCGACAGACTAGAAGGAGTGAGCCATGAGGAAACTCTTCAGTTTAGACTTAAAAGAGTTTGGGCTACTGCTAAGATTTTTGAGTTCTTGTGGTAGATTATTGAAAATGGATGTAGCAGAATACTGCACTCCTTTCTGCACAAGAGTCAAGGAAGTGCATTCCACATGCAGATTGGATTTCTGCCTAGTATTAACTGAGTGAAACCTGCTAACTCTTGGGAATAGGCTAATATTGCTAACAACAAACGACATTAAAGAAAATATATACTGTGAGGGCAATGTCAGAATTCCCAGACTACTGAATAGGGCCCGAACAGCCCGTTTTTGAGCCAAAAATACCCTTTTTGAATCAGAAGAATTACCCCAGAAAATAATACCATACGACATAAGCGTATGATATGATAACTATTTATTCTCTTTACTTTGAGATTAATTCCAAACAGATGTGTTTAATCGTCTTTACTTATTACGATCTGTTTCGAAACTCTGAGGGCTTCATCATCAGGCACATGCCGCGACACTGAAATTGATGCGCTTGCGCGAAATATGTAACTACACATTCACGGAATGCTACCACGTGTAGCTTCACCTGGCAACATTACCAAAAATTCCAAGACGGACACTGATTATCATCGATAGTAACATACACTACTGGCCATTAAAAGTGCTACACCAAGAAGAAATGCAGATGATAAACGGGTATTCATTGGACAAATATATTATACTAGAACTGACATGTGATTACATTTTCACGCAATTTGGGTGCATAGATCCTGAGAAATCAGCACCCAGAACAACCACCTCTGTGGCCGTAATAACGGGGTTGATACGCCTGGGCAATGAGTCAAACAGAGCTTGGATGGCGTGTACAGGTACAGCTGCCCATGCAGCTTCAACACGATACCACGGTTCATTAAGAGTAGTGACCGGCGTATTGCGAAGAGCCAGTTGCTCGGCCACCATTGGCCAGACGTTTTCAATTGGTGAGAGATTTAGAAAATGTGCTGGCCAGGGCAGCAGTCGAACATTTTCTGTACCAGAAAGGCCCGTACAGGACCTTCAACATGCGGTCGTGCTTCATCCTGCTGAAATGTAGAGTTTCGCAGGGATCGAATGAAGGGTAGAGCCACGGGTTGTAATACATCTGAAATGTAACGTCCACTGTTCAAAGTGCCGCCAGTGCGAATGAGAGGGGTCCAGCACGGCATTCCGTATTACCCTCCTGAACCCACCGATTCCATATTCTGCTAACAGTCACTGGATCTCGACCAACGCGAGTAGCAATGTTGCGATACGATAAACCGCAATCGCGATAGTTTACAATCCGACGTTTATCAAAGTCGGAAACGTGATGGTACGCATTTCACTTCCTTACACGAGGCATCACAACAACGTTTCACCATGCAACGCCGGTCAACTGCTGTTTGTGTTTGAGAAATCGGGCCGGCCGGAGTGGTCGTGCGGTTCTGGGCGCTACAGTCTGGTACCGAGCGACCGCTACGGTCGCAGGTTCGAATCCTGCCTCGGGCATGGATGTGTGTGATGTCCTTAGGTTAATTAGGTTTAATTAGTTCTAAGTTCTAGGCGACTGATGACCTCAGAAGTTAAGTCGCATAGTGCTCAGAGCCATTTGAACCATTCTTTTGAGAAATCGGTTGGAAGCTTTCCTCATGTCAGCACGCTGTAGGTGTCGCCACCGGCGCCAACCTTGTGTGGATGCTCTGAAAAGCTAATCATTTGCATATCACAGCATCTTCTTCCTGTCGATTAAATTTCGCGTCTGTAGCACTTCATGTTCGTCGTGTAGCAATTTTAATGGCCAGTAGTGTAAGTCCAGTTTACGCGGATCTGAAAATGCATACTCTCCACATTTAATAAGCATGGGTCCGGAACTGCAAACTTTCTGCGATAAGCACGTGTTTATAGGAGGTGTTGAACGTGGCGTCCATTCATGACAATGCACCCCTCTGCCCTCGGGCGTAAGGAGTGGCGTACACTTTGAAGTATACCCAGTTTTGTTGTACCTGCTAGCACGCATTGAAGACGCGACCCTGTAGTGTCCACACATCGTTCACTGGCGCAGGGTAGACCAATTCCTCCGTGAGTCCCCAGAACCAAAACTCTAGGGAATTGTGTTGTGGGGAACGAGCAGGCCAAGATGTGCACCCCCCCCTCCCACCTACCCAACCAATTCAGCGGTCCAGAAATGTCTGCATCAGATGTTCCTGCATATTGTGACTAAAGTGTGCCGGCGATCCATCATGCATGAACCACATCTATATTCGTTGCTGCAGTGGCACTGTCTCCAGCAAGGTAGACAATATACAAATGAAAAAGTCTAGATATTGGGCCCCAGTTAACCTTTGTGGTAGCACATATGGCCCTATTAATCTATCACCAAGCACAGCTGTCCGTACGTGATTGAGAATCGGTGTTGATACCCCTTTCCTGCATTGCTTGGGGATTTACATTAATCATGCATGCTGTTTACGGAAATTCGCAACACCATCTCTCGTGATCCCTGTCTCATCGACACATAAAGCCTTGGGTGTGAACAGTGGATCTGCAGCACACTTCTGCAACACCCATTGATAGAACCGCCGTCTCCCATGATGATCCTGTGGCCGTAGGGCCTGATCGTGCTGTAGGTGATTTGGGTATAGCAATTGTTCAAGAAGTACCCCCCCCCCCCCCCCAGATAAGAAAGTGCTGCTAATCGCCGCACACTGGTCCCAGGGGTTTCTTCCACAGAATTTAGAACACGATCCTCCCTGTCAGGCTTGTGGACTGTGCGGCGCCTTCCACTGACAGTCTACCGAGTTGCAAGGGTACTTCTGGCCTTCAGACAATGCAAAAGTCTTCAAAAATGGCTCTGAGCACTATGGGACTCAACTGCTGAGGTCATTAGTCCCCTAGAACTTAGAACTAGTTAAACCTAACTAACCTAAGGACATCACACACATCCATGCCCGAGGCAGGATTCGAACCTGCGACCGTAGCGGTCTCGCGGTTCCAGACTGCAGCGCCAGAACCGCGCGGCCACTTCGGCCGGCTGCAAAAGTCTGTCAATCAGCTTATCAGAGGGCAGTCTGCACTTTGAATATTCTTGAGCGTAGAGGGCACAGGCTTCCATTGCTAACAAGTGGTGGAAGAGAGAAAATGTAGATGCACTACACCATTTGCACGCACAAACAGAGCAATAACAGGGATCACATAAGTGAATCCGCATTTGGAAGAAGGTATAACACCACGATACATCCCCAGGGTTGGCAGTACTGCACAATAAGGCACTGAAACACGACCGAAACTAACGTAGCCGACAACACGGCTCTAATCACACCACTGCCTGCAGATTATCGAATGATAGGTAGAGTACTGTAAGACATCATAATACCCTCCCGATACATTTGACAATGCAACGACTGTGCTAATATGCAACCAAGTATCGTGCAGTCCTTCCTATAAACACATATTTATCTCGGAAAGTATACATATCCGGACCCATGTTTACTGGACTTATTTTTCTTGTTTCAGTTAGTACTATCATCTCTCAAAGCATCTGGCACTTTTTTTATCACCCTGTATATACAGGGTGTTTCAAAAATGACCGGTATATTTGAAACGGCAATAAAAACTAAACGAGCAGCAATAGAAATACACCGTTTGTTGCAATATGCTTGGGACAACAGTACATTTTCAGGCAGACAAACTTTCGAAATTACAGTAGTTACAATTTTCAACAACAGATGGCGCTGCAAGTGATGTGAAAGATATAGAAGACAACGCAGTCTGTGGGTGCGCCATTCTGTACGTCGTCTTTCTGCTGTAAGCATGTGCTGTTCACAACGTGCAAGTGTGCTGTAGACAACATGGTTTATTCCTTAGAACAGAGGATTTTTCTGGTGTTGGAATTCCACCGCCTAGAACACAGTGTTGTTGCAACAAGACGAAGTTTTCAACGGAGGTTTAATGTAACCAAAGGACCGAAAAGCGATACAATAAAGGATCTGTTTGAAAAATTTCAACGGACTGGGAACGTGACGGATGAACGTGCTGGAAAGGTAGGGCGACCGCGTACAGCAACCACAGAGGGCAACGCGCAGCTAGTGCAGCAGGTGATCCAACAGCGGCCTCGAGCTTCCGTTTGCCGTGTTGCAGCTGCGGTCCAAATGACGCCAACGTCCACGTATCGCCTCTTGCGCCAGAGTTTACACCTCTATCCATACAAAATTCAAATGCGGCAACCCCTCAGCGCCGCTACCATTGCTGCACGAGAGACATTCGCTAACGATACAGTGCACAGGATTGATGACGGCGATATGCATGTGGGCAGCATTTGGTTTACTGACGAAGCTTATTTTTACCTGGACGTCTTCGTCAATAAACAGAACTGGCGCATATGGGGAACCGAAAAGCCCCATGTTGCAGTCCCATCGTCCCTGCATCCTCAAAAAGTACTGGTCTGGGCCGCCATTTCTTCCAAAGGAATCATTGGCCCATTTTTCAGATCCGAAGCGATTACTGCATCACGCTATCTGGACATTCTTCGTGAATTTGTGGCGGTACAAACTGCCTTAGACGACACTGCGAACACCTCGTGGTTTATGCAAGATGGTGCCCGGCCACATCGCACGGCCGACGTCTTTAATTTCCTGAATGAATATTTCGATGATCGTGTGATTGCTTTGGGCTATCCGAAACATACAGGAGGCGGCGTGGATTGGCCTCCCTATTCGCCAGACATGAACCCCTGTGACTTCTTTCTGTGGGGACACTTGAAAGACCAGGTGTACCGCCAGAATCCAGAAACAATTGAACAGCTGAAGCAGTACATCTCATCTGCATGTGAAGCCATTCCGCCAGACACGTTGTCAAAGGTTTCGGGTAATTTCATTCAGAGACTACGCCATATTATTGCTACGCATGGTGGATATGTGGAAAATATCGTACTATAGAGTTTCCCAGACCGGAGCGCCATCTGTTGTTGAAAATTGTAACTACTGTAATTTCGAAAGTTTGTCTGCATGAAAATGTACTGTTGTCCCAAGCATATTGCAACAAATGGTGTATTTCTATCGCTGCTCGTTTAGTTTTTATTGCCGTTTCAAATATACCGGTCATTTTTGAAACACCCTGTACCTTCATATCTTTGTTTGTTTTCCCCCTGACCACACTTTGTCGTCTCATTTCGGGACAAAGTAGATTTTACCCAATTAAAAGACTGGCTTCAACACGTGTAGGGCTTACAAATGCAGCTGAGAATTTGGTTCAGTTTCATCCTGTTTCGAAAGATATATCGGACGCCGTAGAGACAATTCAGACACTATTAACTCACCGGGCACGGTCATATTTCGAAACAGACATAAGTAGAAGTTTAATAAATCTGAGTCCTTGTGCTTCATTATGTCGTACATTATTCGGTTCGTTCCAGTGAAGTACTCTATTATTTAAGTTATTTAGCTCGTCTCCAGTAAGAAAATGCCGAGAGTGCTGTCGAAGAAGAGTTTAAATAAATAACGAAGAAAACTTTTCTTAATGCTAGTCGTAGCAGTGCACATTTGCTTAAATGTATTCACAACAAAACTTATGTCGTTAATGCATGACTGCCTGAATGTACAAAGGAGTACAAAAAGAGTGCAGTAAATTCTATATGGTATCTCACGTGGCAACGTCCAAAGCTGCTATCATCAGTTGAATACGTCTACCTAAATTCTAGTTATTTCCGTGATATTATCACCAAATCCAAATACTACGAAAAAAACTTAGGAAGCACGGGCACGTATAATATAGCTTTAGCAAGAATATATGACGAATAAATTTCGTAGTTTACTATACTGAAAAGATCTGAACGGCGCTGAAAATGAATGGAAATTCACGAACTCTAATAATTAGTAAGAAATTGATACGACGACAGAAATAACAGAAGAATATTTCTACAGGAAGAAACGAATCGGAGATGATGATATAGTAATGATACTTAGGATACAT
Organism: Schistocerca piceifrons; assembly: GCF_021461385.2. Lineage (NCBI taxonomy): Eukaryota > Metazoa > Arthropoda > Insecta > Orthoptera > Acrididae > Schistocerca > Schistocerca piceifrons. The sequence continues at coordinate 1,047,050,042 of NC_060139.1, read as the reverse complement.
TATACATACAAAGTCTACTGAAACGTAGTTTTTTATACTTTTAATTAAACATGTTCTGGAAATTCAACTTCGCGCTTCCAAGCGCACCTCAGCCGTTTTTATTATGTAATTTAACTTTTATAAAAAGCTACATTACCGTGAGCTTAAAACTTCAAGTGAAACGTCATAATACTGCAGTTCCAACTTCCTCTGACCCTGCGGAAGCGAAAAACAAAAACGTCGTCGTTCAAGTCTTTTAGGATGACGTCAGGTACATTTTTTTTCATCTCAGCTACATTTTTTAATGTTGTAGTACTTCTGACAACATGGCACAGCAGTATTTTTTTCTGAATCTACGTCTGGCTGAAAAAATCCACGTACTCGGACTTTAGAGCAGGAGTTTATACTAAACAGTAATATCGGCGTACCTCGTGTCATCTTGAAGTTAATTTGCAACCAAGTGCTCACGACTCTGCATCGTCAGAGATGACCTGACTTTCATATAGTGTCAACCGCATGTCCACGTTGTATTGGTACGACGTATTTTAGAATATCACTTAGTAAAAGACAGCACAGCTTTTAACACAGATAACGTGGTTTTCTATGCTTTTTACTTATTCGTGTCGTTAGTCCCTTGTCCTATAATTAAGGAGCAGTGGCGTTGGTAACATTTTTCGTTCGAATGTGTGTGTGCATTCCCAAGGGACCAAACTGCTGAGGTCATCGGTCCCTAGTCTTACACACTACTTAAACTAACTTATACTAAGAACAACACACACCCATGCCCGAGGGAGGACTCGAACCTTCGGCGGGAGGGGCCGCGCAATTCGTAACATGGCGCCTCAAACCGCGCGGCCACTCCGCGCGGCAAACATTTTTCGCTTTGAATTTGGATTTCGCAGCCATAGTGCCAGTGAATAATTCCTGCTGAAGAAAATCTACCCCCACAATTTGTGATATTTGACTGTTTTCTCATTTTAATTATTGCGAAACTGTTCGTATATACAGGATGTCCCATCTGACTCCGCCGCTTCATACCAGGCGCGAAAGTATGAAACCGGAATTTCGTTGCAATAATTACACGCCCGTTGTTTGAAACTTATAAACAATATTGTATTCAAAATCATCTCCAGTGCTATTTTCTCTCCCACCTCTCCGGCAGGCTATGAATGCAAAAAAAAAAAAAAAAAAAAAAAAAAAAAAAAAAAAAAAAAAAAAAAAAAAAAATAATTCTTATTTTGAAGCGAACAAGTCAGCAAGCCATTTTCGTACATTTTCATACGAACTGAAGCGTTGTTCAGCGAGATCGTGTCCCACTGATGCAAATAGATGATAATCGGACTGAGCCAAGTCTGAAGAATAAGCCTCATGCATTAGTCTTTCCCATCTGAACTCCTCGATCGTTTCCCTGACTCATTTTGCTGTGTGTAATGGGGCGTTATCATGGAGCGATATGACTTCATATTGCCTTTTTCCATATTCCGGTCGTTTTTCACGCAATGCTCGATTTAAATCGATCATTTTTTGTCGGTAGCGATCAGTGTTAACGGCTTCACCACGTTTTAGCAGCTCATAAGAGATGGCACGCTTCTGATCCCACCAAACAAAGAGCATTGTCTTCTTTCCAAAGTGGTCTTGCAGTGGATGTCGACGGTTTGTCTAGATTGGCCCATGATTTACGACGCTTAGAATTCTCAAGATGTATCCGTTTTTCATCACCTGTCACTATTCGATGGAGAAACGATTCTCTTTTGTATCTGGCGAGCAACATTTCACAAGTGATCTTTCGATTTGCTTGCTGTCTGTCATTCAGTTTGTACGGAACCCATTTTCCCACTTTCTGCACCTTTACCATAGCTTTCAACCGAAGGAAAACGGCTTCCTGCGTCACATTCAATTGTCCCGCGAGTTCCTGTGGAGTTTGAGTATCATGTTCGTCCAATAAGGCCTGCAAATCGTTGTCTTCGAACTTTTTCGGTGGTTTCCCGTGCTCGACGTTCCTAATGTCAAATTCACCATTTTTGTATTTTTTGAGCAACTCTAAACACCAAGAGCATGTTCGCTGTAAGCTTCGACAAGCTTTCGATGCGATGCTGCAGTAGTTTTCTTCAAATGATAACCAATGCTGTCCGCAAATCGTGGTTCGTAGGCAAAAAACTTGACATATTTACAGGTGTGAAACAGATACCGATATACGGAACTTACTGTGTGTTGACATTTTTTTATTTATTTCTTTTTTCTTTTTTAATTTTTTTTTATTTTTTCTACAGCCCTTCCGTTTCCTCGCCAAAAAATGCCGTCATCCACTAGTGTTTCGTCGTCAGCCGTTACAGGAAGCAGGTGGCGCTGCGGACGCGGTCTCGCAGGCCCTACGCTGACGGTTAGCACCATCTATAGGGAAATTCCTGATTCATACTTCTACACCTGGTATACTGCATTTCGGAAAAGGAACACAATGTGAAAAATGCAAGTTTCCAGGGATGTTTCGATGTCATTGGCTCACACAATAGCCAGGAATGCATAATACATAAAGATCAACAAACACCACTTTCAACACAAACTTAGGTGTTTTTAAATGGCACATATATGTTTTCTTCCAAAGAAATGATATCTAGAGGTACAGTTAGCGATGGCAATCTTTGGTTCACTGTCCTGAACCTCATACATTCTGAAATATTACGCTTTAAAGGATGGCAAAGGCGCCGCGGTTTCTGCCGTAAAGCGCAGGGCAAGAGTTGCCTGCACTGTCCTGCAGCCTGCTGTAAACAGAACACTCCTGCACGGGCCCGCTCCAATGCTGTCGCTGGCAAACAGGAAAATACACTGTGACGCATTTCACGTACGTTTCGGGGGTAATTACCTGCAGTATAGAAAACAGTAGCTGAACAAAAAGGCAGACGAAACAATTCGGACATCTTCGGATCGCGCCTAACTTGGATGGCGAGTGAAGTATATAGGGTGTAAGATCAGAGTTGGTTCGGCAGCCTCTGGGGACAAACATGTTGTCTGCTACCGCACCCGATGTCAGTTAAAACTTTGTTAGCAATGTCTAGTTTGTAAATTACAGATGGTTCGGCAGCCTCGGAGGACAGATACGTAGTCTGCCACGGTCGGTGTCAGTTAAGGCATCATAGCAATTTCTGGTTACGTGTGCATGTAAATGAGAACAATTGCATAGTAATTACGGAAATATGGTTCATTGTTTTGTTTTTATGAAAGTGTGAAGATTGAAATTATTTGTGACTCATAAAGTGGAATACAATTGTGCAGTGTCTCGCGTTCTGGAAATAAAAAGCAAATACCATCCCGTATAAGCAAACAAATTGGAAATTTAATTATTTATATCAGATCCTCGCTAAGAATTTATTACAGCTTCAAATTAATGGATTCACAACCTACGTGCAATTTTCTGTGCAGGGGACAACCACCATAGAAGACTACAGGTTGGTGAACATTAATTAGAACTGACGCATTCCACTCCGGGCGGTGGAAGCAAATAGACACCTAGCGTGCTTTGCAATCTTAGTGGAAACGAGATCAGTGACATGTCATCTGCGGAAACACAGACGAGACATCAAGGAGAGAAATTTTCGAGGGAAGGTGTTTATTATATACACGCACGAATATACACTGAAGAGGCAAAGAAACATGTGCGTAATATCGTGGACGGCCCCGACGAACACGCAGAAGTGCCGCAACACGAAGTGGTGTGGAGTCGACTAATGTCTGAAGTAGTGCCGGAGGGAATTGACACCAGGAATCCTGCAGGGCTGCCCTTAAATCCGTAAAGATACGAGGGATGGAGATCTCATCTCAACAATACGTTGCAAGACATCTCATATATGTTCAATAATGTTCATGTCTGCGGAGTTTGGTGGTCAGCGGAAGTGTTTAATCTCAGAAGAGTGTTCCTGGGGGCACTCTACAGCAATTCTGGACATGTGGCGCGTCGCGTTGTCCTGCTGGTATTGCTCAAGTCTGTCGAAATGCCCAATGGATATGAATGGATGCAGGTGATCAGACACGATGCTTACGTACGTGTCACCTGTCAGAGTCCAACTGCCCACGCCCAACGCCAATACAGAGCCTCCATCAGCTTGAACAGTCCCCTACTGACATGCAGGGTTCACCGATTCATGAGGCTGTCTCCATACCCGGACACGCCCATCTGTATCATACAATTTGATACGAGACTCGTCCGACCAGGCAACACGTTCCCAGTCATCAACAGCCCACTGTCGGTGTTAACGGGCCCAGGCAAGGCGTAAAACTTTGTGTCGTGAAGTCATTAAGGGTACATGAGCGGGCCTTCGGCTCCGAAAGCCCATATCGATGATGTTTCTTTGAATGCTTCGCATGCTAACACTTGTTGATGGCCTAGCACTGAAATCTGCAGCACTTTGCGGAAGGGTTGCACTTCTGTCACGTTGAACGATTCTCTTCAGTCGTCGTCGGTCCCGTTGTTGTAGAATCTCTTTCTGGTCGCAGCGATGTCAGAGATCTGATGTTTTCCGGATTCCAGATACGGTACACTCTTGAGGTGGTAGTACGGGAAAATCCTCACCTCATCGCTACCTCGGAGATGCTGTGTTCCCGTCGCTTGTGCGCCGACTATAACGCCACGTTCAAACTCACTTAAGTCCTGATAATCTGCCATTGTAGCAGCAGTAACCGATCTAAAAACCGTGCCAGACACCTGTTCTTTTATATAGGCCTTGCCTACCGCAGCGCCATATTCTGCCTGTTTACATATCTCTATATTTGAATACGTATGCCTATAGTAGTTTCTTTGGCTCTTCAGCCTATCACCCTCTCTCTTCTTCTCTTCTTTCAACTTTCCGTAACCCTCGTATCTGATACTGGTCCTACAAGATAGGTGTTGGTGCTTTGGACCAGCGCTTTATCCGGAAGTGAAGCTTGGAATTCAAAAGATCTCCACTGACCCTTGAAACTTTTTAAAGCCCAAAATAGATTCAAAACCAGTCGGTCATTTGTATGTTCTATTTTCGTACCTAAACAAATAAATGGAAAGCGTATTGAATAAGGAGCTGTCCATTTCGCTTTCGTTTTTCTAGAAAAGACTTGACACAGAGTGCCATTAAATACGTTGTGGCGTGAGAAATAATAGTGCAAATATAAAGGCAAGAAACCAGAAAAACGTTGTCTGCGTAACAAATTAAAGTAAACTAACAATCACAATAGAATAAAATTAATACAGGACAAGAACACTGAAGAACAGCATGAAAAGGTATTACGTATGGTCAGTGATGCAGAAACAGATTAAAAAGTAGACTGACAATTAAGGAACGTTTTAATGGTATTCAACAACAACCTTTTGCAAAACTTTACGGTAGAGGGAGTTTTTAGTTGTATTCAATATCGTTGATTCAAAAAATTCAAAAATTTAGTTCTGATCATCCATGTAGATAGCGGCTGATGAAGGACAAATCGAAATTCATCACTAACAGCCTTTATTAAGGAAAAAATTGCAGATTACAAATTTTTATAAAACTCAGGATATCCCCTTTTTCATAGACGTTCCTTCTTTATTTTTTAAACTAGGTTTTATAAATATACGTTCTAAGCTTTAAAATTCATTGAAGTCTTAAGTATATTACATACTGTATATAATATCAGAATAAGAAGTTAATAAAATATACTAGTAAACTTATATTTTTCGTGTAACTTAACAGATGAAGAGAATTTTTCGCAGTAATGATGATGATGACGTCCCATACTCCGAGCAGCGTAGGGGACGATACGGAAGAACCGCACCGCTGTACTAGGCAAGGCCCTAGCGGAGGTTGTTTTTCGCAGTAAAAAATCTTTATATCGTAAACCTGTTATGAAAGAGTGATATTATAACTAAGAGCACATATTTTAATACTATGTTTAGATTTAATGTGGTGTGAAATCCAAAATAATATTGAAGCACGGTCGCTTTTAATATAAAGGGTCTTCATAATACAAAATTTGACTTCAGTATCATTAGCATTTCCTAGGACAACTTTTGAATAGAACTCTTTACTTTCTTCTGAATCATTTTCGAAATAAGGCATCAACTACTTCATGCCATTGCTTAAGTTTTGCTTACATGATTCACGAATGGAAGCTGAGAAACTTCAAACATTATTGAAGCACTTCTCTTTCCATGTCTCAACACCTTAACTTGTATCAATGAAGCAAAGTAAGTATTTTGAAAAAGGCATTGAGCCCTGATCTTAGGTCTTTTTACATTGTGCAGTGTTCTAGCCTCAGATACCTTCAAAGGCAACGTGGCTCTCATTACACGTTTAGAGATTGATTTCACACTGCAACTATGCCAGTCTTTACCCCAAACTTGAACCTCACCAAACTTCCCCAAAATGTCATAATATTCTGAGGGCAGAACGATTATTTCCTGTTGCTTTTAGTTCTTTTTCATTAAGGCCAAAACACTTGTCAGGAGGCATATAGCTATACCTGCGTATTGGGAAATAACGCTTGATTCCTTTAAATTCCTTTGAACTTCCAATGTAACTCATAAGAATTGCCATCATTGCGGAGTTTTTGTTTGGTAGCCACAAGAATCAGAAAATAGTCTCAGACTAAAATTTTCTGCATCTTCTTTCGTCAGATATTGCTATAAAAAATGTAAGTTGTCTCTCACAGCAGATGCAGCTGCGTTTGTCCTCCGTCCTGAATGACTCTCAAGTCATGTGTAATTAACTACTTCGAGTGCTTTTTCTTTTGAATATTTTAAGATACAAACTGACCTGTTTGGAGCAGAATTCTTCTGCAATAGTTTGGGTAAGGATTGATTCTGCTGGCAGCCAAAACAAACTATCATAATATCGTTTTTATTGTCGTTTAAAATACTGAAAAATTTTTTGCTCTTATTTTGTGTAACCTAACATCTGTCCTTATTTTATAAATCCAAAACTCGGTCTCACTTTAACTTTACAACAAAGCTCGGAAAAGCTGTGCAACTGTTTCCAAAGCCCATGCTGAAACATTTGTAGAAAAAAAATGGTTCAAATGGTTCTGAGCACTATGGGACCCAACTTCTGAGGTCATTAGTCCCCTAGAACTTAGAACTAGTTAAACCTATCTAACCTAAGGACATCACACACATCCATGTCCGAGGCAGGATTCGAACCTGCGACCGTAGCGGTCGCGCGGTTCCAGTCTGCAGCGCCCAGAACCGCACGGCCACTTCGGCCGGCGAAACATTTGTAGACGTCTTTTAATTTTGAATGAAAGCAGCCTAAAACACTTGTTTCAGCCGATGAGCATTGCATCTAGCAAGGTATGCCATTAGTGACTGCTAATTTTTTTCTCTTTTTTCTGTCATTTCTTTCGGTTTCTTAGATACGTCTTCATATCTTTGATGGTGTAGCAAGTTGAGTTTAATAACAATGTTAAAACATAACTGCAATTTATTTCATTTTCTCTAGTGGATAAATACGTTTTCTTGTTATTTCTAGAATCTGGAAAGACTAATTTCTTTTCTTTATTTTATCTGCATTTGCAATGTTATCTGTGATGTGAAGAACTGCTACGTAAATCGTAGACATGAAAGCACAAAGATCGATATTGAAAGTAACAGTTCAGTAGCGATATACAGTGAGGGAAGTGTTGGTCTGTGAGAGTGTGTACGACAGTTTGCATGGTGCTCAGTTGAGATTCAAAAATTTGTCGAGAAAGTGAATCATGAAAGTTAACGACTGATTACCGTTGCAGTGCATAATGAAAGCTGAAGTGATCATTATGAACAGAAAGATCGTACGGTTTGAGTATTACTAAATGAACTGTGTCACAACCGGTACTAACAATGCTTTCGCGAGCAGACATTGTGATTATTGCTACCGGCTGAGTGAAACAGTTTTTATATTTAGCAACATCGTTCCCCTGGTTTTGGTGTAGTCAAAGAGGACTGAGGAGCGGACAGAAGGTTAAGTGCACTTGCCCTTGAGTGTGAAGACGGAAGAATCAGCGATGATCAACGGCATGGGAATGAAAAAGGCAATGGAAACCTCTGCTTTAAAGACACATAACGTGTATCTACAGGACATGTGGCCCGTAAATGAAAAAGTGTAATGATGACCTGTCCATTAGCGAAAATTTCCGGAATAGTCCCCAATTGGGATCTCTGGGAGGGGAGGGGCAATGGGGAGGTGACCATGAGAAAAAAAATTGAATAACCAACGAAAGGATAAAGTTCTACTAGTTGAGGCGCGGAATGTCAGAAGTTTGAACCTGGCAGGAAAGCTAAAACATCTAAAATGCGAAACCTCAGCCTGGATATAGCGGGAGTGAGTGGAGTGAAATGGAAAGAAGTCAAGGATTTCAGATCAGATGAATGTAGGGGAATATCAACAGCAGCAGAAAATGGTATAACGGGAGTAGGATTCGTTATGAATAGGAAGATATGGCAGAGAGTGAGTTACTACGAACAGTTCAGTGATAGGGTTGTTTTCACCAGGATCGACAGCAAACCAACACCGAGAACGATAGTTCAGGTATACATCCCGACGTCGCAAGCCAAATATGAAGAGACAGAGAAAGTGTATGACGATATTGTAGGGGTAATTCAATACGTAAAGAGAGATGAAAATCTAATAGTCATGGAAGGCAGGAATTCGGTTGTAGGAGAAAGAGTAGAATGAAGTGTTAGGGGAGAATATGGGCTTGGTACTAAGAATCAGAGTGAAGAAAGACTAATTAAGTTCTGCAATAAATTTCAGCCAGTAAAAGCGAATACTCTGTTCAGGAATCACAAGAGGCGGAGGTGTACTTGGAAAAGACAGGGAGATACGGGAAGATTTCAGTTAGATTACGTCAGACAGAGATTCCGAAACAAGATACTTGATTGTAAAGCGCATGCAAAAGCAGATATAGACTAAGATCACAATGTAGTAGTGATGAAGAATAGGCTGAAGTTTAAGAGATTGTCAGAGAGAATCAATACGCAAAGATGTGGGATATGGAAGGCCTAAGGAAAGACGAGATACGGTACAAGTTCTCTAAGGCTATAGATAGGGCAAGAAGGAATAGCTCAGTAGACAGCACAGTTGAAAAGGAATGGACAACTTTGAAAAGGGCAATCACAGAAGTAAGAAATAAAAACATAGGTACAAGGGAGGTAACTGCGAAGAAGAAATACTTCAGCTGAGCGATGAAAGAAGGAAGTAAAAACATTTTCAGGGGGTTTCAGGAATACAGACATAAAAGTCACTGAGGAATGAAACACATGAGAAGGGCAGGGAAACTAAGACGAAATGGCTGCATGAAACTTCTGAAGAAATCGAAAAATAAATAATTGGCGAAAGAACTGACTCAGCATATAGAAAAGTCAAAAAACCTTCTTTGAAATTAAAAGCTATGATGGTAACATTAGGAGTGTAATAGGAATTTCACTGTTAAATGCAGATGATAGAGCTGGTAGGTGGAAGGAGTACATTGAAGTCCTCGATGAGGGTGAAGATTTGTCTGATGACGTGACACAACAAGAAACAGGAGTCGATGTAAAAGACATAAGGGACCCCGAATTAGATAAGAAATTAAAAGAGTTAGAAGACTTCAGCTCGAATAAGGCAAAAGGGATAGATAATATTCCCTCAGAAACTCTAAAATTATTGGGGGAATGGTAACAAAGCGACTACTCAAGTTGGTGTGTAGCATGTATGAGTCTGGCGATGTATCATCTGACTTTCAGAGAAATATTATCCACACAATTCCGAAGACTGCAAGAGCTGACAAGTTTGAGAATTATCCCACAATCAGCTTAACAGATTATGCATCCCAGTTGCTGACAAGAATAATATACAGAATAATGGAAAAGAAAATTGAGAGTGTGTTGGATGACGATCCCTTTGGCCTTAGGAAAGGTAAAGGGACGAGAGAGGAAGTTCTGGCGTTGCGGCTGATAATGGAATCAACTCAAGGGATTTGTCGTCCTGGAAAAAGATTTAGTCAATGTCAAATGGTTCAAGATGTTCGAAACAGAGAAAAATAGGGGTAAGCTATAGCGAGAGACGAGTAGTATACATTATGTACAAGATCCAGATGGGAGTGGCCTTACTGCTCAGTCTATACATCGAAGAAGCAATGATGAAAAAAAAAGAAAGGTTCAAGAATGGAATTGAAATTCAAGGTGGAAAGATATCAGTGATAAAATTCGCTGATGACACTGCTTTTCTCCGTGGAGGTGAAGAAGAATTACTGGAACTGCTGAATGAAATGAACAGTCTAATGAGTACAGTTTATGGATTGAGAAATGAGAACTGCGAGAAAGATGACATGAGGACTGATGGGCAAGAAGTAGACGAAGTTAAAGAATTCTGCAACCTATGCACCAAAGACTGACGGAGCAAGAAGTACATCAAAAGCAAACTGGTATTGGCAAAAAGGGCATTCCTGGGAAGAACAGTTTACTAGTATCAAACATAGGTCTTAATTTGAGGAAGAAATTTCTGAGAACATACGTTTGGAGCACAGCATTGTATTGTAGTGAAACACTGACAGTGGGAAAACCGGAAAAAGAAGAGAATCGAAGCGTTTGGGATGAGCTGCTACAGTAAACTGATGAATGTTGAAAATTGGGTGGACTGATAAGGTGAAGAATGAGGAGGTTCAGGGCAAAATCGGAGAAGAAAGGAATATATGGAAAACACCGACAAGAACAACAGTCAGGCTAATGGGACATACGTTACGACATTAGGGAAGCCACGGTACTAGAAGAATCTGTAGAGGGTAAAAACAGTAGAGGAAGACGGAGATTGGAATATATTCCCCAAATAACTGAGAACTTAGGTTGCAAGTGTTACTCTGAGATAAGCTAAGATGGTTGGCACATGAGAGGAATTCGTGTCGGGCCGCAAACAAGTCAGAAGACTGGAGGGAAAAAAAGCATCGCGGCATCAAGCCTCCATAAAATTGTGTTATATATTTGTTTTTTTTCTGTAATGAGCAGCAGAGTAGTTGAAGCTGTACCTGTCGTGGTGAACATGATTACAACTGTGTAAGATTGTGAGTTCGCGGTCGTGACAGTCATATATTCATATATTCTAAATTCAGATCTTCACCTGAGGGTGCAGCCGTGCACTTATTTCTGGTGACAACTCCTGCTTTGTCTTCTACTTTTCACCTCCTAGACTGTTTCTGCATATTCTTCTAACATCTTAATAATGCTGTTCCAACAAGAATGTACTATAACGGTTACTAATATTGCAGTGAAACAGTGACTGAACCAGAAAGAGAATTACGCCAGAAAGATAATATGCATCGATGCATTGTTGTCTAACAATGGCTTAGCAAACAGATGGTTTATCTTCTAGGATGTTGGGTGATTGCCAGACAATAAAGGCATACAAGTGTAAAGACTATTACATTTAACTTTTAAATTCTATGTTATAAGTTTCAACAATGCAGTATACTAGATTAGCGTAGTTGCGTTTTGCGAAACCTGAAATGGAGATGTCGAGTTTTGTGAAAATTTGCTATACTCAGAAGTCTTTTACAAATGCAGATATTCAGTTTTGTCGTATTTTCTGTTAGCCATTGTGTGAGGCACATATTAAAGTACCAGAATCCGTTTAAAGAACGCATTTAAAAATGGCATTCATTGACCTCTGTTAAAACGGTCGTCAGCTGTAACAGGAAAGAGATAATCTAAATTGTATATCAGTGGTATACATCGTCTCTCTTACTTTAGGGGAGGTGTACGTACTACAAAACATTAAAATACATACGGAGTGCGTAGACAGTCACAATAAAGTAAATGTATAGGAGAAGAGGAGGAACAGAATGGAACATACAGTGTGGGACGAACTGGAAATATGTAAAGATAAAGTGACGTTTAGAAGAGGGCAAGTACTAAGCTGAGTTTGGTCATTTAATTTTAAATAAGGACTGAGTACCAGATTTTTATTGATTTCCAGGGCTTCCAAAATATTAAGTTTTTGGCCTTTGTTTGCTAAGTGGCAGACGCGCAACTGTAGCTGGTAGCTGTGGCTCTCACCCCAATGTATGTTCAGCAAATGTGGAGTCATAATTCTGCAACCTCCGTCTGCGTTCGTTTTCAGCTAACCTAGCTGCTATGTGCCTGCCTGAATGACCAACATAAAACCAATCACAATCGTGGACAAGCAATTTTGTATACCCCCACAACTGGTTATTAATTGGGTCTTATCTTTACTATTGGAAATACACTGCGCTCGCGTAGCTGGAAATCCTACAGTTGCCATATTGCAGCACTGCAACTGTGCGTATTACGGAGTCCCATAGCACACTAACTATTCATAAACCAACTCACACAGTTAAAGTTCAATAGTTAGTAATACAAACTATAAGTTTCCTTACACATTAATAAAACTATTCAGGCTAATCAGTAACATCAGGAGCAGTGGAAATAATTCTAAGTCTCACGCTCCTCGCAGTCTGACATTCACAGAATTTAGTAGTCCAGCAGGCGACCAGATTCTAAGTTGAAATCTTTATCGAGCGGCCAACCAGCCGCCACATTTCATAACCGGTTTTTCTCTCCTTCCTCCTTACAGACTTACCCATAATTAGAAACTATCACAGAAGCCCACAGGACAAAATCAATAAACGGTAGCACTTACATTAAATTCAGTTTCAAGTAACAACTGAACTGATTAAAAAAATGACTGAGATCAAGCAAGGCCAACAATTGGTTTTTGCTAAAACAGGGATTGGTGATAGCCGATAGTGCTGTGGATGTACAGATGGTTTAAATCTATCATTAGCCTTGACGACTGCACGTATCCCTTTCTCGTCGCATGACTGAAAATCAAAATATCTTTAAATTTCACTACACAGCTACTAGGTCAAGTGTAATTTCATTTAGGCGATAGGAGGGTCCGGACCCCCTGTTAACACGCCCCCTCCCCCCCCCCCCCCCCCATCCACATATTGGTACATTGGTTATGTCCTTGCATCACCTTGCTTGAGCCCTGCCTTATTCGCTGATCTGAGCACAGGAAATATCAAGAAATTTAACGAAATGGTCCATTATTCAAATTAAACGTAACTTATATGGCATAAATTCATCTTGAGAGGAGCTCCTCTCTTCCGTTGATCCTTTCCCGACCTCACAGGACAGCCCGCTGCTAATGGTACGTCCATAAACAACGTGAGTTCATATCATGCACACACTCGCATATGCGCACACGCGCTTAACATATTCAAATGTACGAATACAAACTGACGTAGCCTATTCATAAGCAGAGGCTTCTAGTGCTCTTTTTCATGGAGCTTTCAGGAAATGTGTAAGCTGGACCACGTTTATTTGACCTGTGCTTTATTGATGGCCGTATGAATATTTAATTAATTAGCTATTAAATCAAGCTAAGGACTATTCATATGACTTAATGGAAAAAAGACGAGATTCTGGGTACAACATGCTGCAGTCATTAATCACTAGTCTATGTGTGATGGATCCGTCGTTCTGATAACTGCATTTGCATAATTGACTGCAATTAAAATATCCCATAATTTAGGCTTGGGTTAGTTATCGATGCGAGACAATCAGTGACTACAACTTACGTCAGCTGTCGTCTGACACCTTGTCTGTAACTATTTTGCTCAATGCGTTTACTAGTTATTAATTTATAAAGCGTTCTCGAATAATATGCAACGTAGCCTGTAAAATCTTTGTAGAATAATGATTATTCTAGCAATAATGCATGTGCTTCTCCATCGCAACACCATGGTGTATTTGGGTTTGTGGAAGAACCAGGGAGTATACATGGACAAGAAAGAAAATTCCCGAATTTTTCCAGCATTTCCTGGTTAAAAAACACGGTTTTTTCTGGGTGAAAATGCACTGTTGAAAGGGTGAAAACACACTATACTCCGGATGAAAGTACATTTTTTCGGTATTAACTGACAACATACTCTCTCTTCGGCCTGTAAAACGTATCGCTCTTTGAATGGTAAAGGTTTTATACACTGGCGTAGAACTTACCGATATTCCGAGCAAAATAATAGCACACTGTGGAAAGATCCTGAATGCACGGCAGTGTGTACACTGCATATTTTGAGTATTACAAATATTAAGTAGGAGTAGTTCACCAAATACGTCATGGTAGTGTCCGACAACAAAACATCAACATATAAGAAGTGCAACGCCCATGCTACGATACGGAAACAGTTGCAATAGTAGGGCTCCGAATGGCCTAGCAGTGAACTTCGAATTCGAAAAGAACTTCTTGCATCCCGAAATACGACTACCAGATGGTATTTTTCATGAAGAAAAGCTAAGCTCTCACATGTAATATTGGTTCTCAAAACATTTTTGCTGTTTTCTTCCGAGCGTGTGCTTAGGCAGGATTCTAAAAGCACAGCTTAAACTGCAGCAGCTGAATATTTTTCAGAAGCAAGATTGTAAATTTCACTGCTAGGTACCGAATATTTCGTGGGTTACCTGGCTGAATATATGTTGCGTCGAGCTTTTCGACTTTTCCATAGAAAACCCGATTATGTGCGATGTTGCTCAAGAGCTCGCCTTGCACCTTTAAGAAGGATGATTATCGTTGTTGCATAATTTGTAATCAGAAAGAACCACAATAAATTTGAAAAACTTTTAACACTACCCTCCGCTACTGTTATAACATAACCTCAGAACTGGAGGCAAACTGTATCACGAAATTATTAGTCAAAGCAATTATAGCATAAAGAAGCAGAGCAGTGTTACTCTCTGGAAGGAATTTTGTTATGTTGACCGTGATGTACCTAACGGAAGTGGCTTATCGGAAGGGAAAGTCAGAATTACATAAGTGTTTAAACGGTAACAAACAAAATTTACCTATCCACACTGTATAAATAATAAAAAACGGTCACCAGCCTAATTAGGCACAAGAATGATTAATATTCCTACTCAAGAAAATGAATATGAGTAACTATAATGGACAAACACAACCTCTACTTTGCCACACGAGAGTGCTATAAACTCTAGCACAAGCATATGTTAACCTTAAGGTTGGAGCTGATAGAGCAGAACAAACTGTTTGCCTAAGTACAACAGATACTTACATACACTATTGCCTTCAGTGCTTAGCCAAACAGGATGGTCTCAACAATATTACTATTAATATTCACCATAGAATCGTAAATTGGACATAGGTTAATCTCTCTCAGCTAAATACCTTTCTACTTAGAATAAAATTTTAATGAAATGCACTGACAAACACTTTCTCACTGATCTATGACTGAAAGCAATTACTGTAATCATAACAAATGGTCTATCAAATTTTTCCTACTAGTGAGCACAATAAACAAACTGTAGGTCCTACTACAATAAAGATATGCACTTTGCTATACACATGGGATCCTTATTTTAGCGAACATAACCATGAAACTTCCATCACTAATTTGGCCTGTTACTGCAGTAAAACAGAAGTTAACATAAAACATCAGGCATTGACTCACCTCATACAGTGGACAACAAGCTGTATTATTCATTTACTGGACCAAACTTTATAAGCCTCAGTTTGAAGAACTTTTAATTTTGAAGTTGGCAGCAACTGTTTTAATACCTGTTTGTACTACTTTATTACTTTAAATTCTATTTTTTAGCAAGCCCACAAACTTTTAATAAGCAGTTTAAATTGCAAAATTACTTTCAACAAACATTATTTACTTTAGCACACTCTTTTGCCACATTAACTTTAAGTTTCTTTTTACTATGTTCAAGAGGCATTAATTATTAAGACACTGGGCCTTAATATTCTTTCAATAAGGACACTCAGGAACCACTTTAGCATGGGAAGGACCCTTAATGGATATGTGATAGAGGATAAAACAAGGTAAGTTTTCATAGATAGTCTGTTTGTTAACCTTATATTTGAAGACAAATATATCATCCACATGAGCTGATCCTTCACTGTACACTTCTACAATTCCTTGGTTTCCCTACAGTGATTGCGCAACGTGGTGGCGAGTGCATGTTGTTGGATGGAGGTGCAGGTAGACAAGCTGGACTCTGTCATTTCTTGGTGGCGAAGATAGATATTAATTTCAGAGTATTGCCAGCGTATTACTACATTCATCCGAGGCTTTGGCACGTTGGAAAACGGCACAAAAAGCCTCTCTCGGCACCAGCGCAATTCACAACCTTTTCATGAGCGTTGGTGGCTCAGTAGCTCATCCCCGACTGACTCTCCCTTCAACCTTTCTATTCAAGTCAACCACATTTTTCGCGCGCTACGAAGTCCCGTTCCCGAGGGGAACCACATCACATTTTACATACAAAATAACTAAAAGCTCTTAGAGAGGATCATTCTTTACATAACTGCAAGCAGTTACTCTAAACAAAACATTGTTTGCACATATTGGTATTTCTATAAAAAATTATTTAAACAAAATTACAATTATATGCATTAACTTTTGTTCCCCCCAAATCAGGCAAAGAATTTAACTAATAAAGACAATACATTGCACAGTATTTTATAGAGACATCAAAGTTTATACAAAGAAAGAAGTATACAATTTTGTGTTATCTATTCAAGCTAACAACGTTTACAGAAACTCAACGATAGAATGTTGAACAAAACAGAAAGCAAAATGAATCAACAAAAGGTACGTAGTGTCTAAGCTATGGTGTTAAAAATTAGGCTTGCATTTCGGTCTTTTTAGCGTGTGTTCCCTTTAAGATAATCCAAACACAAAGGAGCCAGTAGAATTCTAATTTTGGCATAAATGGCTGGTCTTCAGTGTCTGAAATTTTTCTAAGTGACTGATCCTCAAAGTGTTAAGTTTTGAAAGAGACAAACGCTCCACGATTAAAAAATTCATCGCACATTCTCACACGGAACATCATAATTCGTCTTACATAAAAGGAAATTTACTTTGAAAGTAATGATTCTCAAACCACCACTCGCAATATTTTCCAGCGACCTATTAGAAAAGTAAACACAAGGTCTACAAGAACATCAGGCCGCGGCGAGTACGTCACGAAGTTGGGCCTGAGCTGGCTCGCTCGCTCAACTCAGCGGACAAAATGCTGTTAACTCGTAAATGGGTTTATACGAACTAACGAGAATTGCATCTTCTACTGGAATCTGCGGTTGTAATGTCTGACTGGTTAATAGTCGTACAACAAAAAATTTAATATCAATTCTCCACATAAATGGTATAATGACTTTTTTATAGCATTTAGTCTCTGCTGCATAACAGTCCTCATTTCATACAAGATGTGGTGTCTTATAAATCTGATATTTATTTTGGCATGATCTTAATTTTATTGTATCCCAGTACAGCGGTAACAAATTATTAATAATCATATAGACATCCTATCGTTGTGATGACGATGATGATGCTGGTTTGTGGGGCGTTCAACATTGTGGTCATCAGCGCCTGTACATGTTCCCAAACCTTTCAGTTCCAGTCTCGCCATTTCCTGAATGATGATGAGGACAACGCAAACACCCAGTCCCCGGCGGTGAAAATCCCCGACCCGGTCGGGAAGCGAACCCGGGGCCCCGTGATCGAGAATGGTTCAAATGGCTCTAAGCACTATGGGACTTAACATCTGAGGTCATCAGTCCCCTAGTCTTAGAACTACTTAAACATAACTAACCTAAGGACATCACACACATCCATGCCCGAGGAAAGATTCGAACCTGCGACCGTAGCAGCAGCGCGGTTCCGGAATGAAGCGCCTCGAACCCCTCGGCCACAACGGCCAGTTCCGTGATCCAGACGTAGCAATGCTAGCCACGAGATGACAAGCTGCGGACTCCTATCGTTGTGGGACTACTAAAAAATAAAACTCCATAACAGTGGATTCCAGTAGAAGGTGAAATTCTCGTTTGTCCATACACAACCAGTTGTAGAAATTTAGTTTGTCTGCTCAGCTGAGCGAGCGAGTAAGCGACGTCGGCCTACCTTCGTGACCTACGCGCAGCGGCCTGTCGTTCTGGTAGGCCTCGCGTAAACATTTGTGACGTCACGCTCATCGAATGGAGTTTGCTGTTACGATGTATTTCATAGCCTGCGTCCTAAGGCCATTTACACATTTTGCTGTCGGCGCACGCTTGTATGTGCACTGTGTTCTGTTCTAAATACCGGATTTTATTGCAAGTAAGATTTATTAGCCAGCCCGGTTAGTGGCGCCGTCTAACACACTGCTTTCCGGGCGGTAAGGCGTGCCGATCTCCGGCACGAATCCGCAGGCGGATTAGTGTCGAGGTCCGGTGTGCCGGCCAGCCTGTGGATGGTTTTTAAGGCGTTTCCCATCTTCCTCGGCGAATGCGGGCTGGTTCCCCTCATTCTGCCTCAGTTACACTATGTCGGCGATTGTTGCGCAAACACTTTCTCCACGTATGCGTACACCATCATTAGTCTACCACGCAAAAAACATTGGGGTTGCACTCGTCTGGTGTGAGACGTTCCCGGGGGTGGGGGGTCTAGTGGGAGCCGAACCGCACAACAACCCTGGGTTCGGTGTTGGGCGGCGGAGGGGTGAGTGGACTGCTGTAGCCTGTTGGGTTGTGTACCACTGAGGGTACGGCGGGGACGAAGTCTCTCCATCGTTTGTAGGTCCCAGTTCAATACAATACAATACAAGGTTTTATTTCGGCATTATCCTCTCTTTTATGTCTTATCGCTGCAGCGTTAGTCTGCAGTAGCTGGCTAAAGTCAAATTATTTGTTGGAGCATCCGTTCTTACCAATCAAAAATACGGAAATTTAATAAAAAATAAAATGATAAAAAATTCCCCGAATCATAAAACATTCCCGGTATTTCGATGATTTTTTTCCGGATGAAAAACTTCCCGAGTTTTTCTCGGATTTCTCGGTTGTCCCGAGGCGTATACACCCTGAAAATTGGTGTAATTCACGAGGGCAGTTCAAGAAGTAACACATTGTTTGGCAGGCCAAGTAAATCGTTTAATGCTGCACTGTATCTCAAAGTAACAGAGATCGTTGACTCTACTTTTCAATACAGTCACCAAGTCTTTGTAAGCAACAGTCGGGTCGTTCTACCAATCGTTCAATCCCTTGGCGATAGAAGTCCGCACCTTGGTCACTGAGTCATTCGAGAGCTTCTTTGCGAACGTCTGTTGCTGAGTAAAAGCCGAGTAGTGGGACCCTAATACCAGACTCAAGCTTTATACGAAGCAAGAAGATAGGCCTACGATAGTAAGATAAAACCTGTTTCCTTTTGGCCTTACTTCATACAACGTAGATACAGAGTCAACTGCTGTAGTATGGAATGGAATTACACTGCCTGCCAAAAAAGTGAAGCACCGAGCAGATTTGGTCAACGGAAGCTAGTACACCTGCGCACTCAATCTCCAGTTATGTAAATGATTAGACTTGCAATGTGGTATTTGACTTTGTCTTAAATAATCAATTATGTCATTTTATGCTCATAACATGCCTTTTATTCCTCTCGAATTTCAGTATTCTTTTATAAAAACGGAAATGAAATTCAAATAATTTGAAAGCTTGCTAAAACGCTCCACTCGAGTCATGTCATGCCTGTGACGTCACTGGCTAGCTCGCTACTCCTATCTTCATAACGATAATTCACAGTAATACGTTGTTTTGGAATTTACGTTTCGGAAAATGGGTTAAAGTGATGTGTAGTACCATACTGCTCAAATACATCTACAAAAACTCCTGAAAAAGTTGTTTTTGAGTGTTCCATAGAATTAGAAGATGCGTCAAGTGTGGTTGCACTTTATTAGAAAATTGCCGCAACGTAGACGCACAAGTTTACTAGCTTAATTACAAATGTGTTGCACTGTGAGGTTAATATCGACTTACCTCCGAGATATTCTCTCCGACTGTTACAACGAAGGATAGCGTCGTTCAGCGAAATTAAACCCCTAGTGAAAACTGTCGCTTTACCTAACTGTACCTCAATTATTCGGTAGCTCAGTGTCGTCGAATTTTGTAAGATGATGTCCTTAGATCACTGGTTCGAATCTAACCCGAAAAACAGTTTAACGTATTTGTAAAACGACTCGACGGTCCTCTCACATGAAAACCAAATCACAATTACAAAACTTCAACACACCGATCAGAAAAAGAATATTATCGCGTTTTCCTTGCTGCTTAAATGCGCTTACATTTGCAATCGCTGTTCACACACGCCACGGTGAAAAATATATTTTCTAGTTAATGTGACCACACACTTTTTACTTGATTAGAAACCATGTTTTTATCTTCATACTGTCCAGCGATGATTCTTATTGTTTGAACTTTTGCAGTTTCGTCATCCTACATGAAGATGAAGTAAGTCTGCTTCACACGCTGACGTTAGTTCACACTGACAAACGTCACAGTTCTCATTTTGTCTCACCTGCATGTTGTACACGCATTATATCTCTCCACATAACTTCATAGTCCTACACCTCGTTGTAATGTGGACTTGTGGTAACTTATTCACTACTAGCAATACTTTCCACAGAAGTAAATTGGTTGATCGCAAAGGAAATGGATTTATCCCATGTTGCCCATTTCTCAGAGTAAGATACATTTCTCATACTAAGACTAATGTGAAGCTATATATAATACATCCCGCAATAGAAACAACTGCTACAATCAGTTCTTGCTAACGCTATTTTCGTATTTCGTGTAAAACCTTTAAAAATATATACGACCCTTTAAGGATTGGAACACGTGACCTCTTTATAGGCAGTCGGATGTGTTATACGTTGCACTACCGTTCTCCTTCTGCGTGCACTATATCTGCTAGGTGTCTTTTACAGAGGAAATCAGCACTAAGTTTTGTCAAGAATAATTTTACTGTGTCTTTGGTTTGTAGCTCACGAGTGATAGCGAGCCGTCTAGTTAATATATGGACCCATTTGCAAAAGTTCTACAGTTTCTTAGTTTTGACCGATTTTAAAGATGTTGCAGGTAGCAGGGAAAGGGATGTCCGCCGTTGCACATAACGCCTTTCTAAATGGTGGAGCACAAACGCGTGAACTTTCGCAAGGCTTCCACTATCAGCGTTTACAAAATTCCTTTCTATTGTTACATAAGAAATGTAACTGTGTTTTACATCACTAAATAGCTAAGCTTTTTGCAGAAAAAGTACGTAAAAATCTCGTAACTTCTGCTAATGCTCCTGTAACACACGTATAGCTTCGTCTTTCTCCTAGTCTGTGACGTCACAAGTGCGTAGGCCGATAACAGAGCAAGTGACCAGGTCTTCATATTTAAGGATTTTTAAGCTTTACTTACATAAAAACAACAGAGATTTTGTGACAACATTGACCATAAATGCTATTTAAATGTTGTAATCAATCAGAATAACAACAATCCGAACCATATTTTTTACATGGGAAAATGGCCTATTTTCTGTGGCAGGTAGAATGGGCCAGCTGAATGCACTAGTGCTGTTAGTGTTTAGCGTTGTTACCAGGCCCGATAAAGTATGTGAGGGATGCCGAAAGCACCAGATGAACAGTAATCGCTGGACAGCACAAGGAGATGCAGCGTATTCGTTTCTGACCGAGTTTGAAGGCGGCAATGTGCTGGGTCGCCGTTTGACTGACTGGTCGAATCTGGCAATATCCTGATTTTTTTTTCGACATTCAGATGTGACAGTGATCCGACGATGGACTGCATGGGAACATGAGGGCCGGAAAACCCGTCATCAACGTTCCATTCGAACACGTATGACCACGACGAGAGAGATTCGTCGTACTGTGTACCAAAAACATCGTGAAAGGGGGCTATTCTATTTGCAATGCCGATTTTCATGAAGTTTTGGCCATAACTGTGAAGGAAGTTGTGAATTTGATAAATGCATTCAACCTCTCTAGTATCGTTATAACCACATCCTTTAGCCGCGCGGTGTAGCCGCGCAGTCTCAGGTTCCTTTCACGGTTAGCGCGGCTCCCCCCTTCGGAGGTTCGAGTCCTCCCTCGGGCATGGGTGTGTGTCTTTGGCGTAAGATAGTTTAAGTTAGATTAAGCAGTGTGTAGGCTTAGGGACTGATGACCTCAGCAGTTTGGTCCCACAGGCTCTTACCACACATTTTTTTCCATATTCTTTGTAAGTCTGTTCTTGAGACCACAGATGTTGGTCAAGAGATTACTTCGTTTGAAGAGAGTAGCTGCGGTTTGTGTTTGACAGTCTGGTAGTGTACTTGGATTGAAAAGGATGGAAGCTGGCCTGCCGTGTAGTGGAGGCAGCATTGTTTAAAAAGGATTTTCTAATAATATGTTTCTCAGGAGAATTGGAGATACTGAGCAAATATTAATCGAAGACTTACAAACTCAAGTGTTAAGGTAATCCAGTTTTTTCATACTCGTAACTGTGTATTTTCCTATTGTTAGGACATTGTGTGCGGCTGAAGTTTCCATTACATTAGAAATTTTATTCTGCGACATATGGTTGTGTCTTGTAGTTGAAATAAGTGTTAAGGAAGGTAATTGTACACTGGAGAGTTATTAGGAAATATTTTGCTAACTTGTCGAGGTCTGTGAACTTTATAAAAATGTGTATTGTTGTCATGGCTTAATGACACATAGTTTAACTTGCAGTCTTTGTTCTCATCTGCCAATCGTTTGGTTCCTCAGTTTTCATTCTCTACCTTCATGAATTCGTTTATGTACTCGCACAGTATATCGCAAGTTGTGTGCTCCAGAAGCTCTTTATGAAAAGTGATAAGATACCGTCTTGCATGCACATCGCAAATACGGCAAATGAAATTTGGTTTTGGAGTGTCAGATCAATATTCCTAACACTAACAAGCTGCAGGACGGACGAGTGTTCCGTGCACACAGGTGGCCAATAAATTTAATTATCATCAAAATTCATGTTCACTGTAAAGTTCAGTTACTGTCAGAACGTATTTGTGAAAATATGAGTTCAGAGATTTCATGTCAGTACAAGATGTCACAAAAGTGCTGTCTTGTAAGTTTTCAAGCAGCTTATCAGAATATCAGATGCGTTAATTTGTTTGTTAATTTGCTCTGTAATCACAGTAACAGTTCTGGTACAGTGATTGTTTACAAGGCTAAAGGCTAACAATAGTCAGGGCCAACAGTAACTCTGTACCACTTTGCTTTGCAATCTAGTAGCATACGTAAATTTTATTGAAAGCGGATTTCTTTCTCGCAGGCGAAGTGTTTGATGTACTGGCTAGTCTGCATTTCGCTTGGTGTAGCGTGAGATTCGCATACTTTTTAGGTTAAAACTTTAAATTTAACACACTTCTGTTGCTTTGCACTGAGATTTTCACATTACGATGTCAAAACAAGTTTTATACATTTGTCAGATACCAACCAAACACTTACAAGCACGTGTTTACAAGTTTAATGTTAAACTTTGTGACGCTTCTTATTGCTGCCTAGTGTCACTTTCACGATCAGAGGAAGTGTAACGTCCTTTGTGCATGCACAGCCAGTATTCTTCACCTCGTCGACACACATGCAAGCGAGGCGACACAACGCTATCTGTTACTGGAGTCATTATTTTTTGATTATGTCCGCTCTTTGCGCTAATTTGAGACAGACTGTTTCGTTAACAAGCTTAGATTCATATTGTTACTATCAGCACATCGCTCTCCCGGCCGTTGTCAGTTTTCGTGAACGGTGCGCTACTTCTCATTCCTCCTCAACTGGTCTCACAAGGGCTAAGTGCACCCCGTTTGCAAGACACTCGGTAGATCCAGAGGGTGACCCATCCCAAGTGCTAGCCATGCTCGACAGCGCTTAACATCGGTGATCTGACGGGAACTGGTATTACCACTACGGAAAGGCCGTTGGCTCCTTCGAACAATAGCCATAGTAAATCATACTGAGGTATCTATTTCAATTAGGGAGTGTGATCTTGCTCATTAATGTTTCAGTCAATTAACGAGAGTCTTTGTCCCAACGCCTCTTAGCGATGTAAGAGTGCTTTGTCCAACCTTTGTCTCGTTTCAGCTAGTGTGGGTCTTTTCTGCGTGCATGCGATTATGTGAGAATGCCATTAAAATGAGAACATCGACCCATTTAAAAAGAATACTTGCTTCCATATCGCAGTTCACACAAGAATTAAGCGAACTAAACATGTCACAAAAGTGTATGGCCCTCTGCATAAAACTTCATTACAATATGTTGAACCGCTTGCGAAATAAAGAGGTGTTGCGTCTTACTTCACTCTACCTGTATACTGTTCCACGGGCAATGCATCACTATCATTACGTTTTGTGTCGTATTCACTTTAGGAGAAGACCTTGGGTGAAACGCAGGATAGAGGGACGAAACTTTCCATTAATGCGTGTTGCAACTGTGGAACACAAAGACGGAGTGCGGCCCTCAGTGACTTTCCGGATGACAATAATTTTCCGCAACCTCCCGCAAACACGGTCACGTCATGCCCGCAGAACCAGTTGACTCGCGAGTTCTCCGTACAGCGCTCACGTCCCTCAGTTTCTCGCTCTGGAGGTACACGTAGCACGCACCCAAGTTTCGTAACGGAGCGCCATAGCTCTCAGCACGTGCGGTTCTAGTCTGTGGGAGGAACCGTACGTGCACCGAGTCACGTCGGCTTCGGTGTAAGGGCGCGCGTCAGAGCGTCTGTTGCGACTAAACAGAGAGTCTGTTGTCATGACTGGGGCGAAAGGGCTGTCTGCCTTCCAGCAAAACAGGCAGCCACCTCTAGCAACACTACGCCCCAGCTCTCAGGGAACATCAACCACAAGACGATCGCAACCTTACATTTAAATCCCCCTTTCCACCCCCCCTGGCATTTCCACCGGACAGAAGACATTGACCACAGGCGAATGCATGCTCTGAGAGAATTCGCCAGCGTTCACTACCACTCGCTAATATCCGTGTTGGACCGTGGTACTACTAAATTCTTGACAAAATCAAAAATTACAATCTCACCGCAGTTATTTAAAGGAAATAGGAAGCCGGGGATGACGTGATGGACAAGCTTGTGATTGTTTTAGAATTTTAATTTTACTCAAAGGAGACTTTATTATAAACTTCATTTCAGACATTTGCCCTCTTACTGAAGCAATATACAAATCTTCACTTTAATTGAATTACATAAACACGAATAAGAATCATATTTTGCGTGCGCAACCAAAACCATAGATAGTAGGCGGGGTGAAATAATCAATCACAAACAATTCTTGTTTAACCATATCTCAAAGGGCTAGAATCACTATACACTTCCAACCCAAAGTTACACAGCACGTAATACCACAACTTCATCAAAAAAAAAAAAAAAAAAAATCTTAATAAAACTGAACTGCCCACATAAAAGTCCACAGTGAAACATGCTTATACTGAAAATGCAAAGTGGGCCAACCAAGGTCGCAAAACTGACACACAGGAAAAATAACAAGCTGCACATTCATTAAAGATACACAAATGATTAACATAAGTGTTAAATAAGAATGGCTAGTAATAACTCAACCAGTAAAATGACTTACAGAAACGCTAATACTAACAAAGTGGCCTCACTTAACTAACGGACATAATGATTCAGAATGATTCCCAAACTGCACTTAACTTTAGAGAACAGCGTTAAGGCCCACAACAGTATTTGGAAGCAATAACGCTACGGCCGGCAGGCAATACGAGCGTTCACTCCCCACAGGCTCACTAGCAGGCGGTATATATTTATCTATAGTCCGACCGGCCTCACAATGAGCGGTCCTGACAAGAATCCATAACCGCACCGACGCCAGGAAACGAGCAGACTTAACAAATGGCCTGCAGCACAAATAGACTGCAGTGAAAACAAGGTCAAATCACAGCTACACTGGAATATATAATAAACATGCCCCCAAATTCTTATAGAGCAATACTCTAACATTACCCGTCTCCCAGTAAATTTGCAGGAAACTTAGAGATCACTTCCGGTTGCCTTAATGCCCTTTCAACATTAAATAAACATACCAAATCCTAACGTGACAAATGATTAAACCATTAACTCTACGGCTGCCGGGCGTGTAGACAACCGCAACCCGTTCCAACGTGGTCAGGATTTCCTAAAACACGTTAAAATTTGCACGAACACCACTCAAAACACACCGTCCACAGATGATGAGAAACGAAATGAGGAACATCAGCCTCCTTAAAATAGCCACAGTTCAACCAAGTTCAGAACCGTCTCCGGCAGCTACCCGTGCCACAATAAGTTTCAACAATCTTCTTAGTTAAACACAGAATAAAAGTCATACGTAACTTTGAGCTTGAAAATTACGAGCTGAGAAGCTGTTAAGCGTGAGACGACCAACCCACCACAATCTTGCACGTCAAGGCGCCCAACGAACTGCACGGTACATCCGGCGCGAGAAAAGACAAGGGCGGCGAGCACGGCGAGGCCCGAGCACCACGGCAGGGATGCACGCTTGTTTTCAACACAAGCTGGCTCGTTGAACGCCGACCGGAGACTCTCTCGTCACACGTTCACTCGGAAAACAGCCGGGGGAAGCAGTCAAAGATGGCAAGACAGCCGAATATCGATATCAGCGATGCAAGTAGAACACCCTAGGGCCAGCCGCCACGGCTCACGTGTACCAGTGTTAACGATGTTGGGAATGCGAGAGAACACGAGATAACGAACATAGTCTATGAACGTGTTTCTTGGAGCTAATAGCCTGCACATAGCTTTTTTTCCCTTGAGTCATCAGTGTTCTAACTGGTTTGATGCGGCCTGGCACGAAACCCTCTCCAGTACCAATCTCTTCTTCTTACTGTAGCACTTGCAACCTACGAACTCAATTATTTGCTGGATACATTCCGTTCTGTGTCTTTCTCTACTGTTGTTGCCATCTACATCACTTTCTAGTACTATAGAAGTCAATCCCTAATGTCTTAACAGATGTCCTATCATCCTGCCCCTTCTCCTTGTCAGTGTTTTCCACACATTCCTTTCCTCACCGATTCTGCACAGAACCTCATTCCTTACCTTATCAGTACACCTAATATTCAACATTCGTCCGTAGCATCACATCTCAATTGCTTCTAATCTCTTCTTTCCCGGTTTTCCCACAGTCCTCGTTTCACTACCATATAATGCTGTGATCCAATCGAGGATTCTCAGAAATTTCTTCCTCAAATTAAGACCTATGGTTGATATTAGTAGACTTCTCTTGGGCAGGAATGCTCTTTTTGCCAGTGCTCGTCTGCTTTTGATGTCTTCCTTACTCCTTCCGTCACTGGTTATTTTACTGCCTAGGTAGCAGAGTTCCTTAACTTCATCTACTTCGTGAGCGTCAGTCCGCATGTTAAGTTTCTCGCTGTTTTCTCGTCGTTTTCGATTTACTCTCAATCGATATTCTGTATTCATTAGACCATTCCATTCAGCAGATCATGTAATTCTTCTTCACATTCACTCGGGATAACACTGTCATCAGCGAATCGTATTATTGATATCATTTCGCCTTGAATTTCAATACCATTCCTGAATCTGTCTTTTCTTTCTTCTGCGGTGCACAGGTTGAACAGTAGGGGCGAAAGACTACATCCCTCTCTTACACCGTTTTTAATCCGAGCTCCTCATTCTTGGTTGTCCACTCTTATTATTCCCCTGTTTTTCTCACAATTTCGAACACTGCATCGTCTTACATTGTCGGTCGCTTTTTCGAGGTCGACAAATCCTATGAAAGCATCTTGATTTTTCTTTCGTCTTGCTTCCATTGTCAACTGTAACATCAGAATTGCCCTCTGGTACCTTTACCTTTCCTAAAGTCTTTCGTCATCCAACACTTCCTCAATTTTTTTTCCACTCTGCTGTATATTATTCTTGACAGTATACAACAAAAAAAGGTTCAAAAATGTGTGTGAAATCTTATGGGACTTAACTGCTAAGGTCATCAGTCCCTAAGCTTACACACTACTTAACCTAAATTATCCTAAGGACAGACACACACACCCATGCCCGAGGGAGGACTCGAACCTCCGCCGGGACCAGCCGCACAGTCTAAGTATACAACAGTAAGTAGGTAGAGACACGATGCAAAATTCTGAAAATCAAAGACGATTATGTTGCATGGCGAGCGCGCTCTCTCTGATGAATTGAGAAAAATGGCGTAGGTAAGGAAGAAATTAGGCTTTTCAGTTTGTACGTAAATGTAAAATTCGTGAGGGTAGTGCACTTAACACTTAATCACAACTCCAGCTTTAGTTACCGTTAGTCTAAAACTTTGCACACATGTTGGTTGACGCTATTCGCTGGATTCTCACTACGACTGGGGAAGAAATTTAAAATCCGAATCTTAATTACTAGCGGCCAGCAGAACCTGGTTACTCTCTGGTTATTAGGAAGCAGAGGCATTGACGTTACTGTAGTTTCTGGCATGCATTTCAGTAGCTGCTATATATCAGATAGCTTCTGCTATCTACAGTGGCATATGCGATCACTTCAACGAAGTGCGTATAAAGGAGGTAAGTTAACAAAATACGGTTAAAGAGATGTGAAATATACATAGAACATGTCACAGAGGCAATATGGGTTGTCAGAAAGCAGACAGCGTGATTCCAGGTAAACCATTTTTGTTCATCATCAAAATCTCTAACGTAAGAGCGTTACATTGATAAGCCAGAACATTATTATCACCGGCCACCGCGAGGTTGGACGACGCCTGGTGGCATTGCGGAAACGTGACAGGGTAATGAAAGTATATAAATGGATCAAAGACTTACTGGGAATCATTCTAGCAACGAAACGGGCCGCAAATGGGGAAGTTTACTGACATAGGTGACTTTGACAAAGGTGATATTATTATTACCCAGAGCTTGTGAACGAGTATATCGAAAACGGCGAAGCTGGTCGAATGTTACTGTAAAGAGCATGTATGAAAAGTGTCAGAACGACAGTGAAACTACCACAAGGCAATAACTTGTTGAGCGTCACGACTCTTCACAGAACTTGGGATTTGGAAGTTTGCCTGCTCTGTAAAGCAAGATAGGTGGCTTCTGTGGCATTTATGCCGGAAGAGCCCAGTACTGGTGCACGCATAAGTGTTTCGGAGCACACCGTTGATCGTACATTGTTGAACGTGAAGCTCCACAGGAGACCTCCCCTACGTGTAGACCCAACGACAGCCGGCCGCGGTGGTCTAGCGGTTGTAGGCGCTCAGTCCGGAACCGCGAGACTGCTACGGTCGCAGGTTCGAATCGTGTCTCGGGCATGGATGTGTGTGATGTCCTTAGGTTAGTTAGGTTTAAGTAGTTCTAAGTTCTAGGGGACTGATGACCACAGATGTTAAGTCCCATAGTGCTCAGGGCCATTTGAACCATTTGAACCCAACGACATCGTCAGTTACGATTACAGTGGGCACGGGACCATCGGGATTCGACTGTCGATGAATGGAAAGGTGTCATCTCTTCGAGTGAATCACAGTTTTGCTACACTAGCCGACAGCTGTATCCTCTAACGTCATCATCCACGCGAACGACGGTTGGAAATGTGCAACACGCTAAGGACGCAGGTTGGTTGTAGCAGTATTATGCTAGGGGAGACATTCTACTGCGCTCGCATTGGACCTATGATAGTAATCGATGACACGTGAGAGATGTGGACCACGTGCACGCCTTCATGGTTGATGCCTCCCCCGCCGGCGCTGTCATGTTCCAGCAGTGCAATTGTCCGTGTCTCAGAGCCAGAACCGTGCTCAAGTGGCGCATTAGAGTGTACTCACCTTGTTATCTTGGCTACGAACTTCAGTAGATGTGAATCCATTGAAACCCAACTGGATCGCTGTCACACACCATCATCGCGTGCACATATCAGAAGGCCGCTGTTCAAGGAAATAATGTGACTTGTGCATGAACATTTGGTGCGGCATACTTCCACAAACCTACCAACAAACTGTCGAATCCATGATATGCGGAGTCTGTGACGTATTGCATTCCAAAGATGGACCAACAAGTTGTTAAGCAGGTGGTCACAGATGTTTTGGCTTAACAGTGTTCATCAGCCATGCAATTACAGCTACTGTGAATGTAAGCAACGAGATTGGCCAGGTCTCTCGTATATCGTATTTCTAATTTTAATCAGCATAATAGATACACAGTTTCACTCTTGTTTACTTCCAAGTACATTTATTGCGCTTGTCCTTTTTCATAAAAAGAATTACAAAGCTTGTTGGTATACAGTTCATTATTCCCCGATGTGTAGTGTCAGATGTGTAGAATGTAATGAATTTACCGTCTTTCACACTGTTGAGTGCTTCAGCAGTTTTCTAACAATCGTACTTCTTTGTAAACGTAAATGTAGATTTCCTTGGCCGGTGTTACATTCAATAAAATTCTTGAGAGTATGTGATCAAGTTAGAAAAAACACCATGAGAAAGGCCATTTGCAACAGTCGTCGAAACGTCGGAGAATTCTAAACGTAGACAGTGGGGTCACACACACAGAAGAATTTATTTCTCTTTCTTCGACATTTGTGATGTGGATCTCTCGGATTCCAGAAGCACATATAATATCAATATACTTCTACCAGCAACATTACATTAGCTTCAGACTACTCTATCGCTCACGCATTTCATTTCTTGGCAAGACGGCAGACGAAAGCTTCCTGTACTGCTAGTACCGGAGCAGAGAGGAGGTAAACTTCATATGGTTTACTAAAAGACCGACAAACAGCGGAACACGAGCACCGAGCGGTTCTAGGCGCATCAGTCTGGAACCGCGCGACCGGTACGGTCGCAGGTTCGAATCCTGCCTTGCGCATGGATGTGTGTGATGATGTCCTTAGGTTAATTAGGTTTAAGTAGTTCTCAGTTCTAGGGGACAGATGACCTCATATGTAAAGGCCCATAGTGCTCAGAGCCATTTGAACCATTTCAACACGAGCACACGCAAGAGAATGCGAACTGAACAAGACAGAGTGCTGTTTGCTCACATGCAGCCAGTGTTTACCAAGAGAGAATGATTGATCGCTGTTGCATGTTCGCTTGTGTTCGCTGTTTTGTAAAGGGGACTTAACGACACTAGCGAATCCATATCGTTCATTCATCGTTCTGTCATACGAACCTATCGAAGTTTCTTGGCTCGTCTCTGAGGGGGGGATTCTGACACCCAAACGAGGAAAAACGTCAAAGTAAACGTTCGTCACACTGTTTTGCAGTTACAAAAAATCTAGGTTGCATTGAGGATAAGAATAATGTGCTGCTCAACTGTTTCTGACTTATACACAATGTGCCACAGACAATGTATGAAGGAAGAAAGACATCGTTCCACTTGTCAGTATTTTAAAACAGTACTTTATTCAGCTCTACTAGTTCCGAATGTTGCTCATTCGCAAGTGTGTCTACACACATAACAAAACACTGTAAGTAATACATCGTAAACTCTGTATCAATACCGAGCTAAAAATATCAGAGCGAAATGACATCATTCGGAAACTCGTTGACAATAATCGGGGAACCCAACCTCAAGTCATCAGAACCTCAGCCATAGCGCTGTATCTCTCCAGGGGAGTATGCGAGCCTTCAATTGTAAATCTCCGCCCATATAACGGAGGCCGAGCTGGATGAAACTGTACGACCCATCACTGGATGTCTCAAGACCACACCTGTAGAGATGGTTGATTGCTTGGCAGGTACTGCACCGCCTGATACACCGTCATTACGTAGCTAGAGACGCTGAAGGAAAAAAGATCCAACTAAATCATTTACGCTCTCATATGGCCGTCAACCAACCAGATATAGTTGAAATCCGCAAGAAGTCTCCACGGTACAAACCTCCCCACGTGCTGCCAGAGAACAACTGTCGACAACTTAGCCGGCTGCTGTGGCCGAGCGGTTCTAGGCGCTTCAGTACGGAACCGCGCTGCTGTTACGGTCGCAGCTTCGAATCCTGCCTCGGGCATGGAGGTGTGTGATGTCCTTAGGTTTGTTAGGTTTAAGTAGTTCCAAGTCTAGGGGTGCTGATGACCTCAGATGTTTAAGTCCCATAGTGCTTAGCGCCATTTGAACCATTTTTTTGTGGCCAACGTAAAATGTGGATGAAGTCTGCTGTCTGTCACCTTTAGATTATCAATCAGTCAAAGATGGAAAGCCGGCCGAAGTGGCCGTGCGGTTAAAGGCGCTGCAGTCTGGAACCGCAAGACCGCTACAGTCGCAGGTTCGAATCCTGCCTCGGGCATGGATGTTTGTGATGTCCTTAGGTTAGTTGGGTTTAACTAGTTCTAAGTTCTAGGGGACTAATGACCTCAGCAGTTGAGTCCCATAGTGGTCAGAGCCATTTGAGCCAAAGATGGAAACATGCCCCACTGACTTCAGAGGAACAATGTGTGTGTGAAATCTTATGGGACTTAATGGCTATGGTCATCAGTCCCTAAGCTTACACACTATTTAACCTAAATTATCCTAAGGACAAAGAGACACACCCATGCCCGAGGGAGGACTCGAACCTCCGCCGGGACCAGCCGTACAGTCCATGACTGCAGCTCGCTAGACCGCTGAGCTAATCCCGCGCGGCCAAATCAGGCTTTAGGAAACGATGTTCGTGTAATGACAATATATTTGTAATAAGACAAACTATTCAAAAACGTCGAGAATTTTGCTTAGAAACACATGTAGCATTTTTCAATTACGAGGAAGCCGTTGATAAGGTAAAAAGACCCCTCTAGTGCAAAATGTAAGAAAGAAAAGATTTTCCTAAACACTTTATATTAATGACATAAAAACTCTGTACATAAATATGAAAACACAAGGGGCGCTCAGTTCGTAATGCAACACATTTCTTTTCTCTTCCAACTTCGCTTAACAAATGGCGGAATTTGTTGTGGGATATAGTGGAATATTCCCGTTTCAGACTCTATAGTTTCGTCAATTTCCAATAGGTTGCGGCGCTATAATTAGTCTTCAAAATGGCGTCTGTAACTGAGGTGCGTTCAACCAGAAGGCTGTCACTGAGTTTCACTGATGGAAAACCAGAGCATCGCTGATATGCAGAATGTCCACGGAGACCTGGCGCTGAATAAAAGCAGGGTGAGCCACAAGGTCATGCAAACCTGTCCCATCTGCCGCTTGCCTGGCGACCGCACACAGCTGTGACTCCTGCAATGTTGTTGGTACGTGCGCGCACTTTGACTCTAGGTGATGGACGGATCACAATAAAACAACTCGTTACACAACTGGACGTGCGAGTTGGTAGTGCTGACACAATCGTCCACCAGCTGGGGTACTCAAAGGTGTCTGCCAGCTCACTTCCTTGCCGCCTAACACAAGACCATGAAGAGCAACGTAGGACCCACCTGGTCGGAATTTCTTGCACGTTACGAGGCTGATCGTGACAATTTTTTGTTGATCATCGTTACACGCGATAAAACATAGGCTCGTGACATCGAACCGGAAACCAAACGACAATCAACGAAGGGGCGCCACACACCTCCTTCAGGGCGCAACGATGAACTCGGAATTGCATTGTGGCTCCGTCAGGAAATTGAAGGAACGCCTCAGCATGTTCGTCGCCACGAACATGGAAACGAGCTTCTCCTTCTCCAAGACAACTCAACGCCTCATAACAAGTCTGCGCACCAGAGAAGGGTTCAAAATATTCGCTGGACAGTTTTTGCTCATCCACTCCTCAGCCCGGATCTCGCACCTTCCGACTTCCATCTGTTTGGCCCGATGAAGTATGCACTCCGCGGGAAACGAATGTCGGTGATTGGAGGTTATAGATGCGGAAAGGTTTTGTCTCCGCAGTCGATCAGCAGAGTAGTGTCATGCGGACCTGCTGATCTTCTAAGTAAGGTGGCGTAATACCGTCGCACTAAGCGGAGATAATGTTGAAAAGTAGGGTTTTGCAGCCTAAACAGTGGGGAATAATATGGTGTACTGGAGTCCTAAATAAAACCAAATTGTTCTCAGAAAAAAAGTGTTCCATCCCTTACTGAACGGCCCTCGTAGTTATAAGTTCAACATCGGAAATGTCGGATGAGACATTGTTATAATTTGAAACAGGGTCTAGTATACCATTAAATATTACACACTGATGAGCCAAAACATTATGACCACCTGTTTAATAGCTTGTTTGCCCGTCTTTGGAACGAAATATACCACTGATTTGGCGTATCAGGGATCCAATGGTTTGCGGGTAGGTTTGTGGAGACATGTGGCATTAGATGTCTACGTACAAGTCATATAATTCACGAAAATGACAGTCCGCTGATCTGCGTCCGCGGTGATGGCACCAGACAGCAACTCACATGGCTTCCATAGGATTTACATCAGGTGAACTTGGTCACCATAATCCTCCTCAAACCAATGTAGCGCACTTCCTGACTCCGAGACACGGACAGTTATATTGCTAAAAGATGATATCGCCGTCAGGGAAGACGTCAAGCGTGAAGGGATGCATGTGTTTCGCAGTTGTCCAAGTGTCTTCGAGTACTACCGAAGGTCCCACACAGGCGCGGGAGCATGTCTCCCGTAGCACAGGGAGTACTCTGTTCTAGAATCATAAGAGGAGGAGATATACTTGGAAAAAGCCGATATATACGGGAAGATTTCAGTTAGATTACATCATGGTCAGGCAAAAATTCCGAAATCAGATATTGGATTGTAAGGCGTACCCAGAAACAGACATAGAGTCAGATGACAATTTAGTAGTGACGAAGAGTAGGCTAAAGATTAAGAGGTTTGACGCGAATGATCAATGCGCAAATAAGTGGGATACGGAAGTACTAAGGAATGAAGATATAGCGATAAGGAATAGCTCAGTAAAATTTGTAAATTTGTCATCAGTCCCTAAGCTTTTTTTTTTTTTTTTTTTTTTTTTTTTTTTTTTTTTTTTGGTCATCATTCTAATTCTACTGACTGGTTTGATGCGGCCCGCCACGAATTCCTTTCCTGTGCTAACCTCTTCTTCTCAGAGTAGCACTTGCAACCTGCGTCCTCAATTATTTGCTTGACGTATTCCAATCTCTGTCTTCCTCTACAGTTTTTGCCCTCTACAGCTCCCTCTAGTACCATGGAAGTCATTCCCTCATGTCTTAGCAGATGACCTATCATCCTGTCCCTTCTCCTTATCAGTGTTTTCCACATATTCCTTTCCTCTCCGATTCTGCGTAGAACCTGCTCATTCCTTACCTTATCAGTCCACCTAATTTTCAACAATCGTCTGTAGCACCACATCTCAAATGCTTCGATTCTCTTCTGTTCCGGTTTTCCCACAGTCCATGTTTCACTACCATACAGTGCTGTACTCCAGACGTACATCCTCAGAAATTTCTTCCTCAAATTAAGGCCGGTATTTGATATTAGTAGACTTCTCTTGGCCAGAAATGCCTTTTTTCCCATAGCGAGTCTGCTTTTGATGTCCTCCTTGCTCCGTCCGTCAGTGGTAATTTTATTGCCTAGGTAGCAGAGTTCCTTAACTTCATTGACTTCGTGACCATCAATCCTGATGTTAAGTTTCTCGCTGTTCTCATTTCTACTACTTCTCATTACCTTCGTCTTTCTCCGATTTACTCTCAAACCATACTGTGTACTCATTAGACTGTTCATTCCGTTCAGCAGATCATTTAATTCTTCTTCACTTTCACTCAGGATAGCAATGTCATCAGCGAATCGTATCATTGATATCCTTTCACCTTGTATTTTAATTCCACTCCTGAACCTTTCTTTTATTTGCATCATTGCTTCCTCGATGCACAGATTGAAGAGTAGGGGCGAAAGGCTACAGCCTTGTCTTACACCCTTCTTAATACGAGCACTTCGTTCTTGATCGTCCACTCTTATTATTCCCTCTTGGTTGTTGTACATATTGTATATGACCCGTCTCTCCCTATAGCTTACCCCTATTTTTTCAGAATCTCGAACAGCTTGCACCATTTTATATTGTCGAACGCTTTTTCCAGGTCGACAAATCCTATGAAAGTGTCTTGATTTTTCTTT
Source organism: Schistocerca piceifrons (assembly GCF_021461385.2). NCBI lineage: Eukaryota > Metazoa > Arthropoda > Insecta > Orthoptera > Acrididae > Schistocerca > Schistocerca piceifrons. The sequence goes on along the minus strand of NC_060139.1, from coordinate 1,047,014,240 downwards.
AGCCTTGCTTCCATTATTAGCCATAACGTCAGAATTGCTTCTCTCGTCCCTTTACTTTTCCTAAAGTCAAGCTGATCGTCACGTAGCGCATTCTCAGTTTTCTTTTCCATTCTTCTGTATATTATTCTTGTAAGCAGCTTCGATGCATGAGCTGTTAAGCTGATTGTGCGATAATTCTCGCACTTGTCAGCTCTTGCCGTCTTCGGAATTGTGTGGATGATGCTTTTCCGAAAGTCAGATGGCATATCGCCAGACTCATACACTCTACACACCAACGTGAATAGTCGTTTTGTTGCCACTTCCCCCACTGATTTTAGAAATTCTGATGGAATGTTATCTATCCCTTCTGCCTTATTTGACCGTAAGTCCTCCAAAGCTCTTTTAAATTCCGATTCTAATACTGGATCCCCTATCTCTTCTAAATCGACTCCTGTTTCTTCTTATATCACATCAGACCAATCTTCACCCTCATAGAGGCTTTCAATGTATTCTTTCCACCTATCTGCTCTCTCCTCTGCATTTAACGGTGGAATTCCCCTTGCACTCTTAATGTTACCACCGTTGCTTTTAATGTCACCAAAGGTTGTTTTGACTTTCCTGTACGCTGAGTCTGTCCTTCCGACAATCATATCTTTTTCGATGTCTTCACATTTTTCCTGCAGCCATTTCGTCTTAGCTTCCCTGCACTTCCTATTTATTTCATTCCTCAGTGACTTGTATTTCTGTATTCCTGATTTTCCCGGAACATGTTTGTACTTTCTCCTTTCATCAATCAACTGAAGTATTTCTTCTGTTACCCATGGTTTCCTCGCAGCTATCTTCTTTGTACCTATGTTTTCCTTCCCAACTTCTGTGATGGCCCTTTTTAGAGATGTCTATTCCTCTTCAGCTGCCGGCCGGTGTGGCCAAGCGGTTAAAAGCGCTACAGTCTGGAACCGCGTGACCGCTACGGTCGCAGGTTCGAATCCTGCCTCGGGCATGGATGTTTGTGATGTCCTTAGGTTAGTTAGGTTTAACTAGTTCTAAGTTCTTGGGGACTAATGACCTCAGCAGTTGAGTCCCATAGTGCTCAGAGCCATTTGAACCATTTTTTGCATTCCAGTCGCCCATGACTATTAGATTTTCGTCCCCCTTTACATACTGCATTACCCTTTCAATATCTTCATACACTTTCTCTATCAGTTCATCTTCAGCTTGCGACGTCGGCATGTATACCTGAACTATCGTTGTCGGTGTTGGCCTGCTGTCGATTCTGATTAGAACAACCCGGTCACTGAACTGTTCACAGAAACACACCCTCTGCCCTACCTTCCTATTCATAACGAATCCTACACCTGTTATACCATTTTCTGCTGCTGTTGATATTACCCGATACTCATCTGACCAGAAATCCTTGCCTTCCTTCCACTTCACTTCACTGACCCCTACTATATCTAGATTGAGCCTTTGCATTTCGCTTTTCAGATTTTCTAGTTTCCTTACCACGTTCAAGCTTCTGACATTCCACACCCCGACTCGTAGAACGTTATCGTTTCGTTGATTATTCAACCTTTTTTTCATGGTAACCTCCCCCTTGGCAGTCCCCTCCCAGAGATCCGAATGGGAGACTATTCCGGAATCTTTTGCCAATGGAGAGATCATCATGACACTTCTTCAATTACAGGCCACATGTCCTGTGGATACACGTTACGTGCCTTTAATGCAGTGGTTTCCATTGCCTTCTGCATCCTCATGTCGTTGATCATTGCTGATTCTTCCGCCTTTAGGGGAAATTTCCCACCCCTAGGACAAGAGAGTGCCCTGAACCTCTATCCGGTCCTCCGCCCTCTTTGACAAGGCCATTGGAAGAATGAGGCTGACTTCTTATGCCGGAAGTCTTCGGCCGCCAATGCTGATTATTTATCAAACTTTAGGCAGTGGCGGGGATCGAACCCGGTGGGCGCTGATGACCCCGCTGTTTAGCGCCCGTAAACCTCAAACACACACACACTCGAACACGGGACCGAAGACCGAAGATTATGAATCAAAGACGCTACCCCTAGACGACGGGTACATCAAGCTTACCCACTACTTAACCTAAATTATCCTAAGGACAAACACATACACCCATGCCCGATGGAGGACTGGAACTGCCGCGAGCGGTTAGCCGAACGGTCTAGGGCGCTGCAGTCATGGACTGTGCGGCTGGTCCCGGCGGAGGTTCGAGTCCTCCCTCGGGCATGGGTGTGTGTGTTTGTCCTTAGGATAATTTAGGTTAAGTAGTGTGTAAGCTTAGGGACTGATGACCTTAGCAGTTAAGTTCCACAAGATTTCACACACATTTGAACATTTTTGAGGACTCGAACTACGACGGGGGGAGCCACGCGGACAGTGACAAGGCGCCCTAGACCGCTGGGCTACACAGCGCGACATAGCTCAGTAGGCAGTTCAGTTGAAGAGGAATGGATATCTCAAAAAAGGGCCATCACAGAAGTTGCAAAGGAAAACATAGTTACAAAGATGGTATCTGCGAAGAAACCATGGGTGACAGAAGAAATACTTCAACTGACCGATGAAAGAAGTCGTAGAAAAATGTTCTTGCAAATTCAGGAATACAGAAATACAAGTCGCTGAGGAATGAAATAAATAGGACGTGCATGGAGGCTAAGAGGAAATGGCGGCATGAAAAATATGAAAAAATCGAAAAAGAAATTATTGTCGGAAGAACTGATGGAGCATACGGAAAAGTCAAAACAATCTTCTCTGAAACTAAGAACAAGGGCGGCAGCATTAAGGGTGCAATGGGAATTCCACTGTTGTATTGCATTGTATTTTAACCGGGGACCTAGAAACGACTGAGAGGCTCCGTCCCCGCCGCAGCCGCAGTGGTCCACAACCCCACGACGACTGCCGCAGTCCACTTCATCCCTCCGCCGCCCCACACCGAACCACTCTTTCAGGGTTATTGTGTGGCTCCGCCTCCGGTGGACTCCCCCCAGGGAACGTCTCACCCAGACGAGTGTAACCCCTATGTTTGTGTGGCAGAGTAATGGTGGTGTACGCGTACGTGGAGGACTTGTTTGCGCAGCAATCGCCGACATAGTGTAGCTGAGGCGGAATTAGGGGAACCAGCCCGCATTCGCCGAGGCAGATGGAAAACCGCCTAAAAACCATTCACAGACTGGCCGGCTCACCGGACCTCGACACAAGTCCGCCGGGCGGATTCGAGCCGGGGACCAGGCGCTCCTTCCCAGTACGGTAAGCCGGACGGACTTGAATTCCACTGTTAAATGCAGAGGAGAAAGCAGATATGTGGAAATAATACATTGCACGCCTCCATGAAACGGAGGACTTGTCTGATGACGTGACAGAAGAAGAAACAGGTGTCGATATAGAAGACACAGGGAACACAGTATTACAATCAGAATTTAAAAGAGCTTTGGAAGACAGCAGGGATAGATAACATTCCATCAGAATTTCTAAAATCATTCCGGGAAGTGCCAACAAAACGACTGTTCACATTGGTGCGCAAAATGCGTGAGTCTGGCTATATACCATCTGACTTCAGAAAAATATCATCCACGCAGTTCCGAAGTCTACAAGAGCCAACAAGTGCGAGAATTATCGCACAAGCAGTTTTACAACTCATGCATCCAAGCTACTGACAAAAATGAAATACAGAAGAATGGAAAAGAGAACTGAGGATGTGTTCGATGGCGATCAGTTTGGGTTTAGGAAAGGTAAAGCCACCAGAGAGGCCATTCTGACGTTGCTGTTGATAATGTAAGCAAGACTGCGGAAAATCAGGACACGTTCATACGATTTTTCTACCTGCAAAAAGCATTCAACAACGTTAAATGGTGCAAGATGTTCGAAATTCTGAGAAAAATAGGGGCAGGTTGTAGGAAGAGACGAGTAATGTAGAATAGAGAAGTCTGCTAGTATCAAACATAAGCCTTAATTTTAGGAAAGAATTTCTGAGAATGTATGTTTGGAGCACCGAATTGTATGGTAGTGAAACATGGACTGTGCGAAAATCGGAAAAGGAGAGGCGCAAAGCATCTGAGACGTGAATTTTGAAAATGAGGTGGACAGACAAGGTAATAAATGAAGCGGTTCTCCGCAGAATCGCTGAGGAAAGGAATATATTGAAAAGACTGACAAGAAGAAGATACAGGGTGATAGGACATCACTTAAGACATCAGGGAATAACTTCCACGGTACTAGAGGTGGCTGTATAGGATAAAAATTGTAGAGGGAGACAACGACTGGAATATGTCTAGCACTTAATTGAGGTCATAGGTTGCAAGTGCTACTCTGAGTTGAACAGGTTGGTACATGAAAGGAACTCGTAGCAGGCCGCATCAAACCAGTCACAAGACTGATGACTCAAGGGAAATAAAGGAAAAATACTGCTCCCACCAGCCCGTGCCCATAGCGCGCTGCACGTTTCGAGCCGCCGTTCGCCTTTGTGGAAACATCCTCAGAGACCTAGCGTAGCAAAAGTGTGATTCCCCGAAGAGCTGTTACGTTTCCACTGATCGTCACTGGAATTCCGATGGTCTTGTGCCCAATGAAATCGTAGCTGATGATGTTGGGTCAACATGTTAAAACGTAGGGATAGTCTGCTGCGGTGTTCCACGTTCAACAATGTACGATGAACGGTGTGCTTCGAAACACTTGCGTGTGCAGCAGCATTGTGTTCTTTTGGCAGATATGCCACAGAAAACCATCTATCCTATTTTACAGAGCAGACAAGGCTCCGACCCCCACCTTCTGTGAACGGTCGTGGACATCCAGCCATTTAGCGCCAAATGATAGTTTCACTGTTCTCCTACCTCTTTCCGTTGATGCTCACGACAGTAGCACGTGAACATTCGACCATCTTCGCCGTTTTCGAGATACTCGTTCACAGGCTCTGCATAATCATGATCTGCCCTTTGCCAAAATTGCTTATCTCAATAGATTTCCAATTTCAAGCCCGTATCTACGCTAGAGTGATCCCCCATCTGTGTCGGCTTCGCTTATATACTTTTGTTTCCGCGTCAGGTGCCCGAAACGCTGCAACAAAACATGCAACGTCGTGGTGAGCAGTGGTCATAAGGTTTCGGGTTATCATTGGATGCTGATGACCAGATAATTATACAGGAAACAAGATAAATTACAAACAGTAGTAATGGGTTGAGACAAAACGCATTGTACTACAGTTCATCCACGTAAGTGAGTAAGACAAAGATGCAATTAGCAGTTTTAAAGGGAAGAACCCAGTCAGACTTAAAATCATAACAAATGAGAAAGTCAGGACAAATCAGGACGCAAAGAAGTGGGATTAGGAATTAAGAGATGCACTTGAAGTTATCTGGGGCTATACATAATGCGATAATGAATAGCTCAGCGGGCAGTTTAGATGAAGAGGAATGGACATCTCTAAAAAGAGCAATCAAAGAAGTTGAAAAGAGAAACATAGCTACAAAGAATGTAACTGTGTGGAAGCAATGGGTAACAGAAGAAATACTACAGCTGATCGACAAAAGACGGAAGTACAAAAATGCTAAGAAAAATTCAGGAAATTAGGTAAATAGGAAGTGCAGGAAAGCTAAGGCGAAATGATTGCATTAAAAACTAGAAGAAATCGAAAATGAAAATTGGTCGGATGGACTGATTCGGCATATACACTCCTGGAAATTGAAATAAGAACACCGTGAATTCATTGTCCCAGGAAGGGGAAACTTTATTGACACATTCCTGGGGTCAGATACATCACATGATCACACTGACAGAACCACAGGCACATAGACACAGGCAACAGAGCATGCACAATGTCGGCACTAGTACAGTGTATATCCACCTTTCGCAGCAATGCAGGCTGCTATTCTCCCATGGAGACGATCGTAGAGATGCTGGATGTAGTCCTGTGGAACGGCTTGCCATGCCATTTCCACCTGGCGCCTCAGTTGGACCAGCGTTCGTGCTGGACGTGCAGACCGCGTGAGACGACGCTTCATCCAGTCCCAAACATGCTCAATGGGGGACAGATCCGGAGATCTTGCTGGCCAGGGTAGTTGACTTACTCCTTCTAGAGCACGTTGGGTGGCACGGGATACATGCGGACGTGCATTGTCCTGTTGGAACAGCAAGTTCCCTTGCCGGTCTAGGAATGGTAGAACGATGGGTTCGATGACGGTTTGGATGTACCGTGCACTATTCAGTGTCCCCTCGACGATCACCAGTGGCATACGGCCAGTGTAGGAGATCGCTCCCCACACCATGATGCCGGGTGTTGGCCCTGTGTGCCTCGGTCGTATGCAGTCCTGATTGTGGCGCTCACCTGCACGGCGCCAAACACGCATACGACCATCATTGGCACCAAGGCAGAAGCGACTCTCATCGCTGAAGACGACACGTCTCCATTCGTCCCTCCATTCACGGCTGTCGTGACACCACTGGAGGCAGGCTGCACGATGTTGGGGCGTGAGCGGAAGACGGCCGAACGGTGTGCGGGACCGTAGCCCAGCTTCATGGAGACGGTTGCGAATGGTCCTCGCCGATACCCCAGGAGCAACAGTGTCCCTAATTTGCTGGGAAGTGGCGGTGCGGTCCCCTACGGCACTGCATAGGATCCTACGGTCTTGGCGTGCATCCGTGCGTCGCTGCGGTCCGGTCCCAGGTCGACGGGCACGTGCACCTTCCGCCGACCACTGGCGACAACATCGATGTACTGTGGAGACCTCACGCCCCACGTGTTGAGCAATTCGGCGGTACGTCCACCCGGCCTCCCGCATGCCCACTATACGCCCTCGCTCAAAGTCCGTCAACTGCACATACGGTTCACGTCCACGCTGTCGCGGCATGCTACCAGTGTTAAAGACTGCGATGGAGCTCCGTATGCCACGGCAAACTGGCTGACACTGACGACGGCGGTGCACAAATGCTGCGCAGCTAGCGCCATTCGACGGCCAACACCGCGGTTCCTGGTGTGTCCGCTGTGCCGTGCGTGTGATCATTGCTTGTACAGCCCTCTCGCAGTGTCCGGAGCAAGTATGGTGGGTCTGACACACCGGTGTCAATGTGTTCTTTTTTCCGTTTCCAGGAGTGTAGAAAGTCAAAACAACCTTTGGTAACATTAAAAGCAACGGTGGTAACATTAAGAGTGCAACGGGAATTCCACTGATGAATGAAGAGGAGAGAGCTGCCAGGAGGAAAGAGTACACTGAAGGCCTCTGTAGTAGAAGAAACGGGAATCGATAGGGATCAGATAAGGGAACCAGTATTAGAATTAGAATTTAAAAGTACTTTGGAGGACTTAAGATCAAATAAGGCAGAAGGGACAGATAATATTCCATCGGGATTTCTAAAATCATTGGGGGAAGTGGCAACAAAACGGCTATTCACATTGGTGTGTAGAATGTATGAGACTGGCTATATGCCATCAGAGAGTTGGAAAATATCGTCCACACAATTCCGAAGATTGCAAAAGCCGACATGTGTAAGAATTATCGTACAATCTGCTCAAGAACTCATGCACTCAAGTTGCCGACAATAATAATACACAGAAGAATGGATCAGAAAACCGAGTATCTTTTAGATGACGATCCGTTTCGGTTTAGGAAAAGTAAAGGCATCAGTGAGGCAGTTCTCATGCTGCGGTTGATAATGAAAGCAAGTTAAAAAAAAAGAAAAAACCAAGACACATTCATAGTATCTATCGTCCTGGGAAAGGCGTTCGACAACATTAAATAGTGGAAGCTGTTCGAAATTCTGATAAAAACATGGGTAAGCTATAGTGGTTGAAGGGTAATATACAATATGTTCAAAAACAGGAGGGAACACTAAGAGTGGAATAGCAAGAACGAAGTGCTCGGATTAAAAAGGGTGTAAGACGGGTATGTAGACTTTCGACCTCGCTGTTCAGCCTATGAACCGAAGACGCAATGACGGAAATAAAATATAGGTTCAAGAGCGGCATAAAATTCGTGGTGAAAGGATGGATACTCGTACGAATTATAACAACGATGTGCGTATGTATGTATGTATGTTCCACATCTCCGTCTAATCAACCGCCACAGTTGAATAGCGTCGTAATACGTCATAGGCAGACATCCGTCCAGACCATTATACAGGAATCCCAAACCGCATCAGGATCCACTGCAAGTTCTATGACAGGCGGGAGGTGAGAAAGCTTGGATTTCACGGTCGGGCAACTCCTCATAAGCCACACATAACGCCGGTAAATTCCAAACGACGCCTCGCTTGATGTAAGGAGCGTAAACATTGGACGATTGAACAGTGGAAAAATGTGTGAAGTGAAGAATCACGGTACACAATATGGCGATCTGATGGCAGGGTGTGGGTACGGAGAATGCTCGCTGAACGTCATCAGCCATCGTATGTAGTGCCAACAGTAAAATTCGGAGGCGGTGGTGTTATGGTGTGATCGTGTTTTTCACGGAGGGGGCTCCCACGCCTTGTTGTTTTGCGTGCCATTATCACAGCACAGGCCTACATTGATGTTTGAAGGACCTTCTTGCTCCCCACTGCTGAAGAACAATTCGGGGATGGTGATTGCATCTTTCAACACGATCGAACACCCGTTCATAATTCACGGCCTGTGGCGGAGTGGTTACACGACAATAATATCCCTGTAATGGACTGTCCAGCACAGAGTCCTGACCTGAATCCTATAGAACACCTCTGGGATATTCTGGAACGCCGACTGCGTGCCAGGCCTCACCGACAGACATCGTCTGCCCATTAATCACAAATTTCGCCGCACTGTCCTGTACAGCCCACATTGATTTCTGCGGTTATTTTAAACAGTGTTGCTTGTCTGTTAGCACTGACAACGCTACACAAACGCCGCTGCTCTCAGTCCTTAACTGAAGGCCGTCGGCCATTGCGTTGTTCGTGGTTACAGGTAACACCTGAAGTTCGGCACTCTCGGCACACTCTTGACACTGTGCATCGCCGAATATCGAATTCCCTAACGATTTGCGAAATGGAGTGTCCCATGCATCTAGCTCCAATGACCATTCCGTTTTCAAAGGCTGTTAATTCCTGTCGTGCGGCCACAAACATGGCGGAAACAGTTTCGCATTAATCACCTGAGTGCAAATGACAGCTCCACCAACGCGCTGCCCTTTCATAGATTGTGTACGCGATACTACCGCCATCTGTCTGTGTGTTTTGCTATCCCAGGACTTTTGACACCGCAGTGTAAGTCCAGCATCACGTTGAGCGACCCATCAGTATTGGGAAGTCGTGGATTTTTTCAGTCTGTAACCAATTCCTGCAACAATTTTGTGTCAGACCTTAACTTTTCCCGGCGAATTGAATGTTCAGATAACTTACTGTGCTGTACCACCTAGATTATATGGCCTCCCTAAGGTCCATAAAGAGGCTGTCCCGTTTCTAATATTGGTGCTCTAACATATCGTGTAGCTAAACATCTTGCTACTTTGTTGAGCCCACTAGCAGGTAGGTGTGAACACCACTTTAAGACTCTGCAGATTTCTTACGTCGATTGCAGGGATTGCGTTTGAATGACTCTGATATTTTAGTCAGTTTTGATGTGGTTTCTCTTTTCACTCGCGTTCCTCTCTCTGATTCGTTGCAGCTAACTGAGGTTACGTTTGGTGTCGAGTTAACAAATTTGTTTCGACATGTGCTGACTTCCACTTACTTTTTATTCAATGGTCAGCACTACGAACAGACTGATGGAGTTGCAATGGGAAGCCCTTTGTCAATTATTGTGGCCAATTTGTTTATGGAGGACTTTGAGGAACGTGCATTGGAGTCAGAAACCTTGAAACCTGCGTCTTTTTCCAGATACGTAGACGATACTTTTGTTGAAACTTCCTGACAGATTAAAACTGTGTGCCCGACCGAGACTCGAACTCGGGACCTTTGCCTTTCGCGGGCAAGTGCTCTACCTGTGAGTACCGGGCGTGAGTCGTGCTTCGGTAGCTCAGATGGTAGAGCACTTGCCCGCGAAAGGCAAAGGTCCCGAGTTCGAGTCTCGGTCGGGCACACAGTTTTAATCTGCCAGGAAGTTTCATATCAGCGCACACTCCGCTGCAGAGTGAAAATCTCATTCTGGAAACATCCCCCAGGCTGTGGCTAAGCCATGTCTCCGCTATATCCTTTCTTTCAGGAGTGCTAGTTCTGCAAGGTTCGCAGGAGAGCTTCTGTAAGGTTTGGAAGGTAGGAGACGAGATACTGGCAGAAGTAAAGCTGTGAGTACCGGGCGTGAGTCGTGCTTCGGTAACTCAGATGGTAGAGCACTTGCCCGCGAAAGGCAAAGGTCCCGAGTTCGAATCTCGGTCGGGCACACAGTTTTAATCTGCCAGGAAGTTTCATATCAGCGCACACTCCGCTGCAGAGTGAAAATCTCATTCTGGAAACATCCCCCAGGCTGTGGCTAAGCCATGTCTCCGCTATATCCTTTCTTTCAGGAGTGCTAGTTCTGCAAGGTTCGCAGGAGAGCTTCTGTAAAGTTTGGAAGGTAGGAGACGAGATACTGGCAGAAGTAAAGCTGTGAGTAGCGGGCGTGAGTCGTGCTTCGGTAGCTCAGATGGTAGAGCACTTGCCCGCGAAAGGCAAGGTCCCGAGTTCGAGTCTCGGTCGGGCACACAGTTTTAATCTGCCAGGAAGTTTCATATCAGCGCGCACTCCGCTGCAGAGTGAAAATCTCATTCTGGAAACATCCCCCAGGCTGTGGCTAAGCCATGTCTCCGCTATATCCTTTCTTTCAGGAGTGCTAGTTCTGCAAGGTTCGCAGGAGAGCTTCTGTAAAGTTTGGAAGGTAGGAGACGAGATACTGGCAGAAGTAAAGCTGTGAGTACCGGGCGTGAGTCGTGCTTCGGTAGCTCAGATGGTAGAGCACTTGCCCGCGAAAGGCAAAGGTCCCGAGTTCGAGTCTCGGTCGGGCACACAGTTTTAATCTGCCAGGAAGTTTCATATCAGCGCACACTCCGCTGCAGAGTGAAAATCTCATTCTGGAAACATCCCCCAGGCTGTGGCTAAGCCATGTCTCCGCTATATCCTTTCTTTCAGGAGTGCTAGTTCTGCAAGGTTCGCAGGAGAGCTTCTGTAAAGTTTGGACGGTAGGAGACGAGATACTGGCAGAAGTAAAGCTGTGAGTACCGGGCGTGAGTCGTGCTTCGGTAGCTCAGATGGTAGAGCACTTGCCCGCGAAAGGCAAAGGTCCCGAGTTCGAGTCTCGGTCGGGCACACAGTTTTAATCTGCCAGGAAGTTTCATATCAGCGCACACTCCGCTGCAGAGTGAAAATCTCATTCTGGATACTTTTGTTGTTTGGCCTCATGGTAGTGAGAATTTGGTTCAAAATCGTTCAAATGGCTCTGAGCGCTATGGGACTTAACTGCTGAGGTCATCAGTCCCCTAGAACTTAGAACTACTTAAACCTAACTAACCTAAAGACATCACACACATTCATGCTCGAGGCAGGATTCGAGCCTGCGACCGTAGCGGTCGCGCGGTTCCAGACTGTAGCGCCTAGAACCGCTCGGCCACCCCGGCCGGCAGTGAGAATTTAAACCGGTTTTTGGAACACCTGAATTCAATCCAACCGAATATTCAGTTCACTATGGAGGTGGAAAATAATGGATGCGTTCCCTTCCTTGATGTGTTGGTCAGAAGGAAGGCTGATGGTACGTTGGGACATTCTGTTTATAGGAAGCCTACTCACACTGACTTGTATCTGTGAGCTAGTAGTTGTAACCATCCAGCTCAGCGTGAAGGAGCACTAGGTACCGTGGTTCACAGGGCGCACATTATCTCAGACCCTGAAAGTTTGGCTGAGCTATCACATCTCGAAGTCACCTTTCGTCACAATGGTTATAGTGAGAGGCGGATCAAACGTGCGTTGTGCTATCAGCCTTCTCTGCAACGGGTGTGTGACGATAGCAACGAAGTGGCACCTTAGTCTACGGCCCTTTTGCCCTACGCAGGAAGCATTTCCAACACATTGTCCGTATTTTGCGGAAATATGATGTGAAATGTGTTTTTCGACCAACTTCTAAGATTAAGGCCCTGTTGGCGTCCGTAAAAGATGATCTTGGTTTGCGTAATCCTGGTGTCTATCGTATCCCTTGCAGTTGTGGCCTGTCAATTAATTGTCAGACAATCAGGACTGTGGAAGACCGGTGTATTGAACATAAGCGTCACACACGCTTACAACAGCCCAGCAAATCCGCTATTGCAGAACATTGCCTTGACACCGGTCTTCCTATGGAATACAACAATATGGACATTCTGGCTTGCACGTCTACCTATTGGGATACTGTTATTAAGGAAGCTGTTGAAATCAAACTATCAAGCAATCTTATAAGCAGGGATGGTGGATTTTGTTTAAATGCTGCTTGGAATCCGGCTCTGTCTCTCATCAAAAAACAGAGGGACAAAATTAATGCTACCTCACCTGCTGATTAATAATCACTATCGATATTTCTGATGTTGGTTATCTTTGGTTGTGTTGACTCTGCGGTTACTTGTTCTGTCTGTGGCATCTTCCTCGTTTCTCCTCTGTGAACCGAGGTATTAAATTCCCTTGCACGTTGCTTCCTTCTTGTAGTTGTGCCTTGAGAATGGCAGGGTGTGCTCTTGTCGAAATATCGGCGGTGGTCGACGACGTCACCCGGCAGCAAACCCGTAAGTTATTTGAACAGTTCTGTGTCAGTTTCGGTGCAGCCGTCCTACCTCCCAGTCGCTTACCTGGCCACAAGCCGGCGCCAGAAACGAAGAGACCCGTGGGGTCTGCGGGGTGCAGGCCGTGACCCGCGACCCGCGCGGCTCCTCGCGGCGTTTGCCAACATTTCCGCCCGCCGCAGCCTTGGCCCTGCCGGCGAGCGCCGAATGTCAGTCCCACGCCGGCGCCTTTCACAGCCTCACCCTGCGTTTATTCTTCGTGGCAGCGAAATAACACCGCTCAATGGAACAATGGAGCCAATTGTAATGAGCGGCCGGTCCCCACCCATTATGACACCCTTTTGCCGGCTGCGTGTCTCCCTCTCTCTCTTTGTTGTGCAACTGCCCGCCTTTATTTCCAGCTTGGGAACAAAACGCTCCCGCCTTTCAGGTACGGCGCTTGTCTTCTCGTTGTCAACGCGCCGTCCTTGTTTTCCTTTCCCGGCAGTTCCAACAGGGACTGGCAGTTATGAAGACAAACATGGAAATTATCTCTAAAGTAGACGTCTAACAGACTGAGGAATGAACTATCAGGATGCAGGTGACTTGTCTTTAAATTAAGATCAACATCTATAGTTTGCAAGTCACGTTAAGGTGTGTGGCGGAGGGTATTTCGTGCATCATATCATTGTCCTCCATCTCAGTTCCATTCGCGCATGATGCGTGGGAAGAACCAAATCTGCATCTACGTGATCACTCTTAAATTCAGCCTGGCACAGGGTTCGTTGAACCACCTACAATCTATTTCTCTACTGTTCCACTCTCGAATAGCGCGCGGAGAAACTGAACACTTAAATCTTTCCTTGCGAGCTCTGATTTCTGTTATTTTATTACGATGATCATTTCTCCCTGTGTAGGCGGGCGTCAGCAAAATATTTTCGCATTCGGAGGAAAAAAGTTGATGACTAAAATTTCGTGGAAGGATCCTGCCACAGCGAAAAACGCCGTTGTTTTAACAATTACCGCCTCAGCTCGCATAGCCGGCTTTTGTGGCCGTGCGGTTCTAGGCGCTTCAGTCTGGAACCGCTACGTCGCAGGTTCGAATCCTGCCTCGGGCATGGATGTGTGATGTCCTTAGGTTAGTTAGGTTTAAGTAGTTCTAAGTTCTAGGGGACTGATGACCACAGATGTTAAGTCCCATAGTGCTCAGAGCCATTTGAACCACTTTTCAACTCGCATATGATATTTCGCGATAGTACGACCGCAAGTCAAAAAGTTATCTACACTATTCGTTCTACCGCTTATTAACATGATGCTAGGGGTATGCAATGCACATCATTTTTCTACGTAATCTCCCTCCCTCTCAATGCACTTGGTCCAACAGTCAACGACCTTAGTTTTTCCATACAAATAAAAGTTTTTCCGTTCGCCATTTCGCATTTTGCATGTCCACATATGAGGAAAATCGGCGACCGCGCAAAGCATCCTAGAGTGGCTCAAACAAATGAAAGTCACTTGGAGCAAGGTCTGTGCTGTAGGGAGGGTGTTCCAACACTTCAAATTTCATCTTGTAGATGGTTTCAATTGTGTGACGGGCCGTGTGTGGCCGTACATTGTCGTGCAACAACACCTTCTTCGACACCAAACCTCGGCGTTTGGTGGGAATTGCTGGCTTCAGCTTCTTTTCCAACAAAGGAGGAAGAACAGTGGCGGAAATAAGATCACACTTTCACAGCGTTACCACAACAGTATAACAGTGACATGTGCAAGGACAGAAGACAACGTGCGCAATGTAACAAACGTTTGACTTGCCCTCGTACAAAACGAGCTGCTTTTCTCTGAATTTTTTCGATGGTCTCCCTGAATTCTATACGGTAAGGATCCCATAATGCACACCAGTACGCTAGCAGAGCCCAGACAGCAGTAGTGCAGGCAGTCTCTTTATCAGACCTATCTCATCTTCTAAGCTTTGGGTAAAAAAAACGCAATCTTTGGTTTACCATCGCCACACCATCATCTATGTGAACGATCCCATTTATGTTAAATCTTACTGTATTCCGTAAGCATTTAGTTGAATTGGCAGCCTTTAGAATTGTGTGATTTATCGTGTAACCGAAATTCAACAAATTTCTTTTAGTAGTCATGTTGAAAACTTTGCACTTTTCGTTATTTAGAACCAATTTTCACTTTCTTCACCATACAAATATTTTATCGAAATCATTTTTCAGTTGGTTTTGATCTTATGATGAATTTACGAGAGAGTAGGTGACAGCACTATCTGCAAACAGTTCAAAACGGCTGCTCAGATTTTCTCCTTGATTGTTATATAGATTTTTCTTCGAGTCACTATGTTCCAAAAAATAATACTGCAAATCGACGTTACCGTTATGGGCCTGTAATTCAACGGATCACTGCTCTTTCTTTTCTTGAGTATTGGTCTGATCCTTTGCAACTATCTAGTCTTTAGGTACGGATCTATCGTCGAGCGAGAGTATATGATTGCTGTCGACAAGGTTCCGAATGAGCTCTAATTTCTGTGATTTTTTTGTCGTGGTCACTTCGCGAGACACTTATCGGAGGAAGTAATACGTTAACCGACTCTTTTTCGAAAGTACGCTCTCGAAATTTCAACAGCAACCATCTCTCTGATACAAAATGCTCTCTTGTAGTCACTGCAACTGGAGTTTGTTGAGCATCACCGTAACGCTTTCACGCTTAATAAACGATCGCGTGACGAAATGTGCAGCTCTTCCTTGGATTTTCTCTGTCTCTTCTACTAATCCTACTTCGTAAGGTTCCTAGATCGATGAGCAATAATCAAGAACCGATCGAACAAGTGTTTTGTTAGCCATTTCATGCGTCGATTAATTATATTACCTTAAGATCATCCCAGTCAACTTCAGCCCGGCATGTGCTTTTCCTACAATTTGTTTTATTAGGTCATTCCACTTTAGGTCGCACCGTATGGTCACTCCAAAGTACTTTCTCAATGTTTCTGGTGTTCCTTCACCAATAGTATTAGGAACGGAAAGTTGGTTAAAACCGGAAGTGAACAGTAACGAAATCCTAGACACAGAATGGAATATATACCGCAAGGATAGGATAAACGCCAATGGTGGAGGAGTATTTATAGCAGTAAAGAATTCAATAATATCCAGTGAAGTTATTAGCGAATGCGAATGTGAAATAATCTGGGTTAAGTTAAGTATCAAAGGTGGGTCAGATATGATAGTCGGATGCTTCTATAGACCACCTGCATCAGCAACCGTAGTAGTTGAGCGCCTCAGAGAGAACCTGCAGAACGTCGTGAAGAAGTTTCGTGATCATACTATTGTAATAGGGGGAGACTTCAATCTACCAGGTATAGAATGGGATAGTCACACAATCAGAACTGGAGCCAGGGACAGAGACTCTTGTGACATTATCCTGACTGCCTTGTCCGAGAATTACTTCGAGCAGATAGTTAGAGAACCAACTCGTGAAGCTAACGTTTTAGACCTCATAGCAACAAATAGACCGGAACTTTTCGACTCCGTGAATGTAGAAGAGGGTATCAGTGATCATGAGTCAGTGGTTGCATCAATGACTACAAGTGTAATAAGAAATGCCAAGAAAGAAAGGAAAATACATTTGCTTAACAAGAGTGATAGGGCACAAATCGCAGAATATCTGAGTGACCACCATCAAACGTTCATTTCTGAGGAAGAGGATGTGGAACAAAAATGGAAAAAATTCAGAAACATCGTCCAGTACGCCTTAGATAAGTTCGTACCGACTAAGGTCCAAAGCGAGGGGAAAGATCCACCGTGGTATAACAATCATGTACGAAAGGTACTACGGAAACAAAGAAAGCTTCATCATAGGTTTAAGAGTAGTCGAATCATAGCTGATAAGGAAAAGCTGAACGAAGCGAAAAAGAGCGTAAAGAGAGCAATGAGAGAAGCATTCAACGAATTCGAACATAAAACATTGGCAAACAATCTAAACAAGAACCCTAAAAAGTTTTGGTCATATGTAAAACCGGTAAGCGGATCTAAATCCCCTATTCAGTCACTCGTTGACCACAATGGCACCGAAACAGAGGACGACCGAAGAAAGGCAGAAATACTGAATTCAGTGTTCCGAAACTGTTTCACTGCGGAAAATCGTAACACGGTCCCTGACTTCAGCCGTCGCACGGACGCCAAAATGGAAAATATTGAAATAAACGATATCGGAATTGAAAAACAACTGCTATCACTTAGTAGCGGAAAAGCATCCGGACCAGACGAGATACCCGTAAGATTCTACAGTGATTATGCTAAAGAACTTGCCCCCTTTCTATCAGCAATTTATCGTAGATCGCTGGAAGAACGTAAAGTACCTAGCGACTGGAAGAAAGCGCAGGTCGTTCCCATTTTCAAGAAGGGTCATAAATCAGATGCGAATAATTATAGGCCTATTTCGCTTACGTCAATCTGTTGTAGAATAATGGAACATGTTTTGTGTTCTCGTATTATGACGTTCTTAGATAATACAAATCTCCTTCATCATAACCAACATGGATTCCGCAAACAGAGATCATGTGAAACTCAGCTCGCCCTATTTGCCCAAGAAATTCACAGTGCCGTAGACACTGGCGAGCAGATTGATGCCGTATTCCTGGACTTCAGGAAGGCATTTGATACGGTTCCGCACTTACGTTTAGTGAAAAAAATACGAGCTTACGGAATATCGGACCAGGTTTGTGATTGGATTCAGGATTTCCTAGAAGAAAGAACACAACATGTCATTCTTAACGGTTCAAAATCTGCAGATGTAGAGGTAATTTCGGGAGTACCGCAGGGAAGCGTGATAGGACCTTTATTGTTTACAATATACATAAATGACTTAGTTGACAACATCGGTAGCTCCGTGAGGCTATTTGCAGATGACACGGTTGTCTACAAGAAAGTAGCAACATCAGAAGACTCGTACGTACTCCAGGAGGACCTGCAGAGGATTAATGCATGGTGCGACAGCTGGCAGCTTTCCCTAAACGTAGATAAATGTAATATAATGCGCATACATAGGGGCAGAAATCCATTCCAGTACGATTATGTCATAGGTGGTAAATCATTGGAAGCGGTAACGACCGTAAAATACTTAGGAGTTACTATCCGGAGCGATCTGAAGTGGAATGATCACATAAAACAAATAGTGGGAAAAGCAGGCGCCAGGTTGAGATTCATAGGAAGAATTCTAAGAAAATGTGACTCATCGACGAAAGAAGTAGCTTACAAAACGCTTGTTCGTCCGATTCTTGAGTATTGCTCATCAGTATGGGACCCTTACCAGGTTGGATTAATAGAAGAGATAGACATGATCCAGCGAAAAGCAGCGCGATTCGTCATGGGGACATTTAGTCAGCGCGAGAGCGTTACGGAGATGCTGAACAAGCTCCAGTGGCGGACACTTCAAGAAAGGCGTTACGCAATACGGAGAGGTTTATTATCGAAATTACGAGAGAGCACATTCCGGGAAGAGATGGGCAACATATTACTACCGCCCACATATATCTCGCGTAATGATCACAACGAAAAGATCCGAGAAATTAGAGCAAATACGGAGACTTACAAGCAGTCGTTCTTCCCACGCACAATTCGTGAAAGGAACAGGGAAGGGGGGATCAGATAGTGGTACAATAAGTACCCTCCGCCACACACCGTAAGGTGGCTCGCGGAGTATAGATGTAGATGTAGATGTAGATGTAGTGTAATCGAACAGTCTCTTTGCCTATTTAGTTCCTATAAGTTACATTTATTTAAATTAAAGGTCAGCGGCTTCCTGCATTTCGCTGTAGTCTTCAGGCGTTGTCACTTTCCTGTAAACAATGGTTCAAATGGCTCTGAGCACTATGGGACTTAACATCTGAGGTTATCAGTCCCCTAGACTTAGCACTACTTAAACCTAACTAACCTAGGGACATCACACACATCCATGCCCGAGGCAGGATTCGAACCTGCGATCGTAGCGGTAGCGCGGTTCCAGAGTGTAGCGCCTAGAACCGCTCGGCCACTCCGGCCGGCCCTGTAAACAATACTATCACCTGCAAAAAGCCTCATAAAGCTTCTGTCGTTACCTACTAGATCATTTGCAAGACGCAGACTCGAACCAACTTTTCAGTCGTTTTTATATCCTGTTCCTGCTGGACCGACCTGCAGACAGACTGGTCCCAGTAAACCGAAATTCTCAATCAAATGCAAAATCCCCAGGGTTGGCGATTTTGTACGGAAGTTGGAAATTTAACGCGAACGTCAATGCGAGATGCTTTTAATAGCTTCCACAACTCAACTTTGTCTCGAAATCTGGCAGTAAATCAAAAGACATTCTGGTCGTACGTGCAGAAAACCAGCGGCAAGACACAATCAGTACCTCACGGTGCGACAGCGAAGGTAATGTTACCGATGACAGTGCCACTGAAGTGAAGTTACTAAATACAGGTTTCCGAAGTTCCTCCACCAAAGAAGATGAAGCTGAATGAAGAACTGCTGCCAATATGAGTAACTTAGACGTAGATACCCTTGGTGTAGCAAAGCAGTTTCATAAAAGTAAGTCCTCCGGTCCCAACTGTATACGAACTATATCCGCTTCAGAGTAGGCTGAAATAATTCCTCTATATAGAACAGCAACCTACAACCGCCCTATCGATGAAAAACCTGTACCTAAAGACTGGAAAGTTGCTCAAGTCATACCAATACCGAAGATGGGAAGTAGGACTGATGCGATGAGTTACAGACCCAAATCACTCACGTCGATATGCGTTAATATTTTGGAACATACTAACATACTGTGCAGAACATTATGAATTACCTCCAGAAAAAATATTTGTTGATACAATGAAATTTTCACTCTACGGTGGAGTGTACGCTGATATGAAACTTCCTGGCAGATTAAAACTGTGTACCGGACCGGGACTCGAACTCGGGACCTTTGCCTTTCTCAGGCAAGTGTTGTACCAACTTTTTTTTCCTTTTTTTAATCTCATTTTGGTCGTTTTCGTTCGTTGTATCTGCTCGGGGCGGTCGTCGCAAAACACGCGTTTCAGTTCGTCGTTGATCCAATATCTCAGTTTTTTTTATTACAGAGGACAGCTAATCCTCTGACCGAACACGTTGAGTTACCGTGCCGGCATACCAACTGAACTACCCAAGCACGACTCACGCACCCTCCTCACAGCTTTAATTCCGCCAGTATCTCGTCTCCTACCTTCCAAACTTCACAGAAGCTCTCCTCCGAACCTTGCAGAAACTAGCACTCCTGGAAGAAAGGATATTGCGGAGACATGGCTTAGCAACTGACTGGGGGATGTTTCTAGAATGTAATTTTCACTCTAAAGCGGAGTGTGCGCTGATGTGAAACTTCGTGCTTGGGTAGCTCAGTTGGTAGAGCACTTGCCTGCAAAAGGCAAAGGTCCCGTGTTCGAGTCTCGGTCCGGCACAGAGTTTTAATCTGCTAGGAAGTTTTATTTGTTGATACACAGTCAGCACGGCTTTAGAAAATATCGTTCGTGTAAAACACAATTAGCTCTTTATTCTCCCGTAGTAATGAGTGCTATCGACAGGAGATCGCACATTGACTCCATATTTCTAGATTTTCAAAAGGCTTTTGACACCGTTCCTCGCTAGCAGCTTATAACAAAGTTTAGTGCCTATGGAGTACCGTCTAAGTTGTGCAACAGGTTTCGCGGTTTGCTGTCGGAAAGATCTCAGTTCCTAGTAACTGACGGAAAGCCGTGGAGTAAAACAGAAGTGATACCTGGCGTTCCCCAAGGAACGCCTTCTGTTGCTCCTTATCTGTATAAACGATGTAGGAGGTAATCCGAGTAGGTTGTTTGCAGATGATGCTACCATTTACTGTCTTATAAAGTCATAAGGCGATCGAAACAAATTGGAAAATGATTTAGCCGAGATATCTGCAAGGTGAGAAAAGTGGCAGTTGACTCTAAATAATGAAAAGCGTGACGTCATTCACATGAGTAATAAAAGGAATCTATTCCATTTTGATTACACGACAAATCACACAAATCTGGAGGCTATCAATTCCGCTAAATAGTTACAGATTTCAATTACGAATGACCTAAATTCGAACGATCACATAGAAAATGTTGTGGGAAACGCAAAGCAAAGACTGTGTTTTATTGGATGCAACAACACTTCTAATGAAAATGGCTACACCACACTTCTCTGTCCACTTCTGGATTATTGCTGTGTACTGTGGGATCCTTGTCAAATATTACTGACGGATGACATCGAAAATTCCACAGAAGGGCAGCTCGTTATGCATTACTGCGAAAGCGGGGTGAGAGAGCCACGGATATGATACGCAAGCTGGGGTTGTAATCATTAGAACAAAGGCGTTTCTTGTTGCGGCAGAATCTTTCCACGAAATTCCAGTCTCCAATTTTCTCCGAATACGAAAATTTTTTTGATACCCACCTACATACTCGCATTCGGGAGGACGACGGTTCAATCCCGCGTCCGGCCATCCTGATTTAGGTTTTCCGTGATTTCCCTAAATCGCTCCAGGCAAATGCCGGGATGATTCCTTTCAAAGGGCACGGCCGACTTCCTTCCCCGTCCTTCCCTAATCCGATGAGACCGATGACCTCGCTGTCTGGTCTCCTTCCCCAAACCAACCAACCAACCAACCACCTACATAGGGAGAAACTATCACTGTAATAAAATAAGAAAAATCAGAAATCGCACGGAAAGATGTAAATCTTGGTTTTTGCCGCGCGCCTTTCGAGAGTGGAAAAGTAGAGAAATAGCTTGAAGATAGTTCAGTGAATGTTGTGCCACGCACGAAAGAGTGAATTTCAGATTATTGATGTAAATAGGTAGATGGGTAAATCTGTCGCACGATAGACTACAGAATAAGAAAGAAAAGACTCTCGTAAATGAAATCTAGGTGCTGGTCCTTACATTATCATTGGGCATTAATAACTGGGGAAAGTTTTCTATTTACTGAATTATAAATATTAGTTCAGATTAATCCTTTTTTATGAGCACACACACATACAATAAGTGCGCAGGTGCGCATTAAATTCATTTGCAGATGGTAGAGCACTTGCCCACGAAAGGCAAAGGTCCCGAGTTCGAGTCTCGGTCCGGCACACAGTTTTAATCTGCCAGGAAGTTTCATATCAGCGGACACTCCGATGCAGAGTGAAAAATCTCATTCTGGAAACATCCCCCAGGCTGTGGCAAAGCGATGTCTCCGCAATACCCTTTCTTTCAGGAGTGCTGGTTCTGCAAGGTTCGCAGGAGAGCTTCTGTAAAGTTTGGAAGGTGGGAGACGGGGTACTGGCAGAAGTAAAGCTGTGAGGACGGGGCATGAGTCGTGCTTGGGTAGCTCAGATGGTGGAGCACTTGCCCGCGAAAGGCAAAGTTCGAGTCTCGGTCCGGCGCACAGTATTAATCTGCCAGGAAGTTTCATTTGCAGATACATAATCTAGAAAAGGAAATACCAGCAGCGAACATCGCGATAATTTAACAGCATCTAGATTCTGCTCAGCATCCCCACAAGGAATGGATAACGTAAGAGTGACGATCATCTCAACAGTTCCTCCCTTTAAACACATAATCGCTGTTTGGTGAATAATAAGTGCTCCAAACGTACCAGGATATAAGTTGTTGATTTCACATGCAATCATCTTAACCCCTCATTCACGGATGAGTCCTCTGCTACAAGACATATGGCAAGTTGGGTTATCTACTGAAGTTTAAAAGACATGAAACAGAAGCGCCTACACCTGCAACAGCTCATAGTGGTAAGATCTGCGTCTGCTGCAGCCTGCTGGCAGCAGCAGCTCATCAGCCATGAAGTGGCGAGCTGACTATGAACTAAAATGTCTGCATATCTCGTCCAAGTTTCTGCATCCACATCTAGAGACCAAGTTCAAGTGTTTACATTGGCCCTCTGCTCCAGACTTTCCCCCAAAGTGTCTGCACAAATTCCCTCCACCAATAGGAATGTCCAGCAAATGATTATGCAACGATATTTTGATAAAAGGAGCTCTAACATCCAACTAAGTTGTGAGCAACCCCTATAAGAGGCTTTCCCACACTGAGAGATGGGTAATTTTGTGGTTTGCATGATATTGTGTCTGGATGACATTATTTTTCCCCCATAAAAAGGAGAAAAATTTTAACAGTTATCTGCCACAAATCTTTCCCAGGTGAAAACCGCGAGTTTTTGCTAAGCAAGGCTCTGTCCAGCTTTGTCTGAAGACCTTTTGGCAAGACACACACCACTGAGATATCATTTTTATAGGTATAATGGCACATAAAGCGATTTATTTTGCGTTCGCCTGTTGTGCAACATTATTCCCAAATTCAATTCTTTTAGGAAGTAGCCCTTGCCACACAGGACAAAGAGCACAGTTCTAAGGCCTCCAAATCACACACAACAGCCCAGTCCCATAGTGAACAAAGCAGTATGACCACAGATTCTATCTCCCGATAAGTGCTTACATGCTGCTCCCTGCCTGGCAGTTTCTGTTTAAGGCCCTGAGATAAAGAACAGGTCTGCACAGAACCCTTCGCCTTTGTATGAGCGACTTTGTAGTGGTGGAGTCCTTTGTTTGGGTGTTTCAGTCTCCTGGAAGATCTCTATCTGTTTGTCCCGACCACTGCCTGCCAACCCGAACTTCGTTACTGCAGGCAGGTAGGGTCTTCCACATAGTTGCAGTATGTCCACACATAGTCAGACGCGTCCGCAGTGTGGCGGTGAGGGGGGGGGGGGGGGGGGGGGCAGCCGACAAGACAAGCTGTTAATAGGTGGCTTTAAGCAAGTTCTCAGCCAACCCTCCTTCAATGAGAGGGTCGCTGACCGGTCTGATTGTGTGTAGCCACTCCACAAGTTGCAGCCTGTGGCTGTACAGGTATGAGCCGGCCATAGTGGCTCGCCTTCATGCACTCTTCTTAAAAAAAAATTGCCACTAAACCCCCTTCTGGCCTGTTATTTCTTTTATACGTGTCATGTAAGTACTGTCTCTGTCTTGTTTGTTACTCAGTACTTACACTTTTATATAAAAAATTTCTTTCCCTATAAATTTGTAATTATGTTATAGGCCACTTTAAACGTTTAAATTCTGATGAAAGCACTCTTAGAAGTGTTGAAATCTGGTTAATAAGACTAAAAATTGTGACCGAGGGGTCATTTGTTTCAATTTTAATTTATAAACGGTCACTGAACCAAGCAGCCATGCATAAAACTTTGCTCCCATACTTGAGTCCAATAGTCCGAGAGCCGCAAAATAAATTTGAAAAGGCGTTTGTGGCGTCACCGC
Source organism: Schistocerca piceifrons (assembly GCF_021461385.2). NCBI lineage: Eukaryota > Metazoa > Arthropoda > Insecta > Orthoptera > Acrididae > Schistocerca > Schistocerca piceifrons. The sequence continues at coordinate 1,046,990,306 of NC_060139.1, read as the reverse complement.
CAGACACCACACTTGCTAGGTGGTAGCCTTTAAATCGGCCGCGGTCCATTAGTATACGTCGGACCCGCGTGTCGCCACTGTCAGTGATAGCAGACCGAGCGTCACCACACGGCAGGTCTAGAGAGACGTACTAGCACTCGCCCCAGTTGTACAGCCGACGTTCATAGCAAAGGTTCACTGACAACTAAGCTCTCATTTGCCGAGACGATAGTTAGCATAGCCTTCAGCTACGTCATTTGCTACGACCTAGCAAGGCGCCGTATTCAATTGATATTTATTGTGGTTATAACATGTACCGTCAAGAGAGATGTTCTACAATTGTGGATTAAAGTTAAGTATTACATCATCTACGTACTTTATTTGCAATTCTCAAGATATTGTCCTGTTCCAGACCTCACGCCAGTCAGCGTGTAATTAAACGCGTGCATTTCGGCCTCCTCTAGAAACACTACAGCATTAATGAAGGGACGAATGAGGGGCCTTACAGGAACACAGTTAAAGTAGGGCCGTCCCGTTATCTTCAGGCTGCAGAATAGTCCCCGTCTCCCAGAAGCAGAAAACACGGCGCTGGCGTTGTCAGCAGCGGCTATCACCAGCCGATGTACGAGTATTTGATCAGGAGCTGATCTGTTACAGCGTGAGCCTTTAGTTAATATAGTTGTCGCAATAGGTTGGTTCAAAATGGTTCAAATGGCTCTGAGCACTATGCGACTTAACTTCTGAGGTCATCAGTCGCCTAGAACTTAGAACTAATTAAGCCTAACTAACCTAAGGACATCACACACATCCATGCTCTAGGCAGGATTCGAACCTGCGACCGTAGCGGTCGCTCGGCTCCAGACTGCAGCGCCTAGAACCGCACGGCTACTCCGGCAGGCTAATAGGTTGGTGACACTTGTGTATTACGTTAATGTGAGCCACCAGCTACTGGCCAAATATGTATGAATTCTCTCATATTCTTTTAGTCGTGGTTTCCAGTATAAATCGTCATATCTTCATTTTTCTCAAATATACCTTTATGAAAAGAAACACAATGCGCCGTGCAGATTAGATTGACACCTCGTGTCGCAGAGGACAGATTAGAAAAAATCCACCTCTTTAATCCTGGTAAACCCAGTCCGATTGACAACGAACAATGTATGATACACAGCACTGCGTATGACGGAACTTGTCGGAAGATCAGTTACGATTTGTTAAACGAGCCACTTTTGTAATATCCTGTCCAAAAGTGAACTGTGGTTATTTCGTTTACAACGAAGAATTCACTAACGGCTGATGTCCGAAGGAAGAGTGCCGCTGACAAACACAATACCAATCTAAACCTTGGCACAATACTAGCTTCGAGCTATATGGCCCATGATAGATATCGTAGTTGAAAAAGTTTTAGGATAACGTATCTGACTTTAATTAACAAGAAGAATTCCAGAGTTCCTACGATAACCAACGCCTATGAGACTAGTTTGGCAGGCATTAAATAAATACAACAACGTTGAAACTGAGTATGTTCGTCTCACTAGCATGCTACTTTTCGTAGTCCAGAAAATAACAACTCACATCGACACGTAGACTCCACGTATCAACGTCACTCTCCGACTATTATAATGGAACACACGCTGATAGCGATCGACTGATATGAAAATAACCTACAGCTATATTCACTTTCAAAAAAAAAAAAACTGTCAACAGAGTCACAACGACGAAACGTATAATCAATATTAGCAACAGCAATAATTAATATTCTATTATCTAGAACTGCTGAGCTTTAGTATGCACCACTACGACTAACAAACTTTTACTACCGGTGATAGCAAAATCTAACTTTCACTGTGGTTGATTCCACCACAATGCTCACGTCTGCTTAAACTTACGTGTAGGATATGCAGTCGCACAAATAAAACGACATCTTTCTAGTACGAAACCAGATTGACAAACTCAAGTAGAGTACTATTCCGGTTCAATGTGAGCATACACAACCTTGTTTAATAATCCTACAGGCGTATTATACTTTCATGAAATATTATGTATTTGTATGTCTTTAGTTTCTGATGAAACTACGATATTATTATTACGTCTTATTTACATTCCGTTGCAAACAAGCGACTGTATTATTCTCAGCCTGAGAATTAATCATTTTATTTCATTGTTCATTTCGAACCTATTCTTTCGTAATTTTGCTTATCTTCAAGTATTTCTACTATCTTTTGCTTTCTATCGATTCCTTCTTTTGCCCAATTCCGACTCAATACAGTTATTATTATAATATATTTCTCGAATAACGTATAGCTAAATCTTTGGCTTTCTACGTTTACGAGCCAGCCGGTGTGGCCGTGCGGTTAAAGGCGCTTCAGTCCGGAATCGCGTGACCGCTCCGGTCGCAGGTTCGAATCATGCCTCAGGCATGGATGTGTGTGCTGTCCTTAGGTTAGTTAGGTTTAAGTAGTTCTAAGTTCTAGGGGACTGATGACCACAGATGTTAAGTCCCATAGTGCTCAGAGCCATTTGAACCATTTTTCTACGTTTACGTAATATTATATTATTGGTCCTTGCTAAGTCCAATAAATGGGATTAACTTTATTTTAATTAACTTTCCCTAAAGCAACTCCGAAAAAATCATCTTTTCTCTCTCTCTCTCTCTATCTCTCTCTTTCTTTATCTTCGTCTCTTTATCTCGTTCTTTCTCTTTATTAAAATAATGAAAACCTTCTTTATTAGGTCGAGCGGTTCTAGGCGCTACAATCTGGAACCGCGCGTCCACTACGGTCGCAGGTTCGAATCCTGCCTCGGGCATGGATGTGTGTGATGTCCTTAGGTTAGTTAGGTTTAAGTAGTTCTAAGTTCTAGGGGACTGATGACCTCAGATGTTAAGTCCCACAGGGCTCAGAGCCATTTTTGAACCTTCTTTATTACTTTCTCTGTACTACAAATTACGTACGCAGAACACAGTTTAAACTTTCACATAATGAAACAACTTTATTTTTATCTTGAAAATCTTAATGGTCACAGTTATAGTGGTTGGTTCAAATGCTGTTTGTAAACTATTCACATTCGAATCGGAAAACAAACTAAAAGAAACATACACAAACAAAAAAAACCTAAGTGTCACCGCTACTTTGTATTCTAAGATTTTATCAAAATTCAGACTTCTTCAGGCTTCTTCAGGCTTTGACATTCACGTACTCACTACACCTTGAGGTTACTAAATCAATTACAGCACTTGAATCGTAAACAATAATCACCGTTCGTCCCCCCTTTAAATGGTTCTTGACTGGATAGTTTTCTGCCTTGACTATATCAAAATATAGGAAGATAGTCTGTTTCTAAAGACAATCGCTATATGTGGTACAGTATATTAACGAACAATGACGTAAAATTGCGCCGTCCGGACCTCAAAACTTCAAGTCTCACCTCAGTAGGTGGTCGTGGGTTTCTCGAGCGTTGTTCAAATACCTTAGAACGCGCAATAGTAATAACTGTAATTGGCCGATACTCACTCCGTATTCCTTTACACCCACTACTATACCAGCTGTGTCACCTTCTATGGTGCACGCGATCAATACTCCAAACTATCCAAAATATTGGATAGTTAACGGATTAGCTCTCCAACATTCACATAAATCCCTTAATTATCATGCGCTCATATTGCAATCACGTCGGGCGGCGACTCAGACACCAACCTCCTCAGTACTAACCCAGTCGATTAAAATACCGACCTCAATCTTGAACAAATTAATTTCAATTAACTTGTCAGAGTATATTATTACTTATGTCGAACGAGAATTCAGAATCTAACTACTCGTATGACACGTCAGTGTCCTTTTATCCAGCACTACTACCGACCGTTACTCATCTGCGTCATAACAGCGACTACACACGCTTCCTTCCTCGAGGATCGAACTAAGAACCATTTTTCAAACAATCTTAGAACGGTGATTATCCCTTTGTGCATGTTAAGTTCATTCTTCTTGGCCTTTGGTAATGTTTCTGGAGGCCGGTACAGTAGTTATACGCCGGCCGCGGTGGTCTAGCGGTTCTAGGCGCGCAGTCCGGAACCGCGCGACTGCTACGGTCGCAGGTTCGAATCCTGCCTCGGGCATGGATGTGTGTGATGTCCTTAGGTTAGTTAGGTTTAACTAGTTCTAAGTTCTAGGGGACTAATGACCTCAGCAGTTGAGTCCCATAGTGCTCAGAGCCATTTGAACCATTTTGAAGTAGTTATACCGTCGCTTACTCGCGCTGCTATCACCTCGCCCTGGCGATGCAGTATCTCTGACTGTGACCAGGTTTTCTTCAGCTTTTTCCCTCGGTCTTTAGACACTATAACATGTCAAAGGAATACATATTAAAGCATATCTTTTACAAAGTTTGAACATCAATTTTCTTGTCGAGACTAAGTTGAGTCGGCTGTATTACTGTAGTGTAACGACGTAAGTTTTGTATAAATGATTTTCTTTTGACATATGACCATGTGCAGACTTCGTCACCTACGTCAGTTACAACACACTTCAAAAATTATTTAAATTCTTTTTAAATTGTCTCTAAATGGTTCTCGAACGAAACTGTAATTAAAACATCATCATTTGAGTCGTATGCGCAGAGTTACGTCACTTAGGCCAATTGGTTTGCGCAAACTTTTTCAATTTAGATGTCGTTTGTTTCTTCTCAGAAATTATATTAATGCATGTGATCTGATTTAATAAATATTAGAACCACATTGAATAAACTTTCGAGATTCAAACTCGCGATAAACGAAAACTAAATTAAACTTATATCCACCTGCAAACTGGGCTGACACTGATGGGTGGGTGACGCTTCAATTTCGCGTCCCACTACATTACGTAATGCCAAACGAAAAAATAGTAACAATTTTTTTTGTTTGGTGCATTACAACATGCCATGACTTTGGCATAACTTTGACATGACTTTGGCCACACACCGCTGTCCCTCCAGTTTTCTGTTGTTCCTATTTCCATTATAATCTCATTACTCTTCTACTCTTGAACGCCACATTTGTCATGTATGTGCTTGTGTCTTTCAGCTAATCGTTAAGCATATTTCAGGATGGTGATGCAGCTGTATCCAAACAGAGTTGCAGATAGGTCAATTACACAATTATATGGTTTAAATTAATCAAGGCAAAATCTCACTCCGACGAATTTTAGTATCAGAGCGTTAGATAGAACAGATTTTCCTGTGGGACAGATAAATTTCATGCGTCTCTTTTACCGCACCGATTTATAGGAATCTGTACGATGTTATTATGGGTAATGCCAACAGAATCCGCTTTCAGGCACGTATAAATATGTGAGGAGTTTCTTGAGTAAGTCTTTTTTTTATTGCAATACATGCAGGCTAAGCGCACAGATGTATTTTGGACTGGTGAGCTCAGGTCTGAGGTCACACATGCACATTACACATGGCCAGTTAGCTTTCTGTGATGCTGCAAAATGTGTATAAGTAAAAGTTTCCTGGAAGTTTTTGCTAGACAAAAGAATGATAGCTTTCTGGGATATTTGGTTTATCGTAAGCACAATCACGTCAATTTGTATTGACAGACGTTGAGTTGTCATCAGTTGTCGGAAATTGAGTTATTAAAACATTTTTACACAGAACAATTGAAATAATATTCCAGAAGAGCGCTGACCGACCTAGAGACAGTGTTCCCGGAAAGTGAATATTTCACCCAGTAGACTAACAGAGTAACAACGTCAAAAACCATGAAGCTGTTAAAGACGAGAGCATGCCGGAAGAATCTGAAATTTTCTCTTCCCTTTGTTGACAATATTTATTTCAAGATAGCCAGAATCCTTCGCAGATTTCATGTGAAAATAGTATTCGGCACACCTTCTACACTACTGGCCATTAAAATTGCTACACCAAGAAGAAATGCAGATGATAAACGGGTATTCATTGGACAAATATATTATACTAGAACTGACATGTGATTACATTTTCACGCAATTTGGGTGCATAGATCCTGAGAAATCACTACCCAGAACAATGTACAGGTACAGCTGCCCATGCAGCTTCAACACGATACACAGTTCATTGTGACGAGCCAGTTGGTCGGCCACCATTGACCAGTCGTTTTCAATTGGTGAGAGATCTAGAGAATGTGCTGGCCAGGGCAGCAGTCGAACATTTTCTGTATCCAGAATGGCCCGTACAGGACCTGTAACATGCGGTCGTGCATTATCCTGCTGAAATGTAGGGTTTCGCAGGGATCGAATGAAGGGTAGAGCCACGGGTCGTAACACATCTAATGTAACGTCCACTGTTCAAAGTGCCGTCAATGCGAACAAGAAGTGACTGAGACGTGTAACCAATGGCACCCCATACCATGACGCCGGGCGATGACGAATACACGCTTCCAATGTGCGTTCACCGCGATGTCGCCAAACACGGATGCGACCATCATGATGCTGTAAACAGAACCTGGATTTATCCGAAACAATGACGTTTTGCCATTCGTGCACCCAGGTTCGTCATTGAGTACACCATCGCAGGCGCTCCTGTCTGTGATGCAGCGTCAAGGGTAACCGCAGCCATGGTCTCCGAGCTGATAGTCCATGCTGCTGCAAACGTCGTCGAACCGTTCGTGCAGATGGTTGTTGTCTTAAAAACGTCCCCATCTGTTGACTCAGGGATCGAGACGTTGCTGCACGATCCGTTACAGCCATGCGGATAAGATGCCTGTCATCTCGACTGCTAGTGATACGAGGCCGTTGGGATCCAGCACGGCGTTCCGTATTACCCTCCTGATCCCACCGATTCCATATTCTGCTAACAGTCATTGGATTTCGACCAACGCGAGCAGCAATGTCGCCATACGATAAACCGCAATCGCGATAGGCTACAATCCGACATTTACCAAAGTCGGAAACGTGATGGTACGCATTTCTCCTCCTTACATGAGGCATCACAACAACGTTTCACCAGGCAACGCCGGTCAACTGCTGTTTGTGTATGAGAAATCGATTGGAAACTTTCCTCAAGTCAGCACGTTGTAGGTGCCGCCACCGGCGCCCACCTTGTGTGAAAGTTATGAAAAGCTAATCATTTGCATATCACAGCATCTTCTTCCTGTCGGTTAAATTTCGCGTCTGTAGCACGTCATCTTCGTGGTGTAGCAATTTTAATGGCCAGTACTGTAAGATTCGAGGCCTTATAGGATGAGTGAATGATGATCGAAAGTTTGGAAACAACGATATAACTTGCCAATGTGGAATGGCTTATATATATCATACTACGTGCACTTTGAAAGAACTCTGCATCGAATATCAACTCTGCACCTGCGTTCTGCAACCAACCATTGCTAACATTTTATATTCACCGTCCACTGAATGATTTGTGATAAAATAATATTTTCTTGCCACGACAACATCGCTTTGGAAGTCTGTTGTTAAGGAATGCATGGAAATAGGCTTGGCAGAATACTCTTGAACTGTTATAGCGGTTAGTAATTGGACAATGCATGCAACCCTTTCCACGATTTGCTCTAAACTTGCACGGCAGAGTATGCCTGTGGCCAAAGTGGGTGGCAACCTTGGGGACTGCTGAGTTTCGCAATTCCACCAACGATGGCACCGTACGCCGGGTAGTGTAGCTAGTCTGTCACCACGATATTAACACACAAACAGAATACATATAATCTTCATTCCCAAATCCTACGCCGGCCGATGTGGCCGAGCGGTTCTAGGCGCTACAGTCTGGTACCGCGCGACTGCTACGGTCACAGGTTCGAATCCTGCCTCGGGCATGGATGTGTGTGATGTCCTTAGGTTAGTTAGGCTTAAGTAGTTCTAAGTTCTAGGGTACTGATGACCTCAGATGTTATTTCCCATAGTGGTCAGAGCCATTTGAAGCATCTGAACCCAAATTCTACAATGCTCGAAAGACATTCACACAACCCGACTACCTTCCCCAACTCGCATCCTGTATTACTTCATCAACTTCTCTAAAACCTTCTTCTCTTTCTAGAGCACCTTTGGATACAATACTGCATACAAATCGCAAAACCCGTTCCCGGCATCCAATATCGCATCTACTAATCATCAGTCTGGGTACCTTGATGCGCCACCGTACCAATATTAGACCTTACAAGCACCTTGGTGCTTTATCCATCTTCTCCAGGCAGGATTTCAAACAACTCCCTCTTCGAGGCCTCCCGACGTGTACCCGTCGTTCCAACTGGAGTCACAACACTCCACCTCACATCATCCTTCAGTTTTCCTTCCTCCCCTCTCCTCTACCACATTGACTTTTATTCGCTACCTGTGGTTCCAAAGGGCCCCATAATCGTACTCGCCATTCCACCTAAACCAGGGCCATGTTCATTTTCATGAACCACCAGCTACACTGTTATTTCATTCACAGTATTATCATGGAATATACTGTATCTTAAGTGTAACATAAATTCATCAAAAAACTTTAAATCATAAATATCGTCTGCCAATGAGCTTTTTAAAAAAATCCTGTTTGCTATCTGTTTTTATGTCAAAATTATACTTTTTTTACTAGGTCAGTTTCGGTTGAAAAATGCGGAAATTGTTGTGGAACAACATTCCCACTTCAACCTCTATAATTTCATGCAGTTCTGATTCGTGGCGGTGCTATACATAGTCTTCAAATTGGCATCTACAACGGGGGTGCATTCCAAGCAGAGAGCTGTCACTGAGTTTCCTTTTGCTGAAAGCCAGAGCGCTGCAGATATTCATCGGCACTTGCAGAATTCCTACGCAGACCTAGCAATGAACAAAACCACGGTGAGTCGTTGAGCGAGACGTCAGTCACCGTCGCAACAAGGTCGCGCAAGCCTGTCCGAGCTCCCTCGTGCCGGCCGACCGCGCACGTCTGTGACTCCTGCAATGTTGGAACGTCCGAATAAGTCATTCGAGGTAATTGACGCATGAAAACTAACACCTCGCTGCACAACAGGGCACCTCTGTTGGTTTCCTCACCTTTCGATTTACATCTGTTTGGCCCAGTGGAAGGACGCACACCACGAGAAGCAGTATGTGCAGGATGTTGAAGTTAATCTCGCAACAAGACGTTGTCTCCCACGTCGACCAGTAGAGTGGTACCGTCCAGCGTACAGGTGCTCTCAGTAATGTGGCTTAAGGCCGTCGCATTGAATGGAGATTCAGTTGAAAATAGTTATGTAGCCAAATGAGTACGGAATAACACGATATATTGGAATCACGAATATTGCCAACCTGTCTTCAGAAAAAAATAATGTGTTGCACTACTTATATAGACCATAAAACGATATTGGTTGCAACTGTGACTTTTTTATTTTGTATATAACGATGAAAACCTGTTGCTGTATCAATCAGCCAACGATGAAGTGGAGTGAATACAATAGCGTTGTATTACTTATTGAACGCACCATGTATTTTAAAACATCTTTTCAGTTTGTGTACCCTTTGGCTGAAGTGTGGTTTTATCCACTGCCAACTATCTTCCCCTCTCCTTTTCGATTTCGGCCGGCCGATGTGGCCCAGCGGTTCTAGGCGCTACAGTCTGGAACCGCGCGACCGCTACGGTCGCAGGTTCGAATCCTTCCTCGGGCATGGATGTGTGTGATGTCCTTAGGTTTAAGTAGTTCTAAGTTCTAGGGGACTGATGACCTCAGAAGTTAAGTCGCATAGTGCTCAGAGCCATTTGAACCATTTTCCGCTTTCGTGGCCAATTGAAAGACAGAAAATGAGTCCCTCGTCAGTCTTTGTAGGCTCACTAAAGTCGACTGGCGGTTGCTCAGTCGAAGTATCGTGCAGTAAACTAACACCAGCTGCATGCCCCAAATTTCTTCGTACAAGTCCTAGTAAGTCTATATATACATTTGTATTCCTCAAGTTATCGTATTGTGTAATACAAAACAGTTGAAACATAGCTTACAAACGTAGCTGTTAAGTTGTGAATCGTATAGTTTCGGCTGTTTGAATGTCGATGTTGGTACCAACTGTATGCTGCGAGTGCCGTCCGCTCGTGAGCTGTGTGTAGGAAAAGCAACGGCGTGAATGGGAATGCCTGCTCGCTGAGAATGCTTAATACCAAGGACTGCAAAACGCAGTAAAACTTTGCGTGTCTCTGCTTCCCAAGACTCGCTGGACCTACACCGGCTGTTTATCAACACTCACCACATGTCCTTCACCTTTGGCATAACAGGGGTAAATAATACAGTGACGAAGTATGACATTGTGACCAGCGCCACCGCGAGAAAGTATGTAGCCTGGTGGCCTTGAGAGTACATGAGACGGTAACGAAGGTATTCAGTTCCAGCGACGATGCGAGTCGCAAATGGGGATGTAAGGTGACGTGACTGTGTGACAAAGAACTGACTTAATAAAAGAAAACATGGTTCGTAATAGGCTGTAATGTAGAGGATCTTTCTTAAATCGTGCAAGTGGCTAATTTCGACAATTTGTCATTTTCAGGCACATGTAAAACCAACAAGGAAGAGTATCACATTATCTACATACATCTCCATACATCACCTTGTATAAGCAATACATTAGAGAAATCACATTTAACATACCGCCTTACTGCACAAAATTCCTGCTTACATGTGTAATATTATTACATGTCGTAATTGTCAAATTATTTTTCACTACATGCGAAAATTTGACGTTGTATTTCATCTGTACTTTGTGGATGGATGTACACTAACACGACGACTTTCAACATCATAATCGGAACTTTGATGTAGGTACTACAGCCTGACGACCAACAGCAGCTGATATTTTATTGTCAAAGCTAGATACACCGGTACATGCACACACTTTAGGATTTTCGATAGTATATGTCATAGGCACATTACATACATTGCTGGCGTGCCAGACTCAGTTGATGTGTTGTGTATTAGACAAACAGCGACCTAAGACTGCTTAGGGGCATACAAACAGCCACAATAATTTATACAGGACAATAAAAATAATGCATGAAATAAGTACAAATTTCACAAAGTATTGAAAAATGAACAATCCATTAATTGATGGCGTAGGTCATCAGTGTCTGGGCGGCCGCTGTGGCCGAGCGGTTCTAGGCGCTTCAGTACGGCACCGCGCGACTGCTACCGTCGCAGGTTCGAATTCTGCGTCAGGCATGGATGTGTAATATGTCCGTAGGTTAGTTAGGTTTAAGTAGTTCTAAGTCTAGAGGACTGATGACCTCAGATGTTAAGTCCCATAGTGCTCAGAGCCATTTGAGCCATCAGTGTCTGAAGGCTATGTGGTTGGTGTCTGTGAGGTTACTTGTTTTGGTATGACCATGCTGCCTATCGACCGTTTCAATCTGCTTGGCACGAGCGGCGCGGTCTATTGCCCGACGAATTTGTAGCAGTTCTGAAGCGAATGCCATGAAGTGTTTCCTTCAGTTTAGAAATCGAACTGAACTCACGAGGGCTTCAGTCAGGGGAGTGCAGTAGCTGGTATAGTACTTAGCAGCCCCATCAGTCAAACAAATGAGTAACAGGTTGCACTGTACGTGCTTGAGCGTTGTCCTACAAAATGATGGTCAGGTCCTGCAGAAAGTGTCATTCCTTCTGTCCCTAAGCTGGTTTTTTTCCAAAAACGAACAGCATAGAGACAGAAGTGATGCCTCTGCACTCTCCTGACTTAAGCCCTCCTAAGTTCAACTCGGTTTCTAAACTGAAGGAAACACTTCACGGCATTCGCTTTACAACTGCTACAAATTCGTCGGGCAATAGACCGCGCCGCTCGAACTGTCAACACAACTGGCACTGCTAAGAGTATGCTACGACTTCAATATCGCTGGCAACTGGTTATACACAATGCTGGTGACTACTTTGAAGGTCAGTAAAACTTTGAAACACGTAACTATTTTGTACGATCTGTAAATAAATAGTTGCCGCTATTAAAGTTCCAACCCTAGTACTTGCTGCTTCTAACAATTATACTATACTGGGAGCTTCGTGTTACATTTTTGGTACATGAGTGCTCCATATCTTCAGGTACGGCGGTGCTCCCAATTATTTTGATGTGGTCATTAATGGTTAGATAGCAGATTCAAGGAGGCAGTTGGGAAAGAACTACATATTGTTTGGTCAAAAACAACTGAGATTTGAAAGAGTTTATTTTAAGGAGTCATCTGCACAGAGGCAGAGCTGGAGGATTGTGCAGATTTCTGCAGTGTGGAGTTGAGGGATGGGAAAATTGTGTCAGCACGCTGGAAGTGGTGGGCAGAGAAGGTAGATAGATATCGTTAGTTCGAGTTTTGTAGGTGGAGATTTAGTTTTGCATTTTGAGGAACATGTAGGACTGGGTTGGTGGCATGCTGTACATGTGATTCGGAGGTTTTATTGACTCACTGTTTGATGAAATTATCAGTGTGAACACATTGAAAGGTTCGTACCATCTGGAATTAAATGGTTGAGTGGGTGACTACGACGAGGAACGATAAATACTAGACGCAATACAATGAGTAGCTGAGGATAGTGATACGCCGACTCTAGTGACTCGTAACAGAAAGTGAGACATTAATGGAACACGGTTGCCATAGGCGTAGAATATTAACACGAGGCAGAAACGTGAATGGCATGAAAGGTCGTAAAATAAGAAACAAAGTAATCAATTGTGCGCTTGCGAAGAAAGGGAGGCAGCGTAGCGGAGCAACCTTGACACACATCACGAGCGAGCAAGAGTAGTGAGACTGGTGTTAACGTTATGTGTTCGTTCTGGGAGGCTGCGCTCCGCCCTGCTCAGAGGAGCGGTGACTTCATGTCTGACCTCTGGATGGGCGCCACCTGCCGGCTGCCCTTGGCGGCAGCGGTCCCTCCTTCGAGTCCCGGAGTGCCTCTCACTGCTCTAAAGCTGCTTGCGTGAGAGAAGATCGCTGGGAACACGATATTAGGAAGAACAATGAGGTGACGTGGAGAACTTTAAAACAAAATTTAAAAATGAGCAGCTTACATCGATGACACCACTTTAATGAAGGTTTATTCATATATTCACAACTTTAAGACATAATTTAAAAATGAGCATCTTACATCCATGACACTACAGGGAACACGATATTAGGAAGAACAATGAGGTGACGTGGAGAACTTTAAAACAAAATTTAAAAATGAGCAGCTTACATCGATGACACCACTTTAATGAAGGTTCATTCACATATTCACAACTTTAAGACATAATTTAAAAATGAGCATCTTACATCCATGACACTACATTAATGAACGTTTACTCACATTGAAATCTTCCCGTCTCCTCTATATGTCTTTTGTTACGCAACCTATCTTCTACAGTAACCTATGAAACCTTCCCTTAGGATTTCTATCTCTTGCTTAATAATAACAAATGAAATCTTCCCTTTGAAATTAAATGTCTTTCTCAATAATAATAAGTGCAATCTTCGCGTACAAATTTAAATGCTGCTTATTAAAAGGGATTTGCTGATTATTTTGACGAAACATAGAATGTATAGTCGTCGTGCCCCTCAGTCGTTACCTGCAATAACCCAAAACTGTTCCTTACCTTTTTTACTGTTACAGGATCGCCATCTGTCTGCTACATCGATCTGCGACATGAATATACTTACTCTGTTTTACTACACTCTATTAGCTGCTGGTGGGCTGTCATAATAAGTGGCTGTATTTATTACCAAAGCTGACGTTATTCTTTAATTAATTTGACTTAAGTTACGTAATTCATAGTTAAACTTTTTCTTGTCAACAATAAAATTTTGCAAAGTTTTACGTTGATGGTTTCTGGGATGGATTATAATCAGTAATGCAATATTGCTGGCAAAAATTAATTATATTCTGAAAACGATTCTTCAAATATTTACTGTTGGTAATGAAATGATTTTACAAACTTTCGAATGGGACTTACTTCTTACAATAATCATACAACTAGCATTGCGCAAACATACCTTCAGTAGTCTTGAGTTTCTAAAAAAAAATAATTCAATGATATTAGTTCCTCTTATGATAATAGTTAGCTGATGTCTCTGTACATCCGTTTATAATCTCTTGTAAATCATAGCTGGTGGCTGGCAGGCACACCGCTCCTCTCAACCTCTCGCTTCAGACCTGCTACCGACTCGCTTCACATCTCGTTTACTACTGACTTCCTACGAACGCTAAAGTGCGGTCTCTCCCGCCAACAATGCTTTCTGGTACAGACAATTCCTGCTACCATTACAAAATGTATCAATGCGCGGTCTTTCCCGCTCTTTTCTTAAAATATATCCATACGCGGTCTCTCCCGTCCTTTTTAAAATTGTATCAATGTGCGGTCCCTCCCGCCAACAATACTTTGGTGCAGACATTCCCTGCTACCACAATTATTTCCAAAATGACAAATATTAATTACTCCTACTTAATCCTATTAATAAAACATAAACATCTTTCATAAATTGTGGTTTGACAATAAACATAACATAACACCGGGAAAAAGGCTATTCGCCTCAGACGACGTCACGCTCATCCCGTTTAACACAGCCTCTTGTCTTGATAATGAACTTTATTCGGCGAGGAAGGAAGTTCCAGAATTTCTTCAGGTTTTACTCGTCCAGTTGAAGCTACTGCCTGATTGTTAGATCTCGTAAAGCTACCGCATCGCCGTGGTGCTGATCGCTAGATTTCACCCGTTTTTGCAACTAGTATCAGACATTTTGTATGGGACAAAGATCGAATGATTTAATGGGTAAGTCGACGTTCGCTGGGGTGCGCCAACCAGGCATGGAACGATTCGTACTTTTCAAAGACAACACAGCCATTGCCAACAGCTACGGAAATTACAGGATGGAAAAGTACGTAGAATAAGAGAAAGACAACTACTCACCTACAAGATATCCCAGAAATGATTCGACAAATTTCTAGGCGAGGTGAGGCAGATCACAAGGATTGAGAATTGCACAACAACCTATGGCCGCAAACGTCAGGAGTAAGTGGTAAGCAGAGGTCGATGATTGGAAAGGAAACAAGGCAGTGTTTCATTTGCAACATTTATTGGATATAAAGAGTACACGAGGTGTACGATATGAATAGAGCTGTAACGTTTCAACAGAAGCTCGAAGTTTGCAACATCAGACGCAACGTATGCCTGACCCGACGAAACACTGACGGTCGGACACACTCGAACACACCGGGAGTTGTGCAGTTGTGCAGACGCCTCTTGCAACGAGATCCATTTCAGAGCCCACAACATTGCGATACATGAGAGATTTCATGGTTCCCCCAGGCAAAAAAAAAAAAAAAAAAATCAAGGCTAAATTGAGCCGTGCACGGCTCGCGTTTATCCCATTTATTGTTTGTCATCTTCTATTACGGTACTGCCGCCTCGTTTTCTTATTCCATTTACTGGCGTCACTAACTCCCTGCCTTACTTGCCCGTGGGTGGCAGCAGCAGCCCGTATCGATAAGTGCACTGTCGTACCATCTCTGGAGCGACCGATCGTATTTGTAGGCCGTCGTGGTGTCTGGCAGTCAGTTCGGGACCGACCAGCAGTGCAGTCGGGACGCAGCAAGTGCTCGCCGACCGCTGGCGACACACATGAACTGTCCGACGGAGGGACATTGGATCAGGACACCCGTTGGTTGGGCGTTCGGTTGGTCGTCTCATTGGCCGACGTATATTTGGTACTTTCACCGTTTCCGGGCCTGGGAGTTGGTCGGTTGGCGTGGAGCAGCGAGGAAGTCTCCGTCGCGCATACTCTGGCCGGGGCCGCTGGCGGCGTCCACGCGCGGTCGGAGTGTGAGGGGCTGCTCCCATTGCTACGAGGTCTGTGGCTCACCGATCCTGGAAAGTTGAGTCTTTGCTGAATGTACCAGCCAGCCCCAACTGTTCACATTGTGTCGTTTGAATTTCGTTGTGGGCTGTTGGGACATTGCCGAGAGCAACAACGTGTGTTTTCAAGTTGGCGAAATTCTAGCCGCCCTCCTGTGGAGTTTAACTTGGTTATTTCTGAATTGAAGTGCACCACCTAAATCTTCTGCCTTGTGGCTCTTAACATTCCGGTTACCTGCCATGGCCATTGACGTAAATTCAGGCAGCGTATTTTCGTCGTCGTGTTGTGGCTGTCCAGCACGGTGTGTAGTTTGACAGCCGAATGTGTAATTCGTTGTGGGCGCCGATACCTTCTCGGTTGTTCCATTGAACTCCCTGTTGTGTGCCGGTCGGGCGGAGCAGAAGTTATCCTGTCGCTTGGTCTGTTGACTATCGGTTGGGTTGCCGTCGGATTGAGAACTGTTGGGCCGACTGCCTGTCTCACTTAACAAGGGAACCTCCCCATCGCACCCCCCTCAGATTTAGTTATAACTTGGCACAGTGGATAGGCCTTGATAAACTGAACACAGATCAATTGAGAAAACAGGAAGAAGTTGTGTGGAACTGTGAAAAAATAAGCAAAATATTCAAACTGGTCATCAGTCTTGGCCACATAGGCAACATAAAGGAGAACATAAGCTCAGGAGCGCCGTGGTCCCGTGGTAGAGTGAGCAGAAGGAGAGGTCCTTGGTTCAAGTCTTCCCACGAGCGAAAATTTTACTTTCTTTATTTTTGCATAGTTATTATCTGTCCGTTCGTTCATTGACGTCTCTGTTCACTGTAATAAGTTTAGTGTCTGTGTTTTGCGACCGCATCGCAAAACCGTGCGATTAGTAGACGAAAGGACGTGCCTCTCCAATCGGAACCGAAAACATTTGATCGCAAGGTCATAGGTTAACCGATTCCTCCACAGGAAAACACATCTGATATATTCTATACGACACTGGTGACGGCATGTGCGTCATATGACAGGAATATGTTGTCGACCCACCTAACTTGTACACTTGGCAAGTGGGTAAAAAGATTCTTCTACCTTGCCCGATTTAGGTTTTCTTGTGGATGTGATGATTACTCCCAAAAAAGTGATGAAAACATAAGAGTTTGTCACATAAACTGAAAATAAAAAATTAAAGTCTTCACTCGATGGAAGATTTGAACCAAGGACCTTTTGTTCCGCAGCTGCTCACGTTACCACGAGACCACGGCGCTGCTACGGTTCCAGTGTCCTTAATTTTGCCTATGTTGCCATGAACTACACAGTTTGTATATTTTGCTTATTTTTTCACAGTTCCACACAACTTCTTCCTGTTTTCTCAATTGATCTGTGTTCAGTTTTTCAAGGCCTATCCACTGTGCCAACTTATAACTAAATCTGAGGGGGGTGCGATGGGGAGGTTCCCTTGTAGGAGAGCGTTAGTGTTCGAATACCAGGCCGACCCTTGGAAACTCCCGAGCGCCGTTTGATGTGCTGCCTTTTCTTATCTGTCCTTGTTGTTTGTTTATGTATGGCTTCTAGCCGATTTTGAAGTTGTTTTGCCCCTAAGGCGTGACATTGTTTGGGCCTTCAGCCTAATTTAGAGAAATGTTTTACGATGAGTCCTTCTGCCTTCTAAAATTCAAATTCTTGTTTTGGAGTCTTAAGCTATTGGCCTTCAGCCGATTTTAAGTCAAAGATGTTTTGCCCTCAAGGCGTGAGATTGAATGGCGCATTTAACCGGGAATTAAGTTCTAAAATTAATGTTTGGCTTGTTTTGTTTTTAATGTTTTCTTTATGCTTGTAATGTTTGACAAATGAATAAAGTAGCATGTTCGAGTGCAACTGACAGCCACTCATTTTGGCCCCTTTCCGCAAATTAAACTATCTGTCGTGTCCTGCGCGTATAGTAGGGATCTCATCGATAAAATCTGGTGAGTCTGGAAGTCAGGAAAACGGCCAACCACGTCCAATCCATCGACGCGGTAACGACTTGTTCAGATGTCTACGAACAGCCTGTCCTAAATTAGCAGGCGCCCCATCATGTTGGAACCACATGCTGGACGCCACATAAGGTGCAACATCTGCATGCAAGCTGTTCCAGAAAGGTCTGATAAATCGCGGAGATCAAGCGGGAAGGTAAGAGGCACGGCCCAGCTAGGCAGTCGCCGTTCAAATCTGCCCACACATTAACTGTGAGTTGACGTTGTACCGGGTGATATCGCATACCGTGGGGATTTTCTGTTCATTGTGATGATTGAATACGCCACCCACAGTGAATATGGCTTCATCAGTGAACAGCACATAAGCACATAAGCTTGGAAATGCACATTTCAGACAGTTTGTTGCAGAAAACTCTATTCAAATAGCACAAACTTCGATGCAGAAGTGCAGATAAACTATGGTCAGTTGATGTCTGCCTTGGATGCGTTCTCGTTAAATGCGTCCGGCGCCTCAGCCGTTGCACTCAGCTGTTCCACACGTTAAGTGCATGCCTGCAAGCTCATCGTTCGTGTGGCATTCCATGCCCCTCGTACGATGGGTACCGCTCGAAGGAGGATTCCGCTCGTGGTGAGCGTCTAATTGGCGCTCTACGTCGATGATGCTGCGTTGTATAGCCGCACCGTGAAAGCGCACACGATGCGACACCGCCTTCAACACAGGTGCGACACTCTGGGTTGAGCCGAAGTAAGGTTAGCTTTGAAAAGCACGCCGCAGCGCGTAGCGTGAAGCAGTCGCCCTCCGTTTTCTGGCGGTGGCGCCGTTGTCGCAATTGAAGGCTTCGGTGTCTCCCTCTAGCGGGAAAGGGGAAAAGTGGGCTGTTCACGTGGGTTTAAGAAGTGGCTGTATGGGCTCTCGTGGAGAGTTGGCAGTCGGGGCATCAAGAAGCGACTTCTCTGCCGGTGCTAGAGGGACAGCACGCAGACCGCGGCATCAGCCTAAGCGACGCGAGCAGCGGCTCCGTGGTATGGGGCGGTAACTGCTCGTCGCGAAAGGAATCTTCCTGAGCGTGGGTCTTCAAGGGGCCTAATGTGCAGTTCGGCCGTATACTGTCGACCGGCGAGGAGGTTCTGAAAATCGGTGCGCCTTCCTGCGTCCGTTGAAAAGGCTGGCAGCGGGCGGCTCGGCAGAGCATTTGGAGGTGCTGCATTGGTTCAGTCCTAGCAGTCGTAACGCACCAGAAGTTGACTATTGATTGTTAACAGATTGTATGAAGTTTAATTGAATTCAATTTACTTATTCTTGTTAATTATACCAGCCGTATTTTTTGGTGGTTTCCCGCCATTCATTCTCGTCTGCCCACCCGCGAGAAGGTGGTAATATTAGAAAGGGTGGTCCGTTTGTCCCATTTTGAGGACGAAAGTGGGGGGGGGGGGGAGTCAGAGTAAATCTGTGGTTCGGATTGCTTCTTTCCCCGCCCAGCTTACCTACGGGTTATTCGACTGTCAGCCTCTGCCATGTCTCTGAAGGTCTAAGGCACCAGTCGCTTTACTGTTTAAAATGCAAGGCACTAAGACCTGATCCATTCTCTCGCCTGCAATTACTAGTATTACTAGACTCGCGTCTAAAAGGTACTCTAAGAAAGAAGAAAAATTTCTTTTGCCTCGTGGTAAGAACTAGTCAACTGCATAACGAATTCCTGCTCATCTGGAAGCTGTAACTTACGTAAATTTGTGTTTATGTATATTTGGGTATAATGAAGCAAGGTTGTAAATGTACGCCGTAGTGTTTATATATATATATATATATATATATATATATATATATATATATATATTGTTTCTAGTCAGCAAAAACTGTTGTGTGTCTTTTTTAATTCAATACCTTTTAAGGCTTTTACTCAACATGCTTATGTGTTTTATACATGTAGTTGGACATTAGTGTGTTTTCATGCCATGCAAAAGTTTACCATTTCATTACAGGTAGAAACTGTTGCCTTGAAAGGAGAATGTTGTAAAAGTTCGCACGTCCTACCTTGCGAACGTATGTGTTTACCGTAAGTTAACTGGCAGAAATTTGTAAAATTTGTTTTTTTATATATTTTGGAAATGTTAATCCCCCCCGTGTACATGACCCATGCGTTTTGGTTTTTCTATTTTGAGAACTTTTGTAAACAGGATTGTCTTTATATGTTCCAGACAAGTTAGATTCCGTGCCTTTTAATGAGCCTGAGTGAGGCTGTTGTGGGCGGCCGTAGCTACGGCTGTTGTAACCAAATGAGAAATTTGTCTGCCGAAAAGTGAAGTCATATATTCAAATTGTATTCATTTATTAATGGATTTAAATCCACCTGTAATTTGGCTCGGCTTGAAATATTACACAGCGTCGCGTTGTATACGTTAAATTACCTGCCTGTACTTGCCTTTTACTGGCATGAAATTTTTTATAATAATTTAATGATTTAAAAGTCCTTTCCTATCGTAAATTGTGACTTATTTGTTAAGTGATTGTTGGTTTTTTTTTTAAATATCGTAAAGTCTTGCACCAAATTTGAATAAAGAGTGTTACTGAAAATTGTGTGTAGTTTCACCAGTTATTCCTTGGCACCTACTTCCACTTTACATTTTGTGTTACTGAAAATTGTGTGTAATTTCACCAGTTATTCCTCGGCACCTACTTCCACTTTACATTTTGTGTATTAATTGTGATTAATAACCTTTGGTGAACCAGTAGTAATTTTACAGTTCATGGGTTCATGGTGAAACGGAGATACTTAACAGCTGGTTGTTTAACCTTTTAATCTAAAGGAGGTGGAAGGGC
The DNA here is from genome assembly GCF_021461385.2 of Schistocerca piceifrons. NCBI lineage: Eukaryota > Metazoa > Arthropoda > Insecta > Orthoptera > Acrididae > Schistocerca > Schistocerca piceifrons. The sequence goes on along the minus strand of NC_060139.1, from coordinate 1,046,969,786 downwards.
TGATCCAATAAAGTGAACATTTCAATTCCAATGGTTTTATTTACTACCCAAAACAGTCTCAGATACAATTTGTCAGGCGGCACTCGGGCAAGATTATTTAAGACACATTCACTACATAAATCATAAGCAAGTTAATAAATAACTTTAACAAACAACTATAATTAAGACATTATTTAAGCCCCTTTCAATTAACATTGCATGTAGCCCACGATTTTCCACCAAAATTGACAGAATCCACTGAGGCTGAATTTAACCATAACTTTAACAAACAACTCTAGTTAAGACACATTATTTAAGACCCTTTTCAATTAACATTACACGGAACCCACGATTTTCCACCAAAATTGACAAAAGCCACTGAGACTGAATTTAACCATAGCTTTAACAAACAATTCTAGTTAAGACGCATTATTTAAAACCCTTTCAATTAAAACCTTACATTACATGCAAAATAACATTTGACACCCAGCCTCAACTTCGACAAGAATACTTAAAACGTATTTATAACTTGGTCAATCTTACAGAGCAACCACGAAATTATTCAAATGCCCATTGACTTGTAAGATGGACCTTTAGGGAATAGAACGTTACAATCTTGTACAATGATAAATGTGTAATAACAGAAGCAAAGTCCAAGCTTGTAAGGCCGAAGTTTAACCACGAACGGTGGAACCGACAGAGAGAAGCAGTACTTAACTTCGAACCAAGACATGGCTCCGTTTGCAACCCACCGGCCGGCCGCTGTGGCCGAGCGGTTCTAGACGCTTCAGTCCGGAACGGCGGTGCTGCTACGGTCGCGGGTTCGAATCCTGCCTCGAGCATGGATGTGTGTGATGTCCTTAGGTTAGTTAGGTTTAAGTAGTTTTAAGTCTAGGGGACTGATGACCTAAGATGTTAAGTCCCACAGCACTCAGAGCCATTTAAACCATTTTTGGAGCAACCCCAAGTCGAGTAGACCACCAAAATGTGAACCAGGCAAACTCTACCAAAGAGGAACACATGAGCTCATGCGAAGTCCACCGCCCGTAAGCCAAACTTGTAATCTAAAGGGAGCCCCTGCGCTTCGGTTTCCCGCTGCCCCAGCTCACTGAAACACAGATCAAACCCGACAACAGAAGGCAGAAAATCCTTTCTTAATCTTAACATTTAAGATTGACCAGTAAATGAAATCTATAAAATCAAGGCTAAACAACAATCAAATTGATTGGAAGTGCTTCCTTTAACTGAAACAGTACTTGATAAACCGACACAAAGAGTGGGAAATGAACTGGCTCAAGAGAACCGGAACTCACTAGAACTTAATGACACACATCTGCAAATACATCAATATTATGCGGAAGCAGAGCACACGCTTAGTAGGAGCCCTCAAATAAAACGGAAGAAGCATAACATCACACATCGTACAACGTCTTACTGTACCAAGAGCGATCACAATCTACATCTACATCTACATCTACATGATTACTCTGCAATTCACATTTAAGTGCTTGGCACAGGGTTCATCGAACCACAATCATACTATCTCTCTACCATTCCACTCCCGAAAAGCGCGCGGGAAAAACGAACACCTAAAGCTTTCTGTTCGAGCTCTTATTTCTCTTATTTTATTTTGATGATCATTCCTACCTATGTAGGTCGGTCTCAACAAAATATTTTCGCATTCGGAAGAGAAAGTTGGTTATTGAAATTTCATAAATAGATCTCGCCGCGACGAAAAACGTCTTTGCTTTAATGACTTCCATCCCAACTCGCGTATCATATCTGCCACACTCTCTCCCCTATTGCGTGATAATACAAAACAAGCTGCCCTTTTTTGCACCCTTTCGATGTCCTCCGTCAATCCCACCTGGTAAGAATCCCACACCGCGCAGCAATATTCTAACAGAGGACGAACGAGTGTAGAGTAAGCTGTCTCTTTAGTGGACTTGTTGCATCTTCTAAGTGTCCTGCCAATGAAACGCAACCTTTGGCTCGCCTTCCCCACAATATTATCTATGTGGTCTTTCCAACTGAAGTTGTTCGTAATTTTAACACCCAGGTACTTAGTTGAATTGACAGACTTGAGAATTGTACTATTTATCGAGTAATCGAATTCCAACGGATTTCTTTTGGAACTCATGTGGATCACCTCAGAGTTTCGTTATTTAGCGTCAACTGCCACCTGCCACACCATACAGCAATCTTTTCTAAATCGCATTGCAACTGATACTGGTCTTCGGATGACCTTACTAGACGGTAAATTACAGCATCATCTGCGAACAACCTAAGAGGACTGCTCAGATTGTCACCCAGGTCATTTATATAGATCAGGAACAGCAGAGGTCCCAGGACGCTTCCCTGGGAAACACCTGGTATCACTTCAGTTTTACTCGATGATTTGCCGTCTATTACTACGAACTGCGACCTTCCTGACAGGAAATCACGAATCCAGTCGCACAACTGAGACGATACCCCATAGGCCCGCAGCTTGATTAGAAGTCGCTTGTGAGGAACGGTGTGAAAAGCTCTCCGGAAATCCAGAAATACGGAATCAACCTGAGATACCCTGTCGATAGCGGCCATTACTTCGTGCGAATAAAGAGCTAGCTGCGTTGCACAAGAACGATGTTTTCTGAAACCATGCTGATTACGTATCAATAGATCGTTCCCTTCGAGGTGATTCACAATGTCTGAATACAGTATATGCTCCAAAACCCAACTGCAAACCGACGACAATGATATAGGTCTGTAGTTCGATGGATTACTCCTACTACCCTTCTTAAACACTGGTGCGACCTGCGCAGTTTTCCAATCTGTAGGTACAGATCTATCGGTGAGCGAGCGGTTGTATATGATTGCTAAGTAGGGAGCTATTGTATCAGCGTAACCTGAAAGGAACCTAATCGGTATAAAATGTGGACCCGAAGACATGCCCATATCAAGCGATTTGATTTGCTTCGCAACCCCTAAGGTATCTACTTCTAAGAAACTCATGCTATCGGCTGTTCGTGTTTCAAATTCTGGAATATTCCATTCGTCTTCCCTGGTGAAGGAATTTCGGAAAACTGCGTTGAATAACTCCGCTTTAGCGGCACAGTCGTCGGTAACAGTACCATTGGCACTGCGCAGCGAAGGTATTGACTGCGGCTTGCCGCTTGTGTACTTTACATACGACCAGAATATCTTCGGATTTTCTACCAAATTTCGAGACAGTGTTTCGTTGTGGAACCCATTAAAGGCATCTCGCATTGAAGCCCGTGCCAAATTTCGCGCGTCTGTAAATTTTAGCTAATCTTCGGGATTTCGCGTTCTTCTGGACTTCGCATGCTTTTTCCGTTGCCTCTGTAACAGCGTTCGGACCTGTTTTGTGTACCATGGGGGATCAGTTCCATCTCTTACCAATGTATGAGGTATGAATCTCTCAATTGCTGTTGCTACTATATCTTTAAATTTGAGCCACATCTCGTCTACATTTGCGTAGTCAGTTCGGAAGGAATGGAGATTGTCTCTTAGGAAGGCTTCAGGTGACACTTTATCCGCTTTTTTAAATAAAATTATTTTGCGTTTGTTACTGGTGGATTTGGAAGAAACGGTATTGAGCCTAGCTACAACGACTTTGTGATCACTAATCCCTGTATCAGTCATGATGCTCTCTATTAGCTCTGGATTGTTTGTGGCTAAGAGGTCAAGTGTGTTTTCGCAACCATTTACAATTCGCGTGGGTTCGTGGACTAACTGCTCGAAATAATTTTCGGAGAAAGCGTTTAGGACAATCTCGGAAGATGTTTTCTGCCTGCCACCAGTTTTGAACAAGTATTTTTGCCAACATATCGAGGGAAGGTTGAAGTGCCCACCAACTATAACCGTATGAGTGGGGTATTTATTTGTTACGAGACTCAAATTTTCTCTGGAATGTTCAGCAGCTATATCATCGGAGTCCGGGGGTCGGTAGAAGGAGCCAATTATTAACTTAGTTTGGCTGTTAAGTATAACCTCCACCCATACCAATTCGCACGAAGTATCTACTTCGACTTCACTACAAGATAAACCACTACTGACAGACACAAACACTCCACCACCAATTCTGCCTAATCTATCTTTCCTGAACACCGTGTGAGACTTCGTAAATATTTCTGCAGAACTTATTTCAGGCTTTAGCCAGCTTTCTGTACCTATAACGATTACAGCTTCTGTGCTTTCTATTAGCGCTTGAAGCTCAAACTAAGCGCTCTCAGCAATTAGCGTACTTGACTGGGTGTCTTGATGCTGGGGCGATTTTCCGAAGATGCGAGAGCATCACTTCGCAAGACCATAACAGCGTGGCTCTCCAAGGAAGCGGGCACATCCACAGCTCACAAGGTTGCCGGAGAACGCACAGCGCCGGACAACTCCCGCCGACTCCAGTACAACCACGTGACAACCGCCGCTTCTCTCCGCCAATCAATCGGCGACTCGCGCACCGCTGCGTCCATTTCTCAAGCGTTGTGTCTTTCCCCTTACTCACGGTCGGCAATCCCTTATATATCGAGCCGGCCCAAGCCCAAAGACAAACCTCTGCACTAGGAAATCGATCGTATTCATGTCAGGGCCCTAATGGCGCCAGTCCCGCCACGGCTCACATGGTCAAAGAAATAGCGGCTGAAATTCAACGCAGCGAAGAGCCAGGCGGTGATCACCCGAAGTCCTAGGAGCGCCAGTCGCATTGAGCAAGACGAAGAAGCGCCTAAGGGTCACACCCTAAACGAAAGACTCTGCTTTGCACCTCATATCCAAGACGTCAGAAGCAAAGCCAAAGGTCGCCTCCGCGCTCTCTACACGCTGCTCAACCCGCAGTCGACACTGCAGCCGCAACACGGCATCACGCTGTACATAAAACTGGTCCGGTCAGGGTTGGAATACGCAGCAGCTCATTGCAACGCTGCAGAGGGTCCAGTACCGAGCTCTAAAGACCGCTCTACGTCTTCCGAGGGAATGCTCCGCTCTTCTACAGGGTGTTTCAAAAATGACCGGTATATTTGAAACGGCAATAAAAACTAAACGAGCAGCGATAGAAATACACCGTTTGTTGCAATATGCTTGGAACAACAGTACATTTTCAGGCGGACAAACTTTCGAAATTACAGTAGTTACAATTTTCAACAACAGATGGCGCTGCAAGTGATGTGAAAGATATAGAAGACAACGCAGTCTGTGGGTGCGCCATTCTGTACGTCGTCTTTCTGCTGTAAGCGTGTGCTGTTCACAACGTGCAAGTGTGCTGTGGACAACATGGTTTATTCCTTAGAACAGAGGATTTTTCTGGTGTTGGAATTCCACCGCCTAGAACACAGTGTTGTTGCAACAAGACGAAGTTTTCAACGGAGGTTTAATGTAACCAAAGGACCGAAAAGCGATACAATAAAGGATCTGTTTGAAAAATTTCAACGGACTGGGAACGTGACGGATGAACGTGCTGGAAAGGTAGGGCGACCGCGTACGGCATCCACAGAGGGCAACGCGCAGCTAGTGCAGCAGGTGATCCAACAGCGGCCTCGGGTTTCCGTTCGCCGTGTTGCAGCTGCGGTCAAAATGACGCCAACGTCCACGTATAGTCTCATGCGCCAGAGTTTACACCTCTATCCATACAAAATTCAAACGCGGCAACCCCTCAGCGCCGCTACCATTGCTGCACGAGAGACATTTGCTAACGATATAGTGCACAGGATTGATGATGGCGATATGCATGTGGGCAGCATTTGGTTTACTGATGAAGCTTATTTTTACCTGGACGGCTTCGTCAATAAATAGAACTGGCGCATATGGGGAACCGAAAAGCCCCATGTCGCAGTCCCATCGTCCCTGCATCCTCAAAAAGTACTGGTCTGGGCCGCCATTTCTTCCAAAGGAATCATTGGCCCATTTTTCAGATCCGAAACGATTACTGCATCACGCTATCTGGACACTCTTCGTGAATTTGTGGCGGTACAAACTGCCTTAGACGACACTGCGAACACCTCGTGGTTTATGCAAGATGGTGCCCGGCCACATCTCACGGCCGACGTCTTTGCAATTTCCTGAATGAATATTTCGATGATCGTGTGATTGCTTTGGGCTATCCGAAACATACAGGAGGCGGCGTGGATTGGCCTCCCTATTCGCCAGACATGAACCCCTGTGACTTCTTTCTGTGGGGACACTTGAAAGACCAGGTGTACCGCCAGAATCCAGAAACAATTGAACAGCTGAAGCAGTACATCTCATCTGCATGTGAAGCCATTCCGCCAGACACGTTGTCAAAGGTTTCGGGTAATTTCATTCAGAGACTACGCCATATTATTGCTACGCATGGTGGATATGTGGAAAATATCGTACTATAGAGTGTCCCAGACCGCAGCGCCATCTGTTGTTGAAAACTGTAACTACTGTAATTTCGAAAGTTTGTCTGCCTGAAAATGTACTGTTGTCCCAAGCATATTGCAACAAACGGTGTATTTCTATCGCTGCTCGTTTAGTTTTTATTGCCGTTTCAAATATACCGGTCATTTTTGAAACACCCTGTACACGAAGACACAGGCATGCCGCTCCTGAAGGACAGATTCAGTATCATCGCGAAGTTCTTGTACGAGAAAGCGAGGCAATCCCTCAACCGGCTCCTCCGTGAACTGGGCCGCCAACCACACCATAAGCCAACCACACTTTGGCCTGACCTGCTGCGAGAATAATTTCCTCGCAGAACACACAATAACTCGTCACCGCACAGCCCTAGGCCAATTCGTAAGTAAGGTTTTTCTTTTCTTCTCCACAGGAACAGCAGGAAGCATTTTCATGCGTACACTGCTCAACATATCGAGCAAGGAAATCTCGCCAAAGAAGCGTCAGCTGGAACGAAGAAATCCTCACGCTCCTCTCCAGTACCTTCGTAGACAGCACCTAGCGGCGTTCCCCTCCATTACTGTCGTGTACAGCACCACCTACCGGCGTACACGGCTTTCGCGCCAATGGATTGCTATCCCTATCAAGCACCCCTACTCCCCTTGCCTTTGCGTGTTTTTCGTAAGCATGGGCGAGGAGCTTGTAATACTTGTTCAGCAGTATCCAGAACTCTACAATTTGTCGTATAAGGATAACGACAACACTCTTGTCAAAGACAATATGTGGAGCGACATCTGTGAGAAGCTTAACCAATCCAGTAAGTATTCCTTTTGTCTTCCTATTCGCGGTACCTTTTGTTCTTCTTGCTGAAGGTAATGTTGATAATATTTTTCACATTCAGCTATAATTTTGATTACTTGTAGGTGACGAATGCAGAAGCAAGTGGGTGCTATAGAGGTTGTATTTTATTGAGCTCCTGTTAGATGCAAAACCACATCTACCCAGGCAGCAATGAAGATAAAGAAATGAAGACTGGAAGACGGAAAGCAGCTTTCAATCCGTTTCTTCAAACCCGTGAGACTTTCACCATCGTTCATTGTTCCCTGGACGAGGTTGTAAATGGAGAATAATGCGAGAATTTGAGGAAGGTCCGTCCTCGGTGTACCGCCGTACATCCCCTCCTGCAAATTTTATGTCATTAAGGTATGCTGGCCAGATTAACAGTAGTCAAAGGTTTCTCGACAACCCATACTTTCAGGGAACTGAAACATCTCGCCAGAGTCCTCAGCAGCCTTCTTCCACGCTGCCTAAGTTGGCTGCGGCATTTCTGCAGGCGACGGGAGCTTCTAGATGAGCTGACAGGTGGAAATAAAGATCGATACACTAATGCAGGCGATATTCCTTAATTGAAGCTCATAGAAACTTGCGAATCTCCACTAGGAAGATATCGGCAAAACAGTAATGAATAGAGTGAACAAAACCCTGAATAACAAATTTGCTAATGAATAATGCGCAATAATGTAGGAAATTAATGATAAATGCGACTGGAATTCTTACGTTAGGGTTACAGCCAGTCTCTCCTAAGCTAAAAAACGGTTTCTCCATTTCGTGTGTTTTTTCTTAAGCAATAAATTCTTAAAGATAGTAAAACTCACTCTAAAATACTTTATGAATTTCACCGGATCATCAGCGAGCCTATTAAGTATCGTGTGGAATCCTCCCTCTTCTTCTATAACTCTGAAAAGAGGATGAACACAGTAACGACGTTTCTTTTTTTTCACGCTATTATTTTCTCCTCTACAGAACCAAATAAGTTCTGAGAGCCACAACAACATCCTTGTTTGTTTACCGCACAGGTGACTGAACTCAGCACACACACCGTGTGTTATGTGGGAATGCAAGCGATGTAATACGGCAGGAGCACAGTCGAGGCACAGTCGGAACACAGCAGCAAAATGTCCCCCAGTGGAGGTACCAACATCCCTTCTCTCCCCTAACATTCTGCAGACTTTCACCGTTGGCGTGTCCTTTCTTGTGGTTCTGTATTTCTTCATCTTGCCAGTCGAATTATTTGTTAGCAAATTCTCGTTACTACTGAGTAACATTCGTCTCTCCCATGCTAAAAGTTTCGCAACTGCAGAACATGTTATCATTTTTCAGCTGGTTAGTTGCCGAGATATATCATGTTGGAATGTTGGAACACGTGAGGCAATACTAACCTTACGACTTATCTTAGAAGAAAGATTAAGAAAAGGCAAACCTACGTTTCTAGCATTTCTAGACTTAGAGAAAGCTTTTGACAATGTTGACTGGAATACTCTCTTTCACATTCTAAAGGTGGCAGGGGTAAAATACAGGGAGCGAAAGGCTATTTACAATTTGTACAGAAACCAGATGGCACTTATAAGAGTCGAGGGGCATGAAAGGGAAGCAGTGGTTGGGAAAGGAGTGAGACAGGGTTGTAGCCTCTCCCCGATGTTATTCAATCTGTATATTGAGCAAGCAGTAAAGGAAACAAAAGAAAAATTCGGAGTAGGTATTAAAATCCATGGAGAAGAAATAAAAACTTTGAGGTTCGCCGATGACATTGTAATTCTGTCAGAGACAGCAAAGGACTTGAAAGAGCAGTTGAACGGAATGGAAAGTGTCTTGAAAAGAGGATATAAGATGAACATCAACAAAAGCAAAACGAGGATAATGGAATGTAGTCAAATTAAATCGGGTGATGCTGAGGGGATTAGATTAGGAAATGAGACACTTAAAGTAGTAAAGGAGTTTTGCTATTTAGGGAGTAAAATAACTGATGATGGTCGAAGTAGAGAGGATATAAAATGTAGACTGGCAATGGCAAGGAAATCGTTTCTGAAGAAGAGAAATTTGTTAACATCGAGTATAGATTTAAGTGTCAGGAAGTCGTTTCTGAAAGTATTTGTATGGAGTGTAGCCATGTATGGAAGTGAAACATGGACGATAACCAGTTTGGACAAGAAGAGAATAGAAGCTTTCGAAATGTGGTGCTACAGAAGAATGCTGAAGATAAGGTGGGTAGATCACGTAACTAATGAGGAGGTATTGAATAGGATTGGGCAGAAGTTTGTGGCACAAATTGACTAGAAGAAGGGATCGGTTGGTAGGGCATGTTTTGAGGCATCAAGGGATCACAAATTTAGCATTAAAGGGCAGCGTGGAGGGTAAAAATCGTAGAGGGAGACCAAGAGATCAATACACTAAGCAGATTCAGAAGGATGTAGGTTGCAGTAGGTACTGGAAGAAGCTTGCACAGGATAGAGTAGCATGGAGAGCTGTATCAAACCAGTCTCAGGACTGAAGACCATAACAATAACAACAACATCTTTGGAAATTTAACTAAGCTGAGCTTTAAATCCTTGTGTAAATAAACATCGCATTCAACATTTAGGTCAGGTATTTAGACAACAACCAACGACGCAGTCGAACGTTTACTAGCACGCTCCTTATTCCAGTGAGTCAGTCCTTGGTCCACAGCGCGAGACGCTGGACAGCTTTCAAGGTCTCATACGTCATACTAGATACCTTCGTAGTACGGCGGAACGCGGACCACCGCTTCTGAGAAGCCAATAAGCACCCATGAGACAGCCTTTTACATTGTAAGTGACTTCTGGGAGGGAAAGTACTGTCTTTACACCTTCTAGTTATTGTCCAGGTACTGCAAAATACTAGCAAATAGATGAAAGCTCCCCGTCGTCATTACGGATAATGTCCTGACACTCCGGTATTTTTGTAACACCAGCAAACTTTCCTCACTTACAGAAATAACGGATGTAGGACAATTATGTAACTTTGCCAGAAATTTAAGGTGGATTCAGGTTATTAAAATATAGCAAAAACGAACTGGCGCCAGAAGTGAGAACTGTTTACTAGAATACCTTAATTTTAATCACGTTTTGGATGCGATGTGTTCCGCGAGTATTACGAGGGTACACCGCACTTTCATCCTAGCAACGTAACATTCTGTGAAAAAACTTTGACACTAATTTGTGAACGCTTTGTTGGGCAAAGTATATCGTGGAATTAGAATCATGTGCATTAGGGCGTTACCATTGTGGCAATTACAAAGTTGGTGAAGAACAACCGAATCAAAGGTGATATTTGAGGCACTTTTCTGGCGAGGAATCTCCTTCCTCGACGGTTAGGAACGCGAGTTCAGAGTGTCTGCCTCCAAGCTTCAGGAAAGCACATTCTCGAGAGAGGAATGGCAATATTCGAGTCCGTGCGAAAATCACATATGATTCTTCCACCCCTGGTATAGGTCAAAGACGTGGCGTTTCCCAGTGGCTTTTCGCACCGTTGGCCTCAGGACGTGAAGCACTGTATCGGGTACGTTACTAAAGAATGTTCTGTGAACACAACCTACAGTGCATACGTCTCTTGGTATCTCTTAAGCCCAGTACTTAGCACATTTCTGACGAGCTTAGCACGATACTTGTAAATCGTAAGTCATAATCACAGATCAAAATACCCAGATATTTAATATTTAACAAAGAAGGGCAACGGAACACCGTCACAGCAATACGAACAAATCAGGAATGCAGTGGTTATATTTGTTTTAGAGCCGGCCGTGGTGGCCGTGCGGCTCTAGGCGCTTCAGTCCGGAACCGCGCGACTGCTACGGGGGCAGGTTCGAATCCTGCCTCGGGCATGGATGTGTGTGATGTCCTTAGCTTAGTTAGGTTCAAGTAGTTCTAAGTTCTAGGGGACCGATGACCTCCGCTGTTAAGTCCCATAGTGATCAGAGCCATTTGAACCATTTTTGTTTTTAGAGGATCAAATGGTTCAAATGGCTCTGAGCACTATGGGACTCAACTGTTGAGGTCATTAGTCCCCTAGAACTTAGAACTAGTTAAACCTAACTAACCTAAGGACATCACAAACATCCATGCCCGAGGCAGGATTCGAACCTGCGACCGTAGCGGTCTTGCGGTGCCAGACTGAAGCGCCTTTAACCGCACGGCCACTTCGGCCGGCTTCAGAGGATCGCCTAAGCAGCATCGGTCGTAGGTAAATAGTTTAGTTCTGAGATTCAAATCAAACCTGAGTTTCATAAGTCAATTATTTACTCTAAGATATTCACACATACCAATTAAAATGACAAAGAATAAGTTTCCAACGAAGTGAACATGACGTCTCCAACACAACGAGCGTAAAGTCACCTAAAATACTGAAACACAAAACGTTCTAGAAGCTCAATTTAATCATTAACACTGTGGGGAGGTACCGCACCTATTTGTTAGACCCCTTTGGAAACGGTACAAGTTTTCATAACCTGTGCAGCTCGCAAATGTAAACGATTCCAAGACCGACGAAACAATACAATTAATCGGGCAACACAACTTGTGAGCTGCTCAGAAAGTGGATAAGGCTAACACGAAATGTGACACACACTCAAAACTAGGCAAACGTCCGCTCTAGTCTGTGCTAGGAGCAGAAGCCCCTCCGCGGAGCGATCACAGGTCTCATTCCGTCCTCGGCAGGATGCAAATGCCTAAAATTATCCTCGTCAGGACCTTAGCCCTCACCTTTTGAAAAACTCAGCCTGGAAATAACCAGCAAGAATATCGCTTTGCCGGCCGAAGTGGCCGAGTGGCTCTAGGCGCTACAGTCTGGAACCGCGCGACCGCTACGGTCGCAGGTTCGAATCCTGACTCGGGCTGGACGTGTGTGATGTCCTTAGGTTAGTTAGATTTAAGTAGTTCTAAGTTCTAGGGGACTGATAACCTCAGAAGTGAAGTCCCATAGTGCTCAGAGCCATTTGAACCATTTGAAGAATATCGCTTTATTTACTTGAGTACAGGGGAACGCTGACGAGACTTCATAAAAAGATCCGGAGGGAAAGGCTACAAATTTTATCACGGTGCCCGAGCAGCGACGTTGCGGCCCGTGCCCAGATTTGCATACAGGGAGGTGAATTCGTCACTCACAGTTATGCTCTAGGGACTTTCAGTTGCTTGACAGCAACAGCCTTCAGTTGAGAAAACCGTATTTGCCATCAGAGCATGGAGCAGCGGCTTACCGCAACAGTTACCGCAAACTGTCGTATCCTGGGGACCCACTTCCCTTCTCCAAAGCCTTTGTGACTTCCTTGGGATGAACACCTGGACCTACTCGTTTCTTCACAAGAGGATTCTAAGCCTTCTTCCTGACTTAAGAAACCTTGTACTCTCCTCAAAAATAGTCAATAAATGAGCAGAAAAATGATATGTGACTGCCATTTTACACGTGGCACAGCGGATTGGGTAGGTTCCTAGATAGTGTCGATATTTTGACGATGTAAATACAAAATGCATTAACAGTATAAATGTGATCTGAATATAACATATGGGACTTGTAATTTAACCATTCAAAGTGTCAAATAAATCAACTATTCTTACACTAACATATGTAACTCTGATATAACATATGGGATTTGTAACATATCCATTAAAAGTATCAAATAAATCAATTATTCTTACATTAACATATATAACTCTGCAATCTGAATGCGGAAAAAATATTTTCAGCATCTTAATAGAAAGAAATGCTACAATCTTTTTTCGTAACATCAAATTCGTTGACTTAGAAATTTTGTAATGATGACTGACTTAGAAATTTTGTAATAATAACAGTAAAACCTAAATTTATAAGGATAAATGACTCATTAAAATTACAGACTCAATCAAAATAAAAACGTAAAAACAAAGTTAACAAAACCGAACGTAAATGAAAAAACTGAAATTTATTTTGTTGTAAAATAATAATAGAGTACTATTGAGAGAACTTAGAGATCAACCAAGCAGTAAGATACGGTACTGAACTCGTTCTCTTGTTCTGCTGCAAATATTCCAAAGGTACATGTCTGTACAAAGCACTTCAGAGAGTCATAAGGTAGATTTTAATTTGAAGAATCGTAAGGTGAAGCCCGGGGTGGAAAGCCAGCATGTAGAGTTCATACTCTTGAATTAAGGAGCTAGCAACGCAAATTCAACGACATCAAGAACACGTCAAAGTTACAGGTTAAAATATGAGGAAATATGCGTGAAAACAGAGTAAATAGATTCTGAAATCTGCACTGCAAGGCAAGAACGAAAGACCTAAGTACCTACCTTGGACAATAGGGCTATTCGAAAAGTAACTTCCGATCGGTCGCTAAATGGGAATCACTGAAAAAAAAAAGAAAAAAAATAGCAGAAATATTTTAATTGCAACAGTCAGCTACACTTTCCAGCTACTTCTCTCCATTGTCGCCTCTTCGACTCAGATATCTGTCGTAGCTTTGTGCCAGCTTTCCAAGGCCCTCGTCGTAGAAGGTAGCGGCCTGTGCTTTCTGCCAATTCTCTACGTTGGTCTACAGCTCGTTCCCTGTGCCAAAATGTTGTCTTCATAGTCAGCGGTTCGTGTGAGCAGAGATGAAACTCAGACGGAGCCATGTGTGGGTTGTATTGTGGGTTGGAAGATTTTTCTGACGTGATAGAAGCAGAAAGAGGAGTCGATTTAGAAGACAGAGGATCCAGCATCAAAATCAGAATATAAGAGAGCTCTGGAGGGCTTAAGATCAAATAAGGAAGAAGGATGGATAACATTCCATCATAATTTCTAAAATCATTGGGGGGAGTGGTAACAGAACTACTATTCACGTTCCTGTGTGGAATGTGAGTCTGGTGCCATACCATCTGACTTTCGGAAAAAATATCATCCACACAATTCCGAAGACTGCAAGATCTTACAAATGCGAGAATTATCGCACAATCAGCTTAACAACTCAAGCATTCAAGCTGCTGACAAGCATAATATACAATGGAAAAGAAAATTGCGGGTATGTTAGATGACGAACAGTTTGTCTTTAGGAAAGGTAAAGGCACCAGAGAGGCAATTTTAAGCTTGTGGTGATAATAGAAGCAAGACTTATGAAAAATCAAGAGTCGTTCATAGAATTTGTCGACCTGGAAAAAGCGTTCAACAATGAACAATGGCGCAATACGTTCGAATTTCTCAGAAGAATAGGGGTAAGCTGTAGGGAGTGATGGGTAATATACGATATGTACTAGAGCCAAGAGGGAATAATAAGTGCTCTGACTAAAAAGAGTTTAAGATAGGACTGTAGTCTTTCGCTTATATTGTTCAATCAGTACATCGAAGAAGCAATGACGGAAATAAAAGAAAGGTTCAAGAGTAGAATGAAAATTCCAGATGAAAGGAAGTCAATCATACGAATCTCTGATGACATTGCTATCCTGAATGAAAGTGAAGAAGGATTACATGATCTGCTAATTGAATGAACATTCTACTGAGCACAGAATATGGATTGAGAGTAAATAGAAGAAAGACGAAATTAATTAGAAGTAGCAGAAATGAGAACAGCAATAAAATTAACATTATGATTGATGGTCACGAATTAGATGACGTTAAGAAATTCTGCTACTAGACACTAAAAGAACCAATGACGGGCAGAGCAAGGAGAACATCAAAAGCAGACTAGAACTGGCAATTGGCCAAGAGAAGTCTACTAGTATTCAACATAGACCTTAATTTGAGGAAGGAATTTCTGAGAATGTAGGTTGGGAACACAGTATTGTATGGTAGTGAAAGATGGACTGTGGGGAAACCAAAACAGAAGAGAATCGAAACACTTGAGATGTGGTACTACAGGCAAATGTTGAAAATCAGGTGGACTAATAAGGTGAGGAAAGAGGAGACTATGTGCAGAATTGGAGGGGAAAGGAATATGTGGTAAACACTGACAAGGAGAAGGGACAGGATGATAGGACACCTCTTAAGATATCAGGGAATGACTTTGAAAGGTGGCTACACTGAGCCACAGCGCCAGAGAGTTTTGTTTCGCCGCCTCCACTGGCAGTGATTATTGAGAAGTAGCGGAGGGCAGTGCTTGTTGAGAACTCGTAGTAGTCAGTGCTTGCTGAGATGTAGTAGTGAAGAGTGCATGTCGAGATGTGGCAGTAGTCAGTTCTTGTTGAGATGTGGTAGTAGCGAGTCGGTGTGGAGATATTGTAATGATTAGAGTGCTTTTCATCAATATAAATTAAGGTAACAAACTCCTTTTCTTTTTTTTCTCGTTATTTCAATGTCCTGAATAGTGCGTCATTACAGGTTCAGTCAACAAAGCATCTGGCTTGTGTTCTTGTATTAGAGTGTAATTCTGGTTTTCTTGTGCAATTATACTATTTCTATTTTTTTTAATTACTTCAGTATAAATGATATTTAAAATTTCTTGTCTTATTGAAGAAGAACCGTGCCAGATGTGTACGTTGAATCATACTTCCACACACAGAACAGTTACACTTCTGCTTTGTTGGGTTCGTAGGTTTTATAGTTGCTGGGGACTTAATTAATTGATTGTATTAACGGAAATTTTCATTTCATTCTTTGTTGTTGTTCTATGCAGTCAGATTGCGTACAATTACTAGTCAGGGCCAACCGTTTACGAGGCTTCGTAATCGGACATACAGCTACTAAAAATTGAAAAATTATTCTCATTTATATAATTAAGACCCCATGCAACTTCCATTGTTCTAGAAGGAGCCATAAAGGGGAAAAACTGTAAGGAAGACAGAGGTTGGAATACATTGGGTAAATAATTGAGGATGTAGGTTGCAAGTGATACTCTGAGATGAAGATGTTGTCACAGGAGAGGAATTCGTGGCTGGCCGCATCAAACCAGTCAGAAGACTGATGACTTTTAAAAACATGTGGGTGATCAAACACTTCCCATCGAAAACGCCGCAGGAGCATCTTCATTGCCATTCTAGAATGCGGCCGAGTACTGTCTTGAAGAAGGAAATGCATGACAGCTATGTTATGTGAGCTGTATGACATCAGGCGAAATCTCTCACCAGGCCCTCATAGTTGGCGGGAGACACACTGAAAAGAGAGACGTGACGCAATCGACAGGCGTACCAGAGACACTGCCCAACACATCTGTGGAATGCTTCATTGGATTTTCACTGTGGTTTTCCATTTCACGCCCGATAGGACCTTGCTTTTGGAATAGCCCTCGTATACAGTAGTTATTTTACTGTTCTATTTCCTTTTTCCAATTTCTGTGATAAAATTTGCACTCAGATGTAATTTTATATATGCCTTTGTTGGGAAAAAATGTTCTCTCACCTACTGGGCTAGGTTATGTAGTGAGAGGGCACTGGATTCGCATTAGGGAAGGACAGGATTGGAGTTCCCATTCGGTCATCACTATTTAGGCTTTCCGTAGTTTTATATGTTTGACTCTGCGTCAGCTTGGGGGCAATCTGGAAGACATATTATTCTTGAAGAACCAAAACTGCCAAGATCGCTAGCAATTATTTTTATTACTATGAACGGTTTCGTCAGATCTACGTTGTCATCACGGGATCTTGTTACATTATTAGTTGTGCATGCTTATTCAAAATGTTCAAATGTGTGTGAAATCTTATGGGACTTAACTACTAAGGTCATCAGTCCCTAAGCTTACACACTACTTAACCTAAATTATCCTAAGTACAAACACACACACCCATGCCCGAGGGAGAACTCGAACCTCCGCCGGGACGAGCCGCACAGTCCATGACTGCAGCGCCTAAGATCGCTCGGCTAATCCCGCGTGGCTGCATGCTTATTACAATACTGGGAGTCACCTAGCGATGTTGCGTCAAATTGTAATAAAAAGTGACAGGGAACATCACCATGTCATACATAAAATAACACACAAATAAAACATGCAACGTGTTGTGCTGGCGTGCCAGTAAACACTGATCGCTTGTCACGACAATGGCGTGACTTCAAAGACGCAAAATAGTAATACTGTTGTGTTTCGAACCACTGATTATGCAAAGTAAGTTGCATAAAACAACTTTGAAGTAGATCTAGTAAACCCGTCTCTCATTAACACATGAAAAAAGAGAGAGAAATCATGGCGATTATGGAGGCATAAAACCATTTTTTCTGCAGACCAACACCAAATGACACAGATAAGGAATGACTGCGAAAGTTCGAAGAATCATCATCGTATTCTTCGCAGTAGCTGTTGAAGTACACATACAAATATCCTCGTGCAGCAAAACATCGTTTCAGCGCTGTACATGCATTTCACCAAGGAAAGAAAATTCATTTCCTCTCTTTACTGACTTGCCCTCAACGAACGCACCAATCTCCTCATGTAGCCGATACCAGTTTTTCCCCCTCGCGAGGCCAACAACACTAACTGCTATATTTCCACTCCGCATAGCTTCAGTCAGTGACCTGTCTCTATAAAAAGTGGTTACTTATTTAAAGCTACTACTTGTCAGTGATTAAACGCTTGCATACTAACAGCAGTAGTTGCATATGAATAAGATCAAGCACCAACAGTGTTCGTTGCAAGTTTTCTGTCAGTCGTAACTTTCTAGGTGAGAGTTAATTAGCTGGCCCATATAACCAGTAAATGGCATAGTGCAGGAACGAGAAAAAGACCGTATATCTCTCACTTTACGTTACAGTGTGCACTACAATAAGTGAAGGTGCTGTCGATCGTATTTTATAGAAGTATTCCGTTATTTTTTTCATAACTTTTTATCATAAGCAAGGCTTCACTGTCTTCTAACGTTTGAGGTGCAAATTGCGCATAATACTCAGAGTTTAAGCGAAATTAGCAACATATTATGGTGATGAATATTGGAACCAAACTTGTTGCGTGAAAACTCCACGACTCTCTAGTGACAGGAAGAAAAAATGGAAAACATACACTGTTCTCCATTTATTTAGTATAGTAGCTCCAAGTTCTGATGGTTCATTCTCAGACACAGCATTTACATTTAATATTGAAAGGTTTCAGCTTTTCAGTTGTAAGCAGGCTGTTTAGGTTCTTATGTTGGTAACGCCACCGCCACGTAGCGCTCTGTATAAAAATCACTGGCTGTGCTGTGTGCAATCTGTGGCTGGGTGGGATTGTTGAAATTCGCTATTGTAGTGTTGGGCAGTTGGCTGTTAGCAGCGCGTAGCGTTGCGCAGGTGAGCCGCCGGCAGTGGCGGATGTGGGGAGAGAGATGGCGGAATTTTGAGAGCGGGTGATCTGGACGTGTGTCCATTAGAAAGAGCAAATTTGTAATATTGGATATCATGGACTGATATATATATTATGACTTTTGAACACTTTTAAGCTAAATACATTGTTTGTTCTCTGTCAAAATCTTTCTTTTGCTAACTATGCCTTTGAATCTTTTATTTGGCTGGCAGTAGTGGCGCTCGCTGTATTGCAGTAGTTCGAGTAACGAAGATTTTTGTGAGGTAAGTGATTTGTGAAACGTATAGGTTAATTTAGTCAGGGCCATTCTCTTGTAGGGATTATTGAAAGTCAGATTGCGTTGCGCTATAAAATATTGTGTGTCAGTTTAAGCACAGTCATGTATAATTTTTCTAAGGGGACGTTTCATAGTTCTCGTTAGACTTGCATATTGTGTAACCAAGGAGAGATAGGCAAATGCTGTTATCTTCCTGACAAGATATTAAGAGTACCACGTATGTGTTACTTGTAAGTTAATTCTTTGGTCATTCATTCGAGTGATATCGACATTTTGTGGTAACATTGAAGAAACAGGGAATAACTCTGAAGATTCTGTGAATTGTTGTTCGAGCGATGATTGTCGTGCTAATTAAAGTATAGAATAAAAATACAGTATCTTCCTAGCCCAAAGAAAATAGCTTCAGAAATAGCTTTCAGTAACCGATAAAGTCGTCAACTTTTTTGGTTAAACAAACGAGGGAGAAATCGCTTAAAGACAAGCAGTGTGTAAAGCCGGTTTCATTTCGTAAAATGTGAACGTGAACTGTATTAGTGTGAGAACGGTTTAGACGAAAGTACGAAATTTCTTCAAAATGAATAGACAGAGGGCCTTTAAAGGCACGGAGCAGATGAGGAATTTCTCAGCATGGATACGTCTGATCTGCGCCTCAACACTGCAAGCAAACTCGGCTAAATTTGAATCCATCTGGAACTTGGAAGTGATCAGCAACTATACTTATTTCAATTGGTGAAAGAAAGCACGGCAATCAGTCCCAACTTGTGTTTATTGTAACAGACCTAGATTTCGGACACCGAGAAATCGTCTTCAGTGCCAGAGGTAATACAGTAATTAATTGAAATACAGTCACATATATGTTAACACCAAAGAACAACATAAGTATCTCATGGAAGTTGATCGTACATACCAGCAGATACATTTAACACAATTTAGCCGTTATTTGGTATAGTCCATTTTATACTATACACTAAAGAGTTCAAATTGCACGGACGCTGCTGTTTAACAGTTATCTCACGGCTGGCCTTTCATGACTATAGCGCACTTTGTGCAAACGTCATTTACAGTAATGCATTGTATATACGTAGTTGCGTATTTGTGCTATTATAAAAATAGCCATTTGAAAGAAATACATTTTTATCAACGTACGATAGAAGCCAGTGCAACGAATAGTAATTTTAAAGCAATAAAAGTTCTTTGCAATCAAAACGGTAGTGATGTGAACTACCTTGTATTGATGTATACGTAATTGATATTAATACTGAATCAAAGAAGTACATCGTGCATAAATGTGTCTAGAAACATTACACATCCATTAGTTGATATAAAATTTGACAGAGCAGTTAAAAAAAGATGATTATATTATAACTGCAGTTTTAGATATACCACATCGCCGCCCTTCCTATTTCAAGTGCCTATGGTGGGACCGTGATGTACTCACACATGAGGCTGATGCATCTATGTGAGAAGGGTAAACATGTGGAGTTGTTGGTATACGTCGAGATTTTTCGCCACCAACTTTTCCCTGGTGAGAAGTTGCTTAATGAGCAGGTCACCACGAGATCTTCGCATTTTTAGGAGACATTTGAAGATCCCTGGAGGTCGACCAAAACAGGTGAGCACCAAAGATGCACGAATTCAGCATTAATGGCTTACTTACAACTATCCACCTCCAACCCTGCGAACTTCTGTAATTGAATTTTCACGAATTTAGGCGGTTTTCTAATGGTTTATTATCTTTAACATCAGTTAGCACCAAAACAACATACACCTTTGTATTAGGTAGGATGTGAGAACACCTTATCCCATATAATCTCCTGAATTTCTCAGCAACTATCTGTTATTACCCTCACTCATCAACTTTAGTTGAATTTTGTTCCAGTATTCATTAAACTGGAAAAATGTACTTTAAATCAAGATTTATTTGTATCGTATGTTTGTTTTAGCACTGGTAGCGATGCAGAATTACGAAAATTACAATCCCTAAGTGGCTGACTAGTTCATACGAGTACCACTAGGTGCTCATAATGGTGTTCAAAAATGTTAAAATGTGTATGAAATCTTATGGGGCTTAACTGCTAAGTTCATCAGTCCCTAAGCTTACACCCTACTTAACCTAAATTATCCTAAGGACAAACACTCACACCCATGCCCGAGGGAGGACTCGAACCTCCGCCGGGACCAGCCGCACAGTCCGTGACTACAGCGCCCTAGACCGCTCGGCTAACCCCGCGTGGCCATGATGGTGTATCTTAAACTGTGATTTTAACATAATCCTCTTTCAACAGCTATTGTTACCTTTTGTAGAAATTGATGAATCTCTAATGATTCTAGATATACGATACACGATGTACTTCTTTGATACAATACGCATACATGTCAATAGCCAGCTACACAAAATACTTTACATTACTACCATGTAATATTAGGTAGGATGTGAGAACACCTTATCCCATATAATCTCCTGAATTTCTCAGGAGATTTATTGGTTTAACATCGCTCACCGTTGTAGTCGCTTCTATTGTTTATCGACAAAATATGATTCCAATAACGACATTGTCTCCACTCTTATCACTAACCCTGGTCTGCTGCCGCATCTTCACAAATACATCACTCCATCACTACCCCTACACAGACTCCACTACCCATCTGAACGCAACTTCGACCAACTCCTACTCCCTGACAATTAGATCCATTCCGATATTTATCCCCCGTACCAACTCTTCCTCACCAATTCCACTCCACATCTCTCCTTTTCCCTCTCCTTCTGTCCCCACCCTATTCCTCTTGTGACTAATACCCTCCCCAAACACACGCTACTCTTTACCCTTTTTTTTCTCACCATCCGCCTCAACTCCTAACTACACTATGTGATCAAAAGTATCCGGATACCCCCTAAAACATACGTTTTTCACGTTACGTACAGTGCGCTGCCACCTACTGCCAGGTACTCCATATCAGCGACCTAAGTAGTCATTAGACATCGTGACAGAGGAGAATGTGGTGCTCCGCGGAAGTCACGGACTTCGAAAGGAGTCAGGTGATTTGGTGTTACAAGGGTCACACGTCTGTAAGTGAGATATCGACACACTAAACATCCCTAGGTCCACTGTTTCCGATGTGATAATAAAGTGGAAACGTGAAGGGAAGGGACACGTACAGCACAAAAGCGTACAGGCCGACCTCGTCTGTTGACTGACAGACAGCCGACAGTTGAAGCGGATCGTAATGTGTAATATGCAGACGTCTATCCAGACTATCACACAGGAATTCCAAACTGTGTCAGGATCCATTGCAAGTACTATGAAAGTTAGGCGGGAGGTGAGAAAACTTGGATTTCATGGTGGAGAGGGTGCTAATAAGGCACATATCACGCCGGTAAATGCCAAACGACGCCTCGCTTGATGTAAGAAGCGTAAACATTGGACGATTGAACACTGGAAAAACGTTGCAAGGAGCGACGAATCACGGTACACAATGTGGCGACCCGATTGCAGGGTGTGGGTGTGGCGAATGCCCGGTGAACGTCATGCGCCAGCGTGTGTAGCGCCAACAGTAAAACTCGGAGGCAGTGGTGTTATGGTGTGGTCGTGTTTTTCATGGAGGGGGTTTGCGTGATACTATCACAGCACAAGCCTACATTTATGTTTGAAGCACCTTCTTGCTCCCCACTGTTGAGGAGCAGTTCGTGGATGGTGACTGCATCTTTCAACATGACCGAGCACATGTTCATAACGCACGGCCTGTGCCCGCTACGGTCGCAGGTTCGAATTCTGCCTCGGGCATGGATGTGTCTGATGTCCTTAGGTTAGTTAGGTTTAAGCAGTTCTAAGTTGACTGATGACCTCAGATGTTAAGTCCCATAGTGCTCAGAGGCATCTGAACCCAAGATTTTAAGTCCCATAGTGCTTAGAGCCATTTGAACCATCAGTGTCTGAAGGCTGGTGACTGTGAGGTTATTTGTTTTGGTATGGCCGCGCTGTCTCTCGACCGCTTCATTCTGCTTAGCCGTACGCAACACTATCTGGGCTTCTTCTCGACATGAACATTGGATCATTCTGCTGCTTACGGTACGTTGCGTCTATTACATAGCCTGTACGAACACACGGCACGTGGTCAGAGGAACTTCCATTCGTCAGAAATATCTACCGTCGCAACGATGCGTTTCCGGACACATATTCACAGGACCTTTTTTCCTGCGTTTCCAGTCAAGAATCCGTACCTGCAGTTTGTCAGTTTTATTGATGTTCCTGTGCAGCTGGTCCCGTCGGAGGTTCGAGTCCTGCCTCGAGCATGGATGTGTGTGTGTTTGTCCTTAGGATAATTTAGGCTAAGTAGTTTGTAAGCTTCGGGACTGATGACCTTAGCAGTCAAGTCCCATAAGATTTCACACACATTTATTGATGTTCATGGCTGTATAGTTTGGGAAAATGACTGACGCCTGCTGTTCATCTACTTGCTGCTTCTAACGATTATACAATATTGGGAGCTTTGTGTTACGTTTTTGGTACATGAATGCTCCATATCTTCAGGTAGGGCGGTGCCCCTAATTATTCTGGTGTGGTCATTAATGGTTAGATAGCAGATTCAATTAGGCAGAACTACATATCGTTTGGTCAAAAACAACTCTCTGAGATTTGAAAGAGTTTGTTTTAAGGAGTCATCTGCAGAGAGGTAGAGCTGGAGAATTGTGCAGATTTCTGCAATGTGGAATTGAGGGATGGGAAAATTGTGTCAGCACGCTGGAAGTAGTTCGAGTTTTGTAGGTGGAGATTTACTTTTGCATTTTGAAGAACGGGTAGGACTGGGTTGGTGGCATGCTCTACACGTGATTCGGAGGTTTTATTGACACACTGCTTGATGAAATCATGCTCAGAGCCATTTTTTTTTTTTTTTTTTTTTTTACTTCGTGCCAGGCCTCACTGACAGACATCGATGCCGCTCCTCAGTGTAGCACTCCGTGAAGAATGGGCTGCCATTCTCCAAGAAATTTTCTAGCACCTGATTGAACGTATACCTGCGGGAGTGGAAGCTGCCAACACCATATCGAATTCCAGTGTTACCGATGGAGGGCGCCACGAACTTGTAACTCATTTTCAGCCAGGTGTCCGGATACTTTTGATCACATAGTGATGTCCATACCACTTTACCCACACTCTTCGATCCTGTGGAAAAATTCTGTTTTCCGACAACACTTCTTACCCACTGCAGGTCCTTGAAATTTCAAGTTAAAGTACAGTGTTCAGTGTTTTTTAGCAGAAGAACTTCACCTTTCAACTGTAAGTTTCTAAAGTGTATATATTTCGGGGTTTTTTAGCTTTTCGTCTTTGATTTTTAATTTGAAGTAAAAAAACAGTCCCAAATTTTGTTTCTCTTGCAATACTTGTTAATTTACTTGGCTGAAGAGCGGAATACTGTACTGCAGACAGCCAACCACCCTCCCCCACACCCCCCGTCCAATGCCAATATGGGCGAGGGGCATGAAATATCAAAGGGAACAAAGATGAAAATCTGTTTCCTTACAACGGCTATTTTTGTGATAGTATAAATAACTATGTACGTTTATTTATGCACAGTGCATTACTGTAACATGATCCTTGCAACATATGAAATGTGGCTCTGAGCACGATGGGACTTAACTTCTGAGGTCATCAGTCCCCTAGAACTTGGAACTACTTAAACCTAACTAACCTAAGGACAGCACACACATCCATGCCCGAGACAGGATTCGAACCTGCGACCGTAGCGGTCGCGCGGTTCCTGACTGTAGCGCCTAGAACCGCTCGGCCAATCCGGCAGGCCATATGAAATGTGGTAAATTTACCTGCTGGTCTGTACAAAACACCTATACATAAAGTTTATTCAATTATACTTTGGTGTTAACATAAATGCGATTGTATTTTAATTGGTTCGTGTATTACCCGAAGTACTGAAGATGGTCACCCAATAACCGAAATCTACACTGAAGTGCCAAAGAAACTGATATGGGGATGCGTATTCAAATACAGAGATATGTAAACAGCAGAATGCTGCGCTGCGATAGGCAACGCCTACATGAGACGACAAGTGTTTGGCGCAGTTGCTAGATCGGTTACTGCTGCTGCAATGGCAGGTTATGAAGATTTAAGTGAGTTTCAACGTGGTGTTATAGTCGGCGCACGAGCGATGGGACATACCATCTCCGAGGTAGCGATGAAGTGGAGATTCTGCCGTAAGATCATTTCACGAGTGTACCGAGAATACCAGGAATCCGGCAAAACAACACATCTCCTATATCGCTGCGGCCGGAAAAAGATCCTGCAAGAACGGGACCAACGGCGACTGAAGAGAATCGTTCAGCGTGACACAAGTGCAACCCCTCCTCAAATTGCTGCAGATTTCAGTGGTGGGCCATCAACAAGTGTCAGCGTGCGAACCATTCAACGAAACATCATCCATATGGGCTTTCGGAGTCGGAGGCCCACTCGTGTGCCCTTGATGACTGCACGACAGAAAACATGACGCCTCGCTGGGACCGTCAACACCGACATTGGACTGTTGATGACTGGAAACATGTTGCTGGTCGGCCGAGTCTCGTTTCAAATTGTATCGAACGGGTGGACGTGTACAGGTATGGAGACAACCTCATGAGTCCATGGACTCTGCATGTCAGCAGGGGGCTATTCACTCTTGAGAAGGCTCTGTAATGGTGTGGGGCGTGTGCAGTGGGAGTGATATGGGACCCATGATATGTCTAGATACGACGCTGACAGATGACACGGACGTAAGCTTCCTGTCTGATCACCTGCATCCATTCACTTCTTGATGCAATAATTTACCAGCAGCCGTATGTATTGTAGAAATTTATTTTATTTTATAAACTTCTATGTGCTACCAGTTTCGGCATTACATTGATGCCATCTTCAGGCCCCACTCGTCATAGGCTGTATCGCCTGGCCACCAAGAGTTGTTGCAGGACGATTGATTCACGGATCCAGTTATATGGCTCCTTCCGTGTATAGTGATTTTACGACTATGACGAGTGGGATCTGAAGATGGCATCAATGTAATGCCGAAACTGGTAGCACATAGAAGTTCATAAAATAAAATAAATTTCTTCAATACATACGGCTGATGGTAAATTATTGCATCAAGAAGTTCATGCCAGCCGTCGTCCCACTATCCATAACGGATCAACGAAGATTGCATCCATTCATGTCCATTGTGCTTTCCGACGAACTTGGGCAATTCCAGCAGGACAATGAGACACGCTATACGTTCAGAATTGCTACAGAGTGGCTCCGGGAACACTCTTCTGAGTTTAAACTCTTCCGCTGGTCACCAAACTCCGCAGACATGGGGATGCCTTGCAACGTCTCCAACTCCTTGTACTCTTACGGATTTATGGACAGCCCTGCAGGATTCGTGGTGTCAATTCCCTCCAGCACTGCTTCAGACATTAGTTGAGTCCATTCGACGGCGTGTTGCGGTACTTTTTCGTGCCCACGGGGACCTTACACGATATTAGGCAGGTGCACCAGTTTCTTTGGCTCATCAGTGTTGATCTGCTACAATAAATACTAGTTGCGGCTGACAGCTGTACCTCATTCCAGCAATAGGAACTCTGCAATCTAGGACGATGTATGGAAGCGGCGGCAGTTGTAAACGGTCAACAGTCACGTAGTTTTCTAGACACTTGTGCTACTTGGGTTCCCCGCTGCGTGCAGGACGTACGCCGACGCCAGAGCCGCTCGAAGGTCTCACGCAGTGCCTCGCGGAAGTGGTGTCCCTCGCGTCCTTGGCCGGCGCTGCAGTTGCGCCAGCAGCCGCCGCAGCAGACACAGCAGGTGCTGCCCGCACACTCTTCCGTTTCTTTTATTTGCCCCACGGGCGCTGAAAGCGAGCACTCAGTCCTTTTCATTCTGCTTGTTTTGCTGCGCAGTTGCAGATACGCTTACGGGTAATCGAGGTCAACTTTTATCTTTGCGCAGCGTTTCTCGCCTGACCTCGGCGCGGGGATTCGAAATAACATATTGCAAGCGCGTTGTAAATAAGCGTGCGACACGAGCCGCGAGGGGGGAACAGATGCGCACCCGCAGCGTAAGTTCACAGAAGTGGCCAGCAGCGGTCCCTCGCCGTGACTCACTGCGGCAAGGAAAGCGGCCAGCACAGTAACATCACACCTACGGATAACGAGCACTGAACGTTGCATAGGCACGTCTACATCCGTAGTTACGCATAAACCGTCCGAATATGTGGTTGCAATAATTGTAGAGAGAGTCTCGAAACCTTAGTTATTATGGATGTCGACAGGAACACAATTACTATGGTGGGGTCTCTGTGTATAAAAGCACTGTATTGGTGAATATATATTTTCATTACTTCCTGTTGTTCGTTATACAGGGTGATTCAAAAAGAATACCACAACTTTAGGAATTTAAAACTCTGCAACGACAAAAGGCAGAGCTAAGCACTATCTGTCGGCGAATTAAGGGAGCTATAAAGTTTCATTTAGTTGTACATTTGTTCGCTTGAGGCGCTGTTGACTAGGCGTCAGCGTCAGTTGATGCTAAGATGGCGACCGCTCAACAGAAAGCTTTTTGTGTTATTGAGTACGGCAGAAGTGAATCGACGACAGTTGTTCAGCGTGGATTTCGAACGAAGTATGGTGTTAAACCTCCTGATAGGTGGAGTATTAAACGTTGGTATGAACAGTTTACAGAGAATGGGTGTTTGTGCAAAGGGAAAAGTTCTGGACGGCCGAGAACGAGTGATGAAAATGTAGCACGCATTCAGCAAGCATTTGTTCGCAGCCCAGGAAAATCGACTCGCAGAGCTAGCAGAGAGCTGCAAATTCCACAATCAACTGTATGGAGAGTCCTACGAAAAAGGTTAGTTATGAAACCTTATCGTCTGAAATTGGTTCAAGCACTCTCTGCAGCTGATAAGATTAAAAGAATCGATTTCTGTGATTTTATACTTGCTCAAATGGAAACAGATGAATCTTTCGTTTCAAAGATTGTGTTTGGTGATGAAGCAACTTTCCACACTAACGGGAAAGTCAACCGTCACAATGTCTGTATATGGGGCACTGAGAATCCGCGGGAAACAACTCAGTATGAACGTGACTCGCCTAAGATGAACGTTTTCTGTGCCATTTCAGCCAATAAAGTTTTTGGTCCCTTTTTCTTCGAAGGTGCTACTGTAACTGGACTACAGTATCTGGAGATGTTAGAGAATTGGCTGTTCCCTCAGCTCGAACAAGAAGCACAACAATTCATTTTTCAGCAGGATGGAGCGCCACCACATTGGCACTTATCTGTCCGTAACTACCTGAACGTCAACTACCCGAGGCGATGGATCGGCCGCCAGGCAGCCCGTGACAGAGCACTTCATCACTGGCCTCCAAGAAGCCCTGATCTTACCCCCTGCGATTTTTTCTTATGGGGGTATGTTAAGGATATGGTGTTTCGGCCACCTCTTCCAGCCACCATTGATGATATGAAACGAGAAATAACAGCAGCTATCCAAACTGTTACGCCCGATATGCTACAGAGAGTGTGGAACGAGTTGGAGTATCGGGTTGATATTGCTCGAGTGTCTGGAGGGGGCCATATTGAACATCTCTGAACTTGTTTTTGAGTGAAAAAAAACCTTTTTAAATACTCTTTGTAATGATGTATAACAGAAGGTTATATTATGTTTCTTTCATTAAATACACATTTTTAAAGTTGTGGTATTCTTTTTGAATCACCCTGTACTTCTTGAAAACAGACTTCACGGAAATTTTCATTTTTTAAACAATATAGAATTTAAAACACTGAAAACTAAACCACAGCAAAATTTGCAGTGTATTTTTATATTATGTATTACTAAAATAACGGCACATAGCTACCTCTCTACTGATCAGGGAGACAGTATTACAATGGTTCAAATGGCTCTGAGCACTATGAGACTTAACATCTGAGGTCATCATTCCCCTAGAACTTAGAACTACTTAAACCTGACTACTCTAAGGACATCACATACATCCATGCCCGAGGCAGGATTCGAACCTGCGACTGGAGCAGTCGCGTAGTTCCGAACTGAAGGGCCTAGAACCGCTCGGTCACAGACAGTATTACAGATTCGTAACATAACTATGAGGAAAAACACGTTTCAGTTATGACAAATTGTATTTGGAACTCATCGTTTCAGCTTTAGAGCGATTATGACTCTCCATAATTCTACCAAGGGAAAAATTTTGCCGAATTTTTATTTTAAAACTCAAGAAGATAGTAATTACCTTATTTATTCTTCTGAGGCCCTGAATCAAAATTTTAATTGATTGCAGCCTGCATGCATTTTACACAGACCCCCGCTACAATTCATGAAATGAATTCGCAACTGCGAATGAGGACAACCATCAGCTGTAGAACGGAGTGACAAGAAAATTTGCGCCTGACCGGAACTCGAACCTGGATTTCCCTCTTATCGTGAGCGATCGCCTTAGTATTTCTTTTTTTTTCTTTTTTTCCATTCGAGTTCTATATTGCCTTTCTTACATTTAAACCGGAACGATAGAGAACAAAAAACTACTTTTTTTGATATTACAAAATGAGATTATCAGTTTCCATAATATACACTCCTGGAAATGGAAAAAAGAACACATTGACACCGGTGTGTCAGACCCACCATACTTGCTCCGGACACTGCGAGAGGGCTGTACAAGCGATGATCACACGCACGGCACAGCGGACACACCAGGAACCGCGGTGTTGGCCGTCGAATGGCGCTAGCTGCGCAGCATTTGTGCACCGCCGCCGTCAGTGTCAGCCAGTTTGCCGTGGCATACGGAGCTCCATCGCAGTCTTTAACACTGGTAGCATGCCGCGACAGCGTGGACGTGAACCGTATGTGCAGTTGACGGACTTTGAGCGAGGGCATATAGTGGGCATGCGGGAGGCCGGGTGGGCGTAACGCCGAATTGCTCAACACGTGGGGCGTGAGGTCTCCACAGTACATCGATGTTGTCGCCAGTGGTCGGCGGAAGGTGCACGTGCCCGTCGACCTGGGACCGGACCGCAGCGACGCACGGATGCACGCCAAGACCGTAGGATCCTACGCAGTGCCGTAGGGGACCGCACCGCCACTTCCCAGCAAATTAGGGACACTGTTGCTCCTGGGGTATCGGCGAGGACCATTCGCAACCGTCTCCATGAAGCTGGGCTACGGTCCCGCACACCGTTAGGCCGTCTTCCGCTCACGCCCCAACATCGTGCAGCCCGCCTCCAGTGGTGTCGCGACAGGCGTGAATGGAGGGACGAATGGAGACGTGTCGTCTTCAGCGATGAGAGTCGCTTCTGCCTTGGTGCCAATGATGGCCGTATGCGTGTTTGGCGCCGTGCAGGTGAGCGCCACAATCAGGACTGCATACGACCGAGGCACACAGGGCCAACACCCGGCATCATGGTGTGGGGAGCGATCTCCTATACTGGCCGTACACCACTGGTGATCGTCAAGGGGACACTGAATAGTGCACGGCACATCCAAACCGTCATCGAACCCATCGTTCTACCATTGCTAGACCGGCAAGGGAACTTGCTGTTCCAACAGGACAATGCACGTCCGCATGTACCTCGTGCCACCCAACGTGCTCTAGAAGGTGTAAGTCAACTACCCTGGCCAGCAAGATCTCCGGATCTGTCCCCCATTGAGCATGTTTGGGACTGGATGAAGCGTCGTCTCACGCGGTCTGCACGTCCAGCACGAACGCTGGTCCAACTGAGGCGCCAGGTGGAAATGGCATGGCAAGCCGTTCCACAGGACTACATCCAGCATCTCTACGATCGTCTCCATGGGAGAATAGCAGCCTGCATTGCTGCGAATGGTGGATATACACTGTACTAGTGCCGACATTGTGCATGCTCTGTTGCCTGTGTCTATGTGCCTGTGGTTCTGTCAGTGTGATCATGTGATGTATCTGACCCCAGGAATGTGTCAATAAAGTTTCCCCTTCCTGGGACAATGAATTCACGGTGTTCTTATTTCAATTTCCAGGAGTGTATATATATATAACTGACGGATGTAAAATTAACATTGTAATAAGTAGTTAACTTTGGAAATTTAAACATACGTCAGAAATGAAAAACACAATAAAATTATGTTAAAAAGAAATACTTCTCTACCTATGCTTCAAATTTCAATGAATGTCATTCAGAAATTACAGCAAAGCCTGGTTCACGTATAACATTTGAGGTTTAATTTCGGTAACAGCCACTGCATTGTCATACCACAAATTATATTTCTTTATTGCTTGAAGGCTAGTAACCTGTACATTATTCTCGCATTACACAAAAAAAAGACACACATCACAATGTAGAATCGTATTTCCAATCCCCACCCCGCTGTTCTGTCATCCGGGTATGTCTTCTCGTAAGTATATTGTATCCACCGATTCTTATCTTCCATTCCTTCTTTCTTCGCATCGATAACTTACCTTCTCCTCCCCTGGAGGTTCCAGCTATGCTGGGGCTCTTGAAACCCACTCCCTAGGAAGTTAGAGAAATACTATCGGTATTTCGAAATGTTCACGATCTTTAGATGTCGTACGTGTAAAAAGGTCCAAAAGGCTGTTACGTTCGCCATCTCTGAAGAAATAGAGCACCTTCTGGCCTCGAAGCCAAATTACAGCATTCATTTTGGTACGTGGGTAGTACTTCCCATCCGGGGAGAATATAATTCCTGGTTCAACGTTGTGTGGTCCCATCTGAAGAAGGAAAGCGATCATTTGTGTCGCCAAACGCCACACTTCTGCCGAGGGGCCGCATATGAGTTTGGCACTGACGGCACAATGGCGAATCTTTCATATGTATCGCATGGAGTCTGGATCGGGTGACATTTTTACCATTAGCTGTTAAGTACCACGTTGCACATGTCCCTGTGTCTAAGGAAACAGAGCCGGCCGCGGTGGCCGAGCGGTTCTAGGCGCTTCAGTCCGGAACCGCGCAACTGCTACGGTCGCAGGTTAGAATCCTGCCTCACTCACGGATGTGTGTGATGTCCTTAGGTTAGTTAGGTTTAAGTAGTTCTAAGTTCGAAGGGACTGATGACTTCAGACGTTAAGTCCCATAGTGCTCAGAGCCATTTGAACGATCAAAGGAAACAGGGTATATCACTCGCCATACTACTTGCCAATTGATATGTGGATGCTTCCTCTCAATAGGATTGCTGTGTCGTCCGGTCGTTAGTATCCGATGGATGTCATGCGCCGTTGCATGTCTGGTTTCCGGCAGATTACTCCATAAAAAAAGTGTGTATATGCTGGAGTGACTGGGAAATGTGCTGGACCGCCACTGGCGCCATTCGGGAAACAAGTGATAGTTCTTCTATTAAGATTCCTGTCAGACAAGTCTGATGTCCTTTAACGTTGTGCTGATATATAGTGCCATCGGTCGATCACGAAAATGCGCAAGATCAAGTCCACCCCTACTAATGGGGAGGGTAAGGGCGTCGTATCTTACTTTAAACAGTAGACCTGAACTCACAAAGGAACCGAATGCCGCCAGTATTCGTTGTGGTATCGTCACCGGCATTGGGAGGACTTAAGCAAAATGCGGAATTGGTGACGCCAGGTAGGTGTCAACATATGCGACCCGCTGGATAATGTCTAATGCCCGTGTGATGTTTCCTCTGACTGTAATAGTCTCTTATAGTTTTACGCTGCTGTGCGACATATGGCGTTGGTAAAAACAATACGTAGGCATTTCAAGGTATCCATGAGCCGTAAGGGTGCTACACATTCTTCCGTTAGTCCCACACCAAGATTCATCGCTAGGGACTTGTCCACATTTATACGGCTGCCAGTGGCCGTTCCATATTTGAGTATCCGATGTAAAGCCACACTCATATCGTTTTCATTCCGTACTATCAGCACCAGCTCATCTGCATACGACTTGCACGTAAATGCATATCCTCGCAAAGTCAGTCCTGTCAAGCGGTGTTGTAGGCCGCAAAGTAACGGGTCGCGAGCCAGAGCATATAATGTCGTTGATAAGGGACATTCTTGTCCGACCGATCTCGCTAAGACGAGTGATTTTGTCGTACGTCCACTGACGAGCACTTAGGAGGACACATTGCTGAGTAGCCGCATCACGACAGCGATAAATCGTCGTGGAAATCGCACGCAAGATAGTTATGACTTACTCTATCAAAGGCGTGATCAAAATCTATTGACGCTAGTGCTGCACGGAGGTAGCACGTCCTTGCTAGGGCGATGAAATTGCGACAACCAACAAGCGCCGTCTGGATGTTGTTATCTCCGCCGAGAGAAGTTTGATCGAGTGAGAGTACTTGGCGCAATACTCTGCGGAGGCGTGATGCTAATAATCTGGTGAATATACAGGGCTATTACAAATGATTGAAGCGATTTCATAAATTCACTGTCGCTCCATTCATTGACATATGGTCACGACACACTACAGATACGTAGAAAAACTCATAAAGTTTTGTTCGGCTGAAGCCGCACTTCAGGTTTCTGCCGCCAGAGCGCTCGAGAGCGCAGTGAGACAAAATGGCGACAGGAACCGAGAAAGCGTATGTCGTGCTTGAAATGCACTCACATCAGTCAGTCATAACAGTGCAACGACACTTCAGGACGAAGTTCAACAAAGATCCACCAACTGCTAACTCCATTCGGCGATGGTATGCGCAGTTTAAAGCTTCTGGATGCCTCTGTAAGGGGAAATCAACGGGTCGGCCTGCGGTGAGCGAAGAAACGGTTGAACGCGTGCGGGCAAGTTTCACGCGTAGCCCACGGAAGTCGACGAATAAAGCAAGCAGGGAGCTAAACGTACCACAGCCGACGGTTTGGAAAATCTTACGGAAAAGGCTAAAGCAGAAGCCTTACCGTTTACAATTGCTACAAGCCCTGACACCCGATGACAAAGTCAAACGCTTTGAATTTTCGGCGCGGTTGCAACAGCTCATGGAAGAGGATGCGTTCAGTGCGAAACTTGTTTTCAGTGATGAAGCAACATCTTTTCTTAGTGGTGAACAGACACAATGTGCAAATCTGGGCGGTAGAGAATCCTCACGCATTCGTGCAGCAAATTCGCAATTCACCAAAAGTTTACATGTTTTGTGCAATCTCACGGCCCCTTTTTCTTCTGCGAAAAAAACGTTACAGGACACGTGTATCTGGACATGCTGGAAAATTGGCTCATGCCACAACTGGAGACCGACAGCGCCGACTTCATCTTTCAACAGGATGGTGCTCCACCGCACTTCCATCATGATGTTCAGCATTTCTTAAACAGGAGATTGGAAAACCGATGGATCGGTCGTGGTGGAGATCATGATCAGCAATTCGTGTCACGGCCTCCACGCTCTCCCGACTTAACCCCATGCGATTTCTTTCTGTGGGGTTATGTGAAAGATTCAGTGTTTAAACCTCCTCTACCAAGAAACGTGCCAGAACTGCGAGCTCGCATCAACGATGCTTTCGAACTCATTGATGGGGACATGCTGCGCCGAGTGTGGAAGGAACTTGATTATCGGCTTGATGTCTGCCAAATCACTAAAGGGGCACATATCGAACATTTGTGAATGCGTAAAAAAACTTTTTGAGTTTTTGTATGTGTGTGCAAAGCGTTGTGAAAATATCTCAAATAATAAAGTTATTGTAGAGCTGTGAAATCGCTTCAATCATTTGTAATAACCCTGTATTAGAGCTGCAGTTAAGGAGCGTCAGTGATCGGTCGTCTCGTATCCGTGTACCACCCGAGGGTTTGTGTATCGCGATAATCATCCACTCCACAAAAGCCGGCGGTAAGGGCACGTCAGGAGACATTAATTCGTAGCAAACAGTAGTCCATCGTGGTGCGATCACGTGGCTAAAGGTCCTGTAGAATTCCGGAAGGAGGCCATCTGGTCCCTGAGATTTGTTCACCGCTCCCCTACCAATGGCCTCCATCACTTCCTCCGCTGTAATCTCCTCCATCAGTTATGATCCGGCCTCTGGTTCAATAGTGCCGAAAATCGTATGTGTAACTTCGTTAAAGGCCACTATATCGATATCCACTGTGGTGAAAACCGGAGCGTTATGCTCTACAAAGGCATTGCCCATTTCTTGTTGCGATGTTTGCGAACATCTGTGTCCAAGGCATATACTAGGGCTCTTCGTCGTCTTTTGTTTTCGTTGATGATGTTCCAAGATGTTACTCCAGGCGGGTGTAAAAATGAATGTGCGCAACGGAAAATACTGAACGCGAAAATGAAGATTTCTCCCTGTCTGACTACTCCCTGAAGCAGATCTCAGGATCACTTAATGATGATATTATTTCCTACTTCTTGCTCTTTAACATATAAATTACAACATAAACATAAATGAATGATTAAGGGTACTAGTAACTACTAAACTGATAAATGTTGTTTCTGCTTATACATTTATTGTAGATTAAAGCCTCTTTATATATTACAAATGTTTATATATCAATGTCCAATGGATATAAACAGGTACAAATGAATTTCCTAACTAATATTACTGAACAATTGCCCGTGCGGTTTTAGGCGCTACAGTCTGAACCGCGTGACCGCTATGGTCGCAGGTTCGAATCCTGCCTCGGGCATGGATGTGTGTGATGTCCTTAGGTTAGTTAGAGTTAGCTAGTTCTCAGTTCTAGGGGACTGATGACCTCAGATGTTAAGTCCCATAGTGCTCAGAGCCATTTGAACCATTTTTGAACAATTGCCCAAATCTGCCCCTTTTTATAAATCCCGCGAGATGATTGACATCATCTACATACCGAACACTAGAGGACACTGCTTTCAAAGATGATCTACAGTGGTGTGCAACCTCAGTGGAAATAAAATTTACATGATCACAGCTGTTTAGCTTTATAGCTCTAACAAGCAGAACCAATTAGCAGTATCACCGTATATATTTCGTCTGGTGCGTCGGAGTGATGATTCTCGTACAAGTCTGCGATGATGGAAGAACTCCAGCCACAAAATAAAAACTCATTCAAACACTAGGATGGCAGAAGGCGGTCTTCTGACTAGCATAATCTAATATTGTCTTCTTTCTGTGTTCTACAGATAAAAAACGTGAGCTCCCAGCCACAACGACAGAATTCAGATAACGTCTCAACTCGAGTACAGACAGAAGAAGTACTCTCAATGACTGAACGCTGCATACTCAATGACGATTCCCTACCCCGAGGCGAAGTTCATAATCGTATAAGTTTGCTACATTACAGTGCCTAACCGTTCTAACTATAAGATCTGAGAGCAAAGACAGCAAGTCCATCTGTACCAACAAAAGCTGATACTGAGCGACCGTTAAACATGGGTGCCCAGTACGGAAGACCACATCCTCTCCACCGCTGGTTTCCCAGCAGAGCTCGGCTCCCCTCCCTCGTAACGGCAGAAGGCGAACCATATTCTCGAAAACACGGAATATTCTCCCGTCTACATATTCTTCCGAACGCCGACCAACCATATTTTAGTCTTTTGTCGTCCAGTGCGGAAACTGTGCGAGGAAATACCTACCCCCGTTAATTAGGAATTCATACAATGGTAAGCTTCTCAGAGTAAAAATCCTCGGAGATAACCCAGCCTGAGTGATTTCTAATGTAACGCTTCCTCATTCCTCTTCGTTGCGTCCAAGATTATCAGAGTTTCTGAAGTATTATCCGGTTATCCTTCCAGCCACGCTACAACACCGGCCGGCCGGCACTGTATTGCGCTTCAGCACTCAGGTGGCACGACTGCCCATCTTGGGCTACTTCCTGTGTTAAGCAGGACCAACACATCTGTGCGGGCATTTCCACCCAGGGCCTGAGCTACACCTGCCGTTTCATTTCCACTGGCGTTCCAACCTCTGCTAGTAATGGCAATCACTCATTACGGAGTTTTGATAATATAGGCAGTGCATCACCTTTCATGCAAGAAGTGTTAACGACTATTTACAAGGTGTACATGACAATGTCAGTCTTCATTATATATTCATATACAGAGTGTTACAAAAAGGTACGGCCAAACTTTCAGGAAACATTCCTCACACACAAATAAAGAAAAGATGTTATGTGGACATGTGTCCGGAAACGTTTAATTTCCATGTTAGAGCTCATTTTAGTTTCGTCAGTATGTACTGTGCTTCCTCGATTCACCGCCAGTTGGCCCAATTGAAGGAAGGTAATGTTGACTTCGGTGCTTGTGTTGACATGCGACTCATTGCTCTACAGTACTAGCATCAAGCACATCAGTACGTAGGATCAACAGGTTAGTGTTCATCACGAACGTGGTTTTGCAGTCAGTGCAATGTTTACAAATGCGGAGTTGGCAGATGCCCATTAGACGCATGGATTAGCACGGGGCAATAGCCGTGGAGCGGTACGTTTGTATCGAGACATATTTCCAGAACGAAGGTGTCCCGACAGGAAGACGTTCGAAGCAATTGATCGGCGTCTTAGGCAGCACGGAACATTCCAGCCTATGACTCGCGACTGGGGAAGACCTAGAACGACCAGGACACCTGCAATGGACGAGGCAATTCTTCGTGCAGTTGACGATAACCCTAATGTCAGCGTCAGAGAAGTTGCTGCTGTACAAGGTAACGTTAAACACGTCACAGTATGGAGAGTGCTACGGGAGAACCAGTTGTTTCCGTACCATGTACAGCGTGTGCAGGCACTATCAGCAGCTGATTTACCTCCACGGGTACACTTCTGCGAATGGTTCATCCAACAATATGTCAATCCTCATTTCAGTGCAAATGTTCTCTTTACGGATGAGGCTTCATTCCAACGTGATCAAATTGTAAATTTTCACAATCAACATGTGTGGGCTGACGACAAGCCGCACGCAATTATGCAATCACGTCATCAACACAGATTTTCTGTGAACGTTTGGGCAGGCATTGTTGGTGATGTCTTGATTGGGCCCCATGTTCTTCCACCTACGCTCAATGGAACACGTTATCATGATTTCATACGGGATACTCTACCTGTGCTGCTAGAACATGTGCCTTTACAAGTACGACACAACATGTGGTTCATGCACGATGGAGCTCCAGCACATTTCAGTCGAAGTGTTCGTACGCTTCTCAACAACAGATTCGGTGACCGATGGATTGGTAGAGGCGGACCAATTCCATGGCCTCCACGCTCTGCTGACCTCAACCCTCTTGACTTTCATTTATGGTGGCATTTGAAAGCTCTTGTCTACGCAACCCCAGTGCCAAATGTGGAGACTCTTCGTGCTCGTATTGTGGACGGCTGTGATACAATACGCCATTCTCGAGGGCTGCATCAGCGCATCAGGGATTCCATGCGACGGAAGGTGGATGCATGTATCCTCGCTAACGGAGGGCATTTTGAACATTTCCTGTAACAAAGCGTTTGAAGTCACGCTGGTACGTTCTGTTGCTGTGTGTTTCTATTCCATGATTAATGTGATTTGAAGAGAAGTAATAAAATGAGCTCTAACACGGAAAGTAAGCGCTTCCGGACACATGTCCACATAACATATTTTCTTTCTTTGTGTGTGAGGAATGTTTCCTGAAACTTTGGCCGTACCTTTTTGTAACACCCTGTATACGATGGAGAACGTATCAAATGATACCTAATTCCGGTTGTAAATCGTGGCAAAGCACGTAGATGAGTGCTTGTAAGGCCACCTTACAATGTGATACCTCGAAGGGCGTTCTCGCGCAACCCGGTCTAGTGTCCGCACCCTGACAACCATACCTTCGAGGTGGCATCGCATGATGGATGTAATTTTGGCCTTTGCTCGTTGTACCGCCTCTTGCCGCTCCAGAGAAGACATTTGTAGAATGCATTGCCGTAGCACCGTGAAATAGAAGTCCGTCTTCTAACGTCGCCACACTGCCTGCCCACGACCATATGTCATCACTGCACGGCGCAGTGCCGGTTTGGCGCAACCCAAGCTGGGTTCCGCAGGTGGGCGACATTTCCAAGGACCACGGCTGCCCTACACTTGCTGCCGCCGGAGGGAGATTGTACAGATTAACGCTGTATTGTAGATTGGCTGCAGGCCACAGCTCCGCTTCCAGGACTCAGCGTTAAGATTGCGTGTAACATGTATTCGGTCGAGACGGCTAGTGGAAGGAATCGTTGTATGGGTGCATGGACTTGCTGTCAGATGTCAATCAGATGCATACTCAGCACCAGCGTTCATAATTCTGGGCACGGGGTATATCGAGGAACTTGGTCTTTGGGTACAATTAAAGTCGCCGCCTAGGTTTAATCGGTCATGTCGACCTTGGAAGAGCGGAGCAGTTTCGTTTGCGAAGAAGCGGGAACGCTGTCGCCTCTTTTCTGTACGGGACGGTGCATAGGTGTTGATGAGTCGCACGTCAAGTACTGTCATTGCTAATCCCCGCGTCGATGGTAGGTACAGTACATCCTCTGCCGTGATGCCTTCTTTAAGAAGTATTGCTACGCCGCTGCCAGTTTCGGAGGCGTGTGATATGTGCGATACCTGTACATGACAGGAAATTCATCGATGTATACTTCTTGAAGGAGGACGATGTCGATGTCCGCTGCTTGGCTCTGAGCACTATGGGACTCAACTTCTGTGGTCATCAGTCCCCTAGAACTTAGAACTACTTAAACCTAACTAACCTAAGGACGTCACACACATCCATGCCCGAGGCAGGATTCGAACCTGCGACCGTAGCAGTCCCGCGGTTCCGGACTGCGCGCCTAGAACCACTAGACCACCGCGGCCGGCTGTCCGCTGCTTGTATCATGTCTTTGAGTAAGGGCATCCTAATCTGCGACCGTATGTTGTTGATACTGATAGAAGCAAGCCGATATGCTTGTCTTTGTTCCGTCGCATGTATATCCGCCTTGGGAGCTAACGCCGCCTGCTGTTGTACTGGCTCGTTACGTGACCCCGTCCTGCCCGCCGTCGTTGGTTACAAGTTGAACTTTAGAGGGGCGCAGCGCCCGCCGTGTCACCTGTTGCGACTGTCGGTGGGTCCCCTTCACAATCATCCGCCCACTCTTCTCAGGACAAGTGTTTCGTGGGCCGGGGCTCCCCAGGCCCGTCTCTCTGTGGCTCCTCTTCTAATGCTTGGGAGTCGCAGTGGACTGCAGGTTGTCGTGCGTTGTCAAGTTTTTCAGGTCGCCAATGACGTATGCTGCTGCCGAGACGGTAGTGTTCTGGATGAGGAGTCTCGGCACCCTCTGTAAGGTGGCCGTCTTCCTCGGTCGTTTCTTGGTCGTCGCCCTGCATACGTACTAAGGAGTCGTCCGACGTATGCGTGTGCGTTTCCGTATCCGAATGTGGGCGAGTGTGTCTGTCGCCACTGCAGTCTGACACGAAGGCAGCCGTTGGTACTATTCGACTGTCGATGACCGTTTGCTCATACGATCTCTGTACTGGTGGTATTCGGTCGGTGGTGCTAGGGTGGGCGTCGCCGCCGTGACCATGCACGTGTCGTCATCCGCCGTCGTCGGCTTTTCGACTGGCTTGTCCAGCTGTTGGGCGCTGTCACCGTTCGGTGGAGCGTCCTTCCGGAACACATTTGCATATGTGAGAGGGACCTCTTAGCCACAAACAATCCAGAGCTACTAGAGAACATCATGACTGATACAGGGATTAGTGATCACAAGGTCGTTATAGCTAGGCTCAATACCGTTTCTTCCAAATCCACCAGAAACAAACGCAAAATTATTTTATTTAAAAAAGCGGATAAAGTGGCACTAGAATCCTTCCTAAGAGACAATCTCCATTCCTTCCGAACTGACTATGCAAATGTAGACGAGATGTGGCTCAAATTCAAAGACATAGTAGCAACAGCAATTGAGAGATTCATACCTCATAAATTGGTAAGAGATGGAGCTGATCCCCCATGGTACACAAAACAGGTCCGAACGCTGTTGCAGAGGCAACGGAAAAAGCATGCGAAGTTCAGGAGAACGCGAAATCCCGAAGATTGGCTAAAATTTACTGACGCGCGAAATTTGGCACGGACTTCAATGCGAGATGCCTTTAATAGGTTCCACAACGAAACATTGTCTCGAAATTTGGTAGAAAATCGGATGAAATTCCGGTTGTATGTAAAGTACACTAGCGGCAAGACGCAGTCAATACCTTCGCTGCGTAGTGCCGATGGTACTGTTACCGACGCCTGTGCCGCTAAAGCGGAGTTACTGAACGCAGTTTTCCGAAATTCCTTCACCAGGGATGACGAATGCAATATTCCAGAATTTGAAACACGAACAGCTGCTAGCATGAGTTTCTTAGAAGTAGATACCTTAGGGGTTGCGAAGCAACTCAAATCGCTTGATACGGGCAAGCCTTCAGGTCCACATTTTATACCGATTAGGTTCCTTTCAGATTACGCTGATACAATAGCTCCCTACTTAGCAATCATATACAACCGCTCGCTCACCGATAGATCTGTACCTGCAGATTGGAAAATTGCGCAGGTCGCACCAGTGTTTAAGAAGGGTAGTAGGAGTAATCCATCGAACTACAGAACTATATCATTGACGTTGGTTTGCAGTAGGGTTTTGGAGCATATACTGTATTCAAGCATTATGAATCACCTCGAAGGAAACGATCTATTGAAACGTAATCAGCATGGTTTCAGAAAACATCGTTCTTGTGCAACACAGCTAGCTCTTTATTCGCACGAAGTAATGGCCGCTATCGACAGGGGATCTCAAGTTGATTCCGTATTTCCGGAAAGCTTTTGACCCCGTTCCTCACAAGCGACTTCTAATCAAGCTGCGGGCCTATGGGGTATCGTCTCAGTTGTGCGACTGGATTCGTGATTTCCTGTCAGGAAGGTCGCAGTTCGTAGTAATAGACGGCAAATCATCGAGTAAAACTGAAGTGATATCAGGTGTTCTCCAGGGAAGCGCCCTGGACCTCTGCTGTTCCTGATCTATATAAATGACCTGGGTGACAATCTGAGCAGTTCTCTTAGGTTGTTCGCAGATGATGCTGTAATTTACCGTCTAGTAATGTCATCCGAAGACCAGTATCAGTTGCAACGCGATTTAGAAAAGATTGCTGTATGGTGTGGCAGGTGGCAGTTGACGCTAAGTAACGAAAAGTGTGAGTTGATCCACATGAGTTCCAAAAGAAATCCGTTGGAATTCGATTACTCGATAAATAGTACAATTCTCAAGGTTGTCAATTCAACTAAGTACCTGGGTGTTAAAATTACGAACAACTTCAGTTGGAAAGACCACATAGATAATATTGTGGGGAAGGGAGCAAAAGTTTGCGTTTCATTGGCAGGACACTTAGAAGATGCAACAAGTCCACTAAAGAGACAACTTACACTACACTCGTTCGTCCTCTGTTAGAATATTGCTGCGCGGTGTGGAATCCTTACCAGGTGGGATTGACGGAGGACATCGAAAGGGTGCAAAAAAAGGGCAGCTTGTTTTGTATTATCACGTAACAGGGGAGAGAGTGTGGCATATATGATACGCGAGTTGGGATGGAAGTCATTAAAGCAAAGACGTTTTTCGTCGCGGCGAGATCTATTTACGAAATTTCAATAACCAACTTTCTTTTCCGAATGCGAAAATATTTTGTTGAGCCCAACCTACATAGGAAGGAATGATCATCAAAATAAAATAAGAGAAATCAGAGCTCGAACAGAAAGGTTTAGGTGTTCGTTTTTCCCGCTCGTTGTTCAGGAGTGGAATGGTAGAGAGATAGTATGATTGTGGTTCGATGAACCCTCTGCCAAGCAGTTAAATATTGCAGAGTAATCATATAGATGTAGATGTAGATGTCGCCCTACATACGTATTAAGGAGTCGTCCGACGTATGCGTGTGCTTTTCCGTATCCGAATGTGGTCGAGTGTGTTTCGCCACTGCAGTCTCACACGAAGGCAGACACCACATTTGCTAGGTGGTAGCCTTTAAATCGGCCGCGGTCCGTTAGTATACGTCGGACCCGCGTGTCGCCACTGTCAGTGATAGCAGACCGAGCGCCACCACACGGTAGGTCTAGAGAGACTTACTAGCACTCGGCCCCAGCCGACTTAGCCAGAGATGGATCACTGACAACTACGCTCTCATTTGCCGAGACGATAGTTAGCATAGCCTTCAGCTACGTCAATTGCTACGACCTAGCAAGGCGCCATAGCATTGGATATTATTTTATATTGTGGTTATAACATGTATCGTCAAGAGAGATGTTCTACAATTGTGGATTAAAGTTAAGTATTATATCAACTACCTACTTTATTTGCTACTATTAATTCCTTTAACTGTTCCAGACCTCGCGCCAGTCAGCGTGTAATTAAACGCGTGCATTTCGGCCTCCTCTAGCAACACAGTGTTGGCTCTTATGCCAACACTACACATGTGATCTCTGTACTGGTGGTATATCGGTCGGTGGCGCTCGGTGGGTGTCGCCGTCGTGACCATGCACGGGTCGTCATCCGCCGTCGTCGGCTTTTCAACTCGCTTGTGCAGCTGTTGTGTGCTGCCACTGTTCGGTGGAGCGTCCTTCCGGAACACATTTGCATATGTGAGAGGGAGAAACGTCGCCGTAGGTGTTGCTACAGCTTCACCTGTCGGCATTTGTGTAATTCTTAGTTGTAGACACGCTGAGTGAACGTGGCCTTCCTGGCCACAACCTGACCTAGTTTTCGGCTGACCATCGTAAATGCCGGCCGTTGTGGCCGAGCGGTTCTAGGCGCTACAGTCTGGAACCGAGCGACCGCTATGGTCGCAGGTTCGAATCCTGCCTCGGGCATGGATGTTTGTGATGTCTTTAGGTTAGAATCTGTTGCTCTATCTCTAGGATTTTTATGCCCCACACTTACCCCCAATACTAAATCAGTGATCCCTCGATGTCAAGGAATGCGCCCTTTCAACAGATTCCTTCTTTTAGTCAAGCTGTGCCACAAATTTCTTTTCCCCACAATTCTGTTCAGTACCTCTGCATTAGTTACGTGATTTACCTACGTAGTCTTCAACATTCATCTGTAGCAGCACATAGCAAAAGCTCCTATTCTGTTCTTGTCTAAATTGTTTATTGCCCATGTTTCACTTCCATACATGGCTGCACTCCAGACAAATACAGCCTTTCAGTGCTCTGCCAAATTCTTCTCACAGTATCATATCTCCCTTCTCATCTTCAACGACGTCCTCTTCCCTTTCTTTAATACTGGCTTCAAGTTCATCTCTACTGTACAGACTCTCTATATAATCCTTCTAACTTTCAGCTTTCTCTTCTTTGCATAGTACTGCTTTCCGATCTGAGCTGCTGACATTCATACAGCTGTGATTCTTTTCTCCAAATTTCTCTTTAATTTTCCTATAATCGCTATCTGTCTTTCTCCTCGTTATAAATGCTTGTAATTTCTTACATCTGTGCACTATCCATTCCTGCTTAGCCATTTTGCCCTTCCTGTCAGTCTCGTTTTTTTTTACTTTCTTCATTTGCTGAATTTTTATATTTTCTCTTCTCATCAATTAAATTGAGTATATCCTGTGGTATCCAATGGTTTCTGTCAGACCTTGTCTTTTTAGTTATTTGATCCTCTGCTGCCGTCACTGTTTCACCTGTCAAAAGCATCCACTCATCTTCTTCTGTACTTCCTTCCACTGTTCTAGTCAGTTGTTGCCTAAAGCTCCCTCTGAAACCGATTG
This sequence comes from Schistocerca piceifrons, assembly GCF_021461385.2. NCBI lineage: Eukaryota > Metazoa > Arthropoda > Insecta > Orthoptera > Acrididae > Schistocerca > Schistocerca piceifrons. Next base: position 1,046,925,564 of record NC_060139.1, on the reverse strand, counting down.
AAGTATCGTCTTCAATAGTGTTACAGTCCGTCATTGCACGAGACACTGTGAAGAGGTTTGGAATTCGACTGAAAACATTGATGCACCCTTGGAGATCAGAAACCTTATGCTTGTGCCTGTGATCCCCTTAAAGGAAAGACGGTGGGTTTCTAAAAGAACTTCAAAACTTTAAAAATTAATATGAATTCGATCTCTCAGGTTTTATCGATGAGGCTGATTAACGGTGAGATTCCGGGTGGTTCAGTGGAGTTGTTCCCATTTTATTCTCAATATTTAGAGGTTTGGGTCGGTCTTCAAAATATTGAGCATAAAATGGAAACAACAACTTGGCTGAACACCCGGAGGCTCACATTAATGATTTTGGCTTATTCATATGACTTACAAGCCTCGTTTTCGTGTCGTTTTAGTAACACACATCAAATTGTTTACCTTACAGCTAAATAGTTTCAACATGACTTCAATTCGTTATGTGACTCACATCCTCTGTAGTCGATTTCTTGCATTCTCGCAGCACTATGTCCGGCGTATCCTATTTCATCTACTATAAATTGTGCCCAGGGAAATGTGCGCCCATCGATATTTGTGATGTCCGAACTCCGCAACTTGCCTGGCAGTTCACCTCGAATTTTAATTCCACGTCTGTACCTTTCTTTTAATTCCATCACTGCTTCTTCGATGTACAGATCGAACAACAGGGGCAAAAGAGTACATTCCTGTCTTACACCATGTTTAATCCTAGAACTTCGTTCTTGGTCGTCCACTCTTATTATTGCATCTTGGCTCTTGTGCATACTGTATATTACTCGTCTCTCCCTGTAGCTTAACCCTATTTTTCTCAGAATTTCGAACATCTTGCACCATTTTACGTTGTCGAACGTTTTTCCAGGTCGACAAATGCTATGAACGTATCTTGATTTTTCTTTGGTCTTGCGTCCAGTATCAACCGCAACTTCAGAATTGCCTGCCTAGTGCCTTTAACTTCCCTAAAGCCAAACTGATCATCATCTAACACATCCTCAATTTTTTTGCCATTCGTTCGGTATTATTCTCGTAAGCAATTTGGGTTCATGAGCTGTTAAGGTGATTGTGCGATAATTCTCGCACTTGTCAGCTCTTACAGTCTTCGGAAAGTCAGACGGTGTGTCGGCAGACTCATACGTTATACACAAAAACGTAAATAGTCGGTTTGTTGCCATCCCCCTCTCCCCCCCCCCCCCCCTCCGTCAATGATTTTAGAAATTCTGATGGAATGTTATCTATCCCTTCTGCCTCCAAAGCTCTCTCAAATTCTGATTCTAATACTGGATCCCCTATCTCTTCTAAATCGACTACTGTTTCTTTTTCTGTCACATCAGACAAATCTTCCCCCTCATTGAAGGTTACAGTGTATTCTTTCCATCTATTCGCTCTTTCCTCTTCATTTAATAGTGAAACTCCTGTTGCGCTCTTAATGTAACCACCCTTGCTTTTAATTTCACAGAAAGTTGTTCTGACTTTCCTATATGCTGAGTCAGTCCTTCCGACAGTCTTCCTTTTTCGATTTCTTCACATTTTTCATGCAACCATTTCGTCTTAGCTTCCACGCACTTCCTGTTTATTTCATTTCCCAGTGACTTGTATTTCTGTACTGCTGCATTTCCCTGAATATTTTTGTACCCCCTTCTTTCATCGATTAACTGAAGTATTTCTTCTGTTACCCACGGTTTCTTCGCAGTTACCTTTTTTGTACCTATGTTTTTCTTTCCAAGTTCTTTGACTGCTGGTTTTCCTGATAAGCCTAATTAGTTCTCTCCGCATTGGCAGCTACTTCTCGACGAACATCTGGTGGATTATGGCTGTAAGCTGGTAGAGTTTTACAAGTGGCGTAACTCTCAGTCAAACATCCAGTAATTTTGTTGACAAGGCAAAGTTTTGTATTTCACATGTTCTATGGATTCCGCTACTGAACATGAAATAGTTATGAAGTAAGAACGACCTTAGAATTTTACTAAAAAGTGAGAATAATGAAATAGTTTTTATCGTACGTGGAAGGCTATCGTAAATTTGTGTCGCACTGTGGTTCTTTAAGTTCCCCGGCGGATCGAATATTCCACCCTCTTTCGAGAGTGCAACCCGGAAAATATTAACTGTTGTTAGTGTAAAGTGGTTAATAATCTTGCGACACTGGCTGAAAGGTACAAGAAGAAATAATATCCTAAATGCGCTCCAGAAAGATGATGGAACATTATATAGCACTACTTGCAATGGAGCGTTTATAAACTGGAATCCTTACATGAATTTTTTTTTTTTTTTTGCCTTATACACATTCACGGATACTGAAGTTTTTATTTATGCATACTACAGAGAGAAGAACATGAATAGCCTATGGACAGGGCAGGACATGTGCGTCTTAACAGAGCTAACGTAGTAATTTGACGCCCATCCTTCTCGTAAACAATCTGTGTGATTTGGGGACTAGATACATCCCACAACTGCCGCTGTACCACGCTGCGACAGTGTTGTCCACGTTAAGGTACACGTGCCATATGCAGAAACCGGGTCTTTTCTGAGCACGGTGGAGACTTAAGTCGGCGCGTTGCAAGTTAAGTGTCACGGCTCATATGACGAAGACCTTAGAGCGCAAATGGTTTCCGGGAATACTGGACGCAAATGTCACCGATTTTTGTGTGGCGGAAAGTTTCCAAATATCCAATCTATTAAATCTGGTCTTAATTTGTAAGGTTTGAGGTGCAAATGTCTTCTTAATACACGCCAAACAGTCACATGCGGTTTGCCCAGTTTGCGAGTACATCACTGCGTCGATTTGTGCAACACTGTTAAACTTTGCGTCACTTGCGCTACGACGTCATCAGACGCTGGTAGTCGATCTGTGAATTTGTTGTGGTTTATCAAGCACCCAGTTTCAATAAAATACGCCGCTCGTAATTGACAGGCATACTGGGAAGATCTTTACCGTACTCGCTACGAAAATTACGTTGCATAGTTCTCTCAGACATTGAAATTTCAAACCAAACCTCACAGCGGACAAACTGGGGAAGCAGTGAGGGCAGCCATCTTTGGAACTGTTACTATCGCTAGTGCGTGTGATGGTGTGATTAGATATTAACAGCGTACGTTAGTTAAAACTCGATCTCTTTCCGTAGAAAATTACGCCAAGTCTTTAAGTAATATGAATAACTTTGAATTATGAATGTTGTAGCTGGCCGGAGTGACCGAGCGGCTCTAGACGCTACAGTCTGGAACCGCGCGACCGCTACGGTTGCAGGTTCGAATCCTGCCTCGGTCATGGATGTGTGTGGTGTCCTTAGGTTAGTTAGGTTTAAGTAGTTCTAAGTTCTAGGGGACTGATGACCTCAGAAGTTAAGTCCCATAGTGCTCAGAGCCATTTTATGAAAGTTGTAAAGTCGTTTTAGAAACACCCTGTACGGTCGGTCAAAATTTCTTCCGTTAGTTGATTTGTAAACGGCGTCAACCGAACAGGCAGCTACTAAATTTGGTTTAAGATGACGATCTCGAGTACGGAGGAATGTTTTATGGACTGCTGCAAACCAGGTAATGACCCACGGGAAAATCAATTCATAGTGACAATGTCAATGTACCCCCAAAGTATAGGGCATGGTTAAATGTCTAAAATCACAAGGTCAGCCTAAAAATCCCTGGGAAAGCAATATTGCGCAACAGGCAAGAATAGACTAGACTGCGTCTGTGCGTACAGCCTCTGGCTCTTCGCCAAACCATTACAGTAAAATTCTTACTGCGTCGCTGGCGACTAGCCTCCGCGTTTGGAAGTGACTTAAAAATACAGAGACGAGGTCGCAGGATCACGTGGGTCGAACGTTTCTTCCGCGAGCTGAGTCGGCCGACGTGAGCAGACGCATGGGCAGATCGCTTCCAGCAGGAAGGTGACCCGGCGGCGCAGTCATGTGACCTGATGTTACTGGCCAAGAGAGCCAGCCACGCTCTGCTAACATCCTCGGCTTGTGTCCACCTTATCTCATCCCAGGCGCGGCGTGCTGCACGTCACGTACCTACGACCATCTCGTTCACTACGTGCTTACTGCCGACCTCGGTTATGCGACAGGCACGAAAGCCCTCGCTTCTCGTTAGCAACTATATCCGAGGTTGAAAACTTTCCTCGCTGCAGTCGTGAGTTTATTCTCGGTTTCACGCGTCTTAATTCCATCACAGGAACTGCTCTTCCACATTACGAGTATCAGGGCTGTAGTGGTCAAGAGATTCCCGCCCCCCCCCCCCCCGCTCCACCCAGCTACCCTCCCCCCTTATGTTGCTGTGAAGTGTGACTAATTTCAGAGCTGCTCTCCCTCTCTCCTCCATCTTCCCTCTCTCTGCCTCCCAGTCTCCTCTCTCTCTCACTCACTCTCTCTCTCCCTCCTCCCCCTCTCTTCCCCTGCTTTCTCCGTATCTCTCTCTGTGTGTGTCCGTCTGCCTATGTGTTTTTCGAGATCTAATTACACTACTGGCCATTAAAATTGCTACACCACTAAGATGACATGCTGCAGACGTGAAATTTAACCGATAGGAAGAACATGCTGTGATATGCAAATGATTAGCTTTTCAGAGCATTCACACAAGGTTGGCGCCGGTGGCGACACCTACAACCTGCTGACATGAGGAAAGTTTACAACCGATTTCTCATACACAAACAGCAGTTGACCGGCGTTGCCTGGTGAAACGTTGTTGTGATGCCTCGCGTAAGGGGAAGAAATGCGAACCATCACGTTTCCGACTTTGATAAAAGTCGGCTTGTAGCCTATCGCGATTGCGGTTTATCGTATCGCGACATTGCTGCTCGCGTTGCTAGAGATCCAATGACTGTTAGCAGAATATGGAACCGATGGGTTCAGGAGGGTAATACGGACCGCCGTGCTGGATCCCAACGGCCTCGTATCACTAGCAGTCGAGATGGCAGGCATTTCATCTGCATGGCTGTAACGGTTCGTGCAGCCACGTCTCGATCCCTGAGTCAACAGATGGGGACATTTGCAAGACAACAACCGTCTGCACGAACAGTTCGACGAGGTTTGTAGCAGCATGGACTATCAGCTCGGAGACCGTGGCTGCGGTTACCCTTGACGCTGCATCACGGACAGGAGCGCATGCGATGGCGTAGTCAAAGACGAACCCGCTTGCACGAATGGCAAAACGTCATTTTTTCGGATGAATCCAGGTTCTGTTTACAGCATCATGATGGTCGCATCCGTGTTTGGTGACATCGCGGTGAACGCACATTGGAAACGTGTATTCGTCATCGCCATACTGCCGTATCACCCGGCGTGATGGTATGGGGTGCCATCGGTTAGACGTCTCGGTCACCTCTTGTTCGCATTGACGGTACTTTGAACAGTGGACGTTACATTTCAGATGTGTTACGACTCGTGGCTCTACCCTTCATTCGATCCCTGCAAAACACTGCATTTCAGCAGGATAATGCACGACCGCATGTTGCAGGTCCGGTACGGGCCTTTCTGGATACAGAAAATGTTTGACTGATGTCCTGGCCAGCACCTTCTCCAGATCCCTCACCAACTGAAAACGTCTGGTCAATGGTGACCGAGCAAATGGCTCGTCACAATACGCCAGTCACTACTCTTGATGAACTGTGCTACCGTGTTGAAGCTGCATGGGCAGCTGTACCTGTACAATCCATCCAAGCTCTGTTTGACTCAATGCCCAGGCGTATCTAGGCCGTTATTACGGCCAGAGGTGGTTGTTCTGGGTACTGATTTCTCAGGATCTATGCACCCAAATTGCGTGAAAATGTAATCACATGTCAGTTCTAGTATAATATATTTGTCCAATGAATACCCGTTTATCATCTGCATTTCTTGTTGGTGTAGCAATTTTAATGGCCAGTAGTGTATGTGTAATTGAAATGACGAACTACGAACCCCGCTAACAATAACGTAGAATCTCATACCCACAATTCCTATAGATAAACTCTCGTGGCCGTAGGCTGTCCAGTGTTTCAGGCCGACGACTGTTCGATAACAGGCGTCAGTACATCGTGGTATGTGATTTACTTTGTATTATAATGACAAGATTCAGTGCTACAGTTTGAAAGGTCTGTATATGAGCCATTTCATAATCTTGCACTACAATTTATCTTCATTTTCCATGTCTTCCGCCTTGAATCTCATTGAGTGGAGTAGAACTGTCGTCAGTGATAAGTCCCACTTCGAACTGACTCCCGTTAACCAGCGAAGACGCGTCTGAAGGCGCCCCGGACAGTGGTGGGATACAACTTGACTGTCGCCTGCCATACCGCCCGATAACCAGGAGTGATTGTCTCGGGCGCCATTTCGTGTTTTAGTGGGACGCTTTTGGCTGTCAATGGCGGCAGCCTTCAGTACGTCGATGATATTCTATGCCCCATTTTGTAGCCCTTTATGGCAAGCCATCCGGGCCTTACTTTTCAGCAAGGTTATGCCCGCCCGCACACGACGAGATTCTCTACAGGTTGTGTTCACGCTTGACAAACCCTACCTTGGATCTCTCCCCATTTGAGGACGTTTGGAGCATTATGGGCAGAGCCCTCCAACCAGCTCGGAATTTTGACCATCTAATGCGCCAGTTGGACAGAATTTGGAACGATATCGTTCAGGAGGAAATCCAACAGCTCCGTCAATCAATGCCAACCCGAAGCCGAATAACTGCTAGAATAAGGGTCAGATGTGGACAGAGGTGGACCTACGGAATATTGAGTTTGTGAAGCTCTCTATCTTGAACAAATTGAAACATCCCCTTAGAAAATTGATGAATTACTGTGCTGATAAACCTCTTACGTTATTCGATTTTCAAACAGCTGAACACAACTGGACGTACTCAGACATTTCTCTCTTTAGTTATTCTGATCAACACTAAACTGACACACAATATTTTTAGCGCAACGCAATCAGACTTTCAAAAATCCCTACAAAAGAATGGCCCTGACTAACAATAACATATACCTTTCATGAATCACTTACCTTACAAAAATCTTCGTTACTCGAACTACTGCAATACAGCGAACGCCAATACTGCCAGCTACATAAAAGATTCTAACTACTGAAGGCACTAACTACTCATAGGCATATTTAGCAAAAGAAAGATTTTGATAGAGAACAAACAATGTATTTACCTTAATAATGGTTCAAATGGCTCTGAGCACTATGGGACTCAACTGCTGTGGTCACAAGTCCCCTAGAACTTAGAACTACGTAAACCGAACTAACCTAAGGACATCACACACATCCATGTCCGAGGCAGGATTCGAACCTGCGACCGTAGCGGTCGTGCGGTTCCAGACTGTAGCGCCTTTAACCGCTCGGCCACTTCGGCCGGCTCCTTAATAATGTTCAAAAGTCATTATATATATATATATATATATATATATATATATATATATATATATATATATATATATATCAGTTCATGATATACATTATTACAAATTTACTCTTTCTGATAGACACACGTCGAGATCGTCCGCTCTCAAAATTCTGCCATCTCTCTCCCCACATCCACCACTGCTGGCGACTAACCTCCAACTGCGCAACGCCACGCGCTGTTCACATCCAACTGCCCAACACTACAATAGAAAATATTCCAACAATGCAAACCAGCCACAGACTGCACACAGCACAGCCAGTGATTTTCCTACAGAGCGCTACGTGGCGTTACCAACAAAAAAAAGCTAAACAGCCTACTTACAAAATCATTCAGTTTTTATGAAATTGTAGTCATTTGTTTGTCTGTACATCTATATCACATCCACTGATTTCTGTCCCATTCGGATAATTCGGTGTATTTTTGTAATAGTTCGATTTTATAAGCAATTGCTTTGTTTAGCCAGAACTTAGGTTTGTGGGAGTGGGGTTGGTTGGTTGTTTTGGGGAAGGAGACCAGACAGCGTGGTCATCGGTCTCATCGGATTAGGGAAGGATGGGGAAGGAAGTCGGCCGTGCCCTTTCAGAGGAACCATCCCGGCATTTGCCTGGAGTGATTTAGGGAAATCACGGAAAACCTAAATCAGGATGGCCGGACGCGGGATTGAACCGTCGTCCTCCTGAATGCGAGTCCAGTGTCTAACCACTGCGCCACCTCGCTCGGTGGGAGTGGGGTGTGGAAGTTATGTCAGGTCTGAGGGTTCGTGTTTCTCAGTGTGAATGTGCGTGTGCTTGGGTTTATTGTATAGTTCTGTTCGTCTGTTTCCTCAGTTTTATTCATATTGTGTAATTTCTATCCCCTATTACGTGTGTCTACCTTCGTTCTATCCCACGTGTTCACAGATGGTTTGGAGAGCCTTCGGTTCTCGGAATCTGTTTCTTCTTGCAGTTACCAGATGGCTGTAATTAATGTCAGCTACTGACGGAGGTCCAGGTTGGCTGTGATTATCACATGGCAGCGAAACTTGGTCAATGGCGGCCGAGCAACTGGCTCGTCACAATACGCCAGTCACTACTCTCGATGAACTGTGCTACCGTGTTGAAGCTGCATGGGCAGCTGTACCTGTACAATCCATCCAAGCTCTGTTTGACTCAATGCCCAGGCGTATCAAGGCCGTTATTACGACCAGAGGTGGTTGTTCTGGTTACTGATTTCTCAGGATCTATGCACCTAAATTGCGTGAAAATGTAATCACATGTCAGTTCTAGTATAACATATTTGTCCAATGAATACCCATTTATCATCTGCATTTCTTCTTGTTGTAGCAATTTAATGGCCAGTAGTGTAATTCTTCTTCACTTTCACTTAGGATAGCAATGTCATCAGCGAATCGTATCATTGATATCCTTTCACCGTGAATTTTAATTCCACTCCTGAACCTTTCTTTTATTTCCATCGTTGCTTCTTCGATGTACAGCTTGAACGGTAGGGTTGAAAGACTACATCCCTGTCTTACACCCTTCTTAATCCGAGCGCTTCGTTCTTGGCCCTCTACTCTCATTATTCCATCTTGTCTCTTGTACATATTGTATATTACCCGTCTCTCTCCCGCTATAAGTTACCTCTATTTTTCTCAGAATTTCGAACATCTTGTACCATTTTACGCTGTCGACCGCTTTGTCCAGATCGAAAAATCCTATGAACGGTCTTGATTTTTCTTTAGTCTTGCTTTCATTATCAACCACAGTGTGGTCGTGCGGTTCTAGGCGCTACAGTCTGGAACCGAGCGACCGCTACGGTCTCAGGTTCGAATCCTGCCTCGGGCATGGATGTGTGTGATGTCCTTAGGTTAGTTAGGTTTAATTAGTTCTAAGTTCTAGGCGACTGATGACCTCAGAAGTTAAGTCGCATAGTGCTCAGAGCCATTTGAACCATTTGAACCACAGTGTCAGAATTTTACAGGTTCATTTTCAAGCCTCGCCTACTGCGGCCGCACTGACATTTCCTGATCGTTGTATTAAACATCGAAGTGGCAAGCACATGCTTTATAGGTGTTCGACGCAGAGTGAATGCCACAATCCACACATGCCTCTTACCGTGTTTGATTTTGACTTGGTAAGGGGCATGTGTGGATTGTGGCATTCACTCTGCGGCGAACACCTATAAAGCATGTGCTTGCCACTTCGATGTTTAATATAACGATCAGGCACTGCCAGTGCAGCATCAGTAGGCCAGTCCTGAAGATAAACCTGTAAGTTCGAAACTATTCGCCTAATATAAATGCTGCAACTATTGACAGAATCGTTAATAAAGGCTTTAAGGAGTTCTTATTCTTATTGTCTTTTAATATAAAGAACATAGCTTGTGAGATATTCATACGTAGTGGCCTTATGTTCAGAATTGCTCCGGTAAGATCATTAATGACAAGTATGTTTTCGTGCATCTACTATTTGCATCTTTGTTTGATGTAATTCTTGATAGTAATACGGCTGGTAATTCTGTTATTTAAGGACATGGCGTGTCTTATTGTAATGCTGAAACCGCAGCCAGTAAAATGCAGATGAAATTACAGTTGACGATGTTTCTAACATTTTTAAGAATTATCATATTCTTTGCAATTTATATCCTGTCACTCTGCGTCATCAGCAATGATGGGCGCATCTTTCATAGTGCTAGTCGCTTGTGCCTGCACACGGTCAGAAAAACCACTAAACGACCGTTGGTCGAAAATCTCGGCATGCGCACAAGCAGGAGAAACATGTTAAGAAGTGGCCGTGAAAAGCTACAGCATTTGATGAATTATGTATTTGTTTAAAGAGAAACTGCCAACGGCACCGAGAACTGCAGATCAACAGTTAAATACGCAAGGCACTAGGCAGCGGCGAAGGTCGTACGTATACGCGCAAGCGTCTGTGAATGACTTACATTTCTCCTCTACCATATTCCGCGAGGCGTAGAAAGTGGTACCTCGACGGCTGTCCCCGTCACCTTGCAATTTCTGACGTAATACCGCCGTCTACAACGACCTCCTAGGGTGAGTTCCCTCCGGTACGGCGGAGTGCGAGTCGCGGAAGTACTTGCACATGCGGTCGTAATTCTTCCTACTCGCAACTTTCACGGCGACGCGCGTATCTGAGCTGTCCGCTCGGGATCCGCGCCATTCAAGCAGGCTCGCGCAGAGCCGCGGGTTGCGACACTGGATCCCGTTTACAAACTGTGACTGCAGAGGAGGCCGTATCAAAATTTAGAAGCGCAATTTATTCACCTGTCACCGCCCGGCTCGTTCTCCCGTCGACCTCGGCAGTAAATTGTAATTATTTTTTACTGTGGCGCTGACAACTGCGCCGACGATAAAAATCTACAGTCACGCTCCGAAGCGGGCAGCACGAGGTGGACACCGAAACCACGAAAAAATAGAAAGAAAGCGGCCGACTTATAAATAACCACATGCTGGTAGAGACACTGGCGCCGGAGGGCGGCAGGAAGTGAAGTTTGACTCGCGGAGAGAAGCGAATTAACGAAGACGAGAGGACCACGGAAATGAGGCTCGGAAACTCGCGCAATCTGCGTTGCAGATGCATTTGCGAGGGGCATTCAATAAGTGCTGCAACACATATTTTTGCTCGGCCAGTATCGATTTTAAAAAACTGCGAAACTTCGACCATAGATACTAGTAGACCGGCCTTGCTGTGCAGAAGCTATAGGGATGGTGTGGCTCCAACATAAACCACGTGACTGTTGGCAAAACGTGGCGGGATATCATATCAGCGGTCTACCATCCTATGTTTGTATCGTATTTTACCCACATTTCTCAATTGACTGCCAAACGCTTCCAACAAAAATTACTTTTTTATTTGCGAAAAATTATGTCAGAACTACATTTGACCTAGATTTGTTCACAGTACAATTTATAAAATCTAACAAATACATCGAACGCCCCTCTGGTGGGCAGCGGGACGAAATTACTATAAAATATCGAAATTACTATAAAATATCAATTAAAGTAAAATGTCGTTAAAATTCTTTTAAACGGTAAGAGTGGGCTCGTGTCAAAACTTTAAACATTGGATTCGCCGCGTTTTGAGCTCTAGTCACTTATAAAAGAAAATGGGATATGGGAATTATGTCAACTATAGGTGCCAAAATCGTCGACTTTAGGAGCAGGTACATTTTAGATTATCAATTTTAGGTGCACTTCAGAGGTTCACTTCCTACTATTTTTACAAGAGTTTCAACTATCAGTATAAAAAAAAATGATATTTTAAATGAAAGGTGAGACTTCAAAGTTTCAGAAAATAATTTTGGAGCCTACATTTACTTAATAGTATTAGAAGGTAGAAAAAAATTCTCTTCATGTGTCGACTGTAGGTACTCTTACCTTATTATAATCTCACTTGTATATACAAAAAGGCGCGTGTGTGCAGATGGCTTAAAGTTTTTCCGTTTCAGGGCCTGTATCCAAAGCTGCCTTCGGTTTTCATCCTTAGGGAACCTATGAGTAGGAACGAGAAACAGTTATACTTACTTCTGTAACCGAATTATCACAGATACTTTCTAAAATGTAATATGAGTCTGACTTTACAGGCACCACTTTCAACACTTTAATCTACGTGATACTCTATTTCAAGTGTAAAAAACATATAAAAGTCACCTCAGCAAATTTCAATAAACGCATCTGCACTATCATAGAAACACTTACACGTGAAATGTAATGCCATTTCCCCCGACAAAACGCCGAGTACAGCCATAAATGCAACACGAAACAACCATGCTTTGCCAACATTCACGTGACTTTAGCCCAGAGATATTGGAGCCACGAAAATGACATCAGGGCCAGTCTATTATATTTATGGTCGAAGGAAAAGTACTATAATATTCGCGCTACAACCCCAATAGTCTCATCAATTTCCAATAGGTGGCAGCGCTATACGTAGCCTTCAAAATGGCGCCTAACGGACGCGCGTTCCAAGCAGAGAAGTGTCACTGAGTTTCTTTTGGTGGAATACCAGGCCATTGCGGATATTCACAGGCGCTTATAGTATGTCTGCGGATATCTGGCAGTGAACAAAAGCAATCTGGCAGTGAACAAAAGCACGGTGAGGCATTAGGATAGGCGTCTGTCATTATTGCAACAAGGTCGCGCAAAACCTATACAATCTCCCGTGTGCAATGCAATGCTCACAGCTGTGATTCTTGCAATTCTGGAACGTGCGGACAGTCTCATTTGGGGTGATAAAGGGATCACAATCTAACACCTAGCAGCAGCACCGGACGTCTCTGATGGTAGCGCTGACTCGTCCACTAGTTGCGGTGCTCAAGGCTGGGTGCATTCCGCGGGAAACAGTACGTGGATGATGGGGAAACATTGACGCAGCAAGAGGCTGGAGTGATGCCATGCGGACATACACGACCTCACAGTAAGGTGAGATAAGGCCGTCGCAGTGAACTGAGATTGTTTTGAATAAGAGGGTTTTGTAGCCAAAAGAGTGTGCAGTAATACGGTGTATCAGAATCCTGGATAAAACAAAGCCGCTTTCAGAAAAAAAGTACTGCATTGCTTATTGAATGCTCCTCGTAGTTACAGTTCTTTGCGACAAACTTCCGCTACCGACCTCTTCGTCGAAAATTGTGGCCGAACATTATTATATGCTCAGGGTACAAACTGAATCTGAAACAATGTAGGTTGATTCCTGAACACTGTCGGCGGGACAAAGCCCTACAGTATGTTTCACAAATAATTTTACAAACTTTAACGACAGGTTACTTGCTTCAGAACAAGAAAAAACGATAAACACGTTATATAAAAGACCTATGAGCGTTTGTTCATCTTCAATAATCTGAAACAAATCCCTTCTACTGCAGGTTCTTTGATTTCCATGTTTTGGGATGAGATACCATGGACCAAAACAAAAAAAGCGTCATGTAAACATGCGCTCTAAAAAAGGCATACCCAAAGACCCACGAGTACTTGGACATCTTCGCTAGTGTGAAACGCATCTCTTCTAATGAACAAATGGCCGTGAGTTTTAGAGCACATGCTTACTTGACATACACCTACTTCCAAAACGTGGAAAGCAAAAATCTTGCGGCAAAAAAGATTTATTTCACAGAATCGAAGATGAACAAGTGCCCATAACTCTTAAGATATGCATTTTGGAGCTCATGTTTACTAGACTTCTTTCTTGCTTTGATGTATGGTACCTGTCCCCGAAGCTTGTAAAAGCATCTTTGAAAAACCCAACATCACAGACGGGAAAAAATGTTAGACCGTGAATCACCAGTCCGCTATTTATCAAACTTCGTGGATATGTTTATCACATTGTAACGGATGTTAAATGATTAAACTTTCATATCCTTCAAAACTGATATCCATCATCTACACCATTGAAAAGGTGACCTCCAGTGCACAAGTCTATTCTAGCATTCTTTGTGGCACGGAAACCAACAGCCCGCGAAAGTCATCTTGAAGAATTTCTTTCAATGCCTCGAACACACGTGCATCAGTTCATGAGGATTGCTGGCTTGAAGCTGGCGTGGAAGTATATGTCTCACCATCGCAGCCCAGATGCACATATTGGGGGATTACGAAGGCCTGTTAAATATCCACACTTTCCTCAAGACGTTTTGAACTGCAGTGTGCGGTGCTTCATGATCCTCGTGGAATACTCCGCTTCGTACTGTCGTCATGAAAGGCTTGACAACAGGATATATCATTGTTGCCATTGACTGCCAATCATTTAGCTTCGCTTCAGCAAATACCAGGTCCTGTCGTCAGCCTCAGGAGCTCCATACACAATGATTCCAGGAGTCGGTGAGGTGTGGGTCTTGAGAATCGTTGCTTCTCATTATCTTTCATCAGGTGTCATACAGACGCAATGGCGTTGATCTGACCATCACAAACAAAAACAGGACTCGTCGCTGAACATCAAAGAATGCCACTCAATGATTCCGTGAACTCTGGTGCTACACTGTGTTAAGTCTCTGTTGTCTGTGGTATAGCACCTGTGGCAAACAGGGCATAGTAATTCGAGATCTCAATCCAGATGCCAATAATCTGTTTTAGTTTATTCATCTGAGGCCGCCAACAATCCTACTATCCTCTCGTGGTGTAGTCCTTCTTGAAGGACCCCTTCTCGCCAGATCCGTTGTCCTAAATCAGTCTCGTCAGCAGTCGTTCTGCAGTCATTGGACCAAGCCAACTATTTGTACGACCTTTCAGTATAATGCCATCATGTCCTTCGCGCCAATGATTGGACCTTTCTTGGAGTCCGAAATATGGCAATAAGATGCATGTTCATATTATTTGAGAATGTTGTGTTGCGGTTTACACACCGAAAGTTTCACTAACGTTAGACATAGTGAGTAGCCGTCATGTAATCACACAGTTCACCTGTAGGAATATTTCTTTCTGTACTGAAAACAGTCTCGCACAAGGATGAACTTCTAATCACCATATCACACAGGCATGGAAATATTGGTGTATCAGGTCGACAACATTCGGTCGAGGTGCTGAGAAGGAAATTTGTGTTTTGATCTTAACATGAGTTGTATCGTCATATAGTACAGATAGGAGACATCGGCAGGTAATGTCAACAGTCGCAATTGAGCAAGCAGAAATTTATTTAAAAACATCTATACTTAATGTTTCGTACAAATAGTGACAAATGTCGTAAGTGTTTTATCGACATAAATAAATACTGGTAATTATTATTAATACGAAACTTTTATTTTTTGTTTAATTGCACATTGTGTGTTTGGTTTTAGGAAATTAACTGAAAGCTATGTTGGAAATTTAAAATATTGTAAATGTAGATACTAGTACGGAAGTCGATGTAACTATTGATAGGTACTGTTGTTGGGGAGGTTGGAGACTATGGAGGCGTGGAAGTCGATATACATGCGTAAACGGCGATCTGAAAAAAAAATTTTTTCGACTTCTCGTGCAAAATGATCCAAGAAATACGTAACTAACTAAGTAACTAACTAATTATTTAATTAACTCATTAACTATGAGGATTTGTAGAAGTTTTAATTGGAATAGTGATAAAAGTGACTGAGGTATGTACGCAAAGAAGACCACGAATTCCAAGTTTTGTCTAATGTTGTCAAAGTGAATCAGAGATTGTGATGGCATCAGCTTCACATTCAAATTGTTTTGAGAAAATTTTATTTTATTCACGTCGATGTCTTTTTTTTTTTTTTTTTGCAGTGGTTCTTGATTTCCTCATAATTTTTGCAAAGAACTAGTACTGACAAGGACTCACGTGTATTATGTGTGTGCTTTTTTATATTGATCAATTTCACTGTATTGATTGTGCAGGGCGAAGGGATGTTAATTTTCATTTTCGTAATGTTACTGCGCTGACTGTTTAAGCCGTGTAGCTGTTGTTGAACGTGTGATAATCAAAGCGTCAACTTCGACTGGTAACTTGACTGTTGACGATAATGATCTTCATTTAGGGACACGGTAAAGCCGTTCAAACCGTAATCTAATTTGAGTAATAATCTAATTTTGGTAATACATCACTCTAATTTAAAGAAGCATCAGGATACTTTTATAGCATTTCTTAATCCAAAGACAGCATCAAGAAATGCATAGAGGAATAAAATTTATGAAATTTTGAGACGAATGGGTATAATATCGACAGTCTGGGAGGAAAGAATAATGTGCGTTGACAAAAATCATTTCTGTGTAATAAAAGCGGACCATCAAGAAAGGAAGTTCATTTTAGGAAAATAATCTTGCGGGTTACTGCCACATTTGTTGAACTTACGTGTCGAAGAATCAGTGTAGGAAATTAAGAGTTGAGGAAACAAGAGACAGAGGTAAAGTACGGACGGGACAGGTACGAATGTTAAGCTCAACAAACGACAACCGTCCTGCTGCCGAAAGTAAGAAAGACGAACAATATCCGCTAACTGAAATGGACACATTCATATCACAGAATATGGATCGACGACAAACAAAGCTAAGACGACAGTAAAAAGGGAAGAGATACTTGCTTAACATTAAAATTGGAGAAAGCACAGTTGCAGAACCTTTTCTTTTTTCATGAAGTGGCTGATGTTAATGGACAATCACAAATATAGTTTAAAACACTGCACCCCTTATTTACACACTTCTGTGACGTTCCTTATGACGCTGTGTGAACTGAAACGAAAACTTAATTACTCTCTCCCTATAAGGGTGGAGAATACGTGTGAATTATTATGTCCCCGACTTGAAGTATTGAGATAGCCAGACGTTGAAGTCCTTTGACGCAGTTGATATCTATAATTAACCTTAATGAGCAAAGTTTATCATTAATGACCAGTTGGGAGGAAAACAATGAGAGAATTGATGAAGCCATACTTGTGGATGAATGTCGTTGTCAGAATTCTTAAATGTTTTGAATTTACGAGTAGTAATGAACAGCTTATAGTCAAAATCATGGTGTCGGTGAGTCGCACATCGCTCATTGTTACTTCGTTTCGGCGGTTCCATCTCAAAATCCAATGCGCCTTGCCAATTTCTTTAATAATTTCCGAAGTGTCCTGTGTTATTATTTTGTGGTTGTTCCGTATTTCTATGTCCCTCTTCCCGTACTGGAGCGCGAGTGTCCTCTGAAGTATGTAATTCTTGTATTACTTGTGCCAACTGTTCTTGTACTTCCCGGATTTCTCTTTTATACTGAGTATTGATTTGATTTTGATTTTGTTTGAATTTTCTAATTTGTTCATACTCTTCAGTGTCCGTGAAGGCTACAGGTCTTGTGTCATTCAGATCATCATCTACCTTTGTAGATAAGTTAGTGAACCGATCTGAAAGTTTGGCTACTTTCTCCGTTAGTGAAATTATTTCCTCTGTGTGTATTTCCGAACCAAGTTTCAGAGTGTCCATTTGTGTTGAAATCGTATCTACTGTGTCTTTTAAGATTTCCTGAGTTTTTGCAAGTTGCATAACCGAATCGGCAGATGCAGCTGAGTCAATTTTAGCTTGCAAGATGTCGTGATTTTCATGAACAATAGTTTGCAGTTCCTTTATGGCTGCTTCGTGATTCTGTAATGCATTTTCATGACACGAAAAAATAGGTTGGAAATGCTCACAAATTTGTGTTTTTACGTCGCTACAGACTTTTTGACATTTCGATTCGATTTTATGTAACTCAGTAGTTAAATCTTCACGTGTTTGTTCAAGCGTGGTGTGAAGATTTTGTTCCATTGGGTCCAACTTTTGAAGATTTTGTCCCATTTGTTTCTGATTTTGTTCAAGCGTTGTGTCTAACTTTTGAAGATTTTGTTCCATTGTGTCTAACTTTTGTAGCCTTTGTCCCATTTGTTGCATTAACTGTAATAACAATGCACTGGTGTCTGAAACATATTCCTCAGTCCTATTCGGCAATGCATTTGAACCGGCAATTTTCGCATTTTGAAAAGCAGAAAATGTGTCTTGAGTCATTTGAGAAAACGGTGAGAACCGAAAACCTGAGTCTACAGTATTTGCAATATTGTGTCCTGTCATTTCGGAATCCTGAGGCGAGCTGTTGCCGACCGATCGATCGATAATGCTTCCCTGATCACTAATTGTTTCACTGTCTACACCATTATTTCCCGCCCGCTCCATTTCCCTATGCACAATTACCAAATTACTACTTTGAACATTAGTTAATTCATTACACGGTGGCGCTAACACACTGCTTTCGTCTTCACTGTCATGTCTCAGTTTACTTTGGAGCCTAGTATTACGTTTTTCACACGTCATTATTGTCACAATATTTCACACGACAACACAGAAAAACACAATTTGAAGAGCAAAACAAGAAAACACATTAACATAACATTGAAAATAATATCTCGTTAATTGCAAGCGCAGCTGCGAAATACTTGGTGCAAATCTACATGCATGCCACAACTGTTTTACTGTACAAGAAGGAAAAACTACAACTACAAAGGAAATTCTCTCTACAATTACGCGCTAGCAATAAACAAAGGCTGCACTAATTACACAAACTACAAGAACAAAATCAGAAGATTCCAGTGAGGTACCCTTGGCTAAGGGTCGACACATGAAACGTCCCCTTTTGAAAAATTATATACGACTGTGCTTAGACTGACACACAATGTTTTTAGCGCAACGCAATCTGACTTTCAAAAATCCCTACAAAAAAATGGCCCTGACTAACATTAACCTATGCGTTTCACAAATCGCTTACCTCACAAAAATCTTGGTTACTCGATCTACTGCAATACAGCGAGAGCCACTACTGCCAGCTAAATAAAAGATTCAAACTACGGAAGGCACGAACTACTGATAGGCATAGTTGGCAAATGAAAGATTTTGATAGAGAACAAATGATGTATTTACCTTAATAGTCATAATATACGCTCCTGGAAATTGAAATAAGAACACCGTGAATTCATTGTCCCAGCAAGGGGAAACTTTATTGACACATTCCTGGGGTCAGATACATCACATGATCACACTGACAGAACCACAGGCACATAGACACAGGCAACAGAGCATGCACAATGTCGGCACTAGTACAGTGTATATCCACCTTTCGCAGCAATGCAGGCTGCTATTCTCCCATGGAGACGATCGTAGAGATGCTGGATGTAGTCCTGTGGAACGGCTTGCCATGCCATTTCCACCTGGCGCCTCAGTTGGACCAGCGTTCGTGCTGGACGTGCAGACCGCGTGAGACGACGCTTCATCCAGTCCCAAACATGCTCAATGGGGGACAGATCCGGAGATCTTGCTGGCCAGGGTAGTTGACTTACACCTTCTAGAGCACGTTGGGTGACACGGGATACATGCGGACGTGCATTGTCCTGTTGGAACAGCAAGTTCCCTTGCCGGTCTAGGAATGGTAGAACGATGGGTTCGATGACGGTTTGGATGTACCGTGCACTATTCAGTGTCCCCTCGACGATCACCAGTGGTGTACGGCCAGTGTAGGAGATCGCTCCCCACACCATGATGCCGGGTGTTGGCCCTGTGTGCCTCGGTCGTATGCAGTCCTGATTGTGGCGCTCACCTGCACGGCGCCAAACACGCATACGACCATCATTGGCACCAAGGCAGAAGCGACTCTCATCGCTGAAGACGACACGTCTCCATTCGTCCCTCCATTCACGCCTGTCGCGACACCACTGGAGGCGGGCTGCACGATGTTGGGGCGTGAGCGGAAGACGGCCTAACGGTGTGCGGGACCGTAGCCCAGCTTCATGGAGACGGTTGCGAATGGTCCTCGCCGATAACCCAGGAGCAACAGTGTCCCTAATTTGCTGGGAAGTGGTGGTGCGGTCCCCTACGGCACTGCGTAGGATACTACGGTCTTGGCGTGCATCCGTGCGTCGCTGCGGTCCGGTCCCACGTCGACGGGCACGTGCACCTTCCGCCGACCACTGGCGACAACATCGATGTACTGTGGAGACCTCACGCCCCACGTGTTGAGCAATTCGGCGGTACGCCCACCCGGCCTCCCGCATGCCCACTATACGCCCTCGCTCAAAGTCCGTCAACTGCACATACGGTTCACGTCCACGCTGTCGCGGCATGCTACCAGCGTTAAAGACTGCGATGGAGCTCCGTATGCCACGGCAAACTGGCTGACACTGACGGCGGCGGTGCACAAATGCTGCGCAGCTAGCGCCATTCGACGGCCAACACCGCGGTTCCTGGTGTGTCCGCTGTGCCGTGCGTGTGATCATCGCTTGTACAGCCCTCTCGCAGTGTCCGGAGCAAGTATGGTGGGTCTGACACACCGGTGTCAATGTGTTCTTTTTTCCATTTCCAGGAGTGTATATAGCAGTTCATGACATCCAGTCTTACCAGTCTTACAAATTTCAAAACTCCGCCATCTCTCTCCCCGCATCCACCACTGCTGGCGGCTCACCTCCAACTGCGCAACGCTACGCGCTGTTCACATCCAGCTGCCCAACACTACAATGGCAGACAACAATGCAAACTAGCCACAGACTGCACACAGCACAGCCAGTGATTTTCATACAGAGCGCTACGTAACGTTGCCAATAAGAAAACATAAACAGCCTACTTACAGGTCTTGTCGGGATACACCGTCAATAAGGTGAACGGTTGCTCGAAACATGCGCTGCGCCGCGGACGCTGGCCGATGGAGGCAAGGATATGCTATGCTGGACATATACTTGATATTGCATGCGATCTACCGTTTCGATCGAAGCCATCATGGGAACTGTGGCCTACGCGAACATTTTCGCGGATCACGTGCACCCCGTCATGTAATTCCCGACGGCGATGGCTGAGGCGTGCGCGGCTAGTGTTCATCCCGTTTATTGTTTGTCATCTTCTCTTACGGTACTGCCGCCTCGTTTTCTTATTCCATTTACTGGCCTCACTAACTTCCTGCCTTACCTGCCCGTGAGTGGCAGCAGCAGCGCTTATCGATAACCGCATTGTCGGACCATCTCTGGAGCGACCGATAGTACTTCCGGGTCTTCGTGTCTGGATTTGTGTTGGGAGCTCACTCCAGGCGCAGCAGCAGTGGAATCCGGACGCGCCAGCAGTGAAGTCGAGGACGGTGCGCCTGTGAGGTGCGGACAGCCAGTGCTCGCCGACCGCTGGCGTCATTGGCTATCCACACCTAACTGGCGCTCCGTCCCAGACTTCACTGCTGCTGCGACCCGACTGACCTCTCGACAGGCGACGATCCGGAAATACTATCGGTCGCTCCAGAGATGGTACGACAGTGCACTTATCGATAAGCGCTGCTGCTGCCACTCACGGGCAGGTAAGGCAAGACTATAACTTTCCACTTTTTACAGTGGCTTGAGGAGTATGTCAATGAAGCCACGTTTACATCTTGACCACAAATTCGCCTGACCTGAACACAATGAAACACATCTGGGACACTATCGGGTGCCAGCTACGCTGCCCACGGCAAGTATTTTAAGCGAGTGGTGTGAGCTGTCCGCAGGCATCTGGTTCGACATTCCTCCGCAAGCCTACCAAGGACTGGTCGAATCCATGTCAGGCAAAATCGCTGCTCTATTACGTTCCAAAGGTGGATCAGTACAGTATTTAACAGGTGGTTATAGTCTTTTTGGCTCACCAGTGTGTGCTACCCTAACATTCGCCATTTATACTGTCTCATCCGCAGTCCTCGTTACGAGCTTCCTGGCCAAACGTAGTGCTTTGGAATTTCCATGCAGTAACGCTTCCGCTGGTTCACTTTCCATGCCGACCTCTCTTAGTCTACAGCGTTTCAAACTTTGGCGCAGCAATGCGCCCACTCTCTCCGATCGTGTCGTTCTGACATACAGTGTCACAGATTCCGATACAGTAAAAACTCTTAACTAAACAAGAAATTAAACTAGCTTAATAAAAAATTTAGTATAGAAGTTTGACAAACACTAGACTGCTTCAGAGCCAGCAAGATGATTTTCCATGGAAGAGGCGAAAGGAATATAGGTGCCATCGCTGTATAGCCTGCGTCCCCTCCCTGCCGTTAGGATCTCGCCATCGCCAGCTGTGGGAAGTACCAGCCACATGTGACCGGGCTGAGTTTGTGTAAAGCTGAGTGAGGGACATAGAAATGTGGATATTTCACAGTTAGTTTATACAGGGTGTTTCAAAAATGACCGGTATATTTGAAACGGCAATAAAAACTAAACGAGCAGCGATAGAAATACACCGTTTGTTGCTATATGCTTGGGACAACAGTACATTTTCAGGCGGACAAACTTTCGAAATTACAGTAGTTACAGTTGTCAACAACAGATGGCGCTGCGGTCTGGGAAACTCTATAGTACGATATTTTCCACATATCCACCATGCGTAGCAATAATATGGCGTAGTCTCTGAATGAAATTACCCGAAACCTTTGACAACGTGTCTGGCGGAATGGCTTCACATACAGATGAGATGTACTGCTTCAGCTGTTCAATTGTTTCTGGATTCTGGCGGTACACCTGGTCTTTCAAGTGTCCCCACAGAAAGAAGTCACAGGGGTTCATGTCTGGCGAATAGGGAGGCCAATCCACGCCGCCTCCTGTATGTTTCGGATAGCCCAAAGCAATCATACGATCATCGAAATATTCATTCAGAAAATTAAAGACGTCGGCCGTGCGATGTGGCCGGGCACCATCTTGCATAAACCACGAGGTGTTCGCAGTGTCGTCCAAGGCAGTTTGTACCGCCACAAATTCACGAAGAATGTCCAGATATCGTGATGCAGTAATCGTTTCGGATCTGAAAAATGGGCCAATGATTCCTTTGGAAGAAATGGCGGCCCAGACCAGTACTTTTTGAGGATGCAGGGACGATGGGACTGCAACACGGGGCTTTTCGGTTCCCCATATGCGCCAGTTCTGTTTATTGACGAAGCCGTCCAGGTAAAAATAAGCTTCGTCAGTAAACCAAATGCTGCCCACATGCATATCGCCGTCATCAATCCTGTGCACTATATCGTTAGCGAATGTCTCTCGTGCAGCAATGGTAGCGGCGCTGAGGGGTTGCCGCGTTTGAATTTTGTATGGATAGAGGTGTAAACTCCGGCGCATGAGACGATACGTGGACGTTGGCGTCATTTGGACCGCAGCTGCAACACGGCAAACGGAAACCCGAGGCCGCTGTTGGATCACCTGCTGCACTAGCTGCGCGTTGCCCTCTGTGGTTGCCGTACGCGGTCGCCCTACCTTTCCAGCACGTTCATCCGTCACGTTCCCAGTCCGTTGAAATTTTTCAAACAGATCCTTTATTGTATCGCTTTTCGGTCCTTTGGTTACATTAAACCTCCGTTGAAAACTTCGTCTTGTTGCAACAACACTGTGTTCTAGGCAGTGGAATTCCAACACCAGAAAAATCCTCTGTTCTAAGGAATAAACCATGTTGTCTACAGCACACCTGCACTTTGTGAACAGCACACGCTTACAGCAGAAAGACGACGTACAGAATGGCGCACCCACAGACTGCGCTGTCTTCTACATCTTTCACATCACTTGCAGCGCCATCTGTTGTTGAAAATTGTAACTACTGTAATTTCGAAAGTTTGTCCGCCTGAAAATGTACTGTTGTCCCAAGCATATTGCAACAAACGGTGTATTTCTATCGCTGCTCGTTTAGTTTTTATTGCCGTTTCAAATATACCGGTAATTTTTGAAACACCCTGTAGGTCTCCTAAGAACCACTGCTGGGGTGAAGACCACAACTGCGATTAGTGCAGGTCTGGATCGTTTCCCGCTATCGTAAATGCCATAGTTTTAATAATGGTTCGACGGATTTTTTTCCATTCTCTACTCGAAGGAGTAGACTGGGCTAATTGAGATACGGGCCATCCAGTTCATTTCAGCCAACTGCCGAGCGAACTGGTAGTGTGATATGTGTTCTCATGTGTGAGTAAAAAATGGCTCTGAGCACTATGGGACTTAACAGCTATGGTCATCAGTCCCCTAGAACTGAGAACTAATTAAACCTAACTAACCTAACGACGTCACACAACACCCAGTCATCACGAGGCAGAGATTTGTGAGTAAATGAGTACAGATTACCAGTTGCGGCATGTGCCTTTCTTGCAAGGGAAACCTCCAGAAAACGGACGATTTATTTATTTATTTCTGGGACAATGTTGCCCATTGCCCAGGGGCAAATAAAAAGTGTGTGTGTGTGAGTGTGTGTGTGAGAGACAGAGAGAGAGAGAGAGAGAGAGAGAGAGGAGAGGAGAGGAGGGGAGGGAGAAGTGGAAGAATTCTATCCAAAAAACCAAATTCCAGAAGATGGCGGAAGCCAAGAATATATCTAAAGTAAACAGGTTCGAGAAATGAAAGCATTCTTCAACAAAAGAGCTCTCCAGATAGCTGATATCAACACGTAATTATAGAATAAGTGCTTGTACAGGTATCAAGAATGACTTTGTGCAGAAAAGAGATGTGGACCATAGAAAACCCAGAGAAAAGTAATTGAAAGCGCATTTCAAAACACAAGTGATACAGTCAATCAGAGCCACTTTTGATCACTTACTGTATTTGCTTCAAATGGCTTATGTTCCAGCTACAGGCGTTAGTTTTTTGTAAAAGTAACTGAGGTAATAAAACTCTTAGTTTTAGAAGAAATCATGCAAGTATAGGGAACACCAGTCAACTGAAAGGAGAATAGTAAGTAGTACAAGCATCTCCTGACTGCTCAAAAATTACCCTGAGCGCAGATACGA
Source organism: Schistocerca piceifrons (assembly GCF_021461385.2). NCBI lineage: Eukaryota > Metazoa > Arthropoda > Insecta > Orthoptera > Acrididae > Schistocerca > Schistocerca piceifrons. The sequence goes on along the minus strand of NC_060139.1, from coordinate 1,046,901,010 downwards.
TACTACGCGAAAAGGACTGGAAAGTAAAGGCAAGGAAAGTTCTAACCAGAGGAAGTGACAGATCAGTGGGATTCTGCGGTATCTAGAGAAAGTTAGCACGGTGCTGGCAGGAGAGGTGAAAGGGTAAGGGGCAGACCACAAATTTAACTCTGATGAAGATGCCGAAAAATAGTGCACAATAATAACTTCATCTCTTGGAAAATACGGGCTCTTCTCATAACGTGCACCACTTACATCGAGAAAGAAGAAAGTACTGTCATTCTTTTGCAGTTACTTGCCGCTTCGTGGAAAGCTGAATCTCCTGTTTTCGAATAGGCGCGATAAGTATCTGTATAACAGCAACAAGTCGGCGAAACACTTGTGGGACATTCATTGGGATTCTAGAGCAGGATGGATGTTGGTCTCAGTGATAGAATTCCTTGACCGTCTACCATTTTTTTAGCTATTGAACGCTGTGAAAAGAAGTATTGTTGTCCATAGAAAGGAATGAAAAAATCACCGATGATCCCTGCATGAAGTCGGAGCGTATCGTCCTTCTACCTCTACCGGTTTCAAAGAACTCTCACCATGAGGCCACCTGCAGAGAAGCCAGTAAGAAGAAGATTTTTGAGCTAACGTTATGAGTGCCACTGCTTTCTGCAATTCTTGTTTCTGCTGACGTTCTATTCTGTTCCGACGGATTAGATGGCGATTCTGGTGACACCTGGTCACGGACGAGGTTCCGCTGAGGCAAGTATACAGTCGGTAAACCCCAAAATGTCATTTGCAGGCAACAAGAGACGCTGCCTTGCAAAGCTTCACTGTACCACGGATCCGGTAAACCATATACTTGAGGTGGTACTTCATTCAAATGTGCAAGTGTGTGTATTTCTAAGGGACCAAACAGCTAAGGTCATCGGTCCCTAGACTTACACACTACTTAAACTAACTTCAACTAACTTACACTAAAGACAGCACACACACATACACACACACACACGTCCAAGGGAGGACTCGAACCTCCGGCGGTAGGGGGCGGTACTTCTTTCCGTCTTACGTTGCATGGAAGTAGACACCAACACCGAAATCCAGCGATTCCCGGAACTCCATCATTCCACCGACGAACAACATTCCTGTAGAAATACTGGCCGGCGCACTCTGCTCTAGGCAGCACGATTCTCTAATATTTAAAGCGTAACAGCGCGAGCCAAAGCAAGTGCTCTTTGCCATAATGACGTTGCTTGCCACAACTGCTGGCGCAGCATTTTACTGTCCTTCCTGTCTCAGTACACCAGCATTGACTGTTCGGTCAATATCAACGGTGTTATCATAGCCTAGGACGCTTCGGTGGCTAATGGATTACACTGAACATCAAAAACGTTATGACCATAGCCCACCTCGACGTCGGATGCCACCTGGTGTCCTTATGGCACGTGCCGCTGTAACAAAAGTACTAGGGTCACTCCAAAAGAAATGCACACTATTTTTGTGAAAATACAATTTTCATTCTGCATCTGTGAAAGTTTTACAGTGTGTAGATACATCCTTCCCGCTTGTTTTCAAACTTAGTTCAGCCTGTTCCCGTGAGTGGCGCCGTCACAGCATGTCTTCAAGATGGCTGCTACATTTATGTTCGTCAGAAGCAACGTGCTGTCATAGAATTCCTGTGCTGTGAAAACGAGACAGTGGGAAACATCCACAAGAGGTTGAAAAAGGTGTATGGAGATGCTGCTGTCGATCGCAGTACAGTTAGTCGGTGGGCAAGCAGGTTACGTGATGAAAGCGGGCACGGCAATATTGAAGATTGTCCTCGCAGCGGCAGGCCTCGTACCGCACACACTCCAGACAATGTGCAGAGAGTTAAGGAATTGGTGACTGCTGACAGATGCGTCACAGTGAACAAATTGTCACGCTACGTTGGGATAGGGGAAGGAAGTGTTTGCAGAATACTGAAAGTGTTGGCGTTAAAAAAGATTTGTGCCAGGTGGGTTCCCATGATGTCGACAGTGGCTCACAAACAAACAAGAAAAACGGTTTGCAGCGAACTTTTGGAACACTACGAGCTCCATGTGACTATCATCGGAAACTGAAAGACCCTCTTCGTGGAACAAGGTTTGAAGATGATGACTCCCTTGTGCAAAGTGCCAAAAAGTGGCTCCAACAGGTTGGTCCACAATTTCACCGTGCGGGTATACAAGCGCTGGTTCCAAGATGGCGTAAGGCAGTTGAGAGGGATGGAAATTATGTGGAGAAATGAAAATATTGTTCCTAAAGGATGTATCTACACACTGTAAAACTTTCAAACATGTAGAATAAAAGATGGATTTAAATAAAAATAGTGTGCCTTTCCTTTGGATTGACCCTCGTATGTAAGCGGAGTAGACACGAACGGGGGATCACTCAAGCAAAGACATGGCCTGCAAATGGTGAAATGTTTGAGATAAGCTGCTTTGAGAAAGGGCAGATTATTATTACGCAGAGCCTGTGAACGTGTATCTCGAAAACGCCGGAGCTGATCGAATGTTCACGTAATTCTTCGTGAGCATCTTCGAAAAGAGGTAGAAGGACAGTGAAACTTCCAACAGTCGCTGAATGCGTAGACGTCTAAGACTCTTCACAGAACGTAGGGTTTGGAGGCTTTACTGCTCTGTAAAGTGGGTTATTGGTGAGCTGTGGCATCTCTGCCGAAAGAGTACAATGCTGGTGCACGCACACCGTTTATCGTAAATTGTTGAACATGGAGCTTCACAGCAGACCACCCCTATATGTTCACGTGTTGACCCAACGACATGGTCAGTTACGATTGCAGTGGGCACGGTATCATCGAGATTCGACCGCCGATCAATGGAGACGGGTCGGCTCTTCAGACGAATCACATTTTTGCTACACTAGGTCGCTGGTCGTTTCCACAGACGCCTTCGTCGAAATAAACGGGGACCCTAAATGTGCAACGAACCACGGGTTCAGACTGGTGGGAGTAGTATATTATGTTACGAAAGACATTCTCCTGCGTTTGCATGGGACCTGTGGCATTAATCGAAGATACAATGACAGATGCGAACCACTTGCATCCCTTCATGCTTGATATCTTCCCCGACGGCGATGTCTTCTTTCAGCAGGATAACTATCCGTGTCTCTGTGCCAGAACCGTGCTTGAGTGGTTTGAGGGGCATTATAGTGAACTCACACTAATGTCTAGCCAACCAAATTCGCCTGGCGTAAATCATATGGAGCCCATTTGGATCGCTATCGGGCGCCATCAACGCGTACGCAAATCGGAGACCCGTTATTTATGCGAATTACACTACGTGATCAAAAGTATCCGGGCACCTGGCTGAAAATGACTTACAAGTTCGGGGCGCCGTCCATCGGTAATGCTGGAATTCAAATCGTGTTGGCCCCCTCTTAGCCTTGATGACAGCTTACACTCTCGCAGGCATACGTTCAATCAGGTACTGGAAGGTTTCTTGGGGAATGGCAGCCCATTCTTCGCGGAGTGCTGCGCTGAGGAGAGGTATTGATGTCGGGCGGTGAGGCCTGGTACGAAGGCGGCGTTCCAAAACACCCCAAAGGTGTTAGGACTCTGTGCAGGCCAGCCCATTACAGGGATCTTACTATCGTGTAACCACTCCGCCATAGGCCGTGCATTATGAACAGGTGCTCGATCGTATTGAAAGATGCAATCGCCATCCCCGAATGGCTCTTAAACAGTGGAAGGCAAGAAGGTGCTTAAAACATCAATGTAGGCCTGTGCTGTGATAGTGCCACGCAAAACAACAAGAGGTGCAAGCCCCCTCCATAAAAAACACGACCACGTCATAACACTACCGCCTCCAAATGTTCCTGTTGGCACTACACACGCTAGCAGATGACGTTCACCGGGGTTCGCCATACCCACACCCTGCCATCGGATCCCCACATTGTGTACCGTAATTCGTCACTCCACACAACGTTTTTCCACTGTTCAATCGTCCAATGTTTACGCTCCTTACACCAAGCGAGGCGTCGTTTGGCATTTACCGACGTGACGTGCGGCTTATGAGCAGCCGCTCGACCATGAAATCCAAGTTTTCTCACCTCCCGCCTAACTGCCATAGTGTGTACTGTGTATTAAACAGGGTACCTAGAAACGACGGAGAGACTTCGTCCCGCCATATCCGTCAGTAGTTCTCAACCTCAGAATAGGCCACAGCAGTCCACCCACCCCACCGCCGCCCCACACCGAACACAGGGTTATTGTGCGGTTCGGCCCCTAGTGGACCCCCCGAGCCCCCTCCCCCCCCCCCCTCCGTCACCCCCCCTCACGCCGAGAACATCTCATACCAGACGAGTGTAATCCCAAATGTTTGGCAAAGAAATTTTATTTCGTACAAACGAATATAAAGCTGAAAATGACTCAGTCAGTTACAATTCTGATGTGATGATTTTCGGAAACGAACCTAAGAAAACAGTCTTTCTTTAAGTTAAGTGTCCTTTTCTTAAACTGTCCCAGATGCCCATAAGTGCAGTAGCTGTCAGACGATAATAATATTTCGTCATTGAATGACGCCAAATGATTCTTCAACATCCAGCAGCTCGATCATATAATAATGCCCTCAGTATTCCCTGATGCCCAATACATGGGGGATGAGCATCTGCAGTACGTCGGGAATTATATTATCTATTCAACCGCTCGTTTGTTTGTTTTATTTTTTTTATATAAATATAATCGGAACGAGTTGTCTGAATGGTTTGTTAATGCGTACAGGTAAATGGTCATGCACGGAGTTGAATCCGTAGTAGATAAATTGTTTCCGAACAAAGCTGTCTAGATGAATTAATATATTTTCATTTATTTTGACCTAAGGCTACTGCTATAAGCACGTCTCTAATTAAGATTGAAGCAGCACAAGAATGATAAATGTTAGTACATATTACCAGCCGTCAAAATTATAAGAGCAACCTTAATTGTATTTGTTGTTTTCGGTGTTGCCGCCGTGACAGTATTTCTTGATTAGTCAACATATTTCTTTTGGAATCAAATTACCATTCGTCTCATAAAGCGTACGTAGGTATATTAGAATGTGTGATATATTGCGTTGTGAAGAGGTTTGTAAAACTTATATGTGCATTAGAATACAGCGTGTCACCTTGTAATATACCTACGTTCACTTACACTAGTCAACAGCCATTTTGCATCTGGGATGTGATACATCAACCAGTATGTATTTTGGTGTGTAGAATCTGAATATACCTTTCAAAACGTTCTAGCAAGTACCATTTTTGAGTTTTTAAAGGATTTTATTTATTGTATTCAGTATTTCGCTTTTTGCTGTTCTGCGTTGATGTTTAATTGTTTGTTTTTGATTTGCAGAGGAGAGCTAGAATATCTACAAATCGTCAGTAAAGGGTTGCTGTGGTAATTCAGTGGTGTGGAGAAGACCCTCAGGGAGTGTTTCCTGTGAAAGGTAGTGAAAACTTTTTGTGTTTAAAACTTACACTAAGAAAAATGGCAACTAGTAAATCTCATTGCTGTCCAAAAGCCCAAAGAAAACCAATCACTGATTTGATTGTCCTGTTGGTGATTTAGATAAAAATTTTGCACCTCATGTTGCCTGCATAACCTGTACTACAACCTTAGCCGAGTGGCTGAAAGGAAAACGCCGAGCCACGCCATTCGCTGTTTCGATGGTGTGGTATGAGCCAAATGACCATTATTCAGACTGTTACTTTTGTCGTACAAATATTTCGGGACATTCAAGCAAAACTAGACATAAAATAAAGTATCCAAACGTATCTTCAGTGCCCCATGATGAGGGGTTGCCCGTTCCTGCCTGTAACTTGAAACCCACGGAACCAGACACCATGTCAAGTGAGTCAGAAAGTATTGAACATATAGAAGGGTACTGCCCTCAGTATCATGACACCTTAATCAAAAGGTATTGAACGATTTGGTTCGCGATCTAAAACTCCCGAAATAGCAAGCTGAACTCTTGGGGTCGAGACTGCAACAACGGAACCTTCTAGCTCCAGGAACAAATATTTCCTGTTTCAGAGCAAGAGGTGCTTCCTTCACTCAGTATTTCGATATGCAGATTTCAGTGTGTGTATGTAGAGATGTCAATGGTCTGATGATGCAGATAGGTGTACAACATAATCGACAGGAGTGGAGACTATTTATTGACTCCAGTAAAACCAGCTTTAAAGGAGTACTACTGAATAATGGCAATGCATTTCCATCAGTACCTCTGGCTTACGCAATACACGTGAAAGAAATGAGTCAAATGGCTCTGAGCGCTATGGGACTTAACTTCTGAGGTCATCAGTCCCTAGAACTTAGAACTACTTAAACCTAGCTAACCTAAGGACATCACACACATCCATGCCCGAGGCAGGATTCGAACCTACGACCGTAGCGGTCGCGCGGTTCCAGACTGTAGCGCCTAGAACAGCTCGGCCACCCCGGCCGGCCATGAAATAAACTTATGAAACAAATTATGGCTTTGCTGCTAGAGGCAGTCAAATATAAGGATCATGAATGGCAGCTTTGCTGTGATTTAAAAGTTGTTGCACTCCTTACTGGATTACAGGCTGGATTTACGAAATACTGCTGCTTTTTGTGCCTTTGGGACAGCCGTGACACCAAAAACCACTATATGGTCAAGGAATGGGCTATAAGGAAGTCATATGTTCCTGGAAACGTAAATATGAACAATATCCCATTGGTTGTGCCTGATAAAATCATTTTGCCTGCCCTTCATATCAAGTTGCGCCTTATCAGGAACTTTTTAAAAACTCTGGATAAAGAACGTGAGGCTTTCAATCACGTAAAAGAAAAGTTTCCCAAATTAAGTGAGGCAAAGCTGAAAGAGGGTATATTTGTTGAAACCACAAATAAGAAAATTGCTGAAAGGTCCAACCTTTGATACAAAACTCACAATATCCAGTTAGCTGCTGGCCTTCTTTTAAGGCAATTGTGAAGGGCTTTTTGGGTAACAAAAGCTATGTTACCATTGTGAATGATCTGTTGGACAACTGTAAGAACATGGGTGTAGAATGTCACTCAAAATTTACTTTTTACATTGTCACCTTGGTTTCTTCCCGTAAGCGATGAGCATGGTGAACTCTTTCACCAAGACATTCTTACCATGGAACACCGTTACCAAGGTCATTGAAACCCTTCTATGATGGGTGATTACTGCTGGGGTCTTGTTAGGGAGAGTGGTGAAACGGCAAACAAAAGAAGAGCTCCGTCGTCGCATTTTTCAAAAGCCAAAGACAATTAAAGGTGAAAATATCATCTGAACTAATTTGGACCTTTCTTTATCATCATGCCCATATATACATACAAAATAGTATTGATTTCAAACGTTTTATTTGACTTAACTGTGTCAATTTCGCTATCGCCATTCTTTATTCTGCTGTGTATCTAGGAAATGTGACGTCATAGAGAAAAACTGATTTTATCAGTGTATTCAGCACCCCAAAATTACGTAAATCCACCCATTTACAAACCAGATGCAGGAAAAAAGTTTTAATTTGTTAACTAGTGTTAACAGGACCCGTTGTAACTTGATTTTTAAAAAAATGATGTAAATTGATTAAGTACCTGAAAAGGCCTCAAAATGCGTCTTGTATTTAAATAAAAATAACGGTTAGTAACTGTAAGCGGATTATTTTCTTAAATTAAAATATTAACCCACATTTTTACTTTCGTCGCCTTCTAATGCCTATTTAGCACATCTCATTCTTAAGTTACTTTAAACCTTGATGACAGTAGCCGAAATGCCGCAACAAATGAAATTACGCGAAGCGACTAGAAGGGTTTATTCCCAAAGTCCACAATGGTCGCCGTCTCATTAACGTATTTATTTCCTTTATTCATAACTGGGTAAAATTATTATAGTCTGATGATTAGTGCAATTTTTATTGCTAATGCATGTTTTACACGTGTAGAAAACCACAAGGGAATTAAACCGCTGCACCTATCACTGAACGTTCACATTTACTACGGCATTTCATATACATGTGGATGTGGCAGCAAATCGATCAGCAGAAATTGAATGTCATGCCTGAGTATCGTGCTTGTTGACCCCTCTTCTCTAGCTAACTTTCTCGAAAAACTGCAGTCTTCCTTTGTCGTCCGTATGATAATTTAATTCCGCACCTGTAGTACTTTCAGTCTCTGCAACGCTTCTATCCAGCAGATAAAGTAGTCCAGGTTATCCAGAACGCCTTTATCCACTTACAAAGGCTGGGAAAGGTGCTGTCTTTAGTTGGGTGCCAGAGCACGTAAGTATTAAGGGGAACGAAAGGGCGGGTGTTGCAACAAGGGAGATGTGACGCGATCCTCAGCTAGTTCATTGTGCCATGCCCCTGCATGCTATCAACTCACTGTTGAGGTGCAGAGATGGAAGTGACAGACATTAAGCTGCGTCTAATGAAGTCCACAATGTCGCCATGGCGTTCTTCCTTCCAGTCACGCAGCTGGAACGTGGTTCTACTTACTCGCACAGGCCACAGCCCTACATGTGGCTTCTTGCTCTGGAGAGAGGACCGTCCAGTGTGTGGTGCTTGCGTTCAGATCACTGGACGCCACATTTTACTAGACTGATCTGCACTCTATTTTAAGCGGCTTTCAGACGAATGTGGTTAAATTTTTAAGGTTTTGTGATAGGTCCAACTCGTTTCGTAAAATTTTAGGGATACGCTCTACATGTGTTAACGGGGTGACTGGCTTAACCACGCTTGTTGTAGGTGGTCAGTCTTGTGGTGCTTTTTAGCTCTTCTCTCGCACTTCTTGTTTTACTTTCATTTTTAAGACAAGATGTTTTACAGACAGGCTCACCCTTGTTTTTGAAAGTGGTCGGCTAATCACTTTTCACTATACTGTTATTTTAGCTCCTCTGTCCCTTTCTTTAGGTATTAATTCCAGGTATAGAACCTTTAACCCTTTCTCGGTAGTGTTATGGCGTGTGAGATGGAGTAATCGTGTGTGTAGTGTGTGTCATTTCGTAGGTTTCTCTTCACGGTTTGACAACATTTTTAGCCCTTTTATCTATAAGGGTGCACAAAATTAAAGCAACAAAGGAAAATTTTGCAAGGTTGCATTTATTTTTCTACAAAACAATGTAAACAGATGATAGTAAGCTAGAAACAATGTAAAGAACACAAAACGTAAGCAAATGCGGCATGAATTACGGTAGACAAAAATGTTCTCCGTTTTTTTCAACTTAACGGGTTTGCACACGTATTCCGACAACTGGTTAATGTGCTCTAGCAGCAATACAGGCCTGATAACGACGGGGCATCAGTCTCGTGTTGAGACAATAACGCTCATTGTTCAAATGGTAAAATGTGTGTGAATTCGTAAGGGACGAAACTACTAAGGTCATCGGTCCTTAGACTCACACACTACTTAAACTATGATAAGAACAACACACACAAATGTTAAGAACAACAGACACACACCCATGCCCGAGGCAGGACTCGAGCCTCCGGCGGGAGGGAGTAACGCTCGTTCTTCCTGCATATTTGCACGCAGGTCTTGGAGAGTGGTTGGTGGATGCTGACGTGATGCAACGTCTCCCTAGTACACCTCACGCATTCTCTATGAGATTCAAATCGGGAGAGCAAGCAGGTCATACCGTGCATGCAATATATTCCGTTTCCAAGAAAACGTCAACCACTCATGCTCTATGAGGTCGAGCATAATCGTCTCTGGCCTTTGGCCTACGATTTTAGACTGGGATTTTTAGTGTGTTTCTGGGTGGTCGGTTTTTCCTTTTGTGTCTCTATGATCGGCAAACCACTGTCACACTCTGTGTGATTTTAATTCCTTTTTTCTGGTCTCTGTCTGAGTCTTTCTTGTCCTGTGTCGTCTCTTGTCGTCTCCATTGTTCGTTTTTGTTCTGTGCGGGTGTTTGAAAAGGGACCGATGGCCGTAGCAGTCTGGTCCCTTCAATCCCACAAACCAACCAACCATAATCGTCCATGAATACGAAGTCTGGGCCCTTTTCACCTTGCAACAACCGCAGACGATGTCCCAAGATCTCGTCGCGATAGCAATTGAGCCTAGTCGATTCACCCAAACAATTTCATGAAGAAATCTTTGAGCAGTCAAAGTCCTGCCCACACCATTAACGATTCTCCTCAATATCGGACTCTTTCCCTACAGATGCGAATGCGCCGATACTCACTCTCCAGACCAAATCGGGACTCATCTGCGAAAAGAACATTGGCCCTGTGATATACCGTCCAGGTGACATGTTAATGACTCCACTCTAGACGTTCCCTTCTGTGAAGACACATCATAGGTACCCATACAGAAGGTCTCTGGCAATACAGGCTACTCTGCCGAAGCCTTCTGTACACCGTTTGTCCCGATACAACACGTCCAGTGGATGCTGCGAGGTCAGATGCCAGTTGGTGTGCAGTATTAAGGGATTCCGTCGTGCCCTTACAGCCAAATAACGGTCCTCTCTCTTTGATATCACACGTGGCCGGCCCTGCGCTGGTCTTCGTGATGCTATTTCGGTCTCTATAAATGGTCGCCACATTCAAGAAAAAACAGAACGATGAACGATTCACATTAAGCCTTCGGGTCCCTCCAGTTGGCGACTGTCGTACTTTCATTCTTCCCATAGCCACCCACAGCAGACAGTCTCTCTTTGTGCCATACTGCACCGTTTGTCTCTATACAGAGCGATTGTGGATGTGGGACTACTTGGCAAACACTACCCCGTTTCATAGGTGCCCTGACGTCCACGTTAACGTGGCTGTCCATTGACTGGAATTCCATCTTCCATGCAGAACACGACTGTACGGACATCTGTTGACATTTTGTATCATCTTAACTCCTCCCGCACAGGCCATGAAGGCCCAACGGTACCGACCGACCGGCCGCCGTGTCATCCTCAGCCCACAGACGTCACTGGACGCGGATATGGAGGGGCATGTGGTCAGCACACCACTCTCCCGGCCCTATGTCAGTTTCCGAGTCCGGAGCCGCTACTTCTCAATCAAGTAGCTCCTCAGTTTGCGTCACAAGGGCTGAGTGCACCCCGCTTGTCAACAGCGCTCGGCAGACCGGATGGTCACCCATCCAAGTGCTAGCCCAGCCGACAGCGCTTAACTTCGGTGATCTGACGGGAAACGGTGTTACCACTGCGGCAAGGCCGTTGGCCACCATTTTGTATGATTAAACCGCGAATTAGACACAGTACGCGGAAATAGCGGTTTGTTTCTTTAATTTTGGACACCAGTGTATCTTCGTTTCTTTTACCATTTGTTATAGCACTCATAACCTCGCCATTGACCGCCCCTGAACTCTGAACACATACAGGCACACACACATCGTTAGTAGAGTAGCACTGTGTCTCAACTGATCGCTTGATTCGCGGTTACGTCAATCACTGAGGGCCACAGTGTTTGCCTGTCCGAGGCAGACCAGTTCGCTTTCATTGCCAAGCCAGTGACAGACAAGGAGCAGAAAGCTCGTATCATCGTGCGGCTAAGCGTAGCGAATGCGCTAATGAACCAGCCATGCGCGGACAATAGCTCCACGGCCACTGCGTCTGTTACGCCTGCCTGCATCCGTAAAGGCGCTCCGGCAGTTGCCGACAAAGCAGTTCTCACCGAGTCATGCAAAAGTGCTCTCTCGTTTGTAAGCGTATACCACGTCCTCGACCTGCATCTGCGCTGCAAGGACGCAAAGCACCGCCATAGGACAGAGCCACACTCCGATTAAGCGTCTTCCGATTGCAACGGGAACAGAAATACGAGTATTATAAGTAGACCGCAGCACCTGGTGTTTCTCGAGCTGCCCGTTGCGTTTGCAGCTAACAGCTAACTTGTAATAGCCGTGACCACTCGCTATGATGAGAAAAGTGTTACTACAAATATTTTACATGGGGACTTCATTGTCGAACTTTCGGAGATTACTTCAATTATCTGCCGCAGTGACATTTATTTCTAACTAAATAACCGGTTTCGAACGATATAGCTATCCTCAGTTCTACAAAACAAATCAACTACATTACATTAAAAGAGAATGTGTTATTGAAGGCGTCCTCAGCGTATTCCAATGATAAAATACTCTCGGATGATCAGCCGAGAGGTGAAGTCGTCTTGTCGCAACGTTTCAATGAGTTTCGTAGCCACCATCTTCAGAAGAAGAAGATGATGGGCACGAAAAAGAGGACCGCAGCAAGTCGGTCGAAGCGTTGGCAGTACAGTTGCTTTACTGGTTTATAATAACGTGGCCCAAAACCCAAAAATATTTTATTCGAAGTTCACTACTAACAGGCAGTAGATGTTGGAATGATGTTGTAGCACGAACGTTAATAGCACACGCAGACAGAGACGCTCGTCGTTGCTTGTGTGGACTCTGTAAACGCGACCAAACACATCGGTCGAAAATATATGCAGGTTACCTGAAATGGAATTTCTATGTTTCCATCGCTGAAATTTCTTCGCCAGTTGAATCCAGGTACGATATTTTGGCATTTCGGAGTTTGGCAGTGTTCGGGAAAAGTCATCATTGTGGTACATTTTTTTAAAAAAAGATCAGTGTTGTAAATGGTAGTCGACCAACTCGTTGTAATGAGTTCTCTGCTATGAAATATACACTTTGACCATTCTCCGTGTGTGCGTCCGAGAGCATAACAGTGGGATGTCTTCCAAGAATGGTGAATGAAAAAATGCACCAAATTGCTTTATTACTGCTAACATAGCGACCCATTTGGTATTTAGCGACTTCGTCGTTGAAATTCTCCGCACCAACACTATTCACAGCTATGTATCTTGTTTTGGACACAAACTTACAGATGTCCTGGATGGATTTCAAGAAATGACGAGATTTGACGTTGCAGTGCGCTTTAAATGTCTTTAAGAGTAATTACGAATACGGTAACTACGAATAAATGTCTTGAAGAGTAATTACGAATACAGTGCCCTTCTTCTTCATCGTGGCACTTCGCTGAAATCACATCATCGATTTCATCAGTCAGTCAATCAACCGCATGAGAATATGTGCGTCTGGCAATCCGAGTTTGTACCGCTACACCGAATACATCCAGCTGCGCGTTTCGCCAAACACCCGATGCTTCACGTGAAATCTATCAGTGATTTCAATTTTTGTTTGAAGGCTTTCGCGGTGACATCATGGCGGTCTACCAACTGCGGATTGCAATTGAACGTAATGAAAAAACTGGTGTGCCGTAATAGTGAACGTACGGCACATCATGTTGAGCGTATTCGTTGCATATGTCGTGGTCTTCCTACTTACGTTGCTGAGAAAATCGTTATTCAGACGATGTTCTGAGTGTTCTCGTTAGCATTGATGGCATCTCGCAGGTGAATATATTCTTGGGAACAGTTCTGTCTGGTTCAAGCTGATGAATGTCTTTCGCTCTGTTTAAACATTGACGTATAAATGGAGACCATACTGGTGCAATAGTCGCCGACATTTCAAGACATGACTGTCCTTATTTATACAGATTATCAGTCGATGTGAATAACAGTTCATTAAACTAACTTTTTTCTTCGTTTCAGGGCCTGTAAATGAATTTTTGTGACAGTGAAATGAAATAATCTTATTACAAATAACATAGATCTGACATCCACCTGATCGCCAAATGATAACCGTTGTCATCTCGTCAAACATGATGGGATATTGTAACACACGATATGACAACTGCAGATGATCGTTCTGCCGATGCAGAACGACATCATGGCATTCCAAATTTTCACCAACGACGACAATGGCGGCTTCATCAATTGTTGGGGCGTTGAAACATCTATCGTGGTCTCTCGCAGGCGTCTTATCGGCTCTGATTACAATTTCGTAATTATGTAATGGCTTGATGACATGGTTTTGAACAATACAATCCAGTGTATTGATGAAAAAAGTTTGCAATTGTTTCACAACTGATCTTTTCGGCGAAATGTAGCGTGCACAACGCTGATCTACTTCTTGTGGTGAATGACCATGATATAAATCTCCAGGAATCTATAGACTCCATCCGGCGATGTCAGTAGATAACCTGCTCGACGATACATTTAGCCTTTAATCTATAAACGTAAATATATAATCTACATAAAAATCAAATGCTGTTCGGTGGTAAGGGCATTAAGTGAGAACGGCTTGGACCGCTTTGACTAAATTTTAAAAAATGTTCACAATAAGGTTTTTCCGAAAGAGAAAAATTGGAAACGTTGCGCGAAAAATTGGAAAACTCTGGAAAACCTGAAAGTGCTCTTTTCTGTGGCATTTTTGTATGAACTCGAGACCATGACTCACAATTCGAACGTTGCGTATGCGTAATTGTTTTGTTCGTTATGGTCCTTGAAAAGTTTTCGGGAAAAAAATTCGCGACAGTTACAAAGGAATGTCTGAAAATTATGACAGGCTAAAAAAATCATAATTTTGATACCCACTCTCGATCATAACTGACGACGGGAACGACATATTTGGTTGGTTCCTTTTTTGGTTTGTTGGTCATGCTCACTGGTTGGAAATAACTTAATTGATCGTTTTCAACTGAAAAAAAATCTGAAACAACGGTAAAAAAATCTCCAAAAACGCATTCCAGTCTAAATTAAAACCACATTGCATTTGTTTTACTTTTGCGTTCTTTCGCGATCTGTCTAGCAAATGTAGATTTTTTTAGTATCTGTGCCAATTCCAATTTATTTCGCTACTACATGCGCAGTTGTTTGGCAGCTGATTGTGAAATTGTGAATCAAGCCAATCGGCTGCATTGTGACGAGAAATTAATTCACCTGTTTATCCAGTTGGACAGTGATTCTAATGTAAGTTAATTGCATTCGTTTTATGGAATAAGTTAAGTTTTGTCGTTTTATCACAAACACATTTAGAGGTTTTCCTATGAAATACTGTGAGTTTTGAAGTGACAGACGGCTATACAGTAGCAAGAACGTGAATTAGTTGTCCACTTCCAGTTGAATTGTGATTATCCGCATCGCATGTTGTGTCGTAATCGACACAACTGAACTGAATTGGTGCAATTTAATCGCACTGCAGTGCCGCTAATAATACCGAACAATTTAGGTAGCAGAAATCGCAATGCTACAAACCAAACGAATTTCTATCTAACGGAATTGCGTGGCAACGCAAAGAGCGAAATGAAATTGAAAGGAATCCATTATCACAAACGCCTTCAGCACTTACACAAGAAGAACAAAAATGCAAACGCAGATGATATACATCGAATGACACATTGGTCAGTAGAAACGAATTAGAGTATTCGTGCTAGAAGACAAACAGATGTTGCGTTGAACACTCACCAAGATGCATTCCATTACAACGTAACAATTGAGCGCAGTGCAGACTAGTCCGTTACTACCGGTACTCAATCGATGATCGTTGGTGCTGCCCACGCCGTAAGGCACTGAAATACAGAAATAAAACCCCTGGATTGTGTTGCGCAAGTGGCAAAGTCAAGTTTGCGCCATTCGTGTTTGTGAAACAGGAACAGATTTCACATATTTCGTGACACAAATCCAGAAATACGACAGTTGCTTCCAAACGACTTCATAACGCAACAAATGTGATTCGGGGCAATTACTTGCCCACTTTCAAGGAATTACAATCATCTTTCACACTATTCGACACTTCCACATAACAATTAAAATTTTGGTTTGCATGAAATTCTGACTTAATTCAGGTGAGACTAAAATTTTGGCAGAAAACTGCATGGTTCGAAATCGATCACATTCCAGGCATAGCGCACAGTTGCAGCATTTCAGCGTTGTAATAAGGACAGAAATCACTGCGCAGGTAAAATTTCGCATTGGCGTACGGTACTTCTGAATGTACTCCTCCTCAAACTGAGTATCCATGGCCACAATCGTTAACAGATATAATGAACACCCTAAAAATAAGTTTTTTCCTCATTATTTTGTTTACACATTTCCAGTAGGTTTTCTCAAATTCACAAAACAATCACAAACAAATATATAGGAATTTCGACAGGACAATGTTTGTCGAGTCAATAAATAATGACAATATGTATATTATAATGATGACAATAACGCTGTTGTCGAAAGTCATGTTATGTGGAAGTGCTAATTGGCGTGAAAGATGATTGTGTTGCCGTTGTTTTCAAATTGGGCGTGAAATTTTCTCGACTTTTGTTGCGCCAGACGAAGTCATATGCAAGCCACTGTTTTATTTCTGGATTTTTGTCAGAAAATGTGTGGAACCTGTTCCTGTTACAGAAACTAGTGAGTGAAATGGCTCTGGTGACTTGATCAACGTCGCTAATTTGACTTGGCCACTAGCGCAATGCAATCCGGGTGTTTCGTTTCTATGTTCCAATGCCGTACAGTGCGGGCACACAGCGATCATCGATCCAATAGCAACGTACTGATCTGCACTGTAATCAGTTGTGACGTTGTAGAGGAATGTAGCTCGGTGTGTGTTCAACGCAACATTTGTCTTCTTGCACCATTATTCAAATTCATTGTTGCGTGATTCGTTTCTACTGACCGATAATGTTTCATTCTATGCATATCTTCGTTTGCATTTTCTCTTTCTTCTTACGTACGTGTTGAACGTGTCTGTGATAATCGGTTCCTTTCAATCTCGTTTCCTCTTCGAAGTTCGAATCGCTCTGCAGTTCGATAAGATTGAAAATTCGTTTGGCTTGTAACATTCGAGTTCTGCGATCTAAATGTGATTAAATACAATTTAATTGTGTCCGTTCAACACAGTTGTGTGCATTGCGATGCAATGTGCAATGCGATTAATTACAATTCAACTGAAAATGGACAATTGATTCACGTTGTGCTTACTGCATAACCGTTAGTCACTTCAAAACTCACAGTATTTCGTAGGAAAATCTGTAAATTTGTTTCATATGAAATGACGAAAACTAATTCTTTTTATGAAACGATTGCAAAGAATTCAGATCAGAATCACAAGTCAGCTGAAAGTAAACAACTCAGTGAATTTTTCGTCCCAGTGCAACCCATTGGCTTGATTCACAATTTGACAATCAGCTGTGAAACGACACTTGCACACATAGTAGCGAAATAAATTGGAACTGGCATAGAAACAAAATAACTTTCGCTGGGCAGTCCGCTAAACAACACAAAAGTAAAAACAAATGTAATTTCATTTTAATTTAGGCTGGAATGATTTTTTCCAGATATTTCTCAAAATCTTCCAGATATTTCGTCTGAATATATTTAACTGAATTACTTCAATGTTGGGAGCATAACGAACAAAATAAAAAAGGAATCAACCAAATATATCGTTCTAATCAAATTATGATTTTTGCATTTTGTCCGATTTTTCAGACTTTACTTTGAAATTGTGGTGAATTTAAGAATGTTTTCAAAAAAATCAGCATGTTGGTCCAGGCGTCCTCAGCTATGCGCTCACAAACGAACAGCATTTAATTTTTATTTATTTAGATTATTGTTACAATTCGGGCTCATAATTTTTAGCAACGGCTGTCTGCTGAAGAATACTAATTTCTTTCTTGATTTCGGCGTTATAGGAACGAAGTCGTAGAATGCTTTGTATCATCGTCTAGAAAAAGGCATGCGTATGTCGGGTCGGCTGATTGGTATATCCGTTTGTGATAGCGTCTGTGCATGTTGGTTTCCAACAAATTTCAAATGAACGTTTACTTTTAACTTCTGAAATAGTTAGATCTAAGAATTCATTTTCTGTTCGATTTCTAATTCTGTTGTAAATTTTACTTTCGTACGCATTCTGTTTAACCTATTTGTTATATGTCCAACATACAGGGGATGTTTCATCGCCTTTACATAGCATAATGGAGTCGTCGGAGCATCTCCTGTAGTAAACGATTCTTTCTGCCGTATCTCTGTTTTCCCTTAAGAATTTTTTAAGTAAGTGCTTCACAAAAATTTCAGTAATTGTCCCTGCTAGTACCTATAATTTGGACGAAAACATTTGCTACTAAACGAAAATAGCTATAGGGTAGTAAGAAACTGCAACGTTTCCATCAGTTCTATGACATCATTGACAGACAAGGGCCAACAGGCACAACTGAGGAATTTAGGATCCCCTGTTTTGTCTCTCGTAGAGGATGTCTGGAATGCGATGGGAAGCCACCATATCAATGAACTGCCACAGTGCTTGTTTCAGGCGTGAGAAGGTGTTCCACGAGATGACACTAATGTGATGATGACTAAATATATCCAACTGAAATAACCGTAAGTTGCTAAGCGAAATGTGTTGTAAAATAACTTAGAAGGCCTACTTCTATATATCTGCAGTATTCATGTCCTTTCCACATTACACTAATCACATTTTTTTACAAAAATATCTCAATTTGTTACACATTAGCTGTATATTATCCACATGGTAATAACTGGTACTTCCATGTTATGCTTTTGGTGCAGTAGATGTTTTTAGAAGCGCATGCACTCACAACATCTAACGTGTTTACGAACTCAGATCTAACAAGGAAACCCCTTGAGTACGAGATATCGCAGGTTCAGCCTTTAGTGTACGGTTCATTTGAAACTGTAGTGCTAATAATTATGACAGGAGAAGTATTAGTTGCTAATGACTCACCGCGTGTGTCAGGAGGGCTAAAGAAAATGAATGTCTGTGTGGTGCAGAGATCAATCTTCTATGGAATATACATAGAGTATTACACTTCACAGTATGGGCATCGTCGACATTCAATATATGATCGAAAAAAAAAACCATTAACTTTGATCATGAACACCGAATGAAAAATGGCGCGTCACAGTGTTCAAAAATGTACGCACCATCAAGATCGAATGCGAACTCCTTGGGAGTTACAACCAGGTAAGGCTGTTCAGCTAGGTATCCACTCTTAAAGAATGCATACAGAATCACATTGGTGTGAAGGAATGACGAGAACCGATGGAGGATGGTAAGGAGCCAAATGCGAAAGAGACTATTGTGGAGCTTATCGTGAAACTGTCTATACTTTAAGGCGTCGCTGCAGATTGTGCGATTATATGTTTTATAGGCACGGAAAAAACAAACACCCAGAAGCTAAATTTCTCCACTGGTTCCAGGTGGTACGAACTGCAATGTCACATACTTTTCAGGAGGGATAGTTTGCTCCAAAGGAGTATGATTTTTATACGCAGAGCAGGAACCAATCAAAAGCAAGATATTTTGATCAGTTGTTGGCCAAAAAAACTGCTGATACCATAGTTGCAGTTCTCTTACCCCCATTTTCCCACTGTTGCCCTTTCAAGATAACGCACACGAGAAAGAAACGTAGGTGCCAGAGCACCTCGAGCTTCTCGCAGCGCAATCAATAGCTTTCCAGCCAGTTTACTATCCAGATTAACAATGGGCATAATTGTATACGAATGCGTTACGTCATTGATATTAGTTGATCTTGATACAATTCCCTTTGTTCCTCTAATTTCCAGGACTCCTATCACGTGCATTTCTTCTTCAAATCGCGACTGGTCGGAGTTGAAAATAAATTCCTTACTGAACGATGGGATAAGTATGTTTATATCATCCACAAATTTTCGGGCCGATTCAGCAGGTTGCTGCGCGCCGTCGAGTTGACGCTTTGTTTTAAATTTCTTCCAATTCTGCAGCACTGTTTGAAGGTAAGCAACCACCCACTGCTTCCCTTGAAATCACTGTTATTCACACCGGTCAGCCAGGACATTATGACCACCGACCTGCTATCGATATAAACCTCTGCCGGCCACAGAAGCATCACCTGGCGATGAATGACTGCTACTCAGACACACGCATGGTGCATGGAGTATCAGTGAACGTGCTGTCCGTGTATGGAAGGCGTGCGATCTATCTGAGTTTGACGGAGGGCAGCTTGTGATGACCTGGAGGCTCGACACGAACATTTCGGAACCTGCACGACTCGTCGGGTGTTCGAGGAGTGCTGCGGTCAATGTCTTCAACTCGTGGCGAAACCAAGCGGTCCAGACGTCGTGGGGCTGGGCGGCCGCATCTCATTACAGGCGCCGAACGTCGTAGGTGGGGCAGACTGATAAAACAGGACAGGTGGCGGACTGTTGCGCAACTGATATCAGACTCTAATGCTGCGCAAAGTGCACCGAACACTCCTAGCGATGGGGATGGGCCTCCGCAGCCGACAACCCATGCATATGCCAATGTTTGAAAGGTAACGTTAATAAAGTAAGAGATCCTGGCAGGGGACGCCAATTGAAAACCTTCTACTTCCGTTTCAGATCTAGACTTTAATAATCAAATGGTAAGGAATTGTAAATCAGAACTCAGGGAGAAGTTTTGATCTAAATGACAATATATTTATTCATCCTTAACATCACGTCACAACAAAAATGACTTAAGAAACATCACGCAAACGTTTTATTTGACAAACGCTTTCACTAACATGGAGTCTATGGTGGACAAAGTGATCAGCTGGGGATCTACAAACGACACTAACCGGAATACTAATCGCTTTATCTGACTTCACATACGTGAATCCGGGTTATGGCACAAAAACTACACGACCAACAAGCATCTATATTCTACCATTTCAAAAAGAAAAATATGGCTGGAAATAACAGGGTGCTGAGATACATATATTGGAGCCCTACGTCGTAGCAGCGAATACCTTACCCTTATGGCCACAATCTGTTATTAATGTCACGCGCCCAACAAATGAGAGTACGCGGTCTTGTGTGCGGTTAATTAGGAACGCAGGTACTTTCCTATGAGCCTCTGTAACACCTTGGTGGATTCCATTGTGCAGGTGGACCCGTTTGGAGCTCTGCCAAACCAATTTGACTCCGTACCACGACTATGCGTGACAGAATACATCGAATGTTTAGACGGCTGACTCTAGACAAATAAGTACACCCACGCATCACTCGTTGTGTGCGTGATGCTAGAAGCAGTAACCTCTGACGGGTCAGGAGGTGACTGGCACAGGCTCTAAGTGGCACACTAGCAAAGGACACAACACTCACTATTTAGGTAGAGACCTGCAGTTCTTCACTGGCGAAGCACCAGTACAGGAGTGATCTCTCTTCTCTTTCCATCCACTTCCTCCTCAGCTCGGTAGCAAAGCACATTTACATCTTAGCTTTCCCCCACTTTAACACAAGCCAATCACGAGCTGGAGCCCAGCATTCGAAGCTGGGAGAGTCACCTTCGCTCTGCATACACCGATTTGACCAATCAGAGACTTTAAAGTTAAATGGGAGAAAAGGAAGAGAGATTCAGCTTTGCGGCCTCTTTCCCACACGTTAGCCGTGTCTTTTGCTAACAACATGACCAGGATGGAACCACCCCTCCATAAAAGCTTCTTATCCCCCCTGTTGCGTCCATTTCAAACTTTCCAAAGAACAGCCATAGACTCGCTAAAGGCCCCGTGCTTTCACAAATATGTCTTGTAACCGAGTCTGGACGTTTGGGCGCCAGTGGCCCTGTCCCACAGAAATCCGCAGAACGCTCACAGCTGTTTTGTCGGCTTCCCGCCTAACAAGACCCCCTCCTCTGCTTTATTGCCAGTCTACAATGCACTGGCCAGTGCAGTGGCGACTTCTCGACGCTAGTCAGTCTACCTGGACGTGGCTGCCTCCCGACAAGCGCCAACCAAAGTCCCTGCATAATGAGACCGCCGAAGTCGGCCTTCCGGTCTCCCGCAGGTTCCGCGGAAAAAACGTGCTTCCCTCAGCCCACCGTCACCGTGCTCTTTTACTGCAGTCATTTAAACCGGCACACTATTCCTTTGAACGCAGGTAAAGCTTACTGTTATTCCTTCCCTAGAATACGCAAGCAAGAGCCATACTGCCTCGGGCATGGATGTGTGTGATGTCCTTAGGTTAGTCAGGTTTAAGTAGTTCTAAATTCTAGGGGACTGATGATCTCAGAAGTTAAGTCCCATAGCGCTCAGAGCCATTTGAACCGAGAGCAATAGCTATTGCTCACTATCGTCATGATGTATAAAGTCAAAATTGCAAAAGATCATATTCCCTAAGAAGATGAAGCGGCATAA
The DNA here is from genome assembly GCF_021461385.2 of Schistocerca piceifrons. Lineage (NCBI taxonomy): Eukaryota > Metazoa > Arthropoda > Insecta > Orthoptera > Acrididae > Schistocerca > Schistocerca piceifrons. Next base: position 1,046,879,063 of record NC_060139.1, on the reverse strand, counting down.
CACCGAATTAGAACTGACAGTACCCTGCAACCTCTCATGTTAACACCAGGACATCGGCAACTATGAATGAAATGGTCACGCGGCCATCAGCACTGGACGTGCTTCCACTTCTTTTCAGAACAGAACCCCTTCGGTTGTCAACCGCGACACACTTATAGCACGGCGGTATGTCGACGGTATTCTATGCCCTGTTTTGCTGCCTTTCATGGCAAACAGTACTGGGCTTACATTTCAGCAAGGTACTGCCCGCCCGCACAAGGCGAGAGTTACTACTGCTCGTCTTCGTGCTGCAAAATCTCACCTTGACCAGCAGGGTCCCCGGGCCTCTCCCCAGTCGAGAACGTTTGAGCATTATGAGCAGGGCCTTCCAAGCGGCTCGGGGTTCTGACGATCTAACTCGGCAGTTGGACAGAATTTGCCACGGTACTCTCAGGAGGACATCCAACAACACTAACAATCAATGCCAAGCCGAGTAACTACTCGCATAAGGTACAGAGGTGGACGAATTCATTATTGACTTGCTCTGTTTCTGAAGCTCTTTTGAATAACTCATGCAGTCATGGACTGTGCGGCTGGTCACGGTGGAGGTTCGAGTCCTCCCTTGGGCATGGGTGTGTGTGTTTGTCCTTAGGATAATTTAGGTTAAGTAGTGTATAACTGTAAGCTCAGGGACTGATGACCCCAGCAGTTACGTCCCGTAAGATTTCACACACATTTGAACCTTTTTTTAAATAACTCAGCCAGTTTATAACACTACTGCCCACTTCTGTTATACCATAACCTCAAAGCTGGAGGCAGTTCGTGTAAATGAAATTACTTTTGTTGAAGCAATTGCAGTATAAAGAAGCAGTGCAGTGTTACCCTCTGAAAGGAATTTTGTTGTGTTGACCGTGTTGTACCTAACGGAGGTGGCTCATCGGAAGTGAAAGTCAGAACTATGTAAATATTCAAACAGTAAGAAACAATAATTTGCCTATCCACGGTGTCCAAATGATAATAACAACGGTCGCCAGTCTAATAAGGCGTAAGAATGAGTAACATTCTTATTCAAGAAACTGAAAATGAGTAACTTCAATGGGCAATCACAGTCTATACTTTGTCGCACGAGAGTGCAATGAACTCTGGCACCTGCGTATGTTCACGTTAAAGAAAGTCCTAACAATTATAGGAGAACATGGCTATTTTCATAATGGTAACAGAAAATGACATATACTTTTGCCTTCAAGGCTTGATCAAACTGAATGGTCTCAATAATAATACTATCAATATTCACTGTAGAATCATAAAATGGGGGTAGGTTCAATATTACTTTTCAAACATTTTCCTATGTAACAAAAAAAATTGTGAATGTAGTTCACTGCAACATTATGAACTGATCATAGGTTAAGTCTCTCTCAGCTAAATACTTTTCTATTTAGAGTGAAAGTTGAATGTATTTCACTAACAAACAATTTATCACTGAATTTTGAATAAAAGAAGTTACTGTTTTCATAGATTGTGGTCTTTCTAATAATTGTTATTTATCATGAGCAAAAAGGATAAACTGTGGATCCTATTACACTATTAATATGCACTTTCAATACACAAGAGAAACAACTGCTTAGCAAGCGTGAGTGTATAACTTTCCACAATTGCAGTTTTCAACTTTCACTACAGTGAGACACAAAATTGACATATTTGTAAGATACTGACTCACCTTTTGCGATTTACAACAGGCAGCAATGTGATCATTTAATAAGCAAAACTTTATAAGCCTCAGGTTTAAGAACTTCTAATTTTGAAATGGTTCAAATGGCTCTGAGCACTATGGGACTTAACATCTATGGTCATCAGTCCCCTAAAACTTAGAACTACTTAAACCTAACTAACCTAAAGACATCACACAACACCCAGTCATCACGAGGCAGAGAAAATCCCTGACCCCGCCGGGAATCGAACCCGGGAACCCGGGCGCGGGAAGCGAGAACTCAGATTGTAATCATTTGTTTGTCTGTACATGTACAGCACTTGTGGACACTCTGTTACTGATTCTGTTTCTCCGTAAATAGCGACTGCTAAGCAGGAAGATAGTCTTCAGGTTACTATGGTGATTCAACTGCAGGCACTGTGCTGAAGTGTCTGACTGCAAGTTCGTCACTGGCTGAGTGTCCGGAGCACGTCCTATTTTGCTGCTTGTCGGCGGAAAGATTTCCAGGTCCGCCATTACAAGATGGGAACAATACAGTCCGCAGTTGACAGCGTTCCCTACTGGTTTTCCACTCTATCGGCGGACTATACGACGAGCTGAAGCAAATAGCGCGGAAGCGCGAAGACGTGAGAGTTGATTTTATGAGGGCCATCTGACAGCTGCTGCACGGAGCTGACACAGTGATTCTGCATGTGTGGTGCGTAATCTAGCAATTTATTATGATCATAACAGCTTCCCGATATCAGAGATATGTCCTATGACTCTTTCGCTCCGAATTTGTTTTTAGGACAACTGCCAGTGTCTCAGACACTGTTTTGCTCTTTCTTCTGTCATAGCCGTCTCAGTGAACGGATGGAATAAAAGGCAATATCTCATGGCGTTATTTTAAATAAGCTGAGTCACACAAATATAAATATTTACTTAAGTCAACTGTATCATTTAATTTACTCCTTGTCCTTATCTTTTAATGTTTTTCAGCAAATATTCTTTGTTAGTCTTAATACGCCGGCCGGAGTGGCCGGGCGGTTCTAGGCGTTACAGTCTGGAACCGCGCGACCGCTACGGTCGCAGGTTCGAATCCTGCCTCGGGCATGGATGTGTGTGATGTCCTTAGGTTAGTTAGGTTTAAGTAGTTCTAAGTTCTAGGGGACTGATGAGCAAAGAAGTTAAGTCCCATAGTGCTCAGAGCCAGTCTTAATACGATGGTGTAATAGATCGGTCATCATTGTCTCAGTCTAAAGTGTTCACAACACGTTCCAGAAAACGAATCTATCTTCAGTCCGTTGCATGATAAGTGTTGTGTTGGCAGAAGAGCCAACACTGTTACTAGTGGAGGCCGAAATGCACGCGTTTTAGCTCACGCAGGCTGGCGTGAGGAGGGAAGAACTATACTGACGTGAGGTCTGGAACATGACAAGGAATTAGAATTCAGAAAGCGGACGTAATTAGTTTGATACTTAACTTTAATCCATTAATGATGAACGTCGCTCTTGACGGTACATGATTCACAATATTATCTGTTCAGAATACATTCATAGTAACTGAATATGGCGCCTTGCTAGGTCGTAGCAAATGACGTAGCTGAAGGCTATGCTAAACTGTCGTCTCTGCAAATTAGAGCGTATGTAGACAGTGAACCATCGCTAGCAAAGTCGGCTGTACAACTGGGGCGACTGCTAGGGAGTCTCTCTAGACTAGACCTGCCGTGTGGCGGCGCTCGGTCTGCAATCACTGATAGTGGCGACACGCGGATCCGACGTATACTAACGGACCGCGGCCGATTTAAAGGCTACCACCTAGCAAGTGTGGTGTCTGGCGGCGACACCACAATAAGGAAGTCTGATACCCATTTATGAGCGTCATTTTAATTCTGGCCCACAGAACTGATTAATCATCTTTCCACAGTCAAGCATCATCGTGTTAAAGACAGGCCTAGTAACAGGCTTCACCGATTTTCAGCGTTTACGTCATCATTGTAATCACCCTTTCTCTGTTTTGCCTTTTATATTCACTACAACCAGTATCAACAACGTACTAAACGGAAGGAGCGATTACAGGTGGCGGCCTCTCACGGTGTTATTTGTGTATCTCGTGCTTGCTACGTAAGAGCTTTCTTGATAAATACTTCGGGAACAGTCATTGAGATGAATTATCCAAAAGTTACTGAGGCAGGCGTGTATTGGCCTCTACACTCACCCGATCTGGCTCCTCGTGACTATTATTTATGGGGCACATTGGAAGACACTGTCTACTGGGACTATCTTACCACGTTGGACGAGCCTGAATTGTCGATTAGTGTGACAATCAAATACACTGTCGTTAAGATGTGACGACAAATTTCGTTGTTTGCGCCAACTCTCTAGTGCGAGCGGTGGATATTTTGGAAAGATTGTGATGCGGGTACAAAGACTGCTTGCAGAATCCGAGTTTACTTGTTGCGTACTGAAACGAACTGTACAGAGTACAGTGCCATCTGTTAACAGCTTTTGTAACTATTATTTCGAAACTTTCGTTCAAAATTCTTACAGCTTTTCTAATAAACAAACAGTTTGTTTCCTTCTTCTATGTCTCTTTATTTTCATATTATTTAATTTTAAAACCAGAGAGTCCTTTGTTGGACCCCCTGTTCCAGAAATGTAGCAGTTGTGTCCTGGGAAAGCAAAACACATTTTTTCGATAGCTATTCAGCTTTCAAGTCACAGGCTGGAGTTCACAGCAGTCGCAGTACATCTGTAATTCCTACACTACTCGAAACACACGCATGCTTCCGAGTGATTAGTGCGGATGAAGCGGCTAGCTGCGAATCGTCCACTTCTCTGGTGTTTTCCATACTAGAATGGTGACTGCAGACCGTTAGTAAGGCTTGGCCTCCCAACAAAGACGGTTAGGTCCCGCGGTGGAGGGCTCATAACGACGGAGAGGTCACGTCATGTGGTGACACGCTAATTACCCGAAATTTAGAGTCCTTGTTTCCCACTTTTCCGTGCGACTCCGCCCTCGCGCTGTTTATGCCGCCCCAAGTGCCACAATTACCACCCATTGAGACAATTGACGCGGTCTCCAGCCCACCGAACGTACGGCGCTTCAGCTGAGCGGCGGCTGTGTGTGGGGACCCAGTTTCATGTTCAGAACAGCAAGGCCATCTGTAACGTGATGTCTGCACTCGTCTCTGTAGTCTGAAGCTGCCGACTGTTGAGTGAAACAACAGAGCTACTATTGTAATCTACTATTGTGTGTTCCCTAAATAAACGAGGAGGATGTTCCCAAAACTTTTTTTCCCGGAAACTTAAATTTTCAGCAAACATAAAATTTAATGGGGCTATGTTCCGTCTTTTCAACCAAACGAAAGGCAGTTTGTTTTTTGCCTTGTTCGTTTCGCTTCTTTTATTTGTGAAGCTTGTTCAGTGGCCTGTAATGCATGCTTGTTTTTACATGAATAATAGCTGTGTTATATAGTAGCTACAAATAAGTTACCATGTTACGTTTTCTCGTGATATTCTCTTGTTTTTAAGGTTAGAAACAACTTTTGCATCACACGTTTCGTGAGGTTAAATTATCGTTTGGCGTTACTTACGGTTTCCAATGTTGCTAATCCATCTGTCCACGTGTTAACTACGTCCCCATACTCCAGACGACCGATCTTCTGCGCTTCTTCACCCACATTTAAAACAATACTTCACTTGCATTTTTCACAGTGTGTTGAACGTGTGTGTGTTAACAGTGGTGCGTAACGTTGCCAACTGTCACCGTGTCTTCATCTTTCGTCTGTTGTTTGCGTCGTGTGTGCTTGGTTTGATATTTGTTCATTTGTTTTCTTTGTCTTTCTCTCTCTCTCTCTCTTTTCTCTCTGTGTGTGTGTGTGTGTGTTGTGTGTGTGTGTGTGTGTGTGTGAGAGAGAGAGAGAGAGAGAGAGAGAGAGAGGGAGGGAGGGGGAGAGAGAGAGAGAGAGAGAGATAAATTAATTATTTATTCTGTTTATGTTTTACACTGCTGTTTGTTATTGTTTTAGTTGCTAACATGATCAGTGAGTTATTGCTTATATCGATTTCGTCATTAACTACTTTCTGTTTCATTGTAAGGGCTCTTTTTCTATAGAAGTTTTCCTGTAATGTCAGGAATTTTTTGCTATGATTGTTCACTCTAATAATTGTCAAGCTCTGATCCATATTGGATGGTTCATGTCCATGTTTTATCAAGTGTTCAGCAAACGAAGAATGGCTTCCAGGTTCCTATATGTTCTTTATATCTAGTTTTGAAATTCTTGCCTGTCTTTCCCACACACAGTGACTCACATTCTTGACATTCTAACTGGTATGTATCTGCTCCTTGCTATTCGTCTGGTTTGTCTATTGATGTTTGTAAATGTGACTGGATAGCGTTTCCTGTTCCGTAAGCAATGTGGAATCCTTGTATTTTAGTATAATTGCGATACCGTGTGTTGATTTGTGTGTTGAAGTGTACCATTTTTTTCTGTTAGCCTTGTCATGAGTGTGACGGAGACAGTTGGCAACACTACACACTGCAAACATACACACGTTCAACACACAGTGAAAAGTGCAAGTGAAGTGTTGTAATCAATTTGGGTGAAAAACACTGAAACTCGCCCATCTCGAGTATGGGGACCGGGACCACACACGTAGACTGGCAACACTGGAAATCGTAAGCAACACCAAACGACAATTTAATATCACTTGCGCGGAAAAAATTGTTTTTAACCTGAAAGACAAGAGACTATCTTGCGGAAACATAACGAAGTAACAAAGTTGTAACAACGACGTAATGCATTTATTATTACATATTTAAACAAATGTGTAGTACGGGCCACTGGAGATGCTTCACAAATAATAGAAACGAAGAGCGTACGGCAAAACACAAACTGCAAAGAGGTTGGAAATTTGGGGTAAGTTCCTGTGGGACCAAACTGCTGAGGTCATCGGTCCCTAGGCTTATACACTACTTAATCTGAAACTAAGTTTCGCTTAGGTCAACACACACACACCCATGCCCAAGGGAGGACTCGAACCTCCGACAGTGGGAGCCGCGCGAACCTTGGCAAGGCGCCACGGACCGTGCGGCTACCCCGCGCTGCAACACAAACTGCCTTTCATTTAGTTGCAAAAAACGGATTATACCTCCATGTGTTTTCAGTCAATAAGGAACGATAAATACGCAAAAATGACACAATTTAAATAATACTTTATCTTCGTCTGAGAAGCCTAGATTTTGGTACAGGCCTCCACTTTCATAATCTAAACGCAGACAGACAGAAATATCATGATTATTAGGAAGTGACAGATAACCCACTTTAGGCTCTAGATTTAACTTACTTTGCAGCAAAATCACAGAATTTTTCTATATACTGTCATTAAAAACAAGCAGAACTTTTATCTGTTTAATTTAAAAAAATATCGTTTGCATCATTTCAAGTACTAATTAAATTACTGGATTAAAAAAATTTATTGGGCTAAAAATATCCAAAAGAAGTGGTAACCTTTTAGTATTGACTCTTAGAATAGAGTCAATAAACTATTATTTCCCGGGAACAGCTCTCACCTCGACTCAAAAGAAAAAAAATTATTATAAAATGGATTAACATAATATCCAGTTTTCCCTAACTTACATAAAAGGTGATCCACATCATAAAATCTTTCCAGCTTAAGACGTGCGTCGAGTGGCTCCACATCAGTTGCAAGAGATGACCTTTTTTGCCTCGTTTTAAAATTGTGAGCTTACATACTAGTAGTAAACAAAATAATGATATTGGCAAAGCACCTTCGACCTCTCATAGACCATTCTCAAGTATCTCTGTACGCTCAGCAGAAATGAGAGACTTAGGAAACAGAGACACAACGGAGATAAGTGGGAATATCAGGAATTAAATTACACATGTCGTCCCACGCTAAGGACATTCCGCAACAAGCATGACGTATTGTCAGAAGAGAGTGCATATTCCTGCTTCCCTGCAGACACACTTCTGCTTCGATACAGGTTAACAGGTGCAGCTCAGTGTGTGACTGAAATGGACCGGCGAATGGAAACGTATTCCAAAGTTGAAGTATGCGGGACAGTACGATTCTTATGGGAAAAGAGCCTAAAGTGCACACAGTCTCGCCGCGGAATTCTGGCGGTAAACTAACCAAATGTAGTGATGCGTCCAGCCGTCGCGACATGGTGCCAACAATTTCACCAAGGCCCGAATGACGTTGCTACCGCTGATCGGAGAATCCACATCTTGTACCATGGTATTTCCATCTTTTCGACAAGCTGCAAAAACTTCTGGGGGAAAGAGATTTTCCAGTGATGACGGCGTTCACCCAGCGCTCCTCGAAAGGTTCCGTGAGCTCTGCAGATTTCTATCGTCGATGAATCGAACTGTTGGTACAACTTTTCAACTGTTGTTTGTAGAGACTCGTGGCTGTGTTGCAAAATTGTCGTGTGTCTGTGTCACTCTGCAGTGTAGCTTTCAGTAAAAGTTACATGATCTTCCCTAGTACTTTTCGAAGTCCCTTCTTGCGTCGATTTGAAAATAATATTGACTTTCCAATAACGTTTCCGGGAGGATAAACGTCGCACCAAAACGAGAAATACAAGTAGCATGATGGAAAACACGTCAACAACGTTTTCGAACTGCAAACTGAATATTGTCTCAGACGGTGATACGTTGCTTTGTAAATGAGTACTTCAAATTTTCTGGCCCCTATTCACTTTAGATCAGTCATTCTCTACCTGAAACACTAAAAATTCAAATTGTACAAGGCAGGAACAGCGTAACTATAAAACGATGAAAGCTCACCTCTTTTTTAAGCTATCAACACGAAAGATTAGATTTTCGGAGAAATGCAGGAATACGCAACGCACTACTGGCCGTGTGACATATTGAAACTTCTTTATTAAAATATTTTAGTTAAACTGCTGAGTGAAATTGAATGCAAGTGAGCCTACTTTCTCTTTACTTATTCTTGTCATGTCAACACTGACCCACAATATTCTAGCGCAACGCAATCTGACTGCTCAAAAAAATCACAACCTGACTTCAAATAATTAATTCAAAAGAGTGCCCCTAATTAAAACGAAATCTTAACAGTAACCTATACATTTACTTAAGCACTTACCTCACAAAAATCTTCATTACGCGAACTACTGCAATACAGCGGGCGTCAATACTGCCAGCTAAATAAAAGATTCTAACTACTAAAGTCACTAACTACTGATAGCCATGTGGTTGGAAAAGGAAAGATTTTGTTGCAAACCAAATAATGGATTTATTACCTTAATAATCTGACATCCAGTTCAAACACGAATATAAATCGTCATTGACATCCAGTACAAAGATATATAATCATGAATAATTTTCAATCTCCAAGTCGCGTACTAACACTTCAGTCCTTTACCCTCCATCAACGCTAACTTCTCACATTTAACATCCATCACTGCTGGCTGTTCACCTCCAACTGCCCAACAGTACTTCCATCACTGCTGGCGACTAACTTCCAACTCACCAACTGCGACATAATCGCATGTACAAACAGTGATCCAATACTGTAAAATGCTTTTTTATTCCAGTCTGTGATCACAAATGAATTCTTTAGACGATTACCGGTTTCAGTCTGTAATGATCACCTTCAGATCTTAGGACATGGTGTAAAAAAGATCTGAAGATGGTCATTACAGACTGAAACCGGTAATCGTCTAAAGAATTCATTTGTGATCAAATACTGGAATAAAAAAGCCTTTAACTTCCAACTGCCCAACAGTACAGGCGATTAACTTCCAACAACGAGTCCAACCAGCCACAGAGTCTCTTACAAAGAAATCGCAGATCCAATGCAAAGCGCTACACAGCGCTGCCGACACAGAAGCAGCCCACTTACAATATCTTAGAAGATACGTTGAAGAAATGTGATTCTACATGTACAGCATTCGTAGACACACTGTCCATTCATATTAATGTGGTAATCAGTCAAAAGCCTGTATGACTACCTGTTGCAGGGCACACCACTGTGAGACGCGCAGGAAGAGAGTCCGCGAGGTTCTGGAAGGTACCAACATGGATGTGGAGGCATGCCGACTCCAGTACAGTGACCTGCTGCACTAGGTTTCTCGGTTGACGGTCCAGGGCGCGAAAAACCCGATCGAGTTGGTCCCGTAAATTCTCGATCGATTTTAATCCACGGAGTTTGGAAGCCAGTTGAGTACGGCAAATTCATCCTTGTGCTCTTCCAACCATATACATATACACTGCGAGCTGTGTGACAAGTTGCTTTGTCTTTCTGCTGTATGCCATCTTGCCGAAGAAAAACAAATAGCATTTAGGGGTGGACGTGGTCCCCAAGGATAGACGCGCCCTTCTGTTGATCCGCTGTGCCTTCCAGTATGATGAGATCACCCAGGGAATGCTATGAACACATTCCCCAGGCCATAACGCTCCCTTTTTCAGCCTTCCGACGATAGTTGCAGGGTGTTTGCTTTCGACGTGTCACGCCGTACACCATAAGACATGATTCATCTGAAAAGGCCGCGGTATTGCGGTACTGGCGAGCAAATTCCAGTCTTCGTCACTGATTAACAGAAGTCAACATGGGTGCATCTGCCAGGCACCGGCTGTAGAGGCCCATATGTACCAATGTTAGCTAAACAGTCATTGTTGAAACACTGTTGGTAACCCATTGGTTCATCTGAGCGGTCAGTTGCCCACTTTAACCACGGCGACACGCGGGTAGTTTACCAACAACCGTTTCGCAAATACTTCCACTGTTGGCGCGACAGTCAATGGTCATGACTTTCTGGCCGTCAGCTAGTCACTCCGTGGCAAAGGGCCCTCTAAAAGCCCCAGCTGGGCAGCACCCCCGGTGCTACACACGCACCTTTGTCGGGACCTAAAAAATTTCCCTGTACCGAACTAACCGTTCACTGACTCCTAGGTGCCAGCAAGATAGGGGAATCTTTCGACATCCATTTCGCATGTGGTCAGCAGGTGATAGTGCAGCGACGTTGTGTCTGTCAGCTAAGGGGCATCTGTCATTAGTTTGCAATGTAGAGTTAAATATCTCTATCAGAAGTATTGTTATTAATAAATATTTAAGTTACCTGTTACTAAAAGTTTTGTTATCATATTGGTGCACACACTTCATTCAAATTGTAAACGTCACTACAGATACTCGGATTTAGGTTATGGTGTGTTCGATGTGCCTGTCATCACTGGCGCTGATGTGGCGCAGACAGATAGCGAAATTCTGCATGACCCGCTGACCTATGACCTCCTGAGTGGCTGTTTCTCAGCAATGGTTTTCGAGCTATTGCTGTACACCTTATCTTTAAATATAGCCCCATAAAAACGAGTCGCATCTGTTCAGATCCGGATAATATGGCGGCCAATCGAAGACCATGCCAGTGGCCTCTGGGTACCCCAGAGCCAGAATGCGGTCTCCAAAGTGCTGCTTCAGGACATCAAACACTCTCCTGCTTCAATGGGGTCGAGCTCCATCTTGCATGAACCACATCTTGTCGAAATCAGGGTCACTGTGGATAATCATCTTCCAAATCCTTCACGTACTCTTCGGCAGTCCCCGTGGCATCGATGAATATCGCACCGATTATTCCGTGACTGGACACTGCACACCACACAATCACCCATTGACGATTAAGACACCTCACGATGACGAAATGCGGATTATCAGTCCCCCAAATACGCCAATTTTGCTTATTGGCGAACCTATCCAAATGAAAGGGGGCTCCGTTCCTAAACATACAGCTCACAAAGCGCATACTAATCCCCATCATTCACCGTGGACAACAGTGCATTTTGAACGTCCTAACGCAAGCCGTTCAGAAGTTATGATGTTTTTATTTCATATAGTTCAGTAATTGTCATCCTACACATTATATGAAACGTTTACACGATTTGGAAGTCGTTTTTATCCCACATATATTTTATTTCGCGTAAGGCAAAGGTCCTGAGTTCGAGTCTCAGTGTGGTACACGGTTTTGACCTGCCAGGAAATTTCAGATCAGCGCACACTCCGCTGTGGAGTGAAAATTTCATTCTTGAAACATCCCCCAGGCTGTGGCTAAGTCATGTCTCCGAAATATCCTTTCTTCCAGTAGCGCTAGTCCTGCAAGTTTCGCAGGAGATCTTCTGTGAAGTTTGGAAGGTTGGAGGCGAGGTACTGGCGGAAGTAAAATTGTGAAGACGGGTCCTGAGTCGTGCTTTGGTAGCTCAGTTGGTAGAGCACTTGCCCGCGAAAGGCAAAGGTCACGAGTTCGAGTCTCGGTCCGCCACATAGTTTTCATCTGCCAGGAAGTTTCAGTTACGCATAGCATGGGTTCGACAATTACTGGTAGGCTTTCGGAGGTGTGTTTACGCGCAAGTCATCCAATTCTCGAAAATTAGATTCGGTTATGTTGGCGCCCGACAGTGTCCAAGACGTATTCCGTTGGGTTAGGATAAGGCGAATCTGGTGCCCAAGACATCGGCGTTAGTTCACTATCACGCTCTTTAAACCACTGTAGTACGATTCTGGTCTTACGACAATTAAGTTATCCCGCTGGAAGATAAGACCGCCGTTGAGAAAGACATCAAGCATGACGAGATGCAGGTGGTCCGCAAGAACATTCACGTAGTGTGCAGTTGTCACGGTGCCTCCGATCACAGCCATAAGTCCGACGGAAAGCCAGGTGATCGTCCCTCATGGCATAATCTGGTGCCCCCCACCCCTTCCCCCGCCCGCGCCAGCCAGCGACCGTGGCGCTGTGCAAGTTTCGAGCATGGTTGACGGTGTACCCGGACCCCACCAGTGACCTGGGGAACAATGAGCGTGGTTCAACAACGGTCCGGGCGACACGTTTCCGTTGATCCAAGATCCAGTCCGAATCTTCCCGTGCCCACTGCAGTCGTAACTGACAATGGGAACACGTTAGGATCGTCAGCTGCGAAGCCCCAATGGTGAACGCTGAACAGAATGCTCCAAAGTAGTTGTGGCTGCGCAATTGTTGTATTCCGTTGTCATATTTGTTATTTATCGCTGCCGTTCCTGCTGTACAGGGCGGGTTAGCTGACGACATCGACGGTCTGTGATGAGGCGAGGACGTCCAATACCTTGCACCTTGCCGCCGTTCTTCAACCATTTTCCATACACGCTCACGACACTAGCATGCGAACAGCCGATCAACTGATCAGCTAGCACCTTCAGATTCACCAACCGCTTTCCCCCCCCCCCCCCCTCCCCAGACCTACTATCCAATACTACAAAAGTATCTTGGGTGTCCAAGCACTACATATTTCCCCAGGGTAATCAGCATTGCGCTAGAGTTTCGCACCAGCAGTCATCATAATTACTTGAATATGGCGAACAGATTTGCCATTATAATATTTAAAGGTACAGAATTTGTTTCTTTAGTTCCAGTTGCAGAGCACAGAAAGTTTTTTTTCCTCGTCCGACTATAAGTTTCGGCTCAAAATGTGATGAAACATTCCTGGTTAAAACAGAGGAAGCCTTATATTATCCTCATATGGTTAAGCCAAAGTGGCATCGTCGAAAAGATATAATTACATAACGTAAACCAGGCCGCAGTGCCCGGAAAACCATAACGTGAACGACTCTTCTCTTCACAGCAAACCGATATGCGGAAGCTGCGCCACAATAAACATGTTTGTGGAGTAAGCTCGTCATGGGCCGCTACTGTAACCGTTGTTGACAAATGTGGACGCACAATCAAATAAAAACGTAAAATTATCTCAGAATACTTTTCTAGAAATGAAATGGATTGTAAACCTTGAATAACATGAAATACATCAAAAAACGCAAATGAAGTTATTTTTAGGAAAGGAACTACGATAGTTACTTTATATAACAGTAACAATATACCTATGTACCAGCTTTACGGAGTTACCAAAATTACATGAAATAATAAATAAATATAAAGGAACTTTATTTTTAAGCACGCCCGCCTTCGCATCATTTTAGCTAGACCGGGGGTCTCCAAACTACGGCCCGCAGGCCGAAACCGGCCCGCGAGGTCCGGCAAACCGGCACGCGTTAGCTGGCCGGACACCCCCGGTATCCGGCCCGCCAAATATTTGAGGTGGTACCTATACTGCCAACAATTGAGTTTCGAGGCCTATCGCGACCAATACACCGCGACATTGGCTCTGCTACTCGCTACAAGACTACATACATAACTAAACTTATTGTTGCGCCACTTGAAATAACAATGCGTTGACATTACCACTATTACGTCTTACAGTAATAGCGTTGCTAACAATGATTTTGAGATTTCGTTAACTTTGCAGGACGCTTTTGTGAAGAATGTGCAGTGACATTCGCCAGAAGAAAATACGCTTGAATTTCGGTCAGGTACGTCCACCAATCAAAATTATGTAATTATATAAAAATCGTAGTTCGTTTCAGTGCTAGCTATTCCCACAACCTTTGATTTTTGCGACTTCATCTTTCCTTTAGCCTTACATTACGGTGATCATGGAGTGCTGGGGTGCTTTAATCCCACTGGGTAGATCTTGGCCCTTATGACTTCGTGGAGGAGTCAATGTGGCCCGCGGGCTAAAAAGTTTGGAGACCCCTGAGCTAGACCATCAGGTGCAATCTGTACAAAATTGTTGACAAAAACTAATTTAAGGCTAGAAAAAATTATTAAAATGAAAATGTGTTTTTTGTGTTATCTTTCTTTTGACTGGTTTGGTGCGACCCTCCACGAATTCCTCTCCTGTGCTAACCTCTTCATCTCGCAGTAGCACTTGCAACCTACGTCGTCAGTTATTTGCTGGATGTATTTCAATCTATGTCTTCCTCTACAGTTTTTGCCCTCTACAGCTCTCTCTAGTACCATGGAAGTCATTCCCTTATGTCTTAACAGACTTCCTATCATCCTGTCCCTACTCCTTCGCAGTGATTTCCTTTCCTCTCCGATTCTACGGAGAACCTCTTCATTAGTTACCTTATCAATCCAACTAATTTGCACCATTCATCTCTAGCACCACATCTCAAATGCTTCGAGTCTTTCCTGTTCCGTTTTTCCCACAGTCCATGTTACACTACCATACAAAGTTGTGCTCCAAACGTACATTCTCAGAAATTTCTTCCTCAAATTAAGGTCTATGTTTGATACTAGTATACTTCTCTTGACCAGGAACTCCCTTTTTGTCAGTGTTAGTCTGCTTTTGATGTCCTCCTTGCCCAGTCCGCCATTCGTTGTTTTGCTGCCTAGTTAGTAGAATTCCTTAACTTTATCTACTTGCTGACCATCAATTCTGATGTTGAGTTCCTCGCTGTTCTCATTTCTGTTACTTCTCATTACTTTCGTGTTTCTTCGATTTACTCTCAGTCCACATTCTGTACTAATAAGACTGTTTATTCCGTTCAGCAGATCATGTAATTCTTCTTCACTTTCACTCAGGATAACAATGTCATCAGCGAATCGTATCATTGATATCCTTTCACCTTGAACTTTAATTCCACTCCTGAACCTGTCTTTTATTTCCATCATAGCTTCTTCGATGTACATATTGAACAGTAGAGGCGAAAGACAACATCCCTTACACCCTTTTTCATGCGAGCACATGGTTCTTGGCCGTCCATTCTTTTATTCCCTCTTGGCTCTTGAACATATTGTATATTACCGGTCTCTCTCTATATATTACCCCTATTTTTTCAGGATTTCTAACATCTTGCACCATTTGACATTGACAAACGTTTTTTTCCAGGTCGACAATGCCTATGAATGTGCCTTGATATTTCTTTAATCTTGCTTCCATTATCAACCGCAACGTCAGAATTGTCTCTCTTGTACGTTTATCTTTCCTGAAGCCAAATTGATCGTCGGCTAACACAGCCTCAATTTTCTTTTCCATTCTTCTGTACATTATTCTTGTCAGCAACTTTGATGCATGAGATGCTAAGCTGATTGTGGACTAATTCTCAAACTTTTCAACTCTTGCAGTCTTCGGAATTGTGTGGATGATATTTTTCCGAAAGTCAGATGGTATGTCGCCATACTCATACACTCTACACACCAACGTGAATAGTCGTTTTGTTGCCAGTCTCCCTCCCAATCATTTTAGAAATTCTGATTGAATGTTATCCATCCCTTATGCCTTATTTGATCTTTAAGTCCTCTAAAGGTCTCTTAAATTCTGATTCTAATAATGGATTCCCTATCTATCCGAAATCGACTCCTGTTTCCTCTTCTATCACATCAGACAAATCTTCCCCCTCTTAGAGTCCTTCAGCGTATTCTTTCCACCTATCAGCTCTCTCCTCTGCCTTTACGTGTAACAATGGAATTCCCATTGCACTCTTAATGTTACCACCCTTGCTTTTAATGTCATCAAAGATCGTTTTGACTTTCCTATAACGTGAATCAGTCCTTCCGACAATCATTTCTTTTCGATGTCTTTACGTTTTTCATTCAACCATTTCGTCTTAGCATCCCTGCACTTCCTGTTTATTTCAATCTTCAGCGACTTGTATTTCTGTATTCCTGAATTTCGCTGAACATTTTTGTACTACCTTCTTTCGTGTTTCTTCTGTTACCCATGGTTTCTTCGCAGTTACCTTTTTTGTACCCATGTTTTTCTTTCCAACTTCTGTGATTGTCCTTTTTATAGATGTTCATACCTCTTCAACTGTACTGCCTACTGATTTATTCCTCACTGCTGTATCTATAGTCTTAGAGAACTTCAAGCGCGTCTCGTCGTTCCTTAGTACTTCCGTATCCCATTTCTTTGCATATCGATTTTTCCTGACTAATCTCTCAAACTTCGACCTACTCTTCATCACCACTTAATTTTGATCTGAATCTGTATCTGCTCCTGGGTAAGTCTCACAATCCAGTATCTTATTTCGGAATCTCTGCCCGATCATGATGTAATCTAACTGAAATCTTCCCGTATCACCCGGGGTTTTCGAAGTATACCTCCTCCTCTTGTGATTCTTGGACAAAGTATTCGCAATTCCAGGACTCAATTAATCTTTCTCCTCTCTCATTGCTTGTCCCAAGTCCGTATTCTCTTGTAACCTCTTTTTCTGCTACTTCCCCCACAACTGCATTCTAGTCCCCCATCACTATTATTCATCTCGTTTTACGTACTGTATTACTTTTTCAATATCCGAATATACTTTCTCTATCTTATCATCTTCAGCTTGCGACGTAGGCGTGTATACCTGTACAATCGTTGTCGGTATTGGTTTGTTGATCATTCTGGGCATGAAAAGGTATGCGGGATGAAAATACACACAAAATCAAGTCACATTTTGTTCAGGAAAACGAATAGGATAACCTAGCGTTAATAGTCAGCAATTTCTCGCTCCGTAGCGAACATCAGTTATAAGATAGCATAAAACAACATACACTACTGGCCATTAAAATTGCTACACCAAGAAGAAATGCAGATGATGAACGGGTATTCATTGGACAAATATATTTACTAGAACTGACATGCGATTACATTTTCAAGCAATTTGGGTGCATAGATCCTGAGAAATCAGTATCCAGAACAAACACCTCTGGCCGTAATAACGGCCTTGATACGCCTGGGTATTGAGTCAAACAGAGCTTGGATGGCGTGTACAGGTACAGCTGCCCATGCAGCTTCAACACGATACCACAGTTTATCAAGAGTAATGACTGGCGTATTGTGACGAACCAGTTGCTCGGCCACCATTGACCAGACGTATTCAATTGGTGAGAGATCTGGAGAATGTGCTGGCCAGGGCAGCAGTCAAACATTTTCTGTATCCAGAAAGGCCCGTACAGGAACTGCAACATGCGGTCGTGCATTATCGTGCTGAAACGTAGGGTTTCGCAGGGATCGAATGAAGGGTAGAACCACGGGTCGTAACATATCTGAAATGTAACGTCCACTGTTCAAAGTGCCGTCAATGCGAACAAGAGGTGAACGAGAAGTGTAACCAATGGCGCCCCATACCATCACGCCGGGTGATACGCCAGTATGGCGATGACGAATACACGCTTCCTATGAGCGTTCACCGGGATGTCGCCAAACACGGATGCGACCATCATGATGCTGTAAACAGAACCAGGATTCATCCGAAAATATTACGCTTTGCCATTCGTGCACCCAGGGTCGTCGTTGAGTACACCATCGCAGGCGCTCCAGTCTCTGATGCAGCGTCAGTGGTAACCGCAGCCATGGTCTCCGAGCTGATAGTCCATGCTACTGCAAACGTCGTCGAACCGTTCGTGCAGATGGTTGTTGTCTTGCAAACGTCCCCATCTGTTGACTCAGGGATCCGTTACAGCCATGCGGATAAGATGCCTTTCATCTCGACTGCTAGTGATACGAGGCCGTTGGGATCCAGCACGGCGTTCCGTATTACCCTCCTGAACCCACCGATTCCATATTCTGGTAACAGTCATTGCATCTCGACCAACGCGAGCAGCAATGTCGCGATAGGATAAACCGCAAGCGCGATAGGATACAATCCGACCTTTATCAAAGTCGGAAACTTGATTGTACGCATTTCTCCTTACACGAGGCATCACAACAACGTTTCACCAGGCAACACCGGTCAACTGCTGTTTGTATATGAGAAATCGGTTGAAAACTTTCATGTCAGCACGTTGTAGGTGTCACCACCGCCGCCTACCTTGTGTGAATGCTCTGAAAAGCTAATCATGTGCATATCACAGCATCTCCTTCCTGTCCGTTTAATTTCGCGTCTGTAGCACGTCATCTTCGTGGTGTAGCAGTTTTAATGACCAGTAGTGTAGATATTAAAAATTGTCTAAACTTTATCATATAACTATTACGTATAAATTTTTCCTCAATGGTCAAGTGGAGTTTAGACATCGTCTAGAGCCTGGCTGTTTTATAAATAATCATCGTCTGACACAGTTTACAAATAACCGTAGAAATCAATATGGGATGTACGACGAAAGTATCCTCCAGGACAGTGCGGCGAAAGTTGGAATTAATAGGCTATGACAACAAACGTCCGACCCTAGTGCCTTTGCTGACAGCACATCATCTGCAGTTCCTCTCATGAGTTCGCAACCATATCTATTGGACCCTAGACGACTGAAAAACCGTGGCCTGGTCAGATGAGTCCCTATTTCAGTTGGTGAGAGGTGATGTTAGGGTACGAGTGTGGCGCAGACCCCACGAAACCATGGGCCCAAGGTGTTAACAGTGCACTGTGGAAGTTGGTGGTGGCGATAATTGCGTGAGCGTGGTCCAAATGAATCGATCATTGAAAGTGATTATATTCGGCTACAAGGAGACCATTTGCAGCCATTCATGGCCTTCTTGTTTCCATACAACGATGGAACTTTTATGGATGAGAATGCGGCATATCATTGGACCACAACTCATTGCGATTGGTTTGAAGAACATTCTGGACAATTCCGGCCAATGGTTCTGCCATGAATCTCATCTAACATTTATGGGACATAATTGAGAGATCAGTTCGTGCACAAAATCCCGCACCGGCAACACTTTCGAAATTTTGCACGGCTACAAAAGCAGCTTGGGCAACGGCCTTGCCACAGTGGACACACCGGTACGCGTCAGATCAGCGAAGTTAAGCACTTGGATGGGTGACCATCCGGGCAGCCATGCGCTGTTGCTATTTTTCGGGGTGCACTCAGCCTCGTGATGCTAATTGAGGAATAGTAGCAGCTCCAGTCAAAGAAAACATCATAACGATCGGGAGAGCGGTGTGTTGACCACATGCCCCTCCTATCCGCATCCTCATCTGAGGATGACACGGCGGTCGGATGGTCCCGATGGGCCACTTGTGGCCTGAAGACGGAGTGGTTTTTATTTTAAATGAAACAACAAGCTTACTGTTACCAGTCACCGTTTTATTTTTTCCACGACGCGTTTCGAAGGTTTAAACCTCCATCATCGGGTGGATTTACATTAGTTAGTGTTACATATGTGTGTATGTTGTGTTACGACATTTGGAGGAACTTGTGGCACTGCCTAGTGGAGAAACAAGACACTATTTCAAAATATGGTTTTAGATAACTTTTGACAAAAAATTAAACTGATATTTAATGATAAACTTTAATAAGTAAACTAGAGTACCTCCAGTGGTCACAGGTTCCTTTTTCTGTCGTAACACTTCACATGTATACTGCCACATTTGTAAACAAATATGGCGTCTGGAATCAGCTGGGTGCAAGGTTCGTACAGCAGAAGAGAAGACATAATCGTAAAGTGCAAAGAATATACATTGTAACAACATTATTACAGAATAATCGTTTAAACCATTTGGAAGTGTTTGTTTTGAGGTGTCAAATATATGTGTGTGTACTTCAGGTGGTATATAAATCCAATTTTGAAAGGTTAAAACAGCTAAACATTCGTACTCGTTTATGAAATCAGGTGAAATGTTAAAATGGCTTAAACTTCATACTTGCTAATAACAATTAGGTAAAATGTTACAGGCTTGAATAACAATGGTCATATTGGCTACAGCAGTAAAATCATAGATAGATGACACTCTTTGAAGAAAGAGAGAGAGAGAGAAAGAGAGAGAGAGAGAGAGGAAGGAGTGATTATATGAGAGCAAACATTTACATGGCAAGGAGTCTTAAGATTACATGTTGGATATATTAGCTGCCTAAAGGTTGGGGTAATACACTGGTTAATGTTATAAAATATGCAGATAGACATACATTTGTGCCAGTAGTTGATGTACATACAGTTTTAAGCTGACAGGGGGTACAAGCTGTTGGTGTGATGAATTATCTGTGAATGAGGTCAATCTCTTGTACTCTTGGTGGCTGTCAATATTTATGGTAAATATTAGGATATGTGCACGCGTGTGTGTGTGTGTGTGTGTGTGTGTGTGTGTGTGTATTTTAAGGGCGTAGGCAGTTGCTGAAAACAGAGATGATATCATTGTAAATATTGTCATTTTTGTCATTTAAGGTGGATTCTGGTTGTTTCATTTGGTGTTTGTGTATTTGGAGTGTTTCAAGGATGTCTAGTTTTCTGCCTTTTGGTTTGATGCATAGGATGCTAATACTTGTGTTGTTAACATGGTGTTTTGTTTCATGTAGGTGGGTAACTATTGCTGATGTGTGGTATTTTTTGTTTTTTAGTGCTGCCATGTGTTCCTTGAACCTAATCTCAAATGATCTGCCTGTCTGGCCTATGTAGAAGCAGTCACAGTCCAAACATTCAATTTTGTACACACCTGTGTGATGAAGTGGGTTTCGTGTGCCGATGTTGTGGGGTAATTTCTGTCCAATCTTGTTGTCTGTTGTAAAGAATATGCTTATGCCTTTCCGTTTGAAGACATTAGCAATCTGGTACGAAATGTTACCAGAAAGGTTTTTATTTTTTTTAAGCAACTTGGCTGAATACTTGTGTAAGGGTCTTCGAGCGACTTGTTGAGTCCATGCCACCTCGAGTCGCTCCACTACGCTGGAGAAAAGGAGGTCTGACACCATTTTAGGAGGAATCCAATGACTTCTGTCACCCCTGTGTAGATCGATTCCTTGACACACGAAGAAGTGAGCGTGTATGTCCAAAGAAAATATTTTCACGATTTCGTGCGGGCTCATTCACACAATACGGCCATCGAACGAAAGCCATTGATAAGATCACCTTGTAACAGGCTGAGATTCATCTCTAACAGCCTTTTGTGCTGGTTTCCTGGCTCTTCACATAAGGTGGTGGTCGCGTAAAATACGTGCTTAATACCGTGTCGGTTAGCTCCATTTATAATGTGCAACGTTGGTTTCGTTTCCAGTTCTCTTTGACGATCCGCACGTCGTGTAAGGCCCTTGTTGGGGGAGAGGCGCTGCATGGTACGAGTGCATACTCTCATTAGTCCACTGCCAACGGCGGCATTCTCTTTGATCTCCGCTTTCCCTCCTCGCTTCCGCCGTGCGCGCTTGAGTAATGAAACGTACGCCAATGAAGTTTCCGTAATTACGTAAACGTGGTTGTTCGTCTCGGTTTTTAGTACTCCTCAGCAGTTCCAGGGGCAATGAAAGCTGTTCATCAAAAGGAGGGAAATTTTAGACATGCGGTTGCTCTACATTCCTGGCACAGTAGTACATGGAAAAGTTACGAGAACTTCACTTTCTTGCAACTTGTAGTTTCAAGAGACTAGAACGCTGGAATTTTATGCTGCTGAGGTAGCCCTCATTTGGAATGTCCTCTTATGCTTGTCTTGATCACCAAGTTTTAATTTAAAGTAAGCAAAATAAACTTTCCTCACAAAATCACTTATGTTTCTCTGTTGGCTTTTAATAGTGTATTCACCACAGATATAACAAAAACTGTTTGGAGAAGTAACACAACGTCTTGTAACCATGACTGGACAGAAACAACAGCACTGTTCACTTCAATAACAATATGTCTACTGAGAGTTTCTCTTCAAATTGAGAGTTTTTCATTTCATGCGAGATGAACAGAAATACTGCAATATACATAAAAACCTATGTGATAGAATTTTTTGAATAGTTTTCCTGTTTTTGGGAGGTCAAAATCTATAAGAAAATGTCAAAAAATCCTATGCAGTTTCTTAGTCGCAGACCTGTGTAATTGGAGCATGAGATGCAAGGACTTGTAGGGGGACCACTGGTTTTGTAATCGGTCGATTCTGTCAGTACGAAGTAAACAAGGTATTCAGGGATCTTCCTTGGAAAGCTTTCGAGAAAGATGGTATTTTCACGAAATGCTAGCAAGCAAATTTATGGAACCAATATCTAGACCACTACTGCCTCTATCGCACATCTCTTGGCACGACCTTTATATCAAGGCCTTCACGGGTGTGTTGACAGTAATTGTACCCTTTCTCCACTCGAAGGTGAATGGAGAAAAGGAATGATAAATAACAAAACAAAGTACAGAGAATTGCGGAAAATGCTACGCATACTGGTGATCGATGAATGTAAGTACTGAATGGAGGTCATTGGAGTTTAATATCATTCCTCTCAAGGAATGTTCCAATCCTTAAAAGATACTGGAGAGCGGAAATATCTCCATGTCCCCATGATTGTTTCTCGGATAGAAACCACGACGTCAACACAAAATTTTGATCTAACGGTAGTGGAAACTATGGATGATACTTTACTGCTTCCTTATCCTCGTAAAACAAGTCTAGAATTTTCCCGAGTTGTGCGTTCTATCGTTATCGCCTTGGAAAATAGTTCTTCTGTCAGAAACAACGCATACGCCATCGAATAAAGATGACAACATTAATTTGTTCCAGAGCTACTAATTCTAGACATAGTGTCGAAAACAGTTCATCGTTCACAAATTACAATTTTGTTATGTAATAATCTACGTTACAGTTTTCAAGTAAATATAGCAGGCTTCAGCGTGAAACTTCCTGGCATATTAAAACTGTGCGCCGGCCCAGGACTCGAACTAGGGACCTTTGCCTTTCGCGGGCAAGTACTCTAATATCTGAGCTCCCCAAGCACGACTCACGACCCCTCCTCACAGCTTTTAATCTGCCAGCACCTCGTCTCCTACCTTCCAAACTTTACAGAACCTCTCCTGCAGACTTTGCAGAACTAGCACTCCTGGAAGAGAGGATATTGCGGAGACATGGCTTAGCCACAGCCTGGGGGATGTCTACAGAATGAAATTTCCATTCTGCACCGGAATTTGCTCTGATATGAAACTTCCTGGAAGATTAAAATTGTATGCCGGACCAAGACTCGAACTGGGGACCTTTGCCACCAGGGAGAGGCTAAGCCATGCCTCCACAGTATCCTTTCTTCGAGGAGTGCTAGTTCTGTAGTGTCCGCAGGAAAGCTTCTGTGACGTTTGTTAGGAGGACGAGTTACTGGCGGAATTAAATCTATGAGGACCTGTCGTGAGTCGTGCCTGGGTAACTCAGATGGTAGAGCACTTACCCGCAAAAGGCAAAGGCTGATGTTGACACTGTTCGTCCTGTTGCATTTGTTATACGTCTAAAAAAATAATGATTTCAAAATAAACTTGGCTCCTAAAGCTTTTTACCATTTACGAGGCGTAGAAATTTAACATCACCATCAGTTCTGTGGGACCTGTATCTGATAGAAGCGAGAGCGGCACATCCACAGTTGGGAGACAATGGCCAGATCATACGTAATTTATGCTTGTTCAAAATTATCGCAAGTCACTGTTAAATGGTCCGCAAATAATCTCAAGGACGCGGTTTACTCATAGCAGAATTAAATCAGTGGCCGAACGTCAACTGAATTCGGAACATTGCGCCCCTTTACCGTGATCTGCTGAGATCGCAGCTCCAGCTAGCTTTTCAGAAACAAATATTGCAAAAAAAATCGTAAATCATGTACCACCCAATATTTTCGTGGAGTACGCTTCTTTTTAAATGAAACACAAAAACCCATTTTTAACATACTTAGTTATAAATCAAAACTAATTCTACTACAGAGAAACTTGCATAAAATACTTCTGTTCATTTCGATGCAGACAAGAGAAAAGAGTACAGTTTACTGAAAGGAGATTCGCCTCTCGCTAACATTTTGTTAAAAAAAATTAAAAATATAGTTCCTCTGATTCGTTTCAGTCACAAACTGATTTCTCTCATATCGTTGATCTGAATTCGCACATTCGCACAAGAAGATCATTTAATTAAAAGAGGTGACTTTCTTCAAGTAATACTTCAACCTGCTATTAGCCTGCCAACGCCAAATGGTGCTGAAAATATGCCATTGGGATGGGGAAACTCTTCAGTCCGGAACCGTGCTGCTGCTGCGGTCGCAGGTTCGCATCCTGCCTCGGGCATGAATGAGTGTGATGTCCGTAGGTTAGTTAGGCTTATGTAGTTCTAAGTCTAGGAGACTGATGACCTCAGATGTTAAGTCCCATAGTGCTTTTCTGAAAATATAACAGAAAGACTTACGTTTTCATTTATAATATTAGTATGGATTAATAGTTACAAGCCAATTTTGACATAATAACTACTAGCGGCAGTTCTAAAGTCATTAAAACTTTGCTACCATAATTCCACTATACAGCAAAATACACTCCTGGAAATTGAAATAAGAACACCGTGAATTCATTGTCCCAGGAAGGGGAAACTTTATTGACACATTCCTGGGGTCAGATACATCACATGATCACACTGACAGAACCACAGGCACATAGACACAGGCAACAGAGCATGCACAATGTCGGCACTAGTACAGTGTATATCCACCTTTCGCAGCAATGCAGGCTGCTATTCTCCCATGGAGACGATCGTAGAGATGCTGGATGTAGTCCTGTGGAACGGCTTGCCATGCCATTTCCACCTGGCGCCTCAGTTGGACCAGCGTTCGTGCTGGACGTGCAGACCGCGTGAGACGACGCTTCATCCAGTCCCAAACATGCTCAATGGGGGACAGATCCGGAGATCTTGCTGGCCAGGGTAGTTGACTTACACCTTCTAGAGCACGTTGGGTGGCACGGGATACATGCGGACGTGGATTGTCCTGTTGGAACAGCAAGTTCCCTTGCCGGTCTAGGAATGGTAGAACGATGGGTTCGATGACGGTTTGGATGTACCGTGCACTATTCAGTGTCCCCTCGACGATCACCAGTGGTGTACGGCCAGTTTAGGAGATCGCTCCCCACACCATGATGCCGGGTGTTGGCCCTGTGTGCCTCGGTCGTATGCAGTCCTGATTGTGCCGCTCACCTGCACGGCGCCAAACACGCATACGACCATCATTGGCACCAAGGCAGAAGCGACTCTCATCGCTGAAGACGACACGTCTCCATTCGTCCCTCCATTCACGCCTGTCGCGACACCACTGGAGGCGGGCTGCACGGTGTTGGGGCGTGAGCGGAAGACGGCCTAACGGTGTGCGGGACCGTAGCCCAGCTTCATGGAGACGGTTGCGAATGGTTCTCACCGATACCCCAGGAGCAACAGTGTCCCTAATTTGCTGGGAAGTGGCGGTGCGGTCCCCTACGGCACTGCGTAGGATCCTACGGTCTTGGCGTGCATCCGTGCGTCGCTGCGGTCCGGTCCCAGGTCGACGGGCACGTGCACCTTCCGCCGACCACTGGCGACAACATCGATGTACTGTGGAGACCTCACGCCCCACGTGTTGAGCAATTCGGCGGTACGTTCACCCGGCCTACCGCATGCCCACTATACGCCCTCGCTCAAAGTCCGTCAACTGCACATACGGTTCACGTCCACGCTGTCGCGGCATGCTACCAGTGTTAAAGACTGCGATGGAGCTCCGTATGCCACGGCAAACTGGCTGACACTGACGGCGGCGGTGCACAAATGCTGCGCAGCTAGCGCCATTCGACGGCCAACACCGCGGTTCCTGGTGTGTCCGCTGTGCCCTGCGTGTGATCATTGCTTGTACAGCCCTCTCGCAGTCTCCGGAGCAAAAATGGTGGGTCTGATACACCGGTGTCAATGTGTTCTTTTTTCCATTTCCAGGAGTGTATTTATATTAAGAAGCAAATGATAGCTAATACTCTGCCGACAGTGTTGGAATCGATCTGAAGTCATACGAAGTGTACCAGAGCTTTCTGTTGCTTCCAAGCACTACGAACGCCGGTAGGATTCAATCCGGATATGGTCTCTGTGTTGTCAATGCTCTCGATTTTCCACCGTCTTTGAGATTAACTGAATCAAACTCAGTCATTGTGAGTCACTTTACAATCTATGTTAATAAATGCGCCACAGTGGCATCCCGGAACATTATTTAAAATAGATTAGCTTCACAGACTTCCATTCATTGGTACATAGGTAGACAGTTTGCATCTCCAAACGAGTCCAACTCGCTATGAGATCCGTCACAAGGGACTACATCTACAACAACAAAGTGCAAAGCAAGTGGGAGTAACTTCTACACGCTGTTCCAGAAAGGTAATCCAGAAACGGTTAGCTTTAAAATTTCAGTTCCAGGTTAACAATAACGGCCTTTCATATTATACGTCGTCTGTTTCACTTCCTAATGCCTTGTAGCTAGACAGAGAAATATTTATGGTGGTTAGTACACCTGCAACGTGTGTAAGGCAGTTATACCAGTGGAATAATGAGGCAGCCATTTGTGTGTAACTTGCGTTGTAGCCTACTCATGCATATCCGAAGAAGGCCTCTACAAGTTCAAACTTCATTTTGTTTCAAGAAGAATTTTAAGACCTATTTTGTTGAAACTGAAGACGAGGACCCCATGCGGCAGTGACCGAGAAATTGTGTAATATCACTACGTGTTCTTTATAACTGCTTACATGTGTGCTTAACTGCTATCATTAGGGTGTTCCTTATATGGAGATGACTTGAAAAACTTCTTCCCCCCCTCCACCTCCCCACCCCAAAGTTTATTACTTTTGGCACGTTTTTCGATAATATGCTAAATTTCATTACAGGTAATTAGTATTAACGCATACTGCAATGGACTTAAATATTTAAATATGACTTATATAATGGAACAAGCGTGTTGTATTTTCTATTCGAATAAACAATTCAAATCAACCTACATACGCATATTTTACAAATACGGTATATTTACATGAGAAAAATCTGGGTACTGCTACATGAGAGAGCATACAAAATGTGTGAATGCAACGTAAATCAATAGTAGTTTCAGCAGACTTTTCAGTGCCTTTTAACTACAATTAGGATGTTATCTCCTGTGATATTGCCGACACAGCAGAATTAATTCCTTTTCTTTCTTCATCAGCTGTAAATAGTCCATCATTATCTTATATGAACTTCTCTCCTCTTTCCATATGTAACCTTAAGATTTTCCGTAGCCTCTTTCGGCACTAAGGTAGAAAATGTTTGAACCCGTAGAAAAAGGAGCCTTATTAAAGAAACATAAATCTATCCTAAACTTCTTCAGCATGTCTAAACTCTTGACTGAATGAACTCATCGTTCCGCTACAGAGGGAAAATTTCTTTCTGGAAACATCCCCCAGGCGGTGGCTAGGCGACGTCCCCGCAGTATCCTTTCTTCCAGGACTGCTTGTTCCAAAAGTTTCGCAGGAGAGTTTCTGTGAAGTTTGAAAGATAGGAGACGGAAGTAAAGCTGTGAGAACGTGTCGTGAGTCGTGTTAGGGTAGCTCAGTCGGTACAGCACTTGCCCCCGAAAGGCAAAGGTCCCGAGTTCGCATCTCGGCCCGGCACAGAGTTATAATCTGCCAGGAAGTTCCGTATCAGCGCACACTCCGCTGCAGTGTGATAAATCTCATTCTGGAATATGGTTGCAGGCGAGAAGCCGCATAAGCAGTAATAAGCAACACGTAATGGGTTCCTCGTCTTCAGTTTCAACAAAATACGTCTTAAACTTGTTCTTAAAATAAAAGGAGAAAAAGCTGGCAGCTGTGTGTGAAGAAACAAGAAATTTTAGAAAATAAGGGTCACCCTAATATCTCATCAGTAGCAGCTAAGAAAATCTTTGAGGCTATACTCTTGTTCTAATAGGAATGTTTTTTTTCTTTCGTTATGTCGTCGTCTGTAATGCAGTTGTAAGTATGCTGTTTAGGTTTTTTTGTTGGTAACGCCACCTCTGTATAAAAACCACTGGCTGTGCTGAGTGCAGTCTGTGTCTAGTTTGCATTGTTGTCTGCCATTGTAGTGTTGGGCAGCGGCAGCTGGATGTGAACAGCGCGTAGCGTTGCGCAGTTGGAGGTGAGCCGCCAGCAGTGGTGGATGTGGGGAGAAGTTGGCGGAGTTTTGAAATTTGTCATGAACTGCTATATATATTATGACTATTAAGGTAAATACATTGTTTGTTCTCTATTAAAATCTTTCATTTGCTAACTATCCCTATCAGTAGTTAGTGCCTTCCGTAGTTTGAATCTTTTATTTAGCTGGCAGTAGTGGTGTTCGCTGTATTGCAGTAGTTCGAGTAACCAAGATTTTTGTGAGGTAAGTGATTTGTGAAACGTATAGGTTAATGTTAGTCAGGGCCATTCTTTTGTAGGGATTTTTGAAAGTCAGATTGCGTTGCGCAAAAAATATTGTGTGTCAGTTTAAGCACAGTCCTGTATAATTGTTCAAAAGGGGGCGTTACACAGTGACTTTACACTACCAGAGCCAGATCCCGCACCTTGCGTATTGTGCATGTATTAAACCTGGGACCTAGAAACGACGGAGAGGCTTCGTCCCGCTGTAGCCCTCAGTGGTTCACAACCCCACAACACGCCACGGCAATCCACTCACCTCACCGCCGCCCCACACGGAACCCCGAACCCAGGGTCATTGTGTGATTCGCCCCTCACCCCAGGAACGTCTCATACTAGACGAGTGTAACCCCAACGGTTTGCGTGGTAGACTAATTATGGTGTACGCGTACATGGACTCAGTGTTTGCACAGCAAACGCCGACATAGTGTAACTGAGGCGGAATAAGGAGAACCAGCCCACATTCGCCGAGGTAGATGGAAAACCACCTGAAAAACCATCTACAGACTGGCCGGCACATCGGACCTCACACTAATCCGCCGGGCAGATTCGTACCGGGGACCGGCACGCCTTCCCGCTCGGGAAGCAACGCGTTAGACCGCGCGGCTAGCCGGGCGGGCTTATGGCACCTTGCTCAAATCCATGCGGATGTACGTTGCCTTTTTGTGAGTATATTCACACAAAGAGGACCCAGTAGAGAGAACCTAGGTGTGTTTGCAGCCCATCCCGTAGCCTGTGTTCAAACACCACACACTGCTCGGCACTCGCAGATGTTTTGGGTATTCTCATTGTATATGATGCAAGTGTTTATCAATTCTACCGCCACTCGTTCCCCTCCATCCTCGAAATATCGAACTCTAGCGGGTCTCCCGCATCGTCCCCCACATACTGTCACGGAGTATGGGATTTCATGATCATCAGATCATAACTAATGACAGCCTTATTAAAGGCAATAATAAGGTGTCAATCTTGATATGTGTGAATCATCATATTGTCAGTACCCGTGTAGTTATGTTACCTATTGCCTGTCACCCTGAACTTCCACCGTCGGAGTGTGGTATGGGACCAAGTCCCACCGCCACACCCCCAACGTGCAACCCAATGATGCCACTGGAGCAACATCTTTGTAGGATACAATTTTTCCCTTACAGTAAGACCGAGATCCATCGGTGACGCTGTACCTCAACCTACCAAAAAATAAAAAAAGATTCTGTCCTCAATAGTGTGATTAGTTTCACCGTCACAGAAGCAATTCTGCTTAGTAATGGATCAGAGAAAACCTTCGATAATAAAAAATGGAATAAGGTGTCCACACTACTTAAAATGTTGTGGTAAATGTAAAAAAGACAGACTAATAACTGACAATATCTAAGTGAAAATAATAAAAGTGGAAGAAGAAATGTGTGTGAATCCCTACGGGACCAAACTGCTGAGGTCATCGGTCCCTAAGCTTACGCACTACTTAATCTAACTTACGCTAAGTTACGCTTACGTCCCTAGGGAGGACTCGAACCTCCGACGGGGGAGCCGCGTGGACCGTGACAAGGCGCCCAAGACCGCGCACCTACCCCGCGCGGCTAAAAGTGGAAGGCTAAGTTCGTGTTAAGAATAGATTTATTTTCTGGTAGAGAATCACTCAGTTTGAATGATGGGATACAAGTGTCTCCACTTTGCGCCCTGTCTGTGCGAAAATTAATTATGATATCTAGACTTTGTCTTGGCTCTGTAAGCCAATCGAATTCGTTCCTATCAGCAGGAGGTCCTAAACTGATTAATTAAAAAACTTATATTGTTGACAGTGTGTGCAAAACAGAAAGACAAAGATTATCATGAAAATATTCTTATATTTGGACGAAAAACTCTTTCCTAAGAACAGTCTTCACAAAAATATGGTTGAAGCCTAAAAATCACTGCAGACAACCATAAGTAATACACTGCCAGTTAAACGGAAACAGCCATTGATAGTAAATTACTAAATAGATAGTGCTTAAGGAGTGATGGGCAATGTGCCGTTACCCTAGAAGCTATGCTCTGCAGACTGTGTTGGGAGAGAGCTTTTGGGTACATCAGGGAGGACATATTGCTAACGCAAGTTCGGTCGAGGCGACAAGTAAGTTGTTGTGATATTTCCTCACAACATAATGATGTCCAACGTGACTTGTAGCATCCATTCCTGCGCGGAACATTTCCTCGCTCTACGTGAAAACTGTGGCGCTTTATTGCAGACGTCATCATGTGTCTCTGTCCAAGGCACTTAACAGCAAAACTATAGAGAGAGGAGGTGAAATCTGCCTGGAGCCGAATGGCATAACTGTTGGTGTAAAAATGGTTCAAATGGCTCTGAGCACTATGCGACTTAACTTCTGAGGTCATCAGTCGGATAGAACTTAGAACTAATGAAACCCAACTAACCTAAGGACATCACACACATCCATGCCCGAGGCAGGATTCGAACCTGCGACCGTCGCGGTCGCTCGGCTCCAGACTGCAGCGCCTAGAACCGCACGGCCACTCCGGCCGGCGACTGTTGGTGTACATAGAGCACACTGTCGTTAACTGCAACCGCTGATGTCCGAACAAGGCAATTGGTCGAGACGGCAGCGTCCTGGACTTTTACCTCGTTGAAGTGACGTGTCCTCAGCAAGTCTCAGATATCAAAAATATTTCTTCTGCTAGCTACTAAGAAAGGCAGCGACCAGGTTCTAACTGCTGAGACGTAAAAAGCAGATGATGCCTTCGTTCTGCCTAGGCGCCAACCGACACAAAGTTGAACGTTTCACTACGAAGCCGCCTCCTTGAAGAAGAAGAAGAAGAAGAAGAAGATGATGATGAAAAAGAAGCTGTTCCAATTTTCTGAGTGTCTCCATTTTGGAGAAACTGCTAAATTCTCTGATCATACATCAGATTCTGTGATGCTGTGCTGAAGCATGTCAGGAATGTGGCTATGATTGTCTCTCTACTCTCCCATATTTGAGAGCGAATACTGGAGATATCGAAATAAAATTAATATTAAAAAATTAAATACATCAGAGTATTATCTGCAACAAGAGGATCAGTATGCTGCAGGAATACAAATTAAACGCAGGGTGTGCAAAAAATCTGGCCCAGAAAATATTTCATGCACCTTAAAATATGCAACCCAATTTAAAGTTATTTGCCCTGGGAGATGATTTAGTTAGTTACACATAGATCAGATGAAAAAACGTAACTGTATAAAAAAAACTTCAATATCGACGTGTATAAGAATGTAACATGAAACACACGAAAATTTCTACACTGACCTATGACCCTGGTAAAAATAAAGAAACTGACAGAACTTACATTGCGGAAAGGAAACGAAACGATCACGTATTATGAATCTCACTTGCAAAATGAAGTTCTGACAGAAACAGCAACACAGCAAGATTCCGCAACATCTAAAAAAATACTGCTAAATACTAACTCCAGTTGGTTCAGGGAAATTGGGTTCATAATCTTGACACACAATGCCAATGAAACACACGACTCAACCTTTAGGTACTGAAATTTCAGTTAGGAAGGAACTTATCAAAGAAATCAACTGTAGACTCTAATACGAAAATTCATTTAATCTAGCAACTTCCATGGTACAGTAAATTAACTCAGAACATCAATCAATAGAATAATTATCAAAAAGTCGATTGTGACGCAAGTGAGGTTGGCCAACAATTCAAGTCTACAAAATAAAAATAAACTTCTTATCTCATCAAATAATACCTTGTTCTTATTTCAGAGTCTTCTTATGTCCGTAGGCTATCCAACCATTGTTTTGAGTCATCATTCCCTCTCGTAATAAATCTGCAACTCACATAGTTCCAAAAGCGCGTCCATGCGTTATAGTGTACACTCAACGAACCTCGCCTGCTGCACACTGTAGTTTTCCATTACTGACTGTCAAAGATTCTACCACTCCACAGTGCTGCCATCGCGGACACAAATACTGTTGCCTAGCAACTGTTTCTCTCAGCGCATTTCTTCAAATATATCATTTTTCCTTTATAAATATTAACACATCCAATAACATCGTCAAAAAATAGCCATCTTACGCTGGTAAGACGCTAGAAGGGCCATAGGAGTCACACTCCTCATTATAGCAAAGCTCTTCTGAGTAAACAATAACAGACTGAGTCTCCTGACAAAAAATTCTTTTCATTTTCTCGTTAATTCAGTATGTTCGGTTTCAATATGTCTCTTTAACTTGTTAGGCTTTCATTGCAAACAACGCTAAAAATATGACCGTGGTTTCACTACCGTCTGGCGTAACAGCAACGTCGGGTAAAATTCGGTCCAGATGAACGGCATCCAAGGAAAAGATAAACATATTTTTTTAAAAAAAATATACCGCACCCCTGTTGCACGGGAGTCGCGCCACACTGTTAATGAACCAGTGGGTTAGGATTGAAATGTGTGTGTACGTAAGTTTATAGGTGATTTTCTTGATTTTGAATATCTTAGGACGTGCATGGAATATTTGTATCACCTTTGCTCTGCGATGACGACCGGGTGTTACGTGTTGATCGCGAGGAGAGCAGATAGGTAGATGTAGTGGGGCGTTGTGACAGCGAGCTTGTAGGGGAAGGGCGCAGAAAATAGTGCTCTTGGGGATTATGTTATTGATCTGATGGAAGATATCATTATTAGAAAAGGAGTATTGACATTATACATTGAATGAGATGGATTCACTAAGACAGATACTATTTTGAAAAGATTGGTATTTAAGGCAACGAATGAATACATCTTACACCACTGTGGCAGCATTTAGTTCGCATTCTTGGTTCAACAGTCCGCAGCTCGTGGTTGTGCGGTAGCGTTCTCGTTTCCCACGCCCGGGTTCCCGGGTTCGACTCCCGGTGGGGTCAGGGATTTTCTCTGCCTCGTGATGACTGGGTGTTGTGTGCTGTCCTTAGGTTAGTTAGGTTTAAGTAGTTCTAAGTTCTAGGAGACTGATGACCCTGATGACCATAGATGTTAAGTCCTATAGTGCTCAGAGCCTTTTGAACCATTTTTTTGGTTCAACACAGATATCCAAGTCAGGAATTTCTTGTTATTTTTATAAAATTTTGTCACGGTCAGTGTTAATGCATTTGTAGAGACGAAGGGATTTTTGTGTTAAAATAAATTTTCATGTAGAGCTACATCTTTGTATTTCTCAGGTGTTGATGTTATGTAATTGTGATTTGTAATGAAATATGTTCTTACTGCTAGCTAAGCCACCACTGGCGAAGTCTGTAGCTGGTGGTGTAATGGTTAGTGTTGCTGACACTGGGTTACGGGTTCTCGGGTTCGATTCCCGGGCAATTCTGGGATTTTCTCCCCCCGAGGACTGGGTGTTTGTGTTGTCCTCATCATTTCATCATCATTTGGGGAAGTGGCGCGACTGGACATTGCAAAGTTGGGGCTTTGTAAGGGCGTTGATAACTGCGTGGTCGAGCGCCCCACAAACGAAACACCCCATCCAATGGCGAAATTTTGTTAAGGGAATAGTGTCGAGAAATTTATTTTTAGATGAACTTTTTTAATACAGTCTCTTGAGGAGAATTTTTGTCTAGAAAGTAACTCAGACTACCCTACATTATTACCACCTCCCATTACGCGATGAACTTGGATTTTTTATGAGATATAAACTTTATCAGAACTAAGTTTACATTGCATGTACTTATGAGATCACATTGTACTGCCGCGATTCGCTGTAGTCAGTAGGAGCTCAGAAACTGAGGCGCGCCTTTTCTTCTTTTTCGACGAGAGCAGGTGCGCGACGTTTTCCATTGTGACACAGGCAAGCCAAATACAGGAGATGTGAATTTAATTTTCAGTCCGATAGGTTCAGTTAACTGTGTTGAGACTTCAGCGTCAGTTTTTTTAATAACAGACATGACGTATATATATATATGAGGGTAATCCCAAAAGTAAGGTCTCCTATTCTCTTATAAGTATATAGACCTGTTTATTTCTACAATGGTTTACATCAGTTTACAGCTTGAGCATTTAGCTATTTTTCGAGATAATCACCATTTCTGTCGATGCATTTTTGTAGACGCTGTGGCAGTTTTCGTATGTCCATGTCATACCAGCTCGCCGCCATGCTGTTAAGAAAGTTATGAACCTCGTCTTTCACCTCGTCGTCGGAGTTGAATCGCTTTCCTGCCAAATGTTCTTTCAACTTAGGGAACAGGCGATAGTCACTGGGCGCCAAGTCAGGGCTATAGGGTGGGTGGGTGATTATGTCCCACTGAAACTATTGCAGGAGAGCAACGGTTTGCCGAGCGATGTGTGGACGAGAGTTGTCACGGAGAATGTGAAGATCAAATGGTTCTGAGCACTATGGGACTTCACTTCTGAGGTCATCAGTCCCCTAGAACTTAGAACTATTTTAACCTAACTAACCTAAGGACATCACACACATCCATTCCCGAGGCAGGATTCGAACCTGCGACCGTAGCGATCGCGCGGTTCCAGACTGTAGCGCCTAGAACCGCTCGGTCACTCTGGCCGGCCCACGGAGAATGTGTACGCCCTTGCTCAACATTCCTCCTCTCCGGTTCTGAATTGCCCGTTTGAGTTTTCTTAGAGTCTCACAGTACCTTCAGCCTTAATTGTGGTCCCAGTGCTCAACCTTCAAGAGTGTCTCCTCAGAAATTGACGATCTCCCGCTCCTTTGTTCGCCGTGAGTTTCGGTCCGGCCAGCTGCAAACTCTCTACACCACTTACGAACATTTTTGACATCCATGCACGACTCACCATACACTTCCGTCAATTGGCGATGGATTTCAATCGGCGCAGTGCCCTTTGCGTTCAAAACCCGAATAACTGAGCGCAATTCGCACTTGGCGCTAACATCCAACGGGAGCTCCATTCTCAACGGCTGCCAAGCCAAGACTGAGCGCCTCAGCACGCCGTGCGCATGTTTACACACAGCGCGTGAAGCACTCTTCATAACAGTGTGACTAACTGCCACACGAACAGAGTTCTGTACCTATAAAAAAAGTAGGAGAGCTTACTTTTGGTATTATTGTCATATACAGGGTGTTACAAAAAGGTACGGCCGAACTTTCAGGAAACATTCCTCACACACAAATAAAGAAAAGATGTTATGTGGACATGTGTCCGGAAACGCTTAATTTCCATGTTAGAGTTCATTTTAGTTTCGTCAGTATGTACTGTACTTCCTCGATTCACCGCCATGATTTCATACGGGATACTCTACTTGTGCTGCTAGAACATGTGCCTTTACAAGTACGACACAACATGTGGTTCATGCATGATGGAGCTCCTGCACATTTCAGTCGAAGTGTTCGTACGCTCCTCAACAACAGATTTGGTGACCGATGGATTGGCAGAGGCGGACCAATTCCATGGCCTCCACGCTCTCCTGACCTCAACCCTCTTGACTTTCATTTATGGGGGCATTTGAAAGCTCTTGTCTATGCAACCCCGGTACCAGATGTAGAGACTCTTCGTGCTCGTATTGTGGACGGCTGTGATACAATACGCCATTCTCCAGGGCTGCATCAGCGCATCAGGGATTCCATGCGACGGAGGGTGGATGCATGTATCCTCGCTAACGGAGGACATTTTGAACATTTCCTGTAACAAAGTGTTTGAAGTCACGCTGGTGCGTTCTGTTACTGTATGTTCCCATTCCATGATAAATGTGGTTTGAAGAGAAGTAATAAAATGAGCTCTAACATGGAAAGTAAGCGTTTCCGGACACATGTCCACAAAACATATTTTCTTTCTTTGTGTGTGAGGAATGTTTCCTGAAAGTTTTGCCGTACCTTTTTGTAACAGCATATATATATATATATATATATATATATATATATATATATATATATATATATATATATATATATATATATCAGTCTCGCAAGAGTGGAATTTTTTAGTATGCAGCAGCTTACATTATTCATGAAGAGACTACACATTCAGAAAGAGATAATCCAAAAGTAAAGCAAACAGGTGCACTTTCACACAATCTTCGTTATCTTTTTTATTTAGTAAGATAACTTTTAGGGTGTTGTGTCCGTTCGGTGGGCGAGAGAACACTACTTTAGGAGAGGTGGGAAGGATCCTGGGTGGGATGTCCCTCACTTAAAACACTAGCGATGAATTTGGTTACAGTCAGTTCAGTTGTTACAGTCGAGGATGATACTATGTGATGAATGGAGCACTTGTTTGTAGCTGATACTTGCAAATGATGGGAGGATTGGGTATGTGTAATGATATGGCATGGGAAATCTGTTTGTGTAATAGTTTTGGGGAGGGTGGTACTGCCTGTCTGCGAAGGCCTTCGTGAGACCTTCTGCATATTGGAGAAGGGAGTCCTCGTCTGAGCTCGTTAGAAGGCTCGCGCCTCTGGCTGTTTCTTGCCGGCGCGGCAGCCTCGCTGCTTTCTGTTTCCCGTATCTGCATCCTCCGGCTGCGGAGCCGCCTCATCCAGCTTTAATCCGGGCGGCCTCCCCCGTAGGCACAGCCCCCGCCGCTACTCGTCGTCCCGCGCGGTCTCTTGTCGCCGCTGTGAAGAGCGAGGGCTGAGAGCGGGCGGCGCCCGGGGGCGCGCGCTGACAATGTCCCGCATCCCCTCGTTGCAGCCGTAGCGCCGCCGCGGCGGCCATTGTTGAGGAACTCGTCCTCCAGGAGAGCTGCTCCTCTTTGTCTGTGAACGCGCCCTTATCACCCGCCGCCTAGGCACGTCGCGCGTGCGGACAGCCGGCGGTGGCGCGCTAGTCACTGTCCTCTCCCCCCCCCCCCCCCCCCTCCCCCGACCAGTCACAGGATCTCTAGTCCAGTTATACTGCATTTATTTTATAATGGACTTCAGTTATGAATGAAAATAAGGAACAAAGCCTAGCGGATGCATCTGAATTTAACAGAGCTTTGAAAGACTTCAAATCAAATAAGGAAAATGCGACAGACAACATGTAATATTTCTGGCTTATTCAGCCATCATATTAGGCTCCAGGAAGCTATTCCCAGGGCAGTGGAGATGCAGGAAGCATAGAGATGACGCAATGTGGGATGAGGTACCGGTGACAGATTCAGTACCATTCCCATGAGAAAGACAGCCTGCATGATGCTGCTGCTCTGTGATTGGCTGCTGTGTTCGGCGGTAGGGCACCAAAACGTTAAACTTTAGTTGCTATTATTAATTAAACCTGTTGTGTACATAGTTCCGCGTAGTCAGCGCGTACACAACTTTCCCAATAGAGCGCGCCCCACTAAGCACAACAGCGCAGACGCAGCACTCGTCCGTCTCCGCTCTACGAGATGGCGCTGTCTTAGAGACGGACCAAATTCTGCTTCCTCCGATCCGTGTATTAATATGTAACGCAGCCAATGAGATTGCTGCTAACATAGAACCTTTTCTCCTCGCGGATCACACTTGCGCAGTGATACCTGAACGCGCGAGGTATTATAACGAGGGTACAAACCTCTGATTAGTCAGTCTGCGTTAGTCTGCATTAGTCTATAGTCAAGTTTCAGTCTGCGCCTAATAAGATTATCATATTCCTGCACGTAGCCATGAAGATAAATGAATAGACACTTTGTCAAGTATCAGAGATATGTGAGAATAAGATTAACTTACCAAGACCAAAGGAACTTCAGATTGTCAATTGTAAATAGCATCCAGAGTCAAGTTAAGTAATGTTCATGATTGTTATTATTTTAATAAATGTGTGTGAAAATTAATCAAGTACTGTTTAAAGTTGGTCACCGTCAATCTGCTACTCTAAGCGTGCAAGTGGCATTTCTATTGTCTGACTTAACGGCAGAAGATAAACACGCCACAATAGGACCACGAGACATATTGCTGACACTCGTTAGTGCGACAAGTCAAATAATCTGATCGTGTGTGTACCGAAGGTCTTACAGTACGCACACCACAAAACCTGTCATCCAAATAACTTCATTTTTTTGAATAAACATCTCTCAACAGCCAGCTATCAATCATTCATTTCAAAATTATTAAAATCAAAGTATTACTAAAACAAAAGACTGACGATATTACTGCCGATGCACTTCGGTGGCGTTCGGGTCACGCCTTGCTGGCTTGGCACGCGAAGTGTCTCGGGCGGTCCAGCTCTCCAGTTCTGACCGTTCCAGTAAACAGACATGTTGTCTGTTATAGCAGTATTTCTTTCATGCAATTTTATTTACTACAGTTCCGACCGTCGCTAGGTACAGACATCTTGTCTGTAATAGTAGTATTTGATTCATGTAATTTTATTCTGCAGTTCTGACGGTTCCAGTAGATAGACATGTTGTCTGTGGCAGGATGTATTACATGTTGTTTTAGCCAGATATAATGACTGTGGAAAGATATGTTCAATATGTTGTGATCAAGAATAGTTTCTCGTGTCTATATCAATAAAAACGCGAGTGGCATCCCAAATGAGTTATAGTTTATTCGTAGTAGCAGTTCCTTGCGAAGTTAATTTCAGCCTCAAGAAAAAGAATCCACGACCTCCGTGCTGTTTTCTGCGCAGGTTAGTGAAGTGTACAAGAACTTATGTATTCCACACAGGGCAGTGGAAACAACGAAGCACCTCACGTGTACTGCATGCACAGTACAAATGTGCTCAGTGACACGTCATCTGCAGTAATGCAGAGGAGGTAAAGAAGGATGAAAGTATTAACACTATCTCACTTTTATTCCTTTTTTCTTGCCGTAAACATCCAGCGGAATTCGTAAAATCATTGGGGAAAGTGGCAACAAAACAATTATTCATGTTGGCCCGTAGGATGTATGAGGCTGGCTATATGGTATCATCCACACAGTTCCCAAGATTGCTAGGGACGACAGGTGCGAGAATTACCGCACAATCAGCTTAACAGCTCACGCATCCAAGTTTCCGAGAAGAATAATATACAGATGAATGGAAAAGAAAATTGGGGATGTGTTAGGTAAAGGCACAGAGAGGCAATTCTGATGTTGTGGTTGATAATGGAAGCAAGACTGAAGAAAAATCAAGCCACATTCATAAGATTTGTCGACCTAGGAAAAGCGTTCGACAATGCAAAATTGCGTCAGATGATCGAAATTCTGAGAAAAATAGCGGAGAGCTGTAGAGAAAGACGGATAATATACAACATGAACAAGAGCCAAGAGAGAACAATTAGAGTGGAAGACCAAGAATAAAGTACTCGGATTAAAAAGGGTTTAAGACACGGATGTAATCTTTCGCCCCTAGTGTTCAATTTATACGTGGAAGAAGCGATGATGGAAACAAAAGAAAGATTCAAGAGTGGGACTAAAATTCAGGGTGAAAGGATAGAAAAGATAAGATTCGCTGATGACATTCCTATCCTTACTGAAAGTGAAAAAGAATTACAAGATGTGTTGAATGAACAGGCTAATGAGTGCAGAATATGGACTAAGAGTAAATAGAAGAAACACGGAAGTGATGAGAAGTAACGGTTCAAATGGCTCTGAGCACTATGGGACTTAACATCTGAGGCGATCAGTCCCCTACAACTTAGAACTACTTAAACAAAACTAACCTAAGGACATCACACACATCCATCCCCGAGGCAGGATTCGAACCTGCGACCGGAGCGCTCGCGCGCTTAGAAGTAACGGAAATGAGAACAGTGGGAAGCATAATATCATAACCGATGAAATTAAGGAATTCTGCTATCTGGGCGGCAAAATAATCCATGACAGACGGAGCAAAGAGAACATAAAAGGCAGACCAGCAGTGGAAGAAAGGGCACACCTGCCAAGACAACCCAGATAGCAACAAACGGAGGTCATAATTTGAGGAAGAATTTTCTGAGAATGTACATTTGGACTTTTTGAAAACCGGAACAGAAGATAATCGAAGCATTTGAGATGTGATGGTACAAAATAATGTTGAAAATTAGCTGGACTGTTAAGGTAAGGAGTGGGATGGTACTCTCCACAATCGGCGAAGAAAGGACTATATGGAATACTCTGACGAGAAGAACGGTCAGGGTGATAGGACATCAGTTAAAACATCACGGAACAACTTTCATGGTATTAGAGGGTGCTGTAGAAGGTAAAAACTCTAGAGGAAGACAAAGATTGGGATACATCCAACAAATAATTGAAGATGTAGATTGCAAAGGGCTACTCTCAGATGAAAAGGTTGGTACAGGAGAGGAATTCGTGTCGAGCCGCATAAGACCTGTCAAAAGACAGCAGACTCAAAAATATGCTCTTCAAGTTCTTTGCTTTCTGTGCTTTTAGAGGAGGTATAAAAAAAAGGCCAGTATACATGGTCTCTAAAATGCATACGTTAAGACCAAAGACCACTTAAGTAGAAGAGGTATGGTTTCACACTAGTGAAGATGAACAAATTATGGATTTTAAATTATGGATTTTAGACCCCATGTTATTGGACTCTTTCTTTCTTGGTTTGGCCCCTGCTACATCCTCCCAAAATATGGAAAGCAAAATCTTTGCAATAGTATCGAAGATGAACAAGTGTCCATAGCTCTTAAGGTATGCATTTCAGAGCCCATGTTTACTAGACGTTATTTTCTTGTTTTGGTGTAAGGAACCTGTCTCTAACGCTTGTCGCTGTTTTTTTGCGGCACCCGTGAGTATCTGGCTACTTATTAATGTCCGATGCCTGATGTCCCTAATTAGCCAGACTACTGCAAATATTAATTTCCTATAGGCATCTGTAAAAAAAGGGGGGGATGGGCGCCTTACAAGCAGTGCAAGTGAATCGTCTGGAAGAGAGAGCCGAGAGCACAGAGAAAACAAAACTTTGGGCTAATATCTGCTTTAGAGGAAGGGATACAAAAAGTAACTACAGCAAAAAGTGCTTATACTGTTTAAAAAGCTTATAATAAAGCAGTATAACAAAAGTAGCGAAACCAGAAGCCAGTAAGCTAGGGAATTGCTAGTATTAAATTATAAATTGTAAATATTAGAAAAAATCTCCATTTTCTTCTTTTTCCTTAGCGTTTGTCCTGCTTACCGGCGGGGTATGCGGTTTTGGCTCT
The DNA here is from genome assembly GCF_021461385.2 of Schistocerca piceifrons. Classification (NCBI taxonomy): domain Eukaryota; kingdom Metazoa; phylum Arthropoda; class Insecta; order Orthoptera; family Acrididae; genus Schistocerca; species Schistocerca piceifrons. Next base: position 1,046,837,514 of record NC_060139.1, on the reverse strand, counting down.
CTGTCGCCATTTTGTTCGATGTTGTGCCTAATCAGGCTGCAGACCTGAGATCCTCAACCAGCCGTTTACCTTTTACTCTCAGACTAAAGCCAGTCTCTGCCGCTGTTGTTGCGTCTGCTCTGAGAACATGGCCATACCGTAGTAGACAGCTTTCTGTCATCTCGTCTACTGTTGGTGCTAACTCCACATAACTTACAAATTTCATCATTTCTCACATGACAGCGCAGTGTTAATCCAGATGACCACTGTGACACCTCTTTTAGAATCGTTACATAATTTAAGAAAGGACACTTCCTGGCAGATTAAAACTGCGTACCGGATCGAGACTCGAATTCGGGACCTTTGCCTTTCGGGGGCAAGTGCTCTAGCAACTGAGCTACCCAAGAACGACTTAGGCCCCGTCCCCACAGCTTTAATTCCGCCAGTACCTCGTCTCCTACCTTCCTCCTTTCATTCTGGAATTTAAGAAAGATTCTCATTTGTCAAGTCATTTTCCGTTCATATGAACAAAATAAATGTAAAACTTCCTGGCAGATTAAAACTGTGTGCCGGACCGAGACTCGAATTCGGGACCTTTGCCTTTCGCGGGCAAGTGCTCTACAATCTGAGTTACCCAAGCACGACCCGCGCCCCGTCTTCACGGCTTCACTTCCGTCCGTAACTCGTCTCCTACTTACCAAACTTCACAGAAGCTCTCCGAACCAGGTTTACAGATGGCGGTAATATCGCATACACTAACAATAAAAGGGCGGCGCACTGACGGAGCTGTCATTTGTTCTCAGATGATTCATGTGGAAAAGTTTCCGACGTGATTGCGGCCGCACGACGCGAATTAACAGACTTCGGATGCGTAATGGTAGTTGGAACTACACGTATGAGACATTCCATTTCGGAAATCGTTAGGGAATTCAATATTCCACAACCCACAGTGTCAAGAGTGTGCCAAGAATACCGAATTTCATGCATTATCTCTCGCCGCGGACAACACAGTCGACGACGGCGTTCACTTAACGACCGAGAGCAGCGGCGTTTGCGTAGAGTTGTCAGAAGTAAAGCTGGCAGAAGTAAAGCTGTGAGTACCGGGCGTGAGTCGTGCTTCGATAGCTCAGATGTTAGAGCACTTGCCCGCGAAAGGCAAAGGTCCCGAGTTCGAGTCTCGGTCGGGCACACAGTTTTAATCTGCCAGGAAGTTTCATATCAGCGCACACTCCGCTGCAGAGTGAAAATCTCATTCTGGAGAGATGTCAGTGCTAACAGACAAGCAACATTACTTGAAACAACTGCAGAAATCGATGCGGGATGTACGAAGAACCTATCTGTTAGGACAGTGAGGCGTTATTTGGCGTTTATGGGCTATGGCAGCAGACGACTGTCAAAGGTGCCTTTGGTAACAGCATGAGATCACCTGCAATGCCTCTCCTGGGCTCTAGACGACTGAAAGCCGTGGTCCGATCAGATAAGCCCAGATTTCAGTTGGTAAGAGCTGACAGTAGGGTTCGGGCGTGGCGCATATCCGACGAAGCCATGGACACAAGTTGTCAACAATCACTGTACAAGCTGATGTGGCTCCATAATGGAGTGGGCTGTATTTACATGGAATGGACTGGGTTCTCTGGTCAATCTGGACCAGTCATTGACTGGAAATGGTTATGTTCGGCTACTTGGGAGATCATTTGCAGCCATTCATATACTTCATGTTCCCTAACATGTCACCAGACCACAATTGTTCATGACTTGTTTGATGAAGATTCTGGACAGTTGGAGCAAATGGTCTGACCACCAAGATCGCCTGACTTGAATCCCATCGAATATTTAAGGAACACAGTGGAGAGGTCAGTTCATGCAGAATCTGCTGCACTGGCGACACTTTCGCAATGTGGACGGCTGTAGAAGAACATTGGCTCAATATTTCTGAGGGTACTTTCAACGACTTGTGGAGTCCAGGCCGTGTCGAGCTGCTGCACTACACGTGGCAAAAGGAGACCCTAAACGGCATAAGGACGTATCCCACGACGCCACCTCAGCGAATATCAGCATGTATTCTAGACAAGCAGACGTACGGTGCGCTGCAGTCATGGACTGTGCGGCTGGTTCCGGCGGAGGTTCGAGTCCGCCCTCGGGCAAGGGGGTGTGTGTTTGTCCATAGGATAATTTAGGTTAAGTAGTGTGTAAGCTTAGGGACTGATGACCTTAGCAGTTGAGTCCCATAAGATTTCACACACATTTTTGAGATGCACGGTACATGGTAAAGGATGCTTGGAATCAATAACAACTATTCCCCATTCCATTCTATTTGCGCATGGAGCACTTCGTACGACCACAACCGATGTTACTTTATTTTTTGTAAATTTTTCATCGTTCAGTAGAACGTATTATGTTCTGCAGTCAAAATTGCCTAAGTTCTCCTTGTGATCGTACGTTCGTTCCACGTCTACATTTGATAGTTCATGAGACACCTTTTGGAAATCTAAAAAGAGTTACGAGGGTAGGTCAATTATTATCGGCAATTTTGTTATATTTCTGTTTATTTTAGTAGTACTGACATTTTACGTCGATGACGCATGCTTTGTTTATTTGTTGTTATATCTTCGCAATTTTCAAGCTGATAGGTTAGTTTCGTTATCGCTGCCGTGCTGTAAATCATTGCTGCTCCGCTGTCTATTTGCACCAAAGAAGAGCAACGTTCAGTGATCCGTTTTTTGTGGTCGGGAGGCGTATCAGGAGCCGGAATTCATCAAAGACTTTCGGTACAGTACGGGAACAGTGTTTTTCCACAATGGAGTGTCTACGAATGGATTGAAAAATTCCGAAACGTTCGCCTAAGTGTTGCTCACGATGAAGGAGCCGGGCGTCGTTTACCGCCACAAATGAAGAAACCATTGAGCGTTCACGTGAAATGATTCTCTTAGACAGACGATAACTATTGACGAAGTGGCGCATCGTCTGCAAATTAGTCACGGTTCTGCCTACGAAATCATCCACAGCAGACTTGGGTTTCATGTAGTTGTGCAAGATGGGTCCCAAAACAACTCAAACAGTTGCATAAACATACACATTTGGATCGCTATGGTAATAAAGGGGACAACTTCTTAGACAGGATCATTAATGGTGACGAAACGTGGATCCATCATCAGGACACGGAAAGTAAACGGCAGAGTATGGAGAGGAAACATCCAAATTCGCCATGTAAGAAAAAGTTCAAGACCCAACCGTCCGCAGGAAAACTGATGCTTACGGTTTTTTGGGACGCACGATCTCCAGTACTGGAACATTATGGGGAAAGGGGCATAACAATGAACAGTGTACATTACAGTGAGATGCTTACTGCCAGCCTGAGGCCTGCAATTTGAAGCAAACGCCGAGGATTGCTGTCAAAAGGTGTTGTGTTGTTGCACGAAAATGCCCGTCCGCATACTGCTGCCCACACTACTGAAACGCCCCAGGAACTCAAATATGAAGTACTGGATCATTCTCCATATAGTCCCGATATTGCCCCAACTGACTATCACTTGTTTGGCCCACTCAAACAGGCATTAAGGGGCCGTCGATTTGCCTCGGACGAAGCAGTGAAAGAAGCTGTGCATTCCTTGCTCCCAGCTCAACCGAGAACCTTCTTTTATGAGGGCATCAGGAAGACTGTACAACGATGGACCAAGTTCGTTGAAACGCAAGGAGACTATGTCGAAAAATGATGTTCTTGTAAGTTTCCTACTTGATTACAATAAAATTTTATAACTTCTTGCGAATAATAATTGACTTACCCTCGTAATTTATAAATGATGTAACAGGTATAAGTGCACATACTTTTATTCTCGTACATTAATACATAATATACACATCAGTGTGTTGGCTGTTTTTCTCCTCTGTGTCGAACAATCTTCCCAGAAACATGTCAAAAACTTTATGACCTGACTTTTTAGCATGGTAGTACGGCACCACTAAGTGGAGTACACTATCGCCCACTTCACGTAGAATGGCGTGCTTTCGCGCATGGAGGCAGAGGGATAGCGAAGCGTGGAGGGGATGAGGTCTGCGCATACGTGGCTGCAGAGAGCGTGCAAACGAAAATCGGTGTTGCTGCACTGTGTTGCTACGGACAACAATCAGGTTCAGTTGCCTGTGGTACATCGTATTATATGTTCAGACCTATGAGAAAGATAATACATTTTAAAACCAATTACGATCAATCGTCTACTTGAGAGAAACCTTCCTTCACATCTGGACGTTGCATCCACTGCTCCACAGTAATTGTCTGCGCCACGTCGGAAGGCGAGAACAGCTGACGAAGCTTTGTGAAGGCATCAGGCACAATTTATTTTCTAATTGACGGATGTCTAACGACAAGACCATCGAAATAATTGTCATTTATTGCGATTTGGACTACAAGTAAAAATGTAATACACAGCAAAATTAACCAAACTCAAACTGAAATCATTACATTTGCTTGACATCTGCTTCTACTCCACGTAATTTTTTTAAATGTGTGTAGTGCCTGTATGTGAGTGTGTTTGACTACAGTTCAATGTAAGTCACTGTGCATAAAAGAAAATTACTGGTAGCAAAGACTGATGCAAAATACTATGGTAAAAATTATCAGTATGTTATAATATTTTTTGGTGTTATCAGAATTATCCCAGAATCTTTTCCTATGGGAACTTTAAAACTGCTAGTACCATCATTTATTTTCCAGCAGGTATTCGTGGAATGATTCTGATTCACACTGGTTACAACCATGTAATACACTGTTGAACCATCTCCTTCTCTTCTCTTATAAGGGATGTGGTTTGTGCTGCACTTACGACACTTCCTTCAATTAAAATCTATCTCATTAACAATGTCTTTTTAAATTCTTTGCATTGTCGAAGCATTACCTCTGACGTCAGTTTGTTTATACATTATTGTAACTAGTTTTTGTGATGTCGGGTGTTTCCTATTTATACATATTTCAAACACAGAGCACTTTAAAATATTGTTGTCAAAACCATCCATTTGTATTATACGTTTCAAGTGAAAACGTATTTTCCTGAGGTTTCCACAGGTCTCACAATTTAGTTTATTATTCTCTATACAGTTCTCTTGCCTACGCCTACTTCTGTAGTCCGTCCTTGAGTCTTCAGAATGTCAAAGCAGTTTAGCTTTCTGGTTCACATTTTAAAAAGTTGTAAATGCGGTACATAAACCTCCTCGCCTGGTTGTGTAGCATCTACATATACACAATTACTCTGCAGTTCCAATTAAGTGCTTGGCGGAGGGTTAATCACACCACCTTCAAGCTATTTCTCTACCGTTCCGCTCTCGAACAGTGCACAGGAGAAACGAACACTTAAATCTTTCCTTGCGACCTCTGATTTCTGTTGTTTTATTATGATGATAATTCCTCCCTTTGTAGCTAGGTGTCAACAACATATTTTCAAACTCTGTGGAGAAAGTTCGTGATTGAAATTTCATGACAACAGCCTGCCGCAACGAAAACCGACTTTTTTGTAATGGCTGCCACCCCAGTTCACGTATCCTATCCTTGGCACTCTTTCTATTTTTCGCGATAATGCAAAACGAGCTGCCCTTCTTTGAACTTTTTCGATGCCCTCCGTCAAAGGATCCCACACCGGACAGTAGTACTCCAGAAGAGGACTGACGAGTGTAGTGTAAGTAACTCCCTAGTAGATCTGTTGCGTTTTCTAAGTATTCTCCAGATTAAGTAGTCTTTGCTTTACTTTCCTCACACCATTTTCTCTGTGATCGTTTCAATTTAAGTTTTTCATAGTTGTAATCCCTAAGTATTTAGTTGAATTTACGGCCTTTAGATTTGTGTGTTTTATCCAGTAACCGAAATTTTGCGGATTCGTTTTAGTGCTCACGAGAATGACTTCACACGCTCCATTATTTACAGTCAATTTCCGCCTTTTGCATGAAACAGATACTTTGTGCAATTCGTTTTGTTCATCAGATGACTTTATAAGACGATAACTCACAGCATCATCTGCAAACAGTCTAAGAGGACTGCCCAGATTGTCTCTTAAATCGTTCGTGTACATCAGAAACAGCAGGGCCTGCACCGTATTCTTAGGGAACGCCAGATATCACACTTGTTTTACTCGATGATTTTCCGTCAAATACTAGGTACTGTAACATTTCTGACAGATCATGAAACTAGTAGCACAACTGAATAAACACTCCATCGGCGCACAAACTGATTAGAAGTTCCTTGTGAGGAACTTCATGTTTATTGCTGTTGCCTGACATATTTATTTGGAAGTCACACTAAAACTACAATCGATTGCTAATGACTGGAAACATGTTGCCTGGTCGGACGAGTCTCGTTTCAAATTGTATCGAGCGGATAGACGTGTACGGCCGTGGAGACAACCTCATGGATCGTGCAAGTCAGCAAGGGACTGTTCAAGCTGGTGGAGGCTCTGTAATGGTGTGGGGCGTGTGCAATTGGAGCGATATAGGACCCCTGATACGTCTAGGTGTGAGTCTGAAAGGTAACGTAAGCATCTTGCCTGATCACCTGCATCCATTCATGTCCATTATGCATTCCGACGGACTTGGGCGGGCAATTCCAGCAGGACAATGGGACACCCCAATGGTCCATAATTGCTAGAGAGTGGCTCCAGGAACACTCTTCCGAGTTTAAACACTTCCGCTGGGTACCAAACTCGCCAGACTTGAACATTATTGGGCGTATCTGGAATGCCTCGCGACTTGCTGCTCGGAAGAGATCTCCGCCCCCTCGTATTCTTACGAATTTATGGACAGCCCTGCAGGATTAATGGCCTCAGCTCTCTCCAGCACTACTTCAGATATTGGTCGAGTCCATGTCATGCCGTGTAGCGGCATTTCTGCGTGCTCGAGGGGGCCCTACACGATATTAGGCAGGTTAACCAGTTTCTTTGGCTCTTCAGTGTATAAAAGCTACCATTCTACTATCCAAACTCCTCTTGATAATTTTGAACATCCGGCTCTCCAAACTAGAACTGCGCCAAATCTTTAATTGAAGTCTCTATTAAACTGTAAACAGCCTGCTAAAATTTACTACGAACCTTTTTTTTTGTTGATGAGTGCAAAATAGGCGACATAATGTTTCAATGCAGATAATACTGAAATACTATTTTCATTCACTTCTTTAACTCCCTTTGAAACTCTTATTGTCTTCTTCGTGTTTTGTGGTGGCGGTGTTGCAGAACTATTTATTAACAAACTGGCCACCCTAGGAAGTTGCAGACTCACTGTGTGTGTGAGTTAAATAATTTATTGCTTGTTTCTGGTAGACATTTTAAGTAATGCACGACAGTCAAATTATAACTGCAGTTACAAAAAACACATATTTGCAAACTTTTATGCCTCTATATAATTTCGAGATCTGTGATCTAGTTAAGTGTATGTAAATAGACTTACTTTGCATTTTTGTAACCTAATTGAGCCCACCCTACCCCGACGGAGACGTGATAGAAACATTACAGGAGTTGAGGGTGTGTTGACTGCAAAACTTTTTCGTGTATTATGCAGCTAACAGAATAACACTAACTTGGTACTGGCGAGTGTTCCTTTCTAACTTGCAAAATTATGACAGAAAGGTTTGTAACATTTTACATTTTTAAACACGCTCCGACAATTCGTCTCCAGGCGACTGGAATGTCAGATTTCTCAGCGCCCAACTACCTGACCACCTGCTTGTGGTTTACTGCATTTAAATGAAATGGAATACGTATAACATGGCTGACTAAATCCTCATGTTGTGGATGTGATGCGACAGCACTTGGAGATTTAAACCATTTGTTTATTTCCTTGTGTGTATGTTTGTGTGTGTCTGTATGTGTGTGTGTGTGTGTGTGTGTGTGTGTGTGTGTGTGTGTGTGTGAATTTCTCGGAAGTACTTTATGTTTTTATTTACACTTCCCCTTTTAATAACTTTGCGACCTTTATCCACACTCATTAAATTTTAGTACCCTCACAACCATATCATAATCATCATCATCATATGCTGACCCTTTTATTAAAATTTGCCCGACAGTTACCAACCGCTGTCGACCATACCGACGGAAAAAAATCGCAACACCAAGAAGGATTTGTGTGACATAAACGAATGTTGGTATGCGTTTTTCTACATGTGAAAGATGGTGTCTATTCAAATTTCACTCCAGTCGCGTAAGAGTGGCGTTAATAGCACCAGACTATGAGTACGCAAAAGAAGTTTGCTTTAAATACACGCTGTAACGGTCGTGAGTGTTAGTTACCTTTGGTACTGAATGTGGTGAGATGCTGTTGGTCAAATGTATCTTTAAGGCGACGAAGGCGCCTTTATCAACCGCTCACTGAGTTTGAACGAGGTCACGTAATACGGCTACGAGAAACGGGGTGTTCCTTCTGCAATACTCCATAAATACTTGGTATGAATGTAGACACTGTGCATGGATGGTCACGAGGATGTATGGTCGCAAGAAGACCGAGCTCTGGACGGCCACGAGGCAATACCGAGACGGAAGACCATCGTATTGGGTGTAAGGCTCTGTCGCACCGTACTGCATCTGCAACAGCAGCAGCTGGCCCACACTGACGAACAGTTACAAATCGGTCACTTCCTGGACAGTCTCGAGCCAGACGCCCTGTAACGTGCATTCCACTGACCCCAATCTTCAGTGGTGTCAAGCGAGAGCATATTGGAGGGCAGGGTGGAGGTCTGTTGTGTTTTCTGATGAAAGCTGGTTCTGTCTCGGTGCCAGTGATGACCGTGTGCTGGTTAGAGGGAGGCCAGTTGAGAACCTGCACCTAACGTGTCTGCACCTAACACGCTAGACCAACTCCTGGAGTTTTTGTCTGGGGTGCTATTTTGAATGACAGAAGGAGCACTCTCTTGGTTATCCTATGCACCCTGAATGCATAATTGTACGTCAGTCTGGTGATTCAACCAGTTTTGCTACCATTCATGAACAGCATCCCAGGGGATATTTTCCAACAGGATAATGCACGCGCACGTACTGCTGTTGTAACCCAATACGCTTTACAGCGTTTTGGCATGTTGCCTTGGCCTACTCGATCAACAGACCTGTCTCCGACTGAGCACGTGTGGGGCATCATCAGACGACAACTTCAGATTGTTCTCATGTTGACCAACCAAGTGCAACAGGCGTAATTTCTGTCCCACAAATTGACATTTGGTACCTGTACAACACAATGCATGCAAGTCTGCATGCTTGCATTTCCATTCTAGCTTATCTCGCTCTTACGTTAACGTGTGATTCTGCAGTGTTAATCACTTATATACGTACGTGACCTATGCAAATGTATTAACGAAATTGCATTAATCTACATTAATTATTTTTTGGTGTTGCGATTTTTTTCCATCAGTGTATTTGTAAGAGAAAGATATATGAGGGTGTGTAAGGCGATGTATTTATTTGATCACAGCTGTAGCATAAACATTAAAGACAACCTTAAGAAACCTTGCAATATTTAGAAGGCTGTATGACCAGCCTAATCAAATGCCACATGAAATAAATAAATTATGACACACATATATCATTCGCGCAGTTATTACCACAGAGAGGTCGCTGCTGTGAAAATCTATAACAAAGAGAGCCGCATGGATCATGCATGGCCTGAATAAAGTCTCCTTGCTGGTCTCAGGTCATTTAGTCTCTGGCTGCAGAAGATAAAGCTTGAATTACACATGACCTCTTAGTAGATGGATAGTTAGCAGTGTTATGAATCAGGATATCTTGGTTTCATGTTTAAAATGTAATTGTATACTGTTTGAAAATAGACTAACACTTCACTATTTGAGATACATAGATTAAAAATAGTTTGATTCACTGCAGCAATGAAAGACACCGGTGGGTGGTTGCAGTCCACAATATTATACAGTAGTTCCGGTCATGTACAATCAATTGGACTCTGCCATTTTCATTAGCCTATAAAAGTATACCAGGGTTAGTGGAATGTGGTTGAACTACATCAGGTGATGTTGATGGAATTAGGCTAGAAACTAACTAAACTCTGTCTGAACAGGCCTTGGAAGGCCCAACGGCACCGACCGGCCGCCATGTCATCCTCACTCACAGGTGTCACTGGATGCGGATATGGAGGTGCATGCCGGCCGAAGTGGCCGTGCGGTTAAAGGCGCTGCAGTCTGGAACCGCAAGACCGCTACGGTCGCAGGTTCGAATCCTGCCTCGGGCATGGATGTTTGTAATGTACTTAGGTTAGTTAGGTTTAACTAGTTCTAAGTTCTAGGGGACTAATGACCTCAGAAGTTGAGTCCCATAGTGCTCAGAGCCATTTGAACCATGGAGGTGCGTGTGGTCAGCAAACTGCTCTCCCGGCCATATGTCAGTTTAAGAGACCGGAGCCGCTACTTGTCAATCAAGTAGCTCCTCAGTTTGCCTCACAAGGGCTGAGTGCACCCTGCTTGCCAACAGCACTCGGCAGACTAGATGTTTACCCATCCAAATGCTAACCCAGCCCGAACTTCAGTGATCTGATGGGAACTGGTGTTACCATTGCAGCAAGGCCATTAGCAGGTTAGAAACTGAGGCACTAAAACTAGTAAACGGTTTTTGTTATGTGGGCAGCAAAGCGATGATAATACACGAAAGGAGGAACTAAAATGCAGAGTGATGACAATAAGAAAAGCTTAATTATCTAATATAAATTAAAGACTTTTCTGATAGTATTTATCTGGCGTAGGACATTAGATGGAAGTGTAATGTGAGCAATAAACTAAACTGTCAAGCAGAAACATTAGAATTATGGAGTTATAGAAGAGAGCTGATTAGAAGAGTTCAATGGATATTTAATGATGAGTACTGAGTCCAAACAAGGAGGACCAAATGTTCTGTGGTATTGCCAAGAGATGACAGTGTCACACCAGAGTCGGCAATGTGAATCAGTGCCAGACGTTAGTGAGGGCTCTTTGTCATTTGCAACAACTAATGGTAGTCACTCTAGAAGACGCACCCCCTCTCTCAGTATAGCAGCACCCTCACACTGAGTTCAATATAGTGTCAAGGATGCAGTTTATCACATCCAAAGGAGTCAACATCACAGTGTAGTTTCTGATGAACTTGCATTTTAGAAAATGTTGAACACTGCATCTCAACAGTTCGTTTAGTAGTGAATCATGTAATGTTTTGGTAGTCCATAACAGTCGTAAATTACTAGTACTCATATATCAAAGAAGTGTGCCAAAAATTAAGTAAATGTTTTTCATTGATGTAACAAAGTGAAATAATATTTCATGCATTTTAGTTTGATGAGCCTCCTCCCAAAGCAATAAAAGAACACACATTCATACTGGACGAAAGTAGTTTCTTCTGGTCATAACATTGAAGAGCATAGCACAATACGAGTGGAAGAAGAAACAGAATGGTAGGACATATCCAGAGGCATAAAGGACATTAATTTGTTAATAAGAGGCCGTGGGGAGTGTAAACATTAGAGAAAGATCAAGGTTTGAAAACTGTAAGCAGGTTCATGTTGTTATTCTGAAATTAAGAGATGTGAATTGGGTTAGACAAGCCTAGAGATCTGCATCAGATCAGTCTTTGGACTGAAGCATACCCCTGCAAGAAAAATACATACTCAAAAGTTTTGTTCGTGCTACAAGAGATAAAAACGAAACTGAACTTAGAGTGTCCAGATACATTACTAAGCGACAGGATTTATAACAGACATTAATCGAAGTCAGTTTTTAAATTAGATAAAGGAATAATAACCGAAAGGCAAAGCCACCGTAAAACGATGAATAAAAGGTGCAGAAGACAGAATGGCTACTGTCGAAATCTTGTTTCAGAAGCCCTGGAGTTGAACATGGTACTGAAAAACAGGCTTTCAGTTCTGACTGACTCCAAGTAATCATTTCCCCCACATATCCCAATACTTTAAGATGTAGCCTCGAATGCTACAAGACATTTGGAAGTGGTACTTTCGCTTTCCGCTTTCTGTGATACATGAATACGATGGCCAGTTCAAACCATCTTAGTCTACATCAAGAATTGTGGGAAACAGCACTCATTCGTATTTTTAGCAAAATACTAATATACACTGAAATATGAACGTTGGAAGTCGATACTACGACCATTACATGTGGGAAAATTGACGTACCACCATCAAACAATAATAGCAAAAATCATCATCACAAATTCCTACTGCACTTGACCAAACACAGGTGTTCCACAAAACACCTGCAGTTCGTTCCCTTTTCGGCGATGCCCTTTATTTATCTTTCTACTTTTCCCTTCTTCTAACAATCCCCTTTCAGTCCAGGTTTGTAGGTGTTCAGTACTTTTTCTAGCTGTTAACATCCAGCTGAACACCAAAACTTTAACGACACATCTTATGTTTCTTAGCGAATTCTGTAAATGCTTCAATTTTTCTTTTCTTTGTTTCTAGACTGACTGTAGATTAATCTATGGAGCACACCATATAAAAAGGTTACCCATATGATCAAGTTAACCTTCGTTCTATCAGTGTGAAGAAATAATGATCAACTACTACTAGTTGACAGTACTTCACCAAAGTACTGTTGACAGTACCAGCAAATGACAGGCACGTTGAGGACGCTGACAATCATGAGATGATGAGGAAACAGCTGACTCAAAGGTCAGACACTTTCGTGTTGTTAATCCAATTGATCATAAAGAGGTTCTAGAGATCCTCAGCACATTGAAAATTATTATGAAATCATATTGCGATGACATTAACTTAGCTAATGACTGCTTTGCCCAAGGAAAATTCCCAAACACATCAATATCAGCAGGGCTCATAACCCTCAAGGATGAGGAGAATGAAGAACCTACCCAGGCAAAATATTATTATAGACCCATCTGCCTACTAAATGTTCTTCAAAAACATTTGGGCAAAATACCAAACAAGAGGCTTTCCATTCATGGGAGCAAAACTGGAATGAATGTCACTCTGTACAGTTTCAGAAAGGACAAACCTACTAAGAATGCTATTGATCATGCTGTAGAGCTGGTACTGAATTCATAGTCCCCGTATTTCGTCATTACTATTTTTCACATATGCTGTGCCTTTGATGCCTCTGACGCATTTTAACTATCCAGAGGCAACTTTCCAAAAAGCTTATAGACTACTGTATGCACAGCAAGGTTGCTGTGTTGCATCCCAAGAGAAATATGACAAAAATAATCACTGAAGGCTGTCCTCAGTTCTCAGTCTTTGAGCCCATAATTTAGGACATTACTCACAAACCCTTTTTGAATAGCCTACAAGAAAATCCTGAAGCTTTGGTTGTAGTGGCATATTATGACGATCTCCTGATATTAGCCCAAAGTAACACCAGAGTACAACTAGAAAAAATGAGGTAGTTCTTTTAGACACAGTTCAGCAGTAGCGCGGAGTATTGAACTTCTTGAGACCATTCAGAAGTCATGTTAAAAGTCTGATTAAGTAACAACCTTTAATCTGCATAAGTCTGATCTGTATCTCAGGGTACAGTTACATGGTAATTGCACAACAAAAATTATGTCTGCCTCCAAACTGTTTCCATCTCTGTCATGAGGTGATACTAGTGGCCATAGTGAGCTGTAGAATAAGCATACAGTGCACATAGGCTGGTGACTGAGAAATATCGGTGGTGTGGGTGCAGCAGTCAGTTCTAATGTGTTGCTGAGGTGCTTTTGGCACAACGTTAACTGACTTGGCAGAATGTCAACTGATGCTTTGAAAGCAGTGTTTGGTGTCCTGCATCTTGATTTGTGTATCACAGAAAGAGCTGACATGTGCTGAATAATGTAAAAATGGCTACATACTGTAGTAAATGAAATACTTTGGACTCAAAAAGGTAATCACATCTCCCACAGAGATTATGTTATGGATTTGTAGCAAAAGAGATGGGTTTCATCTGTCACTGGAAGGTGGACACATCATATCTTCCCAAACAGGTCACGTTCAGCCAACTAGTGGTCTTGTAAATCAGGACATAGTCTATCCTCTTCATACATAGAATCTACAAAAAAAAGGGCACCCCGGCTGTGATCGTGTAGGTACACCACTGGAGGTATAACTGAACATCTTAGTCCAGATTATGAGCCATTGATAGCTTATGCACTTTCAGGGCGTATGTATCTACAAAGCAGTGTATTATGAGCTGAAATTTGGCTTGTTCACTGAAGGAACGTCGTTCTCACAGACATCCTAAACTGTCATTTGCTCAGGGCATAAGGACGTGATATCTGTGAAGGAGGGACTGGAAAGGAGTCATAGATAGTCAGCTTGCCAACAAGGTTGCCTTCAGGTCTAAAGTAGAGTCTGAATGGGACATCTGACTTCATTGCCTCACCTATCATATGGGAAGAGAAATTCAAGATACTCCAGTACACCACCAACTATCTATGGATCTGTGCGGCTCCTAAAGCTAGTGTGAAAAGGAAACTGGATGTACAATATCCTACCCAATGTCATAGTACTTATCACCACTCCCACATATTCTTGACTTAGCGACAGATTCCTTTCTTTCACTCTTCTATCTGTTTCCTCTCTATCACTTTTTATTGTTATTTCTTCTCTTCCATTATTTACTTTAGTTTTCTTCAGTAAAATAAGCTGGAATGTAGTTTTGCTGGTAGTTACCATGAATATATCAGAAGCAGCTTATAACTAGCTCTTATGATAAGTTTAAAGGAATACACACAGCCAAAAGAATGACTGGCAGTTGTCAGGATTACTTACTCTAATAAATAACAAGAAAATGTGTGTTATTCGTACAATTTGTCTCAAAAAGTAATGTACAAAAAATTACCCACTTAATAGAAATAAGTGGCTGGTCTGTCCCTTGTAGTCTTTAACAAGCATTTTCTGGAAGTCGCTTCTGCTTACTTGACATCAATAATTTGCCAAAGACAATTGGTTATGTGTATTTTTAGTTGGTTGGCTATAACATTTGGTGATCTTCCATGTTTTAAACCCACAGGGGATAGAAATTACATTTCTGCTGATGATTTTGAGCTTCTCTTTTTCACTGTGATAACAATAATGATACTCATAATTTTCTAGAACACTTTGCTGTGTCATTTACATAAAAGTGCAACTTGTATGATTTGTGTACCATATTCTATGACGCTACAGGGCAACTACTAATGTAAAAACCATTCAGCATCAAGCTAAGGTGCTTCTCTATAATTCTTTCACAAGCTATTATCTTCTATGTGTAGTATAGCATAAATTTTTTGCGTGAGTTGTTTATTAAAATGTGACTCTTGGCACTGACTCCATACATACACCAGTACATTGTCAAATGTCCAACATCAGCACAACAAATGCAATTTTCCACACCACCTATGAACTAAAGCATCTTCAGAGAACTCTGTCCTACAATACATGTTAATATTCTCTGCACTAAACACTACAGCAGGAAACCATCATCCATTAAAATTACAGATATCCCAGATAAGTATC
Source organism: Schistocerca piceifrons (assembly GCF_021461385.2). Taxonomy (NCBI): domain Eukaryota; kingdom Metazoa; phylum Arthropoda; class Insecta; order Orthoptera; family Acrididae; genus Schistocerca; species Schistocerca piceifrons. The sequence goes on along the minus strand of NC_060139.1, from coordinate 1,046,822,094 downwards.
TTTATTTCTGAAAATGTACAGCAGAAAATTTACATAGATCCATTACTGTTAAAATACATCATTATTGTTTTTCTTATGTTTTATCAACATTGTACTTCGCAGGTATTGGAACAGGCTGCTTCTCCTTGATACTGTCATTGATGGACTTCACAGATGAATATTAGACATAATGTTAGAATAAAAACAATAATTCATTAACACAAACATAGAGCTTTATTCATTGTTCTACCCTTCAAATTCTAAATGTAAATTTCGCCGATAAAGGTACTGCCGTTATCTGTTTAATGCATACTGATACGACTGCACATGAATATAAAACATAAGGACTTATCTGATGTATGGAGCTGTACACACAACGTGAATGCACAGAGTAGCTACATCACTATACTGTCACTTTTTTCGACAAAATCTGCTATCCAAATACAGATTTTGTTTACTATGTCAGTGAACAGTAATTCGAGTATCATTGGGCCAAATTATTCTGGAAGACACCATTCAGAAACTTAATGTTCCATTATTAGTTACAAAAATATATTCGACTCTTAAATTTACTTTGAAAGACACGGTACTACCATTCTCACAAGCAATCTTCGATTCTTTCCTCATGACGTCATTCATTCTGAAAACGAAACCAAAACTTCCTACTAATAATGAGATCGGGGCACATTAATCAGGTGTACTAACTCACTTGCCCATTTTTAAAAAAATTACATTCGTTTACGACATAAAGCCAAATATCGAGCCATTGGCATTTTTTTACAGGTTCTTAAGTCTACAATACACATAAAGTTATTTCTTAATCTAGTATGTCAGTATTCGAAAACACAATGCAAGCAATGATGAAAAGCAGTAGCGAAATGTTACACAAAAAAATCAATTTATCACTTTCTGACACATGTATGACGAAATGATGTTGTTTCTATTTTATTACAACAGGTACAAGATTGCTTATTCTATAGTCCGCTCGACCTGAGGAATTTGCAACTCAAAGTAGATAAACAAAAGTTAGTAAGTGATATCGTAAATGATGAATATATGATGGCATTCTCTTACTTAAAGCACCTATGCAGCTAAATTCAGCTTATCCATTACAATATTCTATACACTACATACTTCATAACAGCGTTCTCAGATATGCTTCAAATTAAACTTAACTAAACTTTTAAAAATCACAAAAAAACAACAAAATTTATTATATCACAATCATAACCATCATCTCATATGATCTGCTTCAGTACTGAAATGTAAATAAATGGAGCTTGTGACTGTACAAATATTATTCTTACTTGCGCGAAAATCAACAGCACTACAATTCTACTATTACACAAACCATTTTGTACCAAAGGAAATGATCTAATTTTGCACTTTCGGTGTTAATCAGTCTTCGTTCTCGTTTACGCATCATGTAATCACTGCCGGCCACCATCAAAACAAAGAAAGATGATTATGTTTGTATACAAACAATGAATGTAAACATAGCAACATTAGACAGTAGTATATTGAAAATAAATAAGCTAATTCATCATATAATGTGGAAGAGAATTTCGACAGTAGCCAGTGCAGAAATAGGTGAGGTGTGAAGAAAGATTTTCCAACCTTGAAAAAAACAAATAGACTGTGACAGTCTCAGTCTTATCATTTTTTCTGATTCTATCAGGTCATGGAACAATTAAATCAAAAAGTAGAAATCTTCAAAATATAATTACACAAACAGTTTAGGAAATGCACTGAAAATATTTCTACATACCTCACCTCTTCTGGATGTTTGCTGAGGATGAACCACAAGAACCATTCTGAGAAGAGTGCCCACATTTTCTACAATGTGCTTCAAGCTTGTAATAAAAAGCCTAATAATTTAGTGATGCTTGCAAGGAAGCAAAGTATTTAAAATGTCGTTAAAAGAAAGAATTTTTGATGTATCACTTTATATTCCAAACAACTACTAATGTGACACATTTATTACAACTACATACAATTCGTTATATTGCTCATTTGAGAATTCATCATGATACTGCAGTGCATATCGACCTGAGGAACTGACAAGATGAGTACGATCTTTGATATGAAAGTCTAGACAGAACCACTACTCAAGCCACTCATTTTTACATTGGTCATCAACAATTAGCATACTACCACTGATAAAGTTTTTTAACAACATAAGTCCAAAATTCAAACTTTAATGGAAGTACAGTTACAACTGCAAAATTTCTCCACACAATAAGGAAAAAACATACAAATTTACTGTGTTGTTTGATGATGTTATCAAAATACTGAGAAAATTGCAGTTTATTTTGTGACAGTTGAAAGTAATACTTTATAAGGTTTACTGTAAATTGTAAATGGAAACACGTGAAACACTAGCCTCTCTCTGGGAAATCTTCTGAAATAAACTCAGAAAACAAGGGAAGAGTAGATAGAAAATTGCTCACATAGAACACAATTTCTGTTTAACCCGTAAGCATATGATGAATTGATTCCATTCTTTAGCCAAGATCGATTTAGCATTGTAGATGAAAAGGAAAATGCAAAGAGAAAATTTCTGCTTGAGTGATTCCATGATTTTCAACTTCTTTGCTCAATAATTATAAAGCTAAGGTCTGTTGGAGTAACTGTTTGGATAGACTTCATTTGTAAATAAAAATACATTACTTACACACAGAGAGCTCTGACAAAATGAAATGAGAAATGCCTCTGATATACATGGCGACTAATCACAGTTAGCTGAGTATGTCACAATATTGTTTTATAAATTGAATGACTCATACATAATGTAAATTGCAATGGTGTACAGTATGACATTCGTTGAAGAAATTCCTTCCATTGTCTTTGCAGTCATTTTATATTATAAGCAGAAGCAGGAAAGTGCCTCAAATTGGAGTAATGTAGGATGCAGAGCAGCGTAACATTTCCTCACTGCACTCTCAGAAATCATTTGCTGTTATTCCCAAGAAGAGCGATGTTATGCTAGATGTCTGCTCCATACTTCCTGCTTCTTTCGAAAGCTGCTCCAGTGATGCACTGCCAGTATTGTGATGAGAAGAATCTATGGTAAAGTCGTCACTGTCCAAACTGAATTGACGACCCAAAAAGAATCTGACTGGGAAAAAATTGTGTCCACCTCACCACTGAAACAGTTGTTACATCTGCAGCTGTAACAGCTGGCACAGAGGTGAAGGGAGCAGAAAGCAATAAATTTCAGTTGTATAACTTAATGGCATGACACATCACAGAAAATGGGCCTACAGGACAGGGAGCAAGGGAAAACTAGAAAGATTATAAAAACGTCTGGGTACTGAAATATTTGCTCGCAGTTCATTCCAGTGCTACTCTGTCATTTTATGACCGTAGAGAACCTTCGTTTATACAAGCTAAAATTATTTAGTTACGTATTATTAGAGCGTGATCGATCACAAATATTACTTTAAAATTAATCTATGGTAGCTGTACAAGTATACGATGGGATGATGAAAAATACGTCTTAATTTAAACAGATTCTATCTTTGTACTGTTGGTGTGTTATTACAGTCTTTAAAGCTATCGGCACTAGACTCACAGAACACTATTATCACTATTTAAAGAAACATGGACTTGTTCCTAAATCGTTCTCAGTCTATATCATATGCGGTAGTTAATGAGGTGAGATAAATGAGTGCTGTGCTTAATGTGTGGTCTTGCAAAGTGAGCGAGTAAATTAAATTCTTACGCTTCTGTAAAATATAAGCTTTTTTTGTTTGTTTGAGAGTTTTCCTTTGTACTGATGACAGAAGCCATGCCACAGAAAAAATATGAAGAGTTGAGATTTTGCCAATTGTACGTGATTGTCCTATCAGATAGCCTTCTCTGATCTTCTCTTTCTGAGTTACAGGTACTTAAAGTGACGAGCAGTTCTACTATTACGTTTCTTTTCCATTGTTAAACATGCTCGTAATGAAAAATTCACTTTCTTTTGCGCCCACTATAGACAACTCATTTTTACAAGAGTGTGGTAAAATTTCACTTCTGATAGTACAATTAGATATTTCCAGTTACATCTATTTTGAAAACACTACATTTTTCTCCTACATCGATGCTTTGCCTACATTGCTTAAGATGTTGCTTTTATTATTGAGCCTCAGTAAACCATTACAGAATCCACACTTGAGAAATGTTCCACTGAACACACATATAGAGTACAGTTTATACCACTTGCTGAAACAATCTTGCCTCAAAATAGCCTCTTCGTTGTGCAGAACAATAAGCGAACTTAAAGCTACTAATACGAGAAACTGACGAGTTTGGCACATTGAACATATCGCGTCACAAACACACAGTTAATGTTCTGTACATTAAAATTTCTGTTGCCCTGGCACTCATGAATCTTGAAGAAACATTTCTGCATCACAAACAGAAACAACGTTGGTCACAATTACTGGTTGATGCACTCAATCATGATGTCACCTGGACTGTTGGTGGGTAGTGAAGTAGCCTCTTATTACAATAGCCTCTCTCTTGATAGCCTCTTGATGTTGCGTATTATTAGATACTGAACTAATTTTCGTGTCATGTTGTAGCCTCTTCATAGTTTTGTCACCTGAATTCAAGCAGTAACTTACATATAATAAGATGGGTGTGGCAAGAGTGGCATATTGAACAGTCTCAGAAACAGAGGGTGTGGGTGACCTCATGTATTATCAGCAATGACGTTCCCTTTGGGTGATACAGAGCGTAAGACTTCAATTAAAATGCAATATTCTTGTCATTACTGTTGAGAGATGATATACACATATCAGAGCAGTGGCAATACCAGTGTGTTTGGGTGTAGCGTGATACAAGGGAAACTCTTCTTTAAAGGTCCTCTCCTTGCTGGCCCTGTTTAGCTTCTGAAGAAATTTCTCTTTACGTCATATGCTGCGGTAGTACCTACTTTGACGTATTTTAAATTAAAAACGAATTCACTCGGTTTTCTTTATCAGGCACAGTGTAGCATTTAAAGAAGTCATTTGAGTAGGATTAAAATGATATTACAGATGTAATTAACACTCTGAAGACTGAACCAACGAGCAGACCCACTTCAGCCCTGTCTACACCCATTACTTCGTCCATATCTTGCTTTCCTCGTCACGAATGGAGACTTGGATTTGTTCAATGGACAGGAGGTTGAACGCAGCACAAGCTGAGGAACGTGCATGAATACACAAACAGTCCCTGACCCTTTCCTGTAGCTACATGGATTCCTCAGTAAAGGTAAACTGTCTGCTATGTCGGTCTCTTATTGTTGTTATTGGGCCCATTCAAAGAGATCTCTATTTTTCTTCTTCTTCTTCTGAGCCAATGTGCACTATGTAGCGAAGCCACTTTCAAGTGTAGAGATCGCATTTATATTCCACACACAGCCAAATTGTCTTATTGGTATCCTCATGCATTTCTCATTATGTGACTGTATAGGTGAATTATATGTCAAGTGCAGGTATTGATACTGGACACTACAACATCTGCAGTAGGGCGAAAATATGTCCCTTCTAGACTCTGACCTATGGTTGGCGAACGAACAGCAGAATTTGTATCTTTACTGTTCTCAGGTACTATATACAGGGCTATGAAGAGGCAAGAATAAGGTAATTATGGCACTGATGTCTCACACTGCGTTCTTCTGTTGATCTTTTTTTTTTTTTAATTTTTAAATGTACATCAGCCTCTTTGTCTCTCATTGCTTCAGATGCAGAGCTCTTATACCACATTTAATGTTGTGAAGTTGTTTGTATCACTTCATATCAGCGTTCAATGCTGTGCCTTCTTCTTGTGGTTCAGTAACGTCTGGCTGATCAGTGGATTTACTCCCATATTGTTCCCAGTTAATGTGTTAGAAGACAAGAAAGTGGTAAATATGGCACGTAGAATTTTGGGTTGTCCTTATTGTCAAGAGTCTTCCTACCCTCACTCACGCTCTGTATTGTTCATTTCCGTGTTAGTTAATGAGTCCACGTCTCTTGCCAAATTCGGAGAATGAGGTCATTTTGCAGCACAGTTGACAGATTCTGTCCAGTCCAGCACAAGAAACTGTGCAACGCCATAACCTAGGGCGGTTGCTGATAAGTGGAGAAGAAGTCTTTTCACACTGAAAAATCGTGTCTACGGAGAAGCAGCCTGTTGTTGATACCATATTGCGAATACGGAGAAGCAGCTACTTGTTGATACCATGGCGTCATCATAGGGAAGCAGCCTGTTGTTGATACCATGTTGCGAGTACGGAGAAGCAGCTTGTTGACGATACCATTGTGCGATTATGGGGAAGTTGCCTGATGTTGGTACCAAGATGCAATTATGGGAAATTAGCTCTGGCTGCTATGGGGAGGCGAGTCGTCACCTGGCCGGAACGCACACCATTCTTTTGCCAACAGCCATCCTGGAAAAGAAGAAAACTACTTTATTACCAGCAACAGAATCATCATCAACGTGCTGAGCTTCACTACTCATAAATCTCGTTAACTGATCGCAGTTTGCGAAGCTCAAAACTTATTAGGGTTAGGAAACACAGATAAAGGTGGGCGAACAAAGAGTGTGACCATAATGGTAGAGCTGATGTCAACCCAAAGACTGAACATCAAAATTCTTTACTATACATGGTCCTATTCTTTACTATGCATGTCCTATTCGAGGTAGCACACCACTGCCTTCTTCCAAGTTTTCAAATGACGTATCTGCTCAGTTGTTGACAAACCAGCGGTTTAACGCTACTACGAACCACGGTGCATTTGGTTAATATTCACATACACAAATCATTGCCAGAGGTGGAAGAAGCGATAGATGGAAAACTGGAAAACCCTTACCCGAGGAGTGCATCGCAGATTTACAGATTTGTAGCCACCGAATCACATGAGGGTAACTACAATGGACAAAAAATTTTAGTGTGCAACATCTCACCTGGCAAGAGCTTTCACAAGATGTGATTAAACAACTATTATTCAAAAATTAGGGTATCGGACAAGACAGAGCACATCTTATAAAAATAATATTTTACTTCAGTCTTATGTTATACGCAGTATATCTTCCATTCACAATATACAGGGAAGACCCAAAGAAACTGGTACACCTGCCTAATATTGTAGGGCCCGTGCGAGCACGCAGAAGTGCCGCAACACGACGTGGCATGGACTCGACTAACGTCTGAAGTAGTGCTGGAGGGAACTGACACCATGAATCCTCCAAGATTGTCCATAAATCCGTAAGAGTACAAGGGGTTGGATATCTCTTCTGAACAGCACGTTGCAAGGCATCCCTGATATGCTCAATAATGTTCCTGTCTGCGGAGTTTGGTGGCCAGAGACAGAGTTTGGTGGTCAGAGACAGTGTTCAAACTCAGAAGAGTGCTCCTGGAGCTACTATGTAGCACTCTGCAGTAATTCTGTATGTGTGGGGTGTCGAATGGTCCTGCTGGAATTGCCCAAGTCCTTCGGAATGCACAACGGACATGAATGGATGCAGATGATCAGATTGGATGTTTACATATGAGTCAGTTGTCAGAGTCGTATCTAGAAGCATCAGGGGTCCCAATCCCTCCAACTGTACACGCCACACACCATTACAGAGCCTCCGCCAGCTTGAACAGTCCCCTGCTAACATGCAGGGTGCATCGATTCATGAGGTTGTCTCCATCCTCGCACATGTCCATCCACTCAATACAGTTTGAAACGGGACTTGTCCAATCACCAACATATTTCCAGTCATCAGCAGTCGAATGTCAGTGTTGACACACCCAGGCGAGGCGTGACGCTTTGGTTAGGCAGTCGTCAAGAGTACATGAGTGGACCTGCGGCTCCGAAAGCCCATATAGATGATGTTTTGTTGAATGGTTTGCACGCTGAGACTTGTTGATGGTCCAGCATTGAAATCTGCAGCAATTTGCAAAAGGATTCTACTTCTGTCACGTTGAACGATTCTCTTGAGTCGTCGTTGGTCCCGTTCTTGTAGGGTCTTTTTATGGCCGCACCGATGTCGGAGATTTTACCGGATTCCTGATATGCACAATCACTCGTGAATTGGTCGTACGGGAAAAATCCCCACTTCATCGCTACCTTGGTGATGCTGAGTCCCATCGCTCGTGCGCCGACTATAACACTACGTTCACACTCACTTAGAACTTGATAACCTGTTATTGTAGTAGCAGTAACCAATGTAACAACTGCGTCTGACACTTGTCTCATACAGGCGTTGCCGACAGCAGCGAGGTTTCTGTCTGTTTACATACTGTATCTCTGTATTTGAATACGCATTCCTACACCAGTTTCTTTGGCGCTTCAGTGTATTTTACAGTTGATGAGATACACGTGATAGGGTGACATTCATCTTACACACGTTACAAACGCTGCGTTTTTACAATCACATGGTTCTTTCACAGTTTCTATAGACAAACAGATTCGTTAACATTTATAAAAGATTCTCTCAAATCGCACAGTGTGGTTGCCAACTAATCATGAGACATCGTTTCGCCAAATATTGGTAAGGATAGCTGATGGCACGCAGTGGACTGTATCAAGATGCAGTCTTCTCGGGATGCGAGTTATTTTTCTCTCTCGGTGAGATATGAGCATTTTTGAAGCTTTCTGATCAATTTCTTTATCTGACGACAAAAACAGATATCGCAGGGTTGCCTAGCGGAGCGTATTTGGGGGAATCACTTTCAACATTGCACGATCGCATTCTCTCATCTTCAAAAATCTCGTCGTATAATTGCGGATTTGCTTGTCCGTCCATCCCCCTCCCCCTAGGAGTCAATTAATTAACGAAAAGCAAGTTGTTTTCCCGCATGAAGAAGTTCATTTTCAATCTCAAATTCTCCTTTGGCTCTCCATTTCATGCCTTTTATGAAAACATTAATATTGCAGAGTAAGTAACGTAAAAATAAAAAATAAAAACTTTCTGCACAGCGACTCCAGCCCGCGACCCTCAGGTTAATGTTCTGCGTTCTTTCCGCTGCGCCAGTCACTGTATGGAAAGGTACGTCGACATTGATGGCCTCCATACATCATATATCGGTGATGACGAGTAGGCGCGATCACCTAGTGAAAGTGAAGTCATTGTCTCTGTTGATCAGGCTAACAACCACTCGTATTTCAATAGCCTTCTTTAGAACACAGTCCCAGATACACTAGGTCTGTCCTAACACTTCCGTTTCTTCATGTTTCATTGATGTAGGGAAGATGCTCATTCTACAGACATCACCTGAAGGCAACAGCACGGTATGCTGTCAAAAGATCGTTTCACGTAGACGACTGAACCATGGTAGACACCCGGCAGCAATAAAAACGGTCCTTAGTTCGTCACGCTGCTTCTATGCAAGTGTGGCTCATGTCAGAATAGTACTGTCTGAAAATAGCTGCACAGATATTCAGCCGGATCTTTGTAAGAGTTCAAAGTGCCACAAAAATTAGCAAAAACACTTTGTCCAGAGACTGCAGTAGCAATGAGTCGCATCTGGAATCGGTCAACTCACACAAATACCTTCGCGTAACAATGTGTAGCGATACGAAATGGAACTGGACTCGCATTCGGGGGGACGATGGTTCAAACCCGCGCCCGGCCATACAGATTTCGGTTTTCCGTTGTTTCACTAAATCGCTCCTTTGAAAGGAGACGGCCCATTTCCCTCCCCATCCTTGACACAATCCGAGCTTGTGCTCCGTCTCTAATGACCTCAATGTCGACGGGACGTTAACCCCAGTCTTCCTTCCTTCCTTTTTACGAAACTGAACATTCACATAAGATTAATCGTACGTGAAGCAGGTGGGAGACTTCAGTTCTTTGGTGCAATACTAGGAAAATGCAATGTGTGTAAAGGATATTGCTTAGAAAACAGAATATTGCTGAAACAGAATATTGCTGAAGTGTGTGGGATCCCTGCCAGTCAGAAATAACAGGAGATGTTGAACGTGAACAAGAGCAGCACGAATAGCCACCGGTTTGTTTAACTCAGAAGGTGTATTGGGATGCTGAAGAAACTGACTTGCAGAAACTCGAGGATAGACCCAAACTATTACGAGAAATCCAGCTTAGAATGTTTTAAGAACCAGTTTTAATTGAAGAATCTAGGAATATACCGTAACCCCTTACATACCTCAGAGATGTGATTTCACAAATTACAGAGCACACAGAGGAGTCTAAGCTATCATTCTCCTCATACTCCACACGTGAGTGAAATAGGAAGCACACCTAATAACTGGTACAATGTGAAGTAGCATCTGACATGCACTTCACAGGGGCTTACAAAGTACACAAGGTGATCAGCTGCCCCTGCTGCTGGGATCTGTGTAACCGGCAATGCCTTCAAATACCGCAACAAGATTTTCATATGCTCTCGCTCACTACTTGCAGGAAAAACTAATAGTACCTTTTTGTAAGAAATATACTGTAGTTCAATTTTGTACTGGAATGTGAACATGAAAATCTCGTTCGTGATATTTGAAGGCGCTCTGGAATGCATTAAACGAACTGGTCGTAGCAGCTGAATCACACCATACATATATGCAAATGTAGATATCATGGGCATCACGCATTACAATATAGAAGCAGGTCTTACATGTCACAATTTGCTAGAAGTCACAGAAAGAGACAGCCCTTGCGGAACATAAGGTATGAGCACAAAATGTGCTTTCGATTGGTTAAAATGCTGTCAGGAATGTAAGGAAACTGTTGAAAGCGTGCCATGAATCCAAGTTAACTGCCAGTAAATATGATGACAGAAAATCTAATGCAAGTGTGAGAGATACTGTTACAAAATAGGCGACTATAGCTGAAACTGATATTAGAGGAATTGTGGACTAGCAAGGATACTATTAACGCCAGTGTACACAAGGATTTGGTTAAGTTCGAGATCTGTTGTCAATTTGTGTCACACAAACTGAACGACGAACAGAAGATAACATGGACGGTAGCCAACGGAGAGTTCAGAGATGCGAGAACCAGAAACATCTTCGCAGCAAATGAAATCAGTTCCTCCTGGTGAACGGTAGGAAACCAGTACTGCTACCCGCAAGACATAAAATTGTCATGGTGTTGAGTACAACTCAAGCTTCTGTAGGTGAGCGCCGTTACCGTTTGATGACTGACTTGCAGAATCTGTATGTCCCGTTTTGTACCGTAGTGCTCTGACTTCGTCACTTTCAGGAAAGGACCAGGTGACTTAGCGCAGTGTTAAGTCACATTCGCATTCTGGAAGACGGTGGTTCGAATCCCTATCGAGATATCCAAATTTAAGCATAATTGCAGGAGTTGGTGTTCCATAGCTCATATTATTTGCAAAAGTCATATCACCACCTCCAGCTTCTGGTAAAATACTTTATTTGTGCAACCAGTTTCAGTCGTCTGACCATCATCAGGTTCCTAAATATAATCGTCATCTTCACGTAATAAAACAAGAATAATAAACTGTCATCATATCATAACATGAATTACATCGTCAATCTATTTTATGATGACAGTGTATTATTCATGGTTCTATCACCTGTCGATAACGATTTTTTGTTACATCTAATATGATGCTCCAAAAAATTTTTATGAAACTGATGACTGTCAGACTACTGAAACTGGTAGTATAACTAAGCGGTAATATGACATTTTTCATCGAGATTTAAGTTTTGCGTGGTTTTCCCAAATGTTCAAGGCAAATGGTACAGTTCGACTCAAATGGACGTGGAGAATTTCATTCCACTTCCTTCCCGAATCCGAGCTTCAGCTCTGCCCCTACTGACCTCGTCATCAACGTGACAATAAACTCTCTACCTTCCTTCTTGGCGAACAGGATTTCCACTCACAAATGCATGAAACTGGCAACGGAGCGAAGGCAGCTCCCCCTGTGGGCTTGAATTATAAAGTGGCAGTCGAATGAACATGACGCCCAGCATCAACACTTTCTCTCCTCTTTATGGTTAAGCTTTTAGTTGTGTGTGCTTTGTGACTTCTATCTCTGGTGCTTCGTTACCCCTTTACGCTACATATTTTCGTCCAAATGTCGGCATCTGCACCGTACGGCCCGATGAATATAGTGTACTATGTCATAATTGTGTGACACTGTGACATATGGAGGTTTGGGGTGGTTCGGGGAGCGTGCAGAGTTAGCTGAAGTTGTCAAACCGACCGCTCGAATGGTTCAAATGGCTCTAAGCACTATGCGACTTAACATCTGAGGTCATCAGTCCCCTAGACTTAGAACTACTTAAACCTAACTAACCTAAGGATATCACACACATCCATGCCCGAGGCAGGATTCAAACCAGCGACCGTAGCAGCAGCGCGGTTCCAGACTGAAGCGCCTAGAACCGCTTGGCCACAAACCGACCGCTCGTGATAAGCGGGCAATCTGGGTTCGAGTCCACTCTGGCACACATTTTCATGTCACGAACAAGCTGTACATCTATACTTAAAACAGCTTATGCGAAAGAATTCCCACTTAGCGAATAAATTTCAATTTATTTCGTACAGCTGTGGACCGTGAACAAAGTCTGCTCTTTCCGACATGCAAGTAAAATTCAAAGGTGCTCGTGCCCAAAGGTAGGTTTTGCGCCCAAAGTAACAACGCATAAATCCAGGTTATTTCAGACACAAGGATTTCTTCTTCGTGTACTTGAATCTTGGATTGGACAGGCGACAGTGTTGTGTACCCGTTAAAGCCCGTTACTTTGCAGATTTGTAGCCCATCCAACAGATAGGAATAATGTTTACTACGTTACAGCAACTGGGACGGCATCCTTCTTGATATATCTACGACCGCCACAGATGCATTTGGCACGTTATTCGGTGACCTTCGCAACATTTATAGCTTGCTAGTAGAAGCAGAAACTAATACGCCGGTACTCAAACTTAGATTTGAGCTCTCACAGATAACGGACTACCGCTATCAGATTCGTACTTTTTTCGATGTTATTGTGTACTCACAAAAAAGCAAAAAAAAGTATCGCGAAACGAAAGCATTGAGGCGCACAGCTAGTAATGGCTGTGAAGGACGCTCTGCTGGCGAGCCTTTTGAGAGGCGCCGGAAATAGCCGCGAGAGGGCAGGGTCGGCGCCCGCCTCTCTGCGAGACGATAGGTCGATATTGGGCGGGTCGACAGTGTCACAGGTTGTTCAATCAGGGCCCGCCTGTGATCCGCGGCTGACAGCGCATCGCTGCCTCTGGCGCGACTACAAAGAGCGAATTTCGGGAAATCCGGAAGCGAAGCAGAGGAGCGACGACTGGTCGCAGTCACTTTAATTAACGTTCCTTTTTTTTCTCTTCTGGGAGAAGGACAGTGGACTGAAAACAAATACGGGTGAAAATGGAAAGGTTCGCTGTTCAGTGTTTGTAAACATGAACACGTCCAATTTCGACCCATAGTGATGCGTCGTTGTGAAGCACGTCTCCCTGTGACGCATGAGATACGTGACCACTTATTCGAAATACAACACGTTACGTTGTCTTGTAACTACGAACTGCTTTGTTTTTCACCAAAGGCTTCTTGCGCAATTACTATGCCAGGCGAGTGTTGCTTAAGGCACTGAATCGTAATTGGAAGGATGCGATTCGAATTCCTATGCAGATACAAGCATTCAGGTCTTTTTATCCTCAGTTACTTGTAGTCAGAGCAAGGACGGTTCCTTAATCAAAGCCAATGCCGATTTCCTTCGCTTTCCTTGTCGATCTACTTCGCCGTCGATAGAGTTATCCCTTAAAGACGTCCGGTTGAAACGGGATTTTAAAAACGCCGTGCGACAGTGGCCCCAACTGTAATGAATATATCGTAAGGAATTTTTGGCTGGGAGATCCTAGAAAGGTTTTTCAAGTCACCTAACTGGAAGGTTAACAAGATTCTCTCAAAAATAATCTAAAACCGACTGAAACCGTACGTAGACAGAGAGCTATTGAGTGAGCAAGCAGAGTGTAGAACAGGTAGCGGCACCTGGGATCAAATAGCAAACATGAAGATGGATCATGGAAAATGCCAGAGAATGCCTACAAGACTTTTTTATGTGGCTCATAGACTACACAAAACATGTGACGACGTTAAATCGACTCAAAAATGTGGGAGCTACTGGGATTCATGGGGTTATCACAACTCCTTATATAGCTAATAAAAAATTGTACAAAAACAAAGGGGCAACAGCAAAAAATATAGCAACAATATACAAAAATTTTCGGTGTCCTTAAAGAGTCGCATATGATCTCCGTTTCTTTCCAATTTCTATGTTGAACACGTACTGAGAACTGTACATCTAACAGAAAATGATTTAAAAGTCAGTATTACGCAGGTTGTTAACAGGGTCAGAAACTGAACCTTTTTATGGCTACTTATAAGTCGTCATTCGTCTTCCAAAATATTAAAAGTACTCCATACACCAGGTCTAGAACCCCCCCTCCCCCCCCCCCCCTTAGAAACTATCGCATCGACGCCCTTGCTTTTAGATAGCCTGTGCCACTGTCTGTCAGTGGACAAGGCATACATGCATACCGGTAGAATACATACGCGTCCTATTAATTCACATAAATCCATCTGATGGAGGTGTAACCATCCGAAATGCATTGTAGAAATAATTAATATTGCACCTCGTTACACTAATTTCTAGATTAATTTTCACTTTGCATTTGGATTAAGGCAAATAATATAATAAAAGGTGCCTACTGCCACGCCAGTGAGACAGAATCGAAGTAATGCTGTAGATCACGGGTAGTCAATTGTTTTTAACTTCCGCCCACTTTTGTACCTATGCCGCGCACCTGTTGCACAGCAATAGTGGTTTATAAAGTTCGAATGTAATCTTATAACATTTATAAAGCAGAGATAGCAAGTTCAAGCGTATAGCAATAACATGCCAAAACCAAAAGAATATGTTTTTAAAATTCTTACCACCTGCCGCCCACCATGAAAGCTGGAACGCCCACTACTGGGCGGTAGTGACGGGATTGAGTACCACTACCGTACATCTACATGGATACTTTGCAAATCACATTTAAGTGCTTGGCAGAGGGTTCATCGAACCACCTTCACAATCTCTATTATTCCAATATCGTATATCGCGCGTAAAGAACGAACACCTATATCTTTCCGTACGAGCTCTGATTTCCCTTATTTTATTG
Source organism: Schistocerca piceifrons (assembly GCF_021461385.2). Taxonomy (NCBI): domain Eukaryota; kingdom Metazoa; phylum Arthropoda; class Insecta; order Orthoptera; family Acrididae; genus Schistocerca; species Schistocerca piceifrons. The sequence goes on along the minus strand of NC_060139.1, from coordinate 1,046,807,013 downwards.
TGGTGATCGTTTCTTCCTGTGTAGGTCGGTGTCAACAAAATATTTTCGCATTCGGAAGAGAAAGTTGGTGATTGGAATTTCGTGAGAAGATTCTGTCGCAACGAAAAACGCCTTTCTTTTAATGATGTCCAGCTAAAATCCTGTAAAATTTCAGTGACACTCTCTCCCATATTTCGCGATAATACAAAACTGTAGATAATGTACAGTTGATTCTTGTTAATTCGAATAATACATCGAATTTATCGATAGATCGAACTAATTGTCCTAGTTTTGAAAATACGTCCGTAAATCGACGAATTTCTGTGTGCTTTGGTACAGACGACAAATCGAAGCGACTGTCATGACATACCGTCCACAAGTACTCCATTACTCGGCGTCAGCGGCTACCTATCACTTCATAATTCGAATGTTCCATCAATAATTATTTCTGTAACTGTTCAGACACTCAATTCTTTGTGACGCTCCTTTCTTTACTAAACAATGAATATCGTAGCCGAGTAGACAATGACTTCCGAAAGTACAAGCTTATGATTCTCGTAGGACCGTCCATCTTAGAACAAAAGACGGCATTAGATTATTTCGCACCTACCACGCTGGAAATCACTGAAGTAGAAAACAATCTTAGGTTTTTTTAACTTTTCCTTGTGCCTGATGCCCTCGCGACTATTTCTTCGTTCCACCTTGACCACAATTACAATTACGCTCAATTATTGAACTATTTATGAGGAACGTTGCACTTGGAATTTCGAGTGTCGACGGTATAACACCGGCTCGTGCCTTCCTTTGTCTTCCGACGGCAGCTAGCACGACTGCTGCCATCTATTGGCCCTCGAGCGAGTTACGTTGCTGGTGCTGCCCTCTGGCGCGGCCTACGCGACGCCCGGCCCTTCCTCTCGACCTGTATGTCTCTGTCTCTGCTGTTTTTTGCCCCCGCCCACTGCAGCGTATCCCATCTCGCGCGGAATATTAATGCAAGGCGCGGCGTGTCGCGCATCAAAGCCTCTCAGCTAAATGAGCGCTGGCGCGATGAGACGCTGGGCGGAGCCCGTCTCCCGCCCCCTAGCACGGACAAAGTGAATGGGGCCGGAGCGACGGTGTATGCGGGACCGCCTATCTGTCGACAGTAAACGGCTCTCCGGATTACAGGCGAGGACCGCCGACATCAACGCAGTCGAAACAGCAAATGGAGACAGTGGTTTGCTTGTACAAAACCCCTTTCCCTACATCGCTTAGTAAAGGAAGTATAATTATGACAAAACCGCAGCAAGCAACCACCATTTAGTAAAATGCGATAGTTAGTTTTGAGCCTCACCTAATCTTCAAATGGTGAAATACATTTCACATGAAATTTAAATGTTTGCAAAGCTAGTATTACACTATCAAAATTTCTTTGACAAAGAATGTCAAAGATATTACACTATCATAAAATATTTCGTCATAGTTCCTTCGTCACTATCAAATTTTCTTAGACGAAGTTTCTTTGTCAAATAAAATTTGATAGTGTAATAACGAACTTTGTCAAAGTTAGACCTTAATCAAATTTTCTCTGATCAGATCTAGCATCTCGCCTTATATTTTATCAAAGAAATCGTTCGTCTTTTGTTTACTGCATTGAGAAATGTAACCGGTTGGAGCTGTTTGACGTTTAAAAATATAAACATGGCCGCAAAGTCCATATGACTTTGGCGAATGCGCAGTGAAGGAACTATGACGAAATATTTGATGAAAGTGTGATTAGACTGTGTGATACCCCCTTCTGCACGATGTCAAAGACCTCAGTCAAAGAAATATGATTAATATTTGATCAAATATCTTCGACAAAGAAAAACTGACAGTGTAATACCAGTCTAAACGTAATCTCCAACGCAGAACAAGATGGTGGACTCAAAGAAATATTTAATCAGTGTTATTTTAGGTTAAAAAAACACTATGCAATCGCAAGGACAGGAATACAGCAATCACTCTCAATCCCATTAGTTTTCTTATTCTTGCGTATCGAGATTTCAGCTATACATAGCCATCTTCTGTGCTAAAATACAAGGAAATTACAGAATCAGAACTGACTTACATAAAATAGTAAGTAAAAGGCCACGTTATCCAATAGTCCATTCTAGTCAACATATCAAATGAGTGAGTTGCAATCCAATAAACTCGTGGCAGTACATTTCAAACTGATATGTAACTGTATTTTATCAAGACGCTCTCCAATTTTTTTTAACTTTTTTTTTAATTTCTATTTCTAAATTCTTGTAACAGTTCTGTTTATGAAAGTTGTACGGACCTATTAACGATGCTTTGCATAAGTTTTAGTGGATCATTTCACCACTGATGTGCGAACAAACACATTGTAAGTCGGCATTTCTTGATGTATTTAAAATTATATGCAAATATACTTGATGATTTTATTTATAGAAAAGGGTTTTTAAAGTACGTGTAAAGCTGAGGCTGCTGTACGTGTAAAGAACCACAGCAGCTTCCTCCTGCCTGTACACCAGTAAGGTCATATGTTGAGATGAAATGTCGCGAGTTTGTTGGATTGTAACGCATTCAAACGGTGTGTTGACTAGAATGGATCGTTGCTATTGGATAACATGGTGTTTTTCGTATTGTGTTGTGTAAATCAAATTCTGATTGTTTAATTTCCTTGTATTTTAGCACAAAAGATGGTTATTTACAGCTGAAATCTGGATATGAAAGAATAATAAAAGCTGCTGCGATTGCGACTAATCGCTGTGTTCCTATCTTCCCTTATAGTCTACGGTCGTAGTGCACAATGGCTCCTAATGGGATCAAAGGAACTATTTAAACGGAAGAAATATTAAAAATTGGGCATTAAAGTATGCAAACGTTTAAAAACCGCCTAGCTCCGAAACCAAGTTACATGTAAATAAAGTGTTTCGTCCACAAAATGGCGGGTGGTAGCGCTCATTTCTTATTGTTACATTTCATTGCAACTGCGGGGTTCTCACGCTATCCTGCATAAAACAATTAGCAAAATAAAAGTGGTGTACAGAAAAAATTTCGCTCTTATGTCGCAAATCACAAACATAGTTGAGATATATAACAGAAAATATGTTATCGGACTTCCCTTGATTGTGAAAACTGTGCAACACATGGAAGAGCAAAAGAGTGTCACACAAAACAGAATGAAAAAACGAAACAACAAAATAGTACACCTAAACACACAAAACACTAACGAGGATAATCAAAAACGGATTGAACATGAGTACCGGTAATGCGTTCGCTATGGCTGCCTCAGGCACAACGTTACGAATCACACAGGGCTAAGGCCGGTATTACACTATTTTTCTTTAACAAAGTTTCTTTGTGAAACAAAATTTGATAGCGAAATAAGGAACTCTGTCGAAGTTAGGCCTCGGTGAAATTTTCTTTGATCAACAATAGGGCCTCGGCTTAGATTTGATCAAGGCAAACGCGTTCGTCTTCTGGTTACTGCATGAAGAAATGTAACCGCTTAGAGCGCTAGAAATGTACGAGGCAGATGAAGCACTGTATAATTTTCGGATTCCGAATATAAAAGTAGAGTAAGAAGTTTAAACTGTGCCTGAGCTGTAAAATAAGACGTTGGAAATGATCATTTTGAACAGTATCTCATTTCCGGAACATACAAATAATAGTATGCTCCAAAACCCGACATTTCGTCTGTGTACACACTAATTTGTTAGCTACCGTAGTCACAGTAGATTGATAATTACACTCTACATTAGTACATTCGCCGGCCGAAGTGGCCGTGCGGTTCTAGGCGCTGCAGTCTGGAACCGCGAGACCGCTACGGTCGCAGGTTCGAATCCTGCCTCGGGCATGGATGTGTGTGATGTCCTTAGGTTAGTTAGGTTTCAGTAGTTGTAAGTTCTAGTGGACTAATGACCTCAGAAGTTGAGTCCCATAGTGCTCAGAGCCATTTGAACCATTAGTACATTCGGGACACACTAACACCTGGTTTTTAATATTCGTTCTTCAACAGCGGAAACTGAACGTTGTTGCACAAAATTTCTCATTCAAAATCATACTTACTCATTCGCCGCTATAAGCCTTAAAAGTAATTAACGATAATTTAGAAACAATTTCCCTTAATTATACCTTCATGGTAAGTGCGAGAGAAATTATACTGTGAGTAAGTGATATTTTATTTGTTATCGAATTTACCGATAGATCGAACTAGTTGCCCTAGTTTTGAAAATACGTCCGTAAATCGACGAATTTCTGTGTGCTTTGCTACAGACGACAAATCACTGCTCAAAACGAAAATGGCCTATGTAACAGTTTTACGACGGGAAAGAATCTGAAGAGTCTTCAAAATGTCTGAGATCCCATTAGTGTATCTGGACCCTTTCCAAAATCATGATTATAAAATTTTGTCTGGGTAACGAATACGCAACAAACAAGAGCATATTTAATACGCGGTAGGCCTACATGTTTCCGCGGTCTATGTGGCCGTTGTCTGATTAATAATCGCTGGAAAAAAAAAGAAAAACAAAAAAGAAAATCAGTCGCTTGCTGCAAACTACAGGACTCTTCCCTCCCTCCCCCCTCTCTCCCTCCCACTCTCTCTCTCTCTCTCTCTCTCTCTCTCTCTCTCTCTCAGTTACTGTTACTAATGCAGCACGAGGGTGTAGATGGCTACGATTGTATTTACTCTGCCTTCCGAAAGTGTCTAGCACTGACAGCAACCAACCCAGGAAGTGCACGTTATTGAGGTAAAACGTTCGCGTGCAGTATTCTCGCCCGTATCTGCCCTGCACGAAACATACTATTGCAGAGCTCGCGTGATAGCACGACATGGCATGCAGCTGGTTAATTGTATGTCCCACGTGAATCAAGCCCCTCATGGGCGTTACCTGCTACAACGTTACCAGTCTAAAGGCTGAAAGGCACATGACAGCCGGCACGTATGCTAAAATGTGGGCATTTATTTCTCAGCTTTGCGCTACATTGCAAGCGGCAGTATTTGCATAGCCTGCAGTACGAGAATTTCTTCTCGTGTTCGTTTGGATATCAGGTCATTCTTCGGCCGCGAGGCCTTTGAGGTAGTCATTAAAAGCAATACGGGGTCATAAGCACAAATAAAAATTTTACCGGTATATACTACGATTTGGAGTATATTTATTTGTTTTCTGATATTGGACGACATTTCTCCGCGAGATACACAGCAACTGTACATGTTTGAAGAAAAAAGAATTTTTATAGTCTCTGTTGCATGACATACGCAATTAATGACTAGTTTCGACCATATAAATGAGCACCTTTAGGTCTGAGTGGCTGACCAAACAAAATCTTCCGGTAAAAGTAATCAGCCTGGAACCACAAAATAACGAAATTCTAAAACACCATCACCAAACCCTTGATGACCGGGTCTGTTAGTAAGCAACATATTTTATCCCGTACCAATAGAAACGGTTATCAAGGCTTTGAAGCTGACGTGTTAGCATTTCTGTATTGTGAAACTCCAGGCCGATTACTTTTCCCAAAAGATTTTCGCCTATCATCCATTCAAATCTGAAGATGCTTATCATATATGATTGAAGTTAGTGATCCAACTACTGTAAAAATAAACTTTTTTTCCATCATGTGAAATGTAGCTTGAACGCGAATATTTTTTGGTCAGCTTACCCGGAACCATTCTGAATATCTACTTTATTAAACAGATAACTGCAAGCAGTCTTTCTTTTTTTTTCATGTTTCCATTACCTGTTCCGTTGTTCACGGTATGTGAAGCGCGTAATGCGGGGTGTAAGAAAAAGCATCCTGGATCACATGTAGACGATTTACTCGCAAAAATATTATACAGGATTAATTCTACAAAATGTGTAGTGGAAACGAAAATATGAGTGACTGCTTACAGATAATTGTGTTATTTCAACCGAAATTATATGTTGTTTACCTATGTCAGGTCTCACTTTTCCGTAGCGTGCTGTTCGTACACTTTATACGTAAAGTATGTCTGTTACACCACCACTAAATATTAAACAATAGCGCCGGGCTTAATTTGGCCCTCTTGACACCGAACGAGGTGGCGCAATGGTTAGTACATTCGATTCACATTAGGGTGGACAACGGTTCAAATCGGTGTAAGGTCTTCGAGATTTAGCTTTTCCGTGATTTCCCTAAATCGCCCGAGACAAATGTTAGGATGGTTGAAACATTTCGAGCTTGTGCGCCGTCTCTAATGACCTCGATGCAGACGGGACATTAAATCTTAAGCTTGCTTCCTTCCTTCCATCCTTGCCCTCCTCATGCGCAATAAATGGAGCCACTCCCCTATGCAAAAATGCATGCGGAGTAAACAGGAAACAGAAAATATTACCGAACCTTGTGACACACTTGTTTAGACATTCGACAAGTTTTCTGCAAGGGAGGAATTTTAGGTTTCACATACGTCAGCGGCAATACCAAAGGGTATAAGGCAAACTAAACGGAAGAGAGACAGGAAATATAATCAGGCGTATCCATTTCAAATGAACCATTCCGACATCTGGCATAGATTTTAGTGAAACCATGGCAATCCTTATCGGGGTGGATGCGGCGAACCGTCGTTCTCCTGAATGTGACTCCAAAGTGCTAATCAAACAGCCACCTAGCGTGTTTTATTTTTTTTTGCAGGTGTGAGGGCTGAAACCTAACATTCACCCAAATACGCAAGCAGATATCACCTGAATAATTTTCTTCACAACCAAGAGTTAACTCCGGTTTCTTTCTGTTGTAGCTACCATTGTTTTCACCCTTCCTAACATTATTATTTTTTAGATGTTAAAATTCCAAACTAAGCAATATTTTTTCTGGGTATTGTAAAATAACTATCACTCTATAAATAAAATTATCGTTTCGGCGACGCTTTTATTGATCTAGTGACAGATGTTTTATTACATGACGCGGCTTTGTATCAAGAAAAATTTCATGTCAGGTGATGCCGGCTGCGGAATCCTACGTACGTACAACAACAGCTCTTGTTATTTGTGTGTCATAATAAATGCATGCATAAAATTACGAAAATTACGAATAAATAAATAAGCAACCAGGCGAATTAATTGTTTACAGCCTGATTTGTAGCCTTTTTCATTTATAAAACAGAGATGAACTTCCATATTCTGATCTATTTTCACAGTGTCCATCGTTAACTCGACTGTGTACAATACACCGGTGTAGCCCTTTGCTCTTTCATAATTATGGGAACTGCAAGTTCCGACTCTATTAAAAACAAGTGTTAACTAGTAAATTGCATCAACCGGAAAAGCAACTGGTATTATGCATTCAACAAGTAATCTTTCGAGCATGGAGGGGAAAAAAGTGCAACAAATAGAATCACAACCCGTGTAATGTTATCGATAGCTGTGTAATGTAATGCTCAGAGCATGAAGATAATTTCTTCCGAGCCTCCAGTTATATTTGCCAGCTACCGACGGGCCGTCTTTCTTTCCACAGCGAGAGGAAATATCTGTGTTGGATTTTTCCCCTGTCAACAGTGGCACGAGGAAATATTGACACAAGCGTCAGGGCTGCTGGAATCTGATTTCCGGCGGCTGTTTTTGTGAACGGACACAAGCTGTCCATTTATTTTAGTACACTGTCAACAGTGGGCTCGGTAGCCGCTGTCTTAAAATGTCAACACCACGTGTTTATTGTGTCACAAATCCTATCTTCCGCGGTAATTTACCTGACGTGGGGCATCTGTGTAAATTTAAACTCCGGTAGCCTGTCCGCAGTCCTAGCATATCATCATTATTTCTCAGCCTAACCTCAATTCGTAAATAGATGCCGGGCTTCCTCCAACGGAGAACTCAGTGGTGTTTGTGGGTATCTCGTGTGTGAAGGATGCGCTTTACTTCCCCCTTCCTCACCTCTGCTTTCGTTCGAGCCGACGCTTTCGATGACCGTAGTGCTGCACGTTCTACAGTCGTCTCACTACTTCACCGGTAACAACAGAAACGATGTGCGTGCCATCTGTCAATGATTTGTGTAAGCAGTGTTCGGTTTGGTAAGACGGTTGCCCGCAAACGTGAAGTCCCAGTTCTAAATCCAGTTCGGCAGACAGTTCTAATCTATCAGAAACTTCCAATGGGCTTCGTACTCCCCGGTTTGTTTTACATATGTCTTCGTATTGCGTGTGACTGGTGGAAAAATGGAAACGTATTTTCCCTGGTAGGCGAAGAAAACTCCCCGAAAGGACGCGTCCAACCTGGGCGGCTAAAATAAATACGGCGTAAGGATTCGATTTGAGACTTTACACTGAGATAATAACGAAAAACAATAATGGTAAAAAAGAAAACAGAACAGAACCTAGCTGAATGTCTGGGGAGGCAAAACTTGGTTTTAGACTTCATCATTACGTCAGACATGAAGCCTAGACTTCATCGTACATCAGAAATGAGACCTCTCTCATCGATTTAGATCTTTTGTCGAAGAACATTCCTAGCATTTTTTATTGCCAACGAAATGCATTACAATTCACAGTCTGCGTAACTGACACAGATTCTAATTGTAACACACGGTAGCGTACCCTTAACAAAGTAAGTGAACATTTAAGTTTCTCTACCGAGACAATGGTGCTGGATATACCAGCGAGAATCGCTTAAAAGCTCACAGTTGTTGCATATAAGGCGGATACTGTGTCAGAAATACAGCCAGGAGTACTTAACTTTGCCACTTAACTGTCTTTTCTAATCGCAAAAAGTCTACCACCGGCCAGGACGATTAACAATATTAAGTATACGGCTGACTTGTTGATGTCGCTTTGTTTCAGGTGCTGCTGATACGTAAACACACCGTCTGTATTGAGATTACTTCCGTCTCGATGTCGCAAGTTGCTCTTGCACGATCTGACATGGCAGCCTGACGTGATGCAAACTGGCGGCTAAGGCTTTATAAGCAGTTTGTCCTAGTAATTTAGAAAAATCAAATATCTCTTCATTCGTCCATCTATCTTCGTATGCAAGGTGCAAAAAATGGAGGTACAACAGATTACGGCAGGAGAGGAGATGGAGTGGCGAGCGGAGAGCCTATTATTTACTCTTACAGACGAACCTCCGGTAGTAACAAGATAGAACAAAGGTCTCTTTACGGCGCTGTAACTTCATATACATTTTATGTATATAATTTATCGGTTACTAGTATTTGTTTTTAAATACAGTAGCTCTCTGCAAGATTGTCCAGTTTTTCGTACACGGACGTTTTGCCTCAACGCATAATTACGTCATAGGACACAGCAGAAACGCGGAAGAGAAATCGCTGCACTCATTTTTCGCATAACACATCATTGGCAGAGGAGAAAGGAGCGATAAGTCACAGGGGATCGAACCCGTGACCTTTCGATATGTAGTCTAGCACATCTCTTATTCCCCGTTCCGGAATAGACATGTCCCGTTTCGTGTTGTAGATTTCACAAAAGCGAATTCAAATTGTGTATCATTCTCAAGTGATAAATTATCACGAAGTGTGTAAAATTTGACGCTTTCTTGGTAGTTATCACTTGATAATAATAATTTCGTGTGTATCAACGTCTTTGAACGGGACGCCACTTCGGGAACGTGCGCGTCCACAATCTATCCGTTATCCAGTCGGGGAAAGGGAACCTACAGTCTGACGTGGAACCTGAACAGTACGTGTCGGTTCTGGCAACTCCCTACATTATTGAGAAACGGGTGGTAGATCAATGACAGACTGAAAATTACCGTCGTCCGAGCGGTATGGGATCCGGCGTCCTATCAATTTCCACGCACGCGCTTTTCCACTAAACCTCCAGGCCAATGGCCAATGGCACACATCCAGGTATCGCAAACGTGAATCACACAAACCGAGTAACAGCCCTATCGACGTAGGTAAACAGAATGTATGTATGCGTTGTATGTATGTGTTGTATGCAAACACTCGTATGCGCACAGTACCGTTCATAATTTAACTATCAGATATAGGGATGTGCTAATCGTTCAAACGAAGCATTGGGATCCATAGAAACTCCCTAGCGTAAATCACATGTGAGCTACAGCAACCGTAACTGTCGACTGCACAGAGTATTTTCGGAATTCGAAGGTTTGGGCATAGCAGATATAAATTTATATTGTTTTAAATAGGAACTCATCTCTAGAAACCTAAAGTTCCCAATTTTATCACATTAACTACTCATGGCATGGAGATCCGGCCCATGATAGAGCATCGGTTCTTTACACCTAATTACAAAGTGTTCTCACAACGGGGCAGAGGGCCACACAATTAAGAACAGATGGGAGGGGATTACCAGTTCCGGCATTTGCCCCACAATCAAGGTAAATCTCTCGAAAACTTTCTTCGAAACTGAGGATGGAACTATTTTTCAATTTACTTTTATCCTTATTTTGCAGATGTGCTCGTGACTGTATTCATTACACTGGAAGTATGTATAGTAACGCATTGAGTCACGAAGTTCCGTGTTTTATTGAATCACACCACGCATCATCAGGTGCAAATCGTTTTAATAGTCCATTTACTTCAGCTCTTAGGCGCATATGCTAAGCTTCGAAATTCGCTAATGAAACAACGGAAAATATGATGAGAAACAGTGAAAAATTTACCGGAAGATCCACGAAGAACATTTTTAACGAATGTCATAAAACGATGATTTATGCATTCTGTAATTACACATAACATCACTCAAGGTGTATTGCCTTATTTAATGAAAATAACAGAACGAATAAATCAAAGTTTGCTGAGATTAAAGTGTAATACGATCTTCCTTGATCTTTCGATAAGTTTTTTTTACTGTTTCTCATCATATTGTCTTATTTGATTCACGAATTTCGAACTTAAACATCTAATCTTCTCACAGCAGGAACATAGGCTTCGCGTCATCTCGCTCAGCAGCTAAGTCAGTAATGTATCAAAATGATTCCCACCAGTTGATGGACCCGTAGAGACCCAAACTCATTGTGTGACTAAATAAAACACGAAAATTTGAGACTGAAGACGTTATTATTCATACTTATTGTGTCTTTTCCTTTCTTTCTGGGACAGCGTTATCCATGGATAACATTGTCCTACACAAATAGCAAACTTTTGTGTGTGTGTGTGTGTGTGTGTGTGTGTGTGTGTATGAGTATACGGTAATACCACGCCTTATGAGTAACCATGTGAAGTAATATATCGCATTATCTGGCGATAAAGTGCGATTTAGTAATGATAATTACTACATTAATTTTGTATTCAACTGACTAATGTGGCAACAGTGCTCAGTGCAAACCGCTGTTGATAATCGTGGAGCAATATTAGTGGAAGAGGATTCGACTGTACACTTAACAATGAGATAAAAGGATACCGCACGCTTCGTTCGTCATAAGTAACTACCATTATTTGCATTTCTGATTTCTTACACTCGGACATCATAGCCTCATAATTTCCAAAAAAGACATTCATTTCCGTAAGGATTACTGAATTAAAATAATTTTTCTTTGTTTTATTCTGCATATCCGCTTTCGGCTTTTGCGCCATTGTCACATGAGCGCCTATAACGCGACAACGAGCTCTTATTTCACAAAAATATAACACAAACACAACCAACTTGTCTGTGGCGTCATAATATCAATACAGTGAAGTACCAGACCTAGTTACTTCAATCAGAGAATCCTCAGATTAAAGTCGGCGCAAAAAATTAAATCATAAACTGTTTGCACATTTGTACATATTACCTAGAATACAATAGATATACGTGGCGATTATCTCTTTGTTTGCATTCCAAGTATACTACATATTGTGTTCATACCCTGGTATCTTGTATCTGTTTTATACTAGACTGTGGACACACTTGTTCAGTTTTTGATTTCAGTTTCGACGTGCAAGAGTAATATTGCTCAAATTCACTAAGTGCTTCACTGTTTTTTAGTTACTTATGACAGCAGACGCAGCTTAATTTGTATGGGTATTGTATTTTTTAATATGTATGGGTATTGTATTTTTTAACTAAGTCCTTCTAAGTTCTTTGTTAGTTGTACAGGCACTTGGCAACAACTAAATGGCGGAATCGATCTGTAATGGAAAATAAAATATTAATATTTTTTGCTAACTGAAAATCCTTTATGTAGCCGTTCTATATAATTGCGTGGGCCTATTAGTTGGTTGCGTATGTGGGAAGTTTTAAAGAGTCATTCTTTCACCTAGCGGAGTACGTTATGTTACAATTTTCGCTATAAAAGCATGCAACAGGAGTTTAGAAGCATCCTGTATATATCAAATTTATTTTTCGAGCACCTAACGTCGTGGGATAACACATACTGCGTGTGTTCAAGGATTTAACAGTTTATTGGTAGTAATATTAGAGGCGGCAGTTCGTGTTTACAAAACGTAAATAACATTTGGGTAAGTACAGCATGTTGAAACAACTATTTCGACGTAGAGCCATTCCCAGTTCAATCGTTAAATAAAACAACTAGTTTCGACATTACTCAGAAAATTTATTCCTCAGGAGCTCAGACTAAATTTCACAATTATATGATATGGCTATGGTCCAACAGGGCGACTAAAATAAACGCTAACTCTTGCATTGATCACCACTCACAGAGAACAGAACACAACGCAACACTCGAGCGCAGGCAGCGTTATGGTTACCACCACGATTACATACTTTTAAATTTCAGCACTCTGGTTTCACCGTATACACAATAAGCTGTTCATATTACCGTATGATACACATAAAATATCAGAATTACGACACAGTATGTGTAAGTAAAATACACGGTATCATGATTGGAGTGTCGATTTACACTTCTCGAACAAAGGAATATTCTTTCTTGCGTGACAAGAAGCTCGTGTTTAAGAATGATCAAAATTTGCAACAAGCAGAGGTAATCGTACCATTATAACAGTGACAATTTGCTCTACGATTCAAGTTAATGTTTTGTACCGAAAATGTAGATATAATTGCATAATGCTGATTGCACTGTTCTTTATTATTATTTCAAAGTTAGCCGCCGCATTTCTTAAAATCGGAGTTAGTTCTGTTTCTGATCGGGCGGAACGGTAACTTAAAAGCACGCCAGCTGTTAGTGCGCAGCCGATTCCAGCAACACTAACGGAATCGCAAACTGCTTTGCCTGCAGAGAAACAAAATGAATATCCTTTTCAACTGTTCTCTGTAACCGTAGCAGTATTTTGATAGTGTGTGCTGTCAGACATGAAACTGGTAAGCGACAGGTCTTGCAACGAACGCCAGTCGACGACCGCTGTACCAGCAGCATGTCCGTAGCAGCTACGTACCTGTTGTGGCCGTTGGCGTGGCGCAGCGACGCGCGGCGGACGACTGCCGAACTAGTCGCGCGTAGAGGCCAGTAATATTGGCCGGCGGCCGCCCCCACCCCCTCCGCCGCCGCTGGAGGCCTGCCTACGTGACCCGCGCTGCAGGAGGCTCAAGGCCAGCACGCGGCGCTGGCGGCTCGGGCCCTTCGTTTGTTTATGCTGGGGCTCCGCTGCGTGGATCCAGCCTCCCACTCCCCACACCCCTGCCACCACCATACCGCCACCACCCCCCCACCCGACGAGCCGTGCTGCGCTATTCTTTTTTCGTTGACGTCCCAGAACTGGCTCCCCCCTCCTTCCCTCCAGCGGACACGCAGACCGGGCCTATTCGTTACGTCGTAAATAAGGTTTTTATTGTCACTAGCGCTACTGACGCAGTTGTCGGTGGCGTGGGAGTCCTGTTTAGTGTTTACATATGTAACGGCCCTTTGTTGAAGTCCTACCGGGCGCAAGGGAGATGTGACAGGAGTATTACTGGGTCACTTGTTACGGGACGCCTGTAAACGTGCGTAGTAAGAAATAGTAATGCAGCGACTCGCTCTTTCAAGGTCTCCAGCGGTACACATTAGTTATCTTCTACGGCTCTACGGCGTAAATGTGAAGCAAACCTGAACGACTTCTGTCGCCACCCATAAGCTGACCAACAACTTTAGTCTTGATTGCCGTAACATGACGTAACAGAGTTGCTTATCAAAATACTGGAAGCTTCGCACTGTTAAATCTGGTGTTTCACCACTGGCCACAAACACAGTTATTATTCTCCGAATAATTATTGCGAACGATTTGCCAGTTGTTTTCAAATGAGAACTTCGTCTTTTTAAGGCTTTCATAGCATTACAAATGATCGGCCGATTTGATGACGTCATTTTTATGTACGACTGAGTGAAGGCAGTCCATGCCGCAAGCACAGTAATACCGTCTCACACAGTGCCTAAGGAAATACGGATAACATCGTTTTTGGCGTTAATGTCGCCTCATTCTGTAAATATAGACAGAATCTGTAAAACAAAAATCGAACTCTCGACCGACTGGCGGTGGCCCTCTTCAAGGCGACGAAACTCTTTAACTATTGGATGAGCATTTAAAATGGGCAGAAAACAACTGCCGCCGCATACAGGAATATTTCCGCTCGCCTCTATTATATCAAAAAGTCTCGGAGCATACTTCCGCAAGATGTGAAACGTAAATTTATGCAATCACTCCTTCTACCGAAGCTCCGCTATATTATCTAAAAAGAAAAATGTGTGCGTTAATTCCTAAGGGACTAAACTGCTTACGTCATCGGTCCCTAGACTAACACACTACTAACTTATGCTAAGAACAACACACATAACCATGCCCGAGGGAGGACTCGAACCTCCAACGGGAGGGTATCTAACAAGACATGAGAACATTGTGCACTAGTTGTCAAATTGCGGCCCGACTCAAGCACTTCTGTGACCCGCGTTTCTCATCTGTATTTTGTAAAAAATATGCATCTAGCAACCAACAGCAGAATCCAAAAATGTCAACTAACGTTAAGAGACTCTCAAAAGTGCAGTTTTCCTGATCAGAAGCGAACAAAAATACTTACAGAACAGTAATATTTTAAAATGTGCTAAATTTTAACTCTTACTTGACACACTTCTAAAGAGTGACATAGTTGACACATTGGGGTAGATCGCACCCAAGCGACAATAATTGTTATAACAAATAATCTACTGAATATTTATACTTGAAAATTTTTTATAACTTCTCAAAAGCCTATAAGGGTCATAACCAAAAAATAAGATTAAAAAATTCAAATATTGGAAAAAGTGAAAAACATTACTGCTTAAAAAACCATAACTTTTTAAGTTTTCGTGTAACTGGCTTCAGATTTTACTGAATTTGCTCATGATTTAGAACTATAGGGAAAAATACACTACTGGCCATTAAAATTGCTACACCAAGAGGAAATGCAGATGATAAACGGGTTTTCATTGGACAAATATATTATACTGGAACTGACATGTGATTACATTTTCACGCAATTTGGGTTCATAGATCCTGAGAAATCAGTACCCAGAACAACCAACTGGCCGTAATAAGCCGGCCGGAGTGGCCGTGCGGTTCTAGGCGCTACAGTCTGGAGCCAAGCGACCGCTGCGGTCGCAGGTTCGAATCCTGCCTCGGGCATGGATGGGTGTGATGTCCTTAGTTAGGTTTAGTTAGTTCTGAGTTCTAGGCAACTGATGACCTCAGAAGTTGAGTTGCATAGTGCTCAGAGCCAATTTGGCCGCCATAACGGCATTGATACGCCTGGGCATTGAGTCAAACAGAGCTTGGATGGCGTGTACAGGTACAGCTGCCCATGCAGCTTCAACACGATACCACAGTTCATCAACAATAGTGACTGACGTATTGTGACGAGCCAGTTGCTCGGCCACCATTGACCAGACGTGTTCAATTGGTGAGAGATCTGGAGAATGTGCTGACCAGGGCAGCAGGCGAACATTTTCTGTATCCAGAAAGGCCCGTACAGGACCTGCAATATGCGGTCGGCATTATCCTGCTGAAATGTAGGGTTTCGCAGGGATCGAATGAAGGGTAGAGCCACGGGTCGTAACACATCTGAAATGTAGCGTCCACTGTTCAAAGTGCCGTCAATGCGAACAGGAGGTGACCGAGACACGTAACCAATGGCACCCCATACCATCACGCCGGGTGATACTCCAGTATGGCGATGACGAATACACGCTTCCAATGTGCGTTCACCGCGATGTCGCCAAACACGGATGCGACCATCATGATGCTGTAAACAGAACCTGGATTCATCTGAAAAAATGGCGTTGTGACATTCGAGCACCCAGGTTCGCAGTTGAGTACAGCATCGCAGGCGCTCCTGTCTGTGATGCAGCGTCAAGAGTAACCGCAGCCATGGTCTTCGAGAAGCTGCTGCAAACGTCGTTGAACTGTTCGTGCAGATGGTTCTTGTCTTGCAAACGTCCCCATCTGTTGACTCAGGGATCGAGACGTGGCTGCACGATCCGTTACAGCCATACTGATAAGATGCCTGTCATCTCCACTGCTGGTGATACGAGGCCGTTGGGATCCAGCACGGCGTTCAGTATTACCCTCCTGAACCCACCGATTCCATATTCTGCTAACAGTCATTGGATCTCGACCAACGCGAGCAGCAATGTCGCGATACGATAAACCGCAATCGCGATAGGCTACAATCCGACCGAAATGTGATTGTACGAATTTTTCCTCCTTACACGAGGCATCACAACAACGTTACACCAGGTAACGCCGGTCAACTGCTGTTTGTGTATGAGAAATCGTTTGGAAACTTTCCCCATGTCAGCACGTTGTAGGTATCGCCACCGGCGCCAACCTTGTGTGAATGCTCAGAAAAGCTAATCATTTGCATTCACACCATCTTCTTTCTGTAGGTTAAATTTCGCGTCTGCAGCACGTCACCTTCGTGGTGTAGCAATTTTAATGGCCAGTAGTACAGTATATTACTGAACTATCAAAAAAATATATTTATTCTGTAAAATAAAAGGGAGAAATTTACTGAAGAACTGAAAATTCTGTTGTCATCAAAATCATTAGTGTTTGTATTGTCTAAACGTAGTATTCTTAAGATTTTGATTAGGAAATAGAAGAGGCACTTCGAACAACACGTGGCATATACGTCGAGTTCGGGGATTATACTCCATGTAATTATTTGAATAAAATATCATCTGTCATACAAAACCAAATTAGACATGATAAAGAATAGTACAATCAGTTGGTTTTTCACTCTGATGCCAAAATACGCTTGAAACAAAATGCGTTTAAATTTCACACCGTGTACCTCACTTAACACACTGGGGTGGACGGCTGCCTTAGACGGACTTAAGCTTCCAGCGTGATGCCACTGACTTTATTGGCAGTCGTACAATCGAATTCACTAACACGTGGCGTCAAAGACCCGATTTTCTCAGGGTTACATTCTTAAAATTAACGAAAAGTGGGCTTGAGGTGTACTAGACTCCAGTGTGCCAAACAACGGTTAACTGACATGGCTGAATTCGGCAGTGAGCTAAGAAAATTGACTGTTTATCTTTGGCCCAGTGGGCCAGTGGCGTGGCCACTGCTAAGATAGAGGATGTGAGAGGGAGAACGTTTTAGTGTTTTTCTTCCAGTACTGACGACGCAAGGGTGTTAGTGCTTCATGGAGAGATTTGCTATTGAAATTTCGAGAGAGCGCTTTCCGGAAAGAGCCGTACAGCATATTGCTTCCCCAAATCTACGTCTCGCGTAATGACCACGAGGAGAAAATTCGAGAAATTAGAGCCAACACAGAGGCTTACGGACAATCATTTCTTCGCGAGTGGAACAGGGTTGGAGGGCTCAGTTAGTGGTGCAAAAAGTACCCTCCGCCACACAACATTAGGTGGCTTGTGGTGTATGATGTAC
Source organism: Schistocerca piceifrons (assembly GCF_021461385.2). Lineage (NCBI taxonomy): Eukaryota > Metazoa > Arthropoda > Insecta > Orthoptera > Acrididae > Schistocerca > Schistocerca piceifrons. The sequence continues at coordinate 1,046,789,310 of NC_060139.1, read as the reverse complement.
CTGTAGATGCGACACGTACCAGTCAGCAGCTACCGTATAAATTTCAAACGGAAGCAAGATAGATTCGTGAATGCGCATTGTACGGATGATCATCTTCAAATCTGTACGTGTTTGTAGGAAGGAACATGAAATTAAATTAAAGCTATTGAAATTCAACGCAATAAATAGAAGAAATACGACATTGCGAACATGTAGTAAAGATTTGTGATCGTCTCTCACACTGCATAACGCATTTAAATGTAAGTAAAGTTACTGTTATTAATCGGTTAATGACCCTCTCACAAAAACAATAACACTTCGTCAGGCAATTATATCGTCAGAACTCTGTCTTCAAGGGTGATAGCAAACTAAAACAACGAACATTCGACACGAAGCGTTGCCGATGATAACTTGAGGGCCGGTGGCCAACTTATCGCTCACTTACTGTACCTAGTTACTGGTGGGCTTATAAAAAACTGATTTATGTAGCATACCAATCACAAATATGATCGACGTATGTGCAGCTCGAGATGCCGCCTTTCAAGTCACTATTGTGTGCTGAGCAAAAAAGCGGCTAGTGAAAATTTGTACCAAGGCCAAGGTAATCCGTGCAGTAATGTGAATTGCTGTGCCAAAGTGGCTAAGTGGCTAATGCACGTGCCTAGTAAGCAAGAGACCCGGGTTCGCTTCTCGGCCTTGGTACAAATTTTCACTCGCCACTTCAGTCTAAATGCATAAAATCATATCTGTATGAGAGCAGTCAAGTCTCTGAAATTGTGTAATTTCATTAGACGACTTCTGTTATAGACGGCTAGAACTAACCACGAGTGCGTGTGAGCCTTACCTCTGTAACATCCGTCTAATTTTACCATGTCATTGCCTCATACGTCCAGTTCGCTCTGTTGTGGCCAGACAAGTTACCTGTCTGCTACACGCTATGTTTATCTGATCGGCACCTCAGCAAACAAGCACTGCAGTACGTTGCATCAGAGGTTAAATGTCTACCATTTCATCATAGTCGACACAAACGGTTTCACATACATAGCACCAAAACTCTTTTTCGACAGCTTTGTCCGCCCCTGGGAAAAACTGTCCTGCTCTCTGTGGACAGTTAAATGCCCACTGCTGTTAAGAAGAATTTGTGGCACTTTCTTTTGTCATCTTCCTGATGTTTCCACAGAAACTGAGGCATATGGTCAGTGAACCAAATGCTCCTGTATTCTCCCATTTATTTATTTCTCTTTCCATTCCTCAGTCAGCCACCTCACTTTCTTTTCCTCTATCTTAACTAGCGCTCGTAATTTACACTTAGAGCCAAACAAACTGGTACACCTGCCTAATATCGTGTAGGGTCTCCGCGAGCACGCAGAAGTGCCGCGGCACGACGTGGCATCTACTCAAATAATGTCTGAAGGGTTGTCCACAAGTCCGTAAGACTACGGGAGGGTAGAGATTTCTTTTGAACAGCACGTTGCAAGACATCCCAGATATGTTCAATAATATTCGTGTCTGGGAAGTTCGGTGGCCAGCGAAAATGTTTAAACTCAGAAGACTGTTCCTGGGGCCACTCTGTAGCAGTTCTGAACGTGTGGGGTGTCGCATTGTCCTGCTGGAATTACCCAATGGAATGTACAATGGACATGAATGGATGCAGGTGTCAGACAGCATGCTTACGTACGTGCCACCTGTTAGAGTCGTATCTAGACGTATCAGAAGTCCCATATCACTCCAACTGTGCACGCCCCACGCCATTACAGAGCCTACACCAGCTTGAACAGTCCTCTGCTGAGAGGCAGGCTCCACGGATTCATGAGGTCGTCTCCATACCCGTACACGTCCATCCGATCGATACAATTGCTCATCAAACGAAGCAATACGTTTCCAGTCATCAACAGTAGAACGTCGGTGTTGACGGGCCCAGGCGGGGCGTAAAACGTTGTGGCGTGCGGTCATCAAGAGTACACGAGTGGGCCTTCGGCTCCGAAAGTCCATATCGATGACGTTTCGTTGAATGGTTCGCACGCTGAAAGTTGTTGATGGCCCAGCATCGAAATCTGCAGCAATTTGATTAAGAGTTGCACTTCTTTCACGTTGAACGAATCTCTGCAGTCGTCGTTGGTCCCGTTCTTGCAGTATCTTCTTCCTGCCGCAGCGATGTCGGAGATTCGATGTTTTACCGGATTCCTGGTATTCATAATATACTGGTGAAATGGTGGTACAGGAAAATCCCCACTTCATAGCCACCTGGGAGATGCTATGTCCCATCGCTCGTGCGCGGACTATAACACCACGATCAGACTCACTTAAATCTTGATAACCTGCCATTGTAGCAGCAGTAACCGATCTAACAACTGCGCCAGACACTTGTCATCTTATATACGCGTTGCCCGCCGCAGCGCTGTATTCTGCCTGTTTACATATCTCTGTATTTGAATACGCATGCTGTAAGTAAACTGTTTAGGTTTTTATATTGGTAACGCCAGGTAGCGCTCTGTATGAAAATCACTGATTGTGCTGTGTGCAGTCTGTGGCTGGTTGGCATTGTTGTTATATTCGCTATTGTATTGTTGGGCAGTTGGATGTCAACAGCGCGTAGCGTTGCGCAGATGGAGGTGAGCCGCCAGCAGTGGTGAATGTGGGGAGTGAGATGGCGGAGTTTTGACAGCGGATGATCTGGACGTTTGTTTTGTGGCGGTGTTCGTAGCGACAAACACTTGGCTGTAGAAATGGCTTACGAAGTCACCGCCACACTTTTAATAGCGGGCCGACCGGTCCACTGGAACAGTAAACAGAAAGATGAAACCCCAAACACTCTGATTAAATAAAAGTCGGTACTTATCTTTATTGATGAAGATACAGAAACACAATAGTGAACTCGGTGTCTACAGAATCTGTCTAGTTCGAGTCGGAGCGGCTAGGTCAGCGTCGGCTGACGACAAACAACAACTCTGCCGCGATGAACACACAACTGACTAGCAAGTACACAATTCGGTGGCGAGTATACAACTGAGCGGCGAATACAGAACTGTCCTAGCGCTCGCGACTCCAGCGCTTAAGAAGCCAGAAGCCAGCGGTGGCGCGCGCAGACTTGCGGCCATTTCCTGTATCGCTGGCGCTGCTTATACGGACGGCGTCCGGACTTTGATGCTGCCAACCTTTTGGCAGCGGGCTCGGTTGGCATTACTGCCTAGGATATAACAGTTTGTCCATCAGAGAGAGTAAATTTGTAAGACTGGATGTCATGAACTGCTATATATATTATGACTTTTGAACACTTTTAAGGTAAATACATTGTTTGTTCTCTATCAAAATCTTTCATTTGCTAACTATGCCTATCAGTAGTTAGTGCCTTCAGAAGTTAGAATCTTTAATTTAGCTGGCAGTAATGGCGCTCGCTGTATTGCAGTAGTTCGAGTAACGAAGATTTTTGTGAGGTAAGTGATTCATGAAAGGTATAGGTTATTGTTAGTCAGGGCCATTCTTTTGTAGGGATTTTTGAAAGTCAGGTTGCGTTGCGCTAAAAATATTGTGTGTCAGTTTAGTGTTGATCAGAATAAGTATGTCTGAGTACGTTCAGTTTCGCACAGCTGTTTGAAAAGCAAATAACGTAGAAGTTTATCAGCACTGTAACTTATTAATTTTTCTAAGGGGACCTTTCAATGCCTATACCAGTTTCTTTAGCGCTTCAGTGTAAATCTGCCTTCCTGCAACTTGTCACTGTTGTATTAGCGTTTATTTTTTCTCTTTGCGCACGATAGTAATTGCTAAATATTTTGTAATACTGTATGTTACACTGTGCAACAAAATTATAGGATTACTGTTTGGAAAGCCTGTTATTGTCTTCCATTCCGACGCAGTGTTTTGAAATTTGGTTCAAAGGGGACTACAACCTTCCTCTGTAATTGTGCAAAAGTTTGACGCCCTGGACGTCAGCTTCGGGCTGGATGACGCATCAAATACCAAGGTGTCGAGACACCCTAAAAAAAGGCCAGAGCTCTGAATTTCAGATGACTTGTAACGCTGGTTGAAGATGTCACAGTGACAGCAAATTTCACCACAATTTTGCCGAACTCCACCCAGTCTTAACCACATGTCACCTCTGCTTTGGTGTCTCGGCGGTGAAGATCCGGCGACACCCAGCGTTGAAATCATGCGGTGTTGTTATGGGTGGCCGAGAAAAACGTTCCATACCGACCGTCGCTCGGAATCGACACGAAAAGGCCTCGGTGGCATAAAGGGTATCAATGAAACCACGCATTTTCTTGGAGCGTTAATTCCCCCCACATTTGTCGAACGAAAACGACAGTTCTCAGTGCGACGATCAACAGGACGACGCTCTTGACAATCTTTGACGTTCCAGCACCTCTCTAATGATAGGGGGTGCACCCCTACTGAACATTATCGCACCCCTTTGGAATGCAGCGTGACCACAATTTTTGCTTTCCTGTACAGGCTGGAACCAGCAGCGACCGTTTAAAATCATCCCGTCGAATGGCTGAGGTGGACCTGTAGTCACTGGCAGTAGCAATCTCTCTCGGATTTGAAACTGTCATTGACATTCGTCAGCGGTCAATGTCAGTTTGGTCCGTTTTACAACCATTGTTGTTACACGGTGTTACGAGGCTGTGATTAATATACCATGCCTAGTGAACAAGTTGGGCAGTCCGTGTTGATACACCAACAAACGTCATAATTCTATGAAACTGTTCGTGGGCGACTCGCTGGTAGAACATTGCTGTGCAGTTTGGTAAGACCTGTAGATAGTCAGTACCTTCTTCAATGAAGCTCCAAAGAAACGTGTACGCATCCGTATTCAAATACAGATATGTGTAAACAGGCAGAATACGGCGCTGCTGTCTGCAACGCCTAAATAAGACAACAAGTGTCTGACACAGTTGTTAGATCGGTTACTGCTGCTACAATTACAGGTTATCAAGGTGTAAGTGAGTTCGAACGTGCTGTTGTAGTCGAAGCACGAGCGTTGGGACACAACATCTCGGAGATAGCGACGAAGTGGAGATTTTTCCGTACGACCATTTCACGAGTGTATAATGAATATCAGGAATCCGGTAAAACATCAAATCTCTGACATCGCTGCGGCCATAAAAAGATCCTGCAACAACGGGACCAACGACGACTGAAGAGAATCGTTCAGCGTGACAGAAGTGCATCCCTTCCGCAAACTGCTGCAGATTTCGATGCCGGGCCATCAACAAGTGTCATGGTGCGAACCAGTCAACGAAACATCATTAATATGGGCTTTCGGAGCCGAAGGCCCATTCGTGTACGCTTGACGACTGCGTGACACAAAACTTTACGCGTCGCCTGGTCCCGTCAACACCAACATTGGACTGTTGATGACTGGAAACATGTTGCCTGGTCGGACGAGTCTCGTTTCAAATAGTACTGACAGAACGGACGTGTATGGGTATGGAGACAACCTCGTGAATCCATGGATCCTGCATATCAGCAGGGGACTGTTCAAGCTGGTGGAAGCTCTCTGTAATGGTGCGGGGCGTGTGCAGCTGGAGTGAGTGATACGGGAACCCTGATACGTCTACATACGACTCTGACAGGTGACACATACGTAAGCATTCTGTCTGATCGCCTGCATCGATTCCAGCGGACAAGGGCAATTCCAACAGGCTAATGCGGCACCCCACACGTCCAGAATTGCTACAGAGTGGCTTGGGGTACACTCTTTTGGGTTTAAACACTTACACTGGTCACCAAATTCCCAAAACATGAATATTACTGAGCATATCTGCGATGCCTTGCAACGTGATGTTTAGAAGAGATTTCCACACCCTTGTACTCTTGCGGATTTATGGCTAGTCCTGCAACAGCCATAGTGTCAATTCCCTCCAGCACTACTTCAAACATTAGTCGAATCCATGCCACGTCGTGTTGTGCCACTTCTGCGTGCTCGCAGGGTCCTACACGATATTAGGCCTATGGACCAGTCCCTTTGGCTCATGTATAAGGAGTACAATGTGAGCACCATTTTAAAAATTTAATGCTGTGCTTGTAAATGGGCGAAATGATACTGTATTGTTTGATTACACCACCACCAAGAAATCACTGAAATCATTCACAGCCTTTAAACATCTAGAATTACCTATCTGTGACAATGCTGTTGTGACGAAGACAGTTATCAGTCTGAGATTCGACAGAAGAATACAGAAAGAAAATACAGGTTATCTACAACAGTGATCGCATACCGAATATTCGCCTTGTAATGATCCCGTAGGAGTGAAAAGAAGTATGGAAGTATATGATACTGAGGATAAATTACGATTTTTCAGTAAATTAAACTCAAATTAGTTAAATTTCGTATGGGTGCAATTATGATGCAATGTTTTTCAATGTCATTAATATATAATATTTCGATCCAAAAGAGACTGCAAAAGCAAGGTACATTTATTTAAACTGTTTTACCACGAATATTTCATTAGGAACTGTTATATTTTGCTCACATAGGCTTATTCAAAGTGTCAACATATGAGACTACGAAATTGCTCGTTATAAAATTTGGCCAGGAAAACCTGATTATTCGCTACACTTAGTATGAAAAACAAATACGCTTAATAATACTTTTGTGCTGTATACTCACGTAATTTACAGATTTGCAATTTTTAACCCCAATATTATGCAAATGAGAAAGGTCATATTCAACACTTTGTAATCCAGCTATTTCACTTGGTTAACACTTCTAATTATTTGCAAAATGCTCCATTTACGTTTTTAATCTAAACACCTGAGCACCAAAATCATTCGTGACTATTTCATGTAAATAACTCATTTAATAACAATTTAATTGACTCTAAAAAAAAGAGATAATTTGTTGATCTCTTTGGAAGGTTATAAATACGAGCACTGTCAAAGACCTGCAGGCAGTTGGCTCAGTGTAGTTGTGAAAGTCGCGTCGGTCAGTGTGCTTAGTGCCGGCTAATTCTATTGTATGTAAACATGTGTGGATCGCAGAACCAAAGATATTGATGCACAAGATGTAACTGTTTTGTCAGAGACGCCATGTAAACTTTACGTGTGTTTTTTTAAAGAGGAATAAAAACGTGTGATGACTTTTATAAAACTATTAGATGTCTCCAGCGTTACCTTTTTAAAAAATCCGGACCTCTTATAAAGATATAATACCCTAGACAACAAAAGTGAAGAGCCATAAACTTTATCTTTGAAACAGTATTATTCAGCGTTCTGACGACTACCCTGCGAACATCTTTAAAATGTTTTGATGATAAGTTATATTCTCCTAAAGCATGTGACATTTTATTTACTAACATAAAAGTGAATTTTCATCATATTAAGGCAGGGGGCCGTTATAGCCTGTATTAAAAGAGGACATCTAGAGATAAGTCGAAAATTCAAAGGACATCTGCTATTTTTCTCGTGCTTGATTAGTTTGTGTGAGAATGTTAAAGAGATGTTCAACGATTTCCGGTGACTAAAGCTACGGGGCAGACGTCGTGCATCACGTAATAGCTCGCTGTTGAAACTTCGAGAGCACAAGTTCCAAACTGAGTGAATAAATGTTTTGTTTCCTCTTTCGCACATGTCAAGCAATTATCGAGACGGCACAATTCGACCGACAGTTGTTCTTCCTGTTCACCCATCCGTGAGTAAAAAATAAATAATACTGGAACAACATGTACCTCCGCCCCATGCCATATGTAGATAGCATAAGGTGTAGACAGCATGCATTTCGTCAGGTAACTCAGTATGTTCTAATTACAGCACTGGGCTGGTTGAAGAATTTTGTCGAACGGTACCTGAACTTTACTAATTGGCTCAAGTCAGACACAACTCTCGCTATAATCTTCTCTCTTCTATACCACAGCGAACCACAGTCACACAAAATATCCATGTAATCTCTGACGTTAATAATAGTGTCGGGAATAACATTAAGAGGTGCGTATTCGTTCTGAACGGTTAGAACTAAGCAGTCCGTTTCACCTTTGGACGTTTGCCATTCATATGTCCAATCTGATGTTAAAAACAAAATGAAGGCTCCCATAAGTCATAGGACGTGTTCAAAGTGTTACGTTTACGATTGCTCACACAATAACCCACCAGTAACCCCTGAACATTCTTTAAACAGTCGAACATCAATGTAGAAAACGGCTAGATTTACACGCACTTTAATGTTTATGACGTCATATCTCAAGAATTGTGTGTCGAACAATGATGTAATTTTGCAATCACTGTCAGTGGGCTATGAAAATACTGTCTCAAAAATGTTTTGCGAATAGAGTTAGTAGTAAAGAAGAGATAAATTAAAGCATCGGGCCTCATGTTGACGTTTTACAACATGAAAAGCAAAAATCCAGTAAGCAATAAACTTGCTTTCTTTCATAATTTTGTTGAGGGTGTTAACCTGAAAAAATTTGGTAAGGGTTTGAAATCATGTGTGAAGTTCGTTGGAAGTAGCTAATTTTCATATACTGGATGAATATAGTCTGGGCAATTTGTGCGCCGTGAGTTTACGCGCCTCGACATAATACACGCAGTTCATAACTTAGAGTTACTGTGTGAAATCTTTAACGTAAGATTACATCTCTTAATGAAGTTAGGTCGTCCTATGTTCAATGAACCATTTGTACTATTAATCGTAATGATGTGGACTGAGCCGTTTTAGATTCATATTGCACATTCATATGGAAATATCACTACAAGCTGACCATTTATAATGTTTCTTTTAATACAGATATAAATGGAGAAACTTTTTCAGTTTGTTCGCAGATTTAACCTTTCTCTCTGTCAAACTAGGGTTTTTTAATTGTGTCTGTCTGCAACTTGACGTGTCTTATTTAGGGAAAGTAGCAACCTGCCTTTTCCTACATTGTTGGTATTACTACATTGAGTTTCCATTGCTTGAATCTACATATATTTTAGCTCAAATAATAAAAAATTTTTTGGCAGCATTGTTCACCTCTTTTTGTGCTGAAAACGACCTTAACGTGGAGTAACGAACTAGGTATTTTTCTTCTAATGTTATAATTATATACGCCATTGTTCTTTTGAACTGTAGTGAGTTATTTTTAAGAAAATTCATGGGTAAATAGATATACTAAAAAGCAAAAGTAAAAAACATTATTTTCAATAAAATTTCTGCTGTTTGACTGTGTACTTTAATATTCATTTATTTCACACTATTGCAGTCTCAGCTTTATAGCCATTATCAAGTGCAAAGTTAAAATACAACAAAATATCCGACGTGCCTGCACGGCACTTCATCATCGAAATATTACATTTGTTAATCCAGCCAATAGGAGTTCAGAACAGTAGTTTTTGCAACAAAATTGCGGAAGTACTTTTCACAGCAATTCTGTAGGTTTTTTGGGGTTCTGAATTCGAATTTCAAGTTTGCTGTCTTGTGGCAAGTCGGCTTCCCAACGGAAAACGCAAAAAAAACTTAAAATTTTTGCTCTTTTTTCCAGTTTTTCGTTTTATTTCGAAAACTAAGCGTTTCTCGCAGTCCATCCAAAATTAAAGTACACAGTAGTTCCTACAAAATTAACTAGTCAGGTCTTATTTTCTGACAAAAGATTTCGGCGATAAAGGACACTGATTAAACTGTGACTTTCTGACCCTTGTGCAGAAAACATTAAAAACGTCCCCTCACAACATCTCGAAAAATACATGTTATCAACAAAAACCACTATACCACGGGAAAGTACATTCAATTTCCTACAACATACAGTCAGTCTTTTATACGAGGGCGGAAGGGGGTGGTGGAGTAAAGTGAAAATTACGAAAAATGCCTTCTGTATCGTCCCACCTTATTATCTTACACCAGCGCTGTACTTCCAGTGTAATACGCTTGAAAGAGGTTTTTTTTCTATGAACTGAGGAAAGCATATTTGCAGAAAACGTTAACAAATTATATTTACAACATATTAGGTACGTGACGTTGTACAGATAGCTGAATGTGAAATCTGTGTGTTGTAACGTACATGTATCATAAAATGAGTGAATGTCGAGCCCAGGGTTGGCTCATCACTTAGAGTAGGTTGCCCTTCCTGAAAACAAGTAAGGCATTTAGTGATAGATTATGGATAGCGTAAACGTATAAGTTATATCGTGAACTATCTATGTATGAAGAAATATCTGAACTGATGACGTGTCCACAGTTTTTTACTCGTCTCTGTTTGGCTTTTGGTGACCCAGCCAAAGTTTCGAGGGCACTATAAAGTCCAGGTGAAGGGTCTTGAGCATTGGGATGTTCAGGCAACGCGTCTGGGACTATGGAAGGTCCAGGTTGAACAGAGAGTTGTTGCTATTCTTCAACTGAATAAATTGTAGTTGCATGAGTAATGTTATAATAGAGTAAAACTGGGTAATATAAATGCATAACGCTGCAAAATATTGCATGAATTTATACTTTCTGTCGCCTCAGCTGCTTCAGATAGTGGTAGTGCAAGGAGCTCGTCCAGGCCATCTGCGTCTTCTACATTAAAACTGCTGTCGACGTTGGAGAATGACCCTTTACATTGCTGGCACAGTTTCATTCAGACCCGTCCTGCTCGCCTGCATCCACACTTACCATGGCAATCTGTCTCGCATTTGTAAGATACAAGCCGAAGAAGCCTTTCAGGAGCCGGGTGTTCCAGTTTGGTAAGGTGAACCAACCCATTTTTTGTCAGCTTCTGCTCCCACTGCTCTGGATTCAATTGTGAAGTACATATGATTGATGGAGTGCTTTTGTTTCTCAGATTCGTATGGTCGAGTGAGCTTTCCTTTGAATACATTTTCGACTCATATATCCATCATGTACAATGTGTAACAATTGTGTTTGATGGATACTCGGATGGGCAGATAAATAGAAAGTCCATGGATTGCTTGAGGCTTGAAAAAGTCGACCAAAAAGCAATCCGTGGAGCACCACTGGAATCGCCTCCAAGCAGGTAGTGGCTGATGCTGACACACTGATGATGCAAGCTCGCAAGTGTGCCGCAGTAGTGGGGGCAGATATTGACCTTGTTATCGCAATGTTTGGTCTCCAAAATCATCCCAATGCATGTTTTCTCAAGACAGGAAGAGGTACAGCCGCTCAGCTTTTCTACCACCTGCACTGGAGAAGAGTATTGCCAGCCACATGACCTTCCCCCTTTGCACTGAGTGGTTGCGACTCTACATCCACGTTATTCAATCAAGACAAAGCTAAATTTCTTAAGGACCTCTGAAAAATTCGGATCTGGAATCATACATTACCAAATTAACTGATCTTTCAGCCCATCCAAAGGAAATAGCAGCTGCTGGTGAGATATTTCAGATTGTTCTCTCCATGGTAACAACTCAACCACAACACTCAGCTTGAGTAGGTAAGCAATCGAGACATGAGTCTACAAAGCATCAGCAAACACAGCTTCCACACATCTCACTGAAGCTGCAACTCAACAACACACCTTCAGAGTTTTCCACCAGGTGCAGCAGTGGACTGGTAAGTGCTTGGATCCAGAGCAGTGGGGGTTGGATGTTGACAAAAAGTTGGATGGCACCCATAAGCGCTCTGAGACCCCCAGTTCCTGAAAGGATTTTTAGTTTTTGATAGTTTAACTATGGCAGCCCAGGAGCGGTCGGTAACTGGGTGCCACATGGCCCGACCCTGCTCAGTTTCTTATGCCTGTGCAGACATTGCAACGGCGAGTAGTTACCACAGAGGTTGACGGATAAGGACATTGGCGGTGGAAGGGGATGTGGCATTTGCAGAGGACCCTCCAGTGTGGTCTTTGTTCGAACAAAGACACTTTTTTACCTATCCTGCTCCTCCTACACACCACATAGTTTTAAACTTAATAAGAACAAGTCAGCTCAAACTTAGGGTGAGAATCATGCAAACTACAGTGTGTCAGTGATGTCAGAGGGATAGGAGAATTTTTTAAAATTTCGGTTAGCAGGGTAGCAACATTTTAAACTTACGACAAGTGGACTGGAATGTCAGGGAGAAACCACTGATTTTTTTTTTTTTAATTTCTCATCATTTTATTCTTAGAGCAGAATTCTAACCTTAGAACACACGAAATGTGACAACCATGTGAGCTGCACCACTATACAAATGTCTGCTGTCTTGAATTTTAATATCATAGAACTGTACCAGTATCCCAGGACAGCCATCTTGAATCGGCGCCTGGAATTTTGACATCGTAGAACTGTACCAGTATCACAAGTCAATCGTCTCGGATCGCCATCTTGAATTCTGACACCATAGAGCCGCACCATTATTCCAGGTCAACCATCTTGGATCGCCATCTTGGACTCGGATGTCGTACACACTGTTCTAGTATGTTCAGGTTACCATCTTTCATCACCATCTTGGGTTTGGAAGTCATACAGACTGACCTTGAATTTCATTGCAACAGAACATTGCGCCATCTAGAATTTCCTGCCAATTTATACCAGAGACAACATACCTACTTCGACAGTGATGTCACAAAACTGGAGAAAAAGCCTATATCACAATTGTGTTATTTTGAATTTCCCAGTATTTTATACATAGGGCAGTTGACCTATTAGGAATAATGTGGCAACAATGCATGATGGCACCTATGACATCATAGGGAGAGAGGAAAATCTGGCAACAATGCGGACTACACCATATCCCTCACACTTATACTACCTGTATTACAGGGAATTAGTGTGGGCTGGCAGGAATGGCCGAGCGGTTCTAGGCGCTACACTCTGGAACCGCGCGACCGCTACGGTCGCAGGTTCGAATCCTGCCTCGGGCATGGACGTGTGTGATGTTCTTAGGTTAGTTAGGTTTAAGTAGTTCTAAGATCTAGGGGACTGATGACTAAAGAAGTTAAGTCGCATAGTGCTCAGAGCCATTAGTGTGATGTCTCCTGGTGTTATTAACTTTTGTTCAGTGTGCTAATTTTTCCTGCATATCAATATTAAATACTTGTGTTCGTAATAGGCTTTAGAGCAAGAGGTGGGGACAGTATTCCTTGTAAATATGCCGATATCCACACAGAACAGACCATTAGAACTGTGCTTTATGGAATATTTTTACCATATACAACATGAACCAACCACTACACTTAAAACACCTCTCAAGTGTATGTTTTGGATTAAGCCCAGATAAATAAATTTCAGCAGCATTCGAAGACTGGTCAACAGAATACTCTCACGTCTCCATCAGTTTCAGCAGAATCATGCACAGTGGTTTTTTCTTGCCTACACGATATGTAATTATGCAGCTAGACAACTTGAGATCATGTAGTAAATCTGTGGATAGTATGATGTGTAAAGTTTTCATTTGATACATTTTTCGTGTTTCCTGAAAAATTAGCAGCGGTGATAATGTCGCAATTCGATTTGAATGTTTTAACTGTAAACTGAAGATTTTAAACAACATACCTTCTGTTAAGTTGATGGTATTCTTAATAATGAAAATAAGACTCTTCACTACATGCTATGAACTGTCAGGAATGAGTAGCATGTGATGACAGTTTTTCTTATGAGAAAGTTTGAGAAAGGTTGTGGGATAGGAAAGCTGGGTATGATAACCTCGAACCAAGATATTGGAAAGGCAGGGAGAAGGCTGGAGAGATCCCGTATAATGAGAGAGGTATTCTGTGAAAGGTGAAAGGATGGGTAGATCTCTGTGAGGATTTCGTGATCAGTTACAGGAAGAGATAATTAAAATTCCTTTGAGATGGTAGTTTAGAGTGCATAGATAGAAGGATGGGTGATCCAGGCTTTGAATATGGGGATGGAGCAGGTTGGGCAAACTGATTTTTTCTGTTTCTCCCATCATCCCTCACTTCAATATAGCTTGCCTCCACCCACAGTTGCCACAGCTGCCTAGGTCTTTAAAAATAATGAAACAAACAAAATTCTTTAATATAATCATAATAAACTGTTTGCGTCAGTGTTTCCAGTGATTTTGCCCTTTTCTACATCTACACAGATACTATGCAAGCCCCTGTACAGCGCATGGTGAAGGGTACCCTGTACCACTACTAGACATTTCCTTTCCTCTTCCACCCACAAATACAACGAGGGAAAAACAGCTGTCTATATGTCTATGTATGAGCCCTAATTTCTCGTGTCTTCACTGTACTTATGCACATAGGGGGTGGGGGGGGGGGGGCGCTGGCAGCAGCACAATACGCAGCCTACACAAAAGTTAAAAAACAGAATCAGGAGAAATGAAAAACAAACAAAAGCAGGCGATATAACGGAGACTGTTAACAACTGAAACATGGAGAAAAAGATACAAAGAAAATATAAAAAAACTGTCGGTGATGCTGATTAAAACACGTAGTAAATAGACAGGCATAATTAAAAAACCTGGCGACAGTCTGGTTTTTGTTCGCAGAAGATAAAAAAACACAACTCCGACAGTATGGTGGCTGTTTGCAACACACAGTGGAGGCACAACACTGAACACTTACTTAAAACAGCACTCTACAGGCGACACAGAGGCAGATGGGAGGGAGGACCCAGACCGATGAGGGGGAAAAGGGGGAGGAGGAGAGGAAAGGAAAAAGGTGGGCAGCCGACAGAGGGAGGGGACATATAAAAAGGGGGGCTGGGTGGACGCGAGAAGGAGTGGGAAAGGCAGTGGAGGGGAGAGAAAAAAGGACTAAGGGGAGAGAAGGCGGCAGAGGGAGGTAGGGGGGAGAAAAACAGTATGGAAGGGGGGGTAGAGGGAGCCCAGGAAAACGACAGAGGAAGGGAGGGGGAGATGAGGATCAGAGTTGGTAGGAGGGATAAATGGAGGGAAAGAGGGTATCATGTGGGAGGGAGAGTCGACAGAAGCCACCTTTGGAAAGGAGATGAAGGGTGTAGAGGTGGGGGGTATGGGGGACACAATGGTGAAGGAGTGGCAGAGGGCAGAGGTTGGAGAGCAGAGAGGAGCAACCAGAGGATGAGGGGGATCAAGGCTGCGGGAGGTGTAGAGGACGTGGATATGTTCGAGAAAAAGGAGCAGATGTGGGAAAGGAATCAGGTTGTAGAGGATCCACGTGGAGGCACATACGGAAGACGAGGCAGAGTACATGGCACTCGAGGATCTGGAGGGGGGGGGGGACTATCCAAGTGGGACTGGCATAACAGAGGATGGGGCAGATTAAGGATTTGTAGGTGTGGAGGATGGTAGAGAGGTCCAACCCCCATGTCCGGCCAGAGAGGATTTCGAGAAGTTGGGCGTGGTAGTGGGCTTTGGACTGGATAGATCAGAGATGAGGGATCCAGGTGAGGTGGTGGTCAATGGTGAGGCCAAGGTAGGTGAGGGTGGGGGAGAGGAGGATATGATGGGTGCAGCTGGTAAGGGAGAAGTCAAGGATCCGGAAAGAGTGAGTGGTATGACCTATGATGATTGCCTGGGTCTTGGAAGGATTGAGTTTCAGGAGCCACTGGTTACACCATGTGGCAAAAAGGTCAAGGTGATTCTGGAGAAGGCTTTGGGACCCTTGAAGGGTAGGAGCGAGGGCAAGGAAGGCGGCGTCATCAGCATACTGCAGGAAGTGTACTGGAGTGGGGGGTTGGGGCATATCTGCTGTGTACAGGACATAGAGGAGAGGGGAAAGGACAGAGCCCTGGGGCACACCCATGGAGGGGTAGAAGGTGTGGAAATTGGCATTCTGGAAGGTAACATAGGAGTGGTGGTGGGAGAGGAAGGAGGCAATCATCCGGACATAACTGACAGGAAGGGCGTAGGTCTGGAGTTTAAACGGAGACCGGTATGCCAGGCACAGTCATCGGCCTTTTCGAGATCAAGTGAGAGAAAAATGGCCGAGCAACAGGAGTTAAGCTGGAGGCAGAGGAGATGAGTGAGGCGTAGGAATCGGTCATTGGCAGACAATGAAGGTCGAAAGCCACATTGTGTGTTGGGGAGGAGGTGGTGTCAGAGGAGGTGGTTATGGATGCGCTGGGTAAGGATGGATTCCAAGAGCTTGCTGAACACTGAGGTGAGACATATAGGGCGATAGGAAAAGGCATCAGATGGAGACTAGTTGGATTTGGAGAACATCAGAATGTGTGAGGTTTTCCACAGGTCGGGGTAGAAGCCAGTGGCAAGGATTACATGGAGGAGGGTGGAAAGGGCTGCAAGGAAGGAGGGAGGTGGCGGTGGCAGTAGCTAACTGTGTCACGGCCCGGAGCAATGTCGCATTTAGTGCGGAGTGTGAGGCTGATGTCCTGTGTAGTGATGGGAGAGTCAACTTCAGATGGTGGTGTGTGGCCCAAGTACTGGAAGCTAGGAGCAAGGGGAGGAACAGAGGTATCTGTACGGTTGATGACGTCAAGGAAGAGGGAATAATCAAATTGGGGATCATCTGGGATAGAAAAAACATTGGATAGGTGGGAGGTAAAGTGGTTGGCCTTACTGAGGTTGTCAGGAAAGGGATGGTCATCAAGGAGGAGAGGGTACTGGGAGGTAGGGCAGTTCCCAGTAAGGCGGTGGGAAGCAGACCAATGCTTGGAAGAGTTTATTGGGAGCGTAGTGTTGAGTTGTGTACATGTCTGTCACCAAACACAGCGATTCTTTGCAGTAAGCATGTTGCAGATGTGTCGTAATTGACGGTCATTGGTGAGTGTGTCCCAGTCACAAGTGCAGAGAAAAGAGTGGAAGAGGCAGTGGGATTCACAAAGGAGAAGGACGGCCTGTGTGGGCAGGGCTGATCGATGAGGAGGGATGGCTTTGGTAGGGATATGGGTGGCAACAGCATCAGACAAGATCTGGTTCAGGAAGGCAGCAGTGAGGGAGTTGTCATCAGGAGATTGAAGGGTAAGGTCGTGGTGATTGACTTGGGTGTGTATGGATCCCGGTAGGCATCCCAGTTGGTGAGGGAGTAATCGTGGACAAGCTTAGGAGGGATGTCTAGGTGAGGAGCGGGACTGGAATAGCGACCAGTAGAGATGGTGAGGATGGGAGCATGGTCACTGCCAATGAGGTCAAGGACATCTGCAGAGATGCACCCAAGGAGGTTGGGAGAGGAGAGGATCACGTCGGGAGAGGTGTGCTAGGGGAGGAGAACCAGGTCTCCCTGGAGGGTGGTGATAAACTGATGCCACCACTGGAGTTCAGCAAGAGCACGGCTGTGAATACTGAGGTCAGTGGCAATCACGTAGGTGGAGAAGGTGCGGTCATTGTGGGCCAGGAAATCGTATGGGATGGAGGTACAAGGGTGGACATAAATCGTGGTACAGGTGACGGTAAGGGTGGGGAAGAAGGGGCTGAGGGTGAGATGCTCGGCAGGATTTTTGAGTAGATGTTGGGGCCAAACAGGGAGGTGATTGAAGTGGCCAACAGCAACCCACCCTCGCAACAGAGGGTACGGGTTATTGGTGTGATGAAGGGTGTATGGAGCTGTGGAGATTGAGATATGGGGTTGAAGGAAGGTTTCCTTTAAGATGAAGGATTACACACAGTGCTGCTGGAGGGTGTGGAGGAAGAGGAGTTTGTGGGTGGGCAGATATTATGATAAAGGATACTGTAATGTTGTCACACCATGGGAGGGAAGATTTAGACGATGGTGGTGAGGGGGTTGAAGGTGAAGTGGGCATGGTTGTGGGAGTAGGTGGCATAGGTGATGAAACGGATGATGTACTCTGCAGTAGGGGGAGACAGAGCGAGTTGTTGGGGTGGATACGGTTATCAATGGGATGGACAGAGACGGTGAGCTTGGGGCTGACAGGAGGAGGTTTCGCTTTACGCTTTGAGAAGTAGGTAGGATGGGGTTTGTTAGAGGTGTTGCAGGAGGGGGGAGAGGTGAGGTTGGGGCAGTTCTTTAAGAAGTGGGAAGCTTTGCAGTGGGGACAGGTAGGAGGGCTCTTGCAGGCAGCAGTAACATGGACATTGTACTTCAGGCAGCATTGGCAGCCGTAGGATTGGTCTGGGGAATGGGAGGGGTTCACTTTATAACGGTGACTGTATATAAGGGCTCCCTCTGTAAGGAGGAGGTCAATGGGGGAGGATTTGGTGAATGTCTGCATTAGCTAAGTCGGCCCGGTATCATTAAAGATGCAACGGGCCAAACGGATTTCGATGTTGGGATGGGAGTTGAGTTCGTCCAACACCTCAGCCTCTATGACCACAGGACTAAGCTTTGTGATCACGGTAGTGAAGGTCAGTGGATATCGGGTGGTTGACGCTGTCAGGGAGGGGACGGGGTGTGGTGGTAAGTGAGGGTGGCTCGTTGGCTAAATTCTGGAGAGGAGATTGGTGTGGAAGGAAGCACTGGGTAATTTAATGAGGACGGAGTCCTTGCAAGGAATGAGATGGGGGTATTGGGGAAGTATTTCTGGATGGCCAGGGTGAGGATGTGGGCATCAAGGAATTGAGGGTCAGGATTGGAGAGGACAAAGGTCTGGGCTTCAGGTGTGGCAGGGGTGTGGGTCGGTTGTCGCATCCATGGGGGTGGGTGGGTTGCGGGGATCAGAATTTTTCTTTGTGGAGATGGCAGGGGAAGGGCGTTTGGAAGGTTTCTTGGGTGGGACAGGGTGGAGAGGGGGCTTCGGGATGGGTTGCAGGGGGAGATGGCGGGGGCAGGTCCTCCCTGAGGGGCAGGTGATGCAGGGGGTGGGGGCGTGGGTGTCGCAGAGACCATGGCATGGCGAGTGGAAATCAGTACCGGTTTGGAGACTGTCGGAGGTGATGCAGGAAGCGGTGGGAAGTCTACAGATGGCGATGGGGCGACAGCTACAGGTGAGGGAGAGTCGGGGGTAGTGACTGCCGAAAGCGGCGCCGAGTGGAGTGGACAGGGGGGGAAGGAAAGACAGGGATGGGAGCGGCGGATGAGTTCCATGTGATGGTGGCTGGAGCAGCTGAGGGGGAGGTGAAAATGATGGAGGTGGGAGATGGTGGTGGTGTGCAAGAGGGGGATGAAGACGGCGGCGGCGGTGAAGGACGGCGACGGTGGCGGCGAAGGACGCGGCGGCGGGGAAGGAGCCGTCAACGAGAGGGGACGGCAACCCTTCCGGCAGGCGATGAAAGCGTCTGGCGAATTCCTCCGGGCAGCGGCTGGACGACGACGGCAAGAAGGGACGGCCCAGGATCCTCGGGCGGCGGTGGCGGCGAACAGGCAGGCTGGCAGGCGAGCGGACAGACAAATGGACGGACGGACGGCTACAGCGGCAGGCGGCGTCGAGCACCGGGCGACGGTTCTGGCGGACGGACGACGAGGGCCGGAAAGCAAACAAACAAACAGACAGACAGACAGACGAACAGCAACAGCAACAGCAACAGGCGCTTCGAAAACGGAGATTTCACCCTGAGGGTAGCCCAGGCTCTGCAATCTGTCGTCTTCGAAGGAGGAGATCCAACCCCCAAGATGAAGTTATTGTCCAACGATCTTGCTTTATGTCTCTGTAGTTCGCGTGAATAACTTCAGGCCAATGTCTGGATACTTCCATAACTAAGGACATGTCCTTTCACAAGTGAGCTAATGCTCCCTCTCCATATCGACGGAAGTTAAACTCCCAAGTTCCTCCCTTTATCTGTATTTCATAAGGGGGTATTACACGACGATCCGCCGCAAACGATACTGGTCCAGCGCAACAGCCATCTAGCGGTAAAATGGGCGAAACCACGAAAATTAGCAGACACATTATCCACATACCAGAACAGAGAACAGTTCTAAACTGCCGTCACATGCGGCACTAGGCAGCGACAACTTGCGAATGCGCAGAGGGGGGTACTGCAAAACTTTCTGATTGTTATTTGTTTATTGTTAGGTAGCTAGTAGCTAATTTCAGATTTTGGTCTTGGGGATTTTCCGCATTTTTTTCAGTAAGTAGATTTTCATAAATGCAGATTTTTTTCCCTCGTCAGTAATCGTATCTATTTGAGTAATATGCATATAACGAGACGCTGAGATTTTCGATTTTTATCGCAATGCCTTAGCTTACGTAGGTTCATGTTTGATTTGATTGCATTTCTTGCTTTATTTCGGCAGACCAGAAAAGAGAAACTGGCAGTGATAGGCGAGAAAGTCCGTGCAGTTTGGCCCAGTGCGACAGGCGAGAACTGTAAAACTGTGAATAGCACACATATATACTTCAAACTCGGAAAAAAACACAAGGCCACCTTTACATACTGGTCCTGTGAAGCGTTGTAAATTTGAGTGCATACATCCACTACAACTTTTGAAATGGTAGACTGTGCTATTCTTTGGCTAAAAACCAGACTCGTAAAATATTCCCAGTCGCCAGGAAATGTAATGTTATAACCAGCCTGCATCATATCAGGGCATTTACCAGTATTTTATTCGTGATCTAAGCTGGTGTGATAACAAAACGTATAACCACATGATTTAATTCTTACTTTCGAGACTGTGAGACAGCCACGCTCATGACTGTGTCACACTTTCTGATCCTATCTTCTTTCACAGACATCAGCTTTTCGAAACAGGCCGTCTCCATCCACACGAAGTTCCGAAATTCTTGCGGATCTTCAGGCCTCAGTTCTTTCTTAAGCAATGAATATACTCCCCTGCCTTCGCCCCCTCTTTTCAACCAGGATCGAACTCAACAACGTCTGGCTTTTTGTTTTCATCGTCGTTTTGCCCTAATCCGAAGATTTAGTGTCACTGCCAGGGCAATAGCTCCAAAAACAAATGGGTCCACCATGTGCAAAATGCTGTATAAATGTAAATATATATACACATCTGTGTAACCAAGTGTTGTAATATAAAACTAGCCGCTGGGTCTGTAATTCAGAACAGTAGTAACCTACATATGAGAGTAACAATTACTTAATAGATAAAAAACAATTTCTTATTAAACAGGAACCTTGAGCTCCCATAAATAATTTGATAGAATTACGTTCCAATACGTCACACGGTCCGCCTTGTGTTTCGCGCGGAGGAACGAACGATTTTACAACAGATCAAGTCAGTCCTGTTTGCGTTTCGCGCGTCTACTGCGCATGTGCGCCTGGTAATCACCCGTGGATGGTGTAATGGGTGTAAGTGAACCAGCCTGTAGTCACAGATATGCACGCTTGGGGCGCTGATGCATGGGTGTATGGTTTACGCGCATCGTGTAATAGGAGCGTTACTTGTGTCACGGGTAGACCTCATACCGTGTCACTTGTGACAAGTGAAGCATCTGGGCCTCGTCTAACTGCCCAGCGTAGCCGTCTTTGACTTACACAGTGGCCACAAAGGCCTAAACAATGATCGTGTGCGCAGCGGAACACAATGGTAATCTAGACCCGCTAAGCTGCAGCGCTGCCTCTCGGAGATAATTGGGAAGATTTGTTGGGGAGATGTGTGAGATTAGACGGCTGCGCTGCTCGTCACGTTATCCTGTCCCTGGCGCGGAGGGCGATTACGAAACTCGTATTATACCGGGCGTTCGCTCGACGCGGCTCGCTGGCCGGCGTTAATAACGCGGCCCACGGGCGCTTTCTCTAGCGTGACCGTTATTATGTCTTTATCTCCGCGAGTTTGTTAAGACCAATTTACAGGCTAACAGTTTCCAGGACGATAGTTCTCGATTGTGATCGGGATCGTAAAGCACTGCGTATCTGATCAGAAGCAACTGCTCGCATGCAAGTGCACACCAATTTGATTCTTTATGTGCACTATGTCTCAAAAACAGACGCCACATTTCACATTTCTACTACAGGGCTACTGTATGTTGTAGAAATACACTCGACCCGACACCTCATTAGATACCGCACATACCGAAGCTTTATTAGGCTACTTCAAATTCGAGTAACGACTGCGAGGTAGAGCGTATTCTGTTTTGTTTATTCGTTGTTTTATCGTGATGGTGACGTCACGAGAGAAATATTTTTGTCTACCACAGTTCGTACAGGTTCATGAGAAAAATACACGTCCTACAGCGATTTGTTGCAAGAATACAAAGGAAATGAAATTGATCTATGAAAGAGGTCGTAAGGTACCTCATATTTGCAGATAAGAGCGTGTTTTACTATATCTCCAGTTTTGCTGTTTCACATACGTAAAGTGAATGTGTCAGCACTGCAGTACATATGGAGTAAGGAGCGAGCGGTAAGTTTCCATGCTGGGTAGCAGAGGCAGTTGGCCATCTGGCGCTTTGAGAGCCAATGGGATCAAGTGACGATGCAGAAATTGCTCGTGACGTCAGCTAACAGATATGTAGGGGAAGTAAATTTATTCTGGCTTGTATCAAGTAATTGTTATTAAGAAATATTTGCAAACAAAAGTTGCCTCTTGCCACTCAATCATTAGGAGAGGTCTACAAGTCATAAATACGACCTTTCGGTAGATTCACAATGTCGGGAAACGTTGATACCAATAAATAAATGAATTACTTTGGCATAAGCGAAGGTGTACGGTCTTATATGAACTATATCGATTGTATGCACAAGTTACAGACTTTGCCCCATAGTCGGCAGTCGTGGATTGGATGCCTTTCGATGTAGCCACGCGGTAGACCATGCTCTCGTACCGGTAATAGTTAACTTACAATCAGTGTGAGTAAGTCCAATTTAGCGTTTTTCTTAAATAAATGCACCATAATGGCATCATGTGTAAAAGTTATTTGCACAAAAATACTTCTCCCCACTCCATTACGTAAAACATAGACGATAGTATTGCACTTCCAGAATCCATCGGCGTTGCTACGGCTCTGCAACGAGACATAAAAGTGCGAGAGCACCTCCACATAACAGATAGTATTAATTCGTACACAGTGCCTCACTAAGTCAAGTCAGTTCCAAGACGAACTGGCTTAACTATCGCAAAACACGAGTGCTGAAGTGTGCCAGTTCTACTGTACGCCCCTTATACCACTATACACGGTCTCACCGGCTAAACTGAGACATTCCTGGAGGTTTAGTACGAGTGAGCGATTCTTGCAAGGTTGCGTACAAAACCATCGTCCGACCGATTGTTGAGCATTGTTCACCAGTTTGGAATCCTTACCTGACAGGATTATGAGAAGAGATGCAGGAAGTCTAAAGAACGTATCGTCTCGATTTCGTTTAGGAAGCGTGAGAGGACCACGCAGATGAACTTCACTGGTATATCCTGTGGGAAAGCCATTTGTGCTGTTGAAATTCCCTGAGCGTTCGATCCAAGAAAAGACAGACTGCATACTACATTCTCTCACATATACCTCATGAAATGGCCATGATGGAAAATCAGAAAGGGAGACTAAGGTTTAACATCCCGTGAGAAAATCAGAGCAATTCTAATTCATATGCGGCCTTACCTATGGTCTTTCTCACCAACTCCAATTGCGAACAAATTACGGAAGGGGGAAAATCGGTACTGGTTCACGGAGGTGTCATCTTTCATACACTACTGCTTGCTTAGGGTAGATGTAGCTCTAGTAGCAGATGTAGATTAATGAAACTCTGTTTCTGTTCCAATAAGAACATACTGGATTAGTGGATGGTTAGTAATTGCATGGTTATATTTGGTTTCGTAGACTGACTGCACATTCGGAGCCTGTTTCAACTGAAATACATCTGATCTTGACTGACTTCTGAAGATGAAATAGAAGTTTCGAAATGTATTATGGAAATAAAAAACTAAGACCTATATTCTACTAAAAGCACAACCTATCTGTGTATTTCGTCCATGGGATGCAAGGACCCTTGCATCGCCCGTGTAATATCACGTATTATAGAACGTGAATATTATTTCAATCTTTTTAAAAAGACGACTGAGCGTCTTCAAATAAGGGACTATCTACAGTTAAATAACTGAATTTCCTACAAGCCTTATTATCCAACCTCATCTCACCTACCAGATCAAAGCTTCAGCTTGCAATAGGCTTATCCTCTTTCCTTTGAAACACGCCCGTCACTTGTCTGGCTGACTTGATTCATGTCGTGGTAATTTCCCCCAACCAGATAGAAAAAAAATGAGCATGGAACTCAACAATGAGAGAAAGAATTGCGAGACAGCGATAAATATCGCCTTTCACCATCCCACTGTCCTTCTGTCCTTGTGGTTTGGATACAGCTCCAAGTGAGGAAATAATGTGAGTAACCTTATAAAGGGGGGGAGGGGGTTCTTGCTTATACGCCAACGGCCTTGCCGTAGTGGTAACACCAGTTCCCGACAGATCACCGAAGATAAGCACTGTCGGGCTGGGCTAGCACTTGGGTGGGTGACCATCCGGTCTGCCGAGTGCTGTTGGCAAGCGGGGTGCACTCAGCCCTGGTGAGGCAAAACTGAGGAGCTACTTGATTGAGAAGTAGCAGCTCCGGTCTCGTAAACCGACATACGGCCGGGAAAGCGGTGTGCTGACCACATGCCCCTCCATATCCGCATCCAGTTACGCCTGTGGACTGAGGCCAGTCGGTACCTCTGGGCCTTCATGGCCTCTTCGTACGGAGTCTTGCTTTTCCGCAGTCCAGTCAGATTAACGTGACCACCTGGTAAAAGCCTGAATAACCACCTCTTGCAACACGAACCACTGCGAGACGTGCAGGAAAGGAGTCAGTGAGGTTCTCGAAGGTGCTGGCGGGGATGTGAGGCCAAGGCGACTCCAGTGCCATGGCCAGCTACGTTAGGTTTCTTGGTTGGGGATCGGCCAGATAGAGGTGGTCCCACAGATTCTCAATTTGGTTTGAATCGGGGAGGTTGGTGTCCAAAGAGTCCAGTGAACTCATCCTGATACTCTCCGAACCAGTATGTAAGCTGTGAGCTGTATGACACGTTGCATTGTCCTGCTGGTAGATGCCATCATGCCGAGGCAAAACAAACTGCATCGTGGGATGAACATGTTCCCCAAAGACAGATTCATACTTGTGTTGATCCACTGTGCCATGAAAACATTCCGCACGCCGGAATGCTCCATCCTCCTCCCAGGACCATTTCGACGACTGTAGCGGGTTGTTTGCTTTCGGACGCTTCAGGCTCTGCACGCCAACTACCAACTGTAAGATGGGGCAGAAGAGATGATTCATCTGAAAAGGTCACCTGTCGTCACTTCGTATACTTCCAGTTGCGGTACTGGAGTGCAGATTCCATCCTTTGTCTTCGATGAATAGCAGTCAGCATGGGTGCATGAACCACGTGCCCACTGTGGAGGTCCATAGGCGGAAACTTTCGCTCGTTGAGGAGACACTGTTGGTAGCTCCTTGGTTCATCCGGGCACTTAGTTTCTCAATAGTTGCACTTCTATTCGCCCATATTCCCATAGCCGTTGTTCACCCCTCTCATCAATGGCCTGTGGTACACCACAGTTGCCTCGACGCTGGTTTTGGATGGCACTATTTAGCAATGCATAGTATACTTTAACGACGACGGCATGCGAACAGTTTACAAACTTAGCCATTTCAGAAACGCTTCCACCCTTGACCCGAAAGCCAGTGATCATGGGCTTTTCGATGTAAGGTAATTTGCTCCGTTTCCGCATTACGACAGCGACTGCATCCAGCCGCCGTCTGTGGCCGAGCGGTTCTAGGCGCTTCAGTCCGGAACCGCGCTGCTGCTACGGTCACGGGTTCGAATCCTGCCTCGGACATAGACGTGTGCGATGCCCTTAGGTTGGTTAGGTTCAAGTAGTTCTAAGTCTAGGGGACTGATGACCTCAGATGTTAAGTTCCATAATGCTTAGAGCCATTTGAACCATTCCACTGCATCCGCCCGACACTCTTCACATAACCTCCACTGCTAGTGCTGCCACCTGTCGTCTGTGACTGGTTATTCTACGTTGACGTCGAACATTGGTAGTGGTAACATTAAAGTGACTGGTTCGTGCATCTAAATCCCTGAAGTCTGGTGCGACGTGAGGAGTGATCCAGGCCCCACACGGCATGATGAACTCGGCAGCTGCGGAAAGGACCTCCCAGCACACGATTATTCGAAAAGTTGGCCTAATTATTTTAATTTATATTCTTAAAGTATAAATTGTTGTGAGCGCTCTATGCACGTTTGGAAACAGGAAGTTTTAAATTTACAGCACATATTATAAACAATGGAAGTACACTGGTCCGTACTTCATCCTTTGAAGAGGCATCCAGCTTGTTGAAATTGTTTAAACCAACGACTCATAATTTTGCACTTTACCCATCTTCAGCAACTTTAGTCGTATATATTGGAATAATGAGTAACCAGTTGCATAAAAGAAATTTAATTGCCGGCCGCTGTGACCGAGCGGTTCTAGGCGCTTCAGCCCGGAACCACGCTGCTGCTACGGTCGCAGGTTCGAATCTGCCTCGGGCATGGCTGTGTGTGATGTCCTTAGGTTAGTTAGGTTTAAGTTGTTCTAAATCTAGGGGACTAATGACCTCGGATGTTAAGTCCCATAGTGCTTGGAGCCATTTCAATTTTTGAAATTTAGTTTTTTTACTAGTTTCGGGCCTTTAGTGCCCTTCTTCAGAAGTTTATGCCTATCGCATTAGTTGCGAGTGTCAGTAATAACGTGCATGCTGCAAAATGCCATGGTCCTAAAAATTACATGCAGGAGCAATAAGTTCGAGGGTTGACTGAAAAGTAATGTCTCCACCTTAGTAACTCTTCAACAGTTGGCAGCATTGGTATGCGGCAGGTACCGGGTTGTTCCGTAGCAGCCGGCCGCTGTGGCCGTGCGGTTCTAGGCGCTTCAGTCTGGAACCGCGTGACCGCTACGGTCGCAGGTTCGAATCCTGCCTCGGGCGTGGATGTGTGTGATGTTTTTAGGTTAGTTAGGCTTAAGTAGTTCTAAGGTCTAGGGGACTGATGACCACAAATGTTAAGTCCCATAGTGCTCAGAGCCATTTGAACCATTTGTTCCGTAGCATCTGCTCCAGAGCTCCAGTTGGCGGGAAGCCTTCGTATAGAACCTTGCGGAGACGGTCGGTCAATGCGATTTAAGCAACGTGCGGTCATTGAATTCTTGACAGCAGAAGGTGTCACCCCAAAGAAGATTCATCAGAGAATGAAAGCCGTTTATGGTGACTGTGTTGATGTGAGTACTGTGCGTCGTTGGGCGAGTAATTTTCCAGGGACTCCTCTCGCGTTACGAGAATGAAGGTGACGCCTCTCTCCATTCAATTGTGACAGGAGACTAAATGGGGGTACACCATGACTACCCGGAGACGAAATTTCAGTCTATGGAATATCGACACAAAGACTCGCCCCAGGAAAAGAAATTCAAGACGCAGCCCTCAGCCGGAAAAACCATGGCCACAGTGTTCTGGGACGCAGATGGTGTTATCCATGTTGATTTCCTCGATCGTGGAACAACAGTAAATTCAGAGCGTTAGATCACGACGCTGCCAACTCTGAAACGACTGCTAACAAGGAACCGAAAGGAAAAGGGAAATGTTTTTCTGCAGCATGACAATGCCAAATCACACACTCCACGTGCCACCACAGCAGAACTTCAGAGTCCGAATCTCACCACTGTACGGCATCCTCCATACAGTCCGCACTTAACACTGTCTGACTTCCAGCTGTTCCCGATAACGAAAGACGATCTGTGGGGACATCATTATGCTTCTGATGAAGACGTTGAGACAACTGTGAGATTGTGGTTGCGGAATCAGTGTGTCGACTTCTTCGATGACGGCTTCAGAAAACTTGTTCATCGTTGGCAGAAATGTATCCATTTGACTGGTAATTATGTGGAAAAGTGAATATTGGTAATTAGACATCACATTCTAAGGATTATTTCTGCGTTTGATTTATTAAAATGTTCCCATCCAAATCCATTTAACGCAAATGGAGGCATTACTTTTCATTCAACCCTCGTAATACAATACTGAATCCATTAATATAAAAAGAGCACTTAGATGCCTACATGTAGTTCACAATGGGTCTGTGTGCTTTTCCTAGTTGGTTGTTCACCGCTGAGTCAGAGACGACATACCATCTGCACTGTAACTGCCTACTCACTTATAAACGTAGGCTTCCGCGGCCATTGTCACAGTCAATGAAATTCTTCCGGGTCTGTGACTACAGTGTCAGTGTGTATAACATCCGATGTTTCTGGCACTATTGCAAGTGGCCTTCCTCAGCTGATTTTTTTATGCAAACTATTGAATGTGAAAAGTTCGGTTCTTATATACTGCTGGAAGAGGCTGTTGTCAAACTCTGTCAGGCTGTTGAGGATGCGGAGGACAGTGTTTTCACTATTTATTTTCCTTGGTGGAAATAGACGTTCTTGATTCGTGCTTGCTTGTTCTCAACTCATGTACATAGGCGCGCGGGACAAAAACAGCGGCCGCAGGTGCACGCCTCAACCGGTACCACAACTGCTGCCAGTTTGCCATTCACCTGTTTCCACCAGTAGCAAGCAATAAAGGAAACACTAATCAAGAACGTCTATTTACATGAATGAAAAAAAATAATGAAAACACCAATAAAGGGCGTCTGACACCCCTCCTCCTCATCCTCAATGGCCTATCAGAGTTCGATAACAACCTTTTCCCGCAGTATACAGGGTATTTCCGTAAGAGCGCATAAAAATGTAGAGGTAGGGATGTAAACGTGGAAGCATGCGGGTACTGTGGAAACGTCTAGTATCTGGCCTGCAGAGTGCTGCACTCTAGTGGGGCAACCAGAAATTGTTGCAATAGTTCCTATTTGTCTCGGTAGAGTCAGTTGAGCAACACACCCCGTGACAGTGATGTAATTTACGTTCTCGTATATTCTAAACCTTTTTCGAGGTAAGTTGTGGTATTATATTTATCTACATACTTTGTAGTTATCTTTCTTTGTGTCTGATAGCTTATAAATGCAGATGCATAAAAGGTTTTGGCAGTCCTTTGTCAACCTTAAATGGATAGTTGCTTAATGTAACCTACCGAAATTTAAAATGGCCATTGTGTAGGTAATGTGGAAGCGTACATACAATGGCATTATGAAAACGCTTCCACAATACCAACATCAAAGACATTACGTATAATACGTTCTGTTTCTAGATGCCACAAAAACTAACTTATCGGAAACCAAGAGTTATTGTGAAGAAGTGGGATGCTGAAAACATGATTAAGTCTATAATAGCCTTAAGGGAAAAGCAAATGTGGTTGAGAAGAACAGTAAAAGCTTTCAGTGTACCTCAGGTTTCTGCATAGTGATATGTCACCTGAAGAATGTGTTTCTTTGAGACTTGGACGTAAGCCTTTAGTACCTTATGCTATTGAGAAACAGTTGGTACAGTATCTCATTGAAATGGATAATCGCTTCTATGGCCTTACCAGATTAGATGTCAAGAGAATGGCATATCAGCTAGCGGAAAGAAATAATATTAATCATACTTCAAATGCTGCAGGTAGAGCTTGGTCTTCTTAGACGACTCAGAAATAAATTCACAATTCACAAACCTATGGGAACCTCATTCTCGAGAGCAAACGGGTTCAACAAAGATGCTGCAGACAAGTTTTTTGACATTTTGCAAGCTGAGTACAGTAAACACTCCTATAGTGCTAATCGTGTGTACAATGTGGACGAGACTGGGCTCTCTGTCGACCAGAGCACAATACCACATATAATTGGATTGAAGTCAAGTAGGTGCCCTCACATCAGCAGACTGGGGATCCCTGTTGACTGTCATATGCTGTATGAGTGCTGGCGGTACTTTCATACCACCAATGATGATCTTCCCCAGGAAGAATTGGACTGATACTCTACTGAATGGAGCACCACCATGTGACAGGACTGTTTTTGCAGAAATCGACTTTATAGCTGCCACGTCAGCTTTAGATGAGACCAGAAGTCTGAGGGGAACTTATGAGAATGCAGCATCTCCAGGTGGAAGTAATGACCTCAGAGAAGAAGACACCCAGAACGCATTCAGACCTGATGCAACTGACAGCCCAATTGAAGATGGCCAAAGAGAAAGGAGATGGTCAACATCGTTGTCAAATACCTCATCAAACGCGTGTATATCTCCACAAGATATCATGCCAATCCCTCCTCTAAAGAGGTAGGTTTGCAACAGAGGTCGTAAGCCAGGTTCATCAGCTGTTTTGACATCTTTGTCTTATAAAACATGCCTTGAAGACTCCTTACTGAAGGTTAAACAGAAGCTTCCTAAGGCACCTGCCAAAAGCAAGAAAAAACGTGAAGCTCCTCCTAGAAAACAGTGCAATAAACGGCTTAAGTTATCTGAGGATTCAGATGAAGAGCCCAATGCACCAACTGTCTCTTCAGGCGAGTCAGATTTTGATCCCCCAGTTGGGGGAAAAAAAACCTTCTGAAGAAGATGCCATTTGTATTTTTTGTGGAGGCGCATTTTGCAAAGACGTTCGGGGAGAATTGTGGATTAACTGTGTAGTGTATGAGGAGTGGAGTCATACTTTGTGTGCTTGAAATGAAGGAGATATTCACATATGCGATTTTTGCAAGTGAACTTCGCTTATGAAGCATTTTTATATTACAGTTGCGTTTAAAAATATTTTTGTGTAGTTTAAATTTAATATAAAATAAAATAGTTTCCAACATTTTTTATAGTTTTCGTTTGAGGTAGTCAGTTTCACACAATTTTAAGGCGTTTCCACATTACCTGCACTTCTTGAAAAATTAATGAGTTGTTAATTTTTAACATATTTAGTTTTTGTGTTTCATAATATTACATTCATTGCTAAAACATTATGAATTAGCTTTGGCTAATTTTTGAAGCTGAAAGAGAAGTAAACATTTCTTTTATACAGCAAAAACATACTGGGTTTCCACATTTACACCCCTACCTCTAACAGGTCATAGAGAATGCTCCACCGTAAAATTTGAGATAGTGGTCCTGCGGTCGGATAAGCCAGCTTAGGGTGAGATGGAAAGAAACTTGTTACCGCTTTGTCTAGCATTACTGTTTTCCAGCTTATTTACAACTAACGTGCCTACAAGTTTACATGTTCTGTGCTGTTTATTTACACGCACATTCTTTACTTCCTGCAAGGAAACAAGGAGGACGAGCCTGGTTATCAGGAAATGAAGATGCAAGTTTTGTTTACCTTACTTGTCCATAAGATGGCTCTGTTGTATAGTATTTACATTGCCCATGACAGAACGTGCTATGAATTAACGACAGACTCATTCACTAGTCAGTTCTATTCAGAGGCGTACAGTACAATACGATGTAGCAGTACCGGAACAGTTATTTACTGGTTGATGGATTGTAGGGGAGGCCCTATTCCATGGCCTGCGAGGTCACCTGAACTCAATCTCCTTGATTATTTCCTATGGAGATATCTAAAGTCATTTGTGTATGAGACACCAGTGGATACAGAGATGGAATTAGTTGCCAGAATGGTAGTTGCCTGTTACGTGATTCGAAACACATCAGTGATATTTGTCAGGACTCTTGTTCGCCGATGTCGTGCTTGCGTTGAGGTTGATGGCCGTCAGTTTCAGTACATATTGTAAGATACAGTACAAATGGCACGTTCATTCTGTCAATGATGGTATTTGCAGTTACCTAATGCAAATAAAAAAGGACACAGTAATGTGATTTTATTCCTATATCTCCTTTAGTTGGCTTCCACCAGGTTCCCTACCTCAAATTGTTCAGTGGAGCATCCTCCATGCCCCGTTAAATTTTTGCTCGCTCTTACAGAAACACACTGTATGAGAACCAAATGTTTCTCATTCAGCACTTAGAAGAAAAAAGAAAAGAAAACCTTGTTCTGGATTAGCCATCTTACTGCTGCCGCGAACTGGCTGGCTGTTATGGTGGGGTACACGTAGGAAGGTGTCAGCGTGATGCGTTGTGTGCAGAGTGACACAGGGGGAAAACTTTGCGATGGTGCCAGTGTGTTTTGTCTGTGACCGACGCCTCACAATCCAGCCGTTGTCTACACCGGTAACAGGCTGTGCACCTGGCCACTGTATCGGCTTCTTATACTGTCTAGCAAAATCTATATGCTCGGAAAAACAGTCGCCGTCGCTTCGTAACATAATACCAGGTGTCCATAATTAAAGATCAAGTTCGAAAACGCTGAAGGAAAAGAACAACCAATTAGAATGTCAAATCTGAACAGCATATCATGGACGCAAGAGGAACGTGATGGAAAAAAATAACGAAAATTTTACCAATATATGGCACAGGAAGTGGCTTATCGTAAATGCGGTCGGCTACAAATGACACATGAAACGCAATACGACAACTATAGTTTGAGTCGTACATTACACCGCCCGTACTGTTCAACGTCCATGACTCTATATATAAGTTCAAAAGTCAACATTTATAGCAATGTTAGGCAAGTCGTACCACAAAGGATGAGAAAAATCGGTTTTCAATTGTCCTGAGGCCAAAAGCCGCATAGAAAGAAAAATGACCTCGGTTTTTAACAATCCTAAGACCAAAAATCGCTTAAAAACAACATGACATCGGTTTTTAGTTGTCCTGGGGTAAAAAAAAAAAAAAACGCACAAGATGCAGTATGTCACAGGTTCTCATTGCCGTGAGACGGGAGCAAGACGTGATTAATATGCTGTCCGTCGTTTTCTGCCACAAGTCAAAATCGAGAAACAGCATGTTTCAAAACATATAGGAGAGTCTCGAGAATCATGTTCAGTATGCGCTGCGTAATGCGCACCTTCAGTTCACTTACGTGCGTGATAATTGGAGCACTGAACACAGCATCTTTCAGATAACCCTACAGCCAGGGGTAACACGGATTAATATCAGGTGATCTGGAAGGCCAGGCTGTAGGGAAATAACGGCTGATAATTCCAGCATTTCCGAAATGCCTCTACAGCAACCGCTTCACTGGCTGTGCAATATGCAGAGGAACGCCATCTTGCATAAAAGTGATCCTACTTACACATTCACACTGCTGAAGTGTTGTAATGACGTGGGTGCGCAAAATACTCTCATAGAGCATTTACCAGTGACGATACAGGTTAGAAGACCCGCAGGACTCATCTCCTCGATAAATACGGCCCTACGATAAACGTTGCTGTTTACCCGCACCACACAATCACCTTTCCAGAATGAAATGGTACCGCTTCATGTGCGTGTGGATCTTCCGCTGCGTCAAAAAAAATGTATACACACTTTGAAGCGTCATAGAAAATTTATTTCCCATTCTACAATGTTAAATTTCTGGAAATGGAAAGCTTAAAGTCCAATTGGGAAAATAAATGTATTTTGCAAATGTGATTAATGTTCAAACTGGTGGCCTTCAGTATCAACACATTTCTGAGTACGAGTCACCACTGATTCCGTACATCGTACCAAGGTGTCCAATGAGATTTCTGCGCACACCAACTCAATCTCATTCCAAAGTGTGTCCAGGTTACGTGGTTTACGTTTGTACATCTCATCTTTTACTGTACCCCATAAGAAGAAATCCAGCGGCGTGAGGTCTGGAGAGCGTGCAGGAAACTCGATTGGTCCTCTGCGTCCTATCCACTGGCCTGCCACATTGTGATCCAGGTATGCTCATACGTCCCTATGACAGTGCGACGGGGTGCCATATCGTTGGAAATAAAACTCATCATCACCGTATAATGCGCGAATGGCAGGGAATATGGATTCACAAGCATTGTTAGCTAAGTTTCTCCAGTAACAGTACCTTCAAAGCGGAAAGGCCCAATGAGTCTCCCTGCAGACAAACCACACCACACATTTACACCAGGCAAATTCACAGCCTTTTCAACTGTATTGTGAGGATTATCTTCAGCCCAGTACACACAATTGTGCCTAATGACAGTTTCATTGAGTTTGAATTGGGCTTCATCCGACAAAATTATGCTACCCATAAATCCCAGTTCACCATCTCCTGAACCCATTCACAAAATTCCAACCTTCGATCTGGATCGTCGTCACTTAGCTGTTGCACCAGCCATGGAATGTACACACGAAACTTGCCTTTCTTCAGGATGCGTAGCACACTACTAGCACTTACATTCCTCTCACGTGCCACTTGCCTTGAAGATTTTTGAGGCGAACACTGAAACAGTTCCAAGACCGCAGTTGTGGAATCATCACTTGTAGCTGTACGAGGTCGCCCTGATCGACCTTTATGCACATCACACACTGTTCCACGAATTTCGAATTTGTCTCGTAGACGTGTAATTGTTAACTTTGAAGGTGGTTCTGTACCATACTCACTTCTCCACTGTCTTCTAACCGCAGCTACATTCTCAAACTTCCAGTACCACTTAATTATCTGCTTCCGCCCTTCAAAGTTCAAACGCACGTCCGCCATGTTGCAGTTACTTCCTTGCCACTGCTGCCACCTGTTGAAGAAACAAAACATTACTTTCTCACAGATATTTAACCTTGTAGAGCGGAAAATAAATTTTCTATGACTTTGAACAAGTCTGTATACATTTTTTTGACACACCCTGTACATTCTGCAATTCTGCGTACTGACATGTCCTTGGAGATGGAAATGGGCTTCGTCTGTCCACACAGTATTCCATGACCATTCGTTGTTCACTTCTATGTGAGCAAGAAATTCCAGAGAGTATGTTTGTCTTATAAGCTGGTCAACAGGAAGCGGTTTCTGAACATGGGTCATTTTGTATGGATAGCAATACAGGATGTTTCGTAGGATTTTATGCATCGTGTTTGCTGGCGTGTCCAAGTTCGGGCAATTCCCCATGACTACATGTTTGCGCACTGCCGCTCGACCCTGCTGCAGTGCTGTGGCCACGTCTTCGACAGACATCCGTGGCAGAGAGGGAGACTGGCCCTCGCAAGTAGCTAAGGAGTCCTGCAATCAAGTGATTTACAAACAAAAAGTGTAGAGCATAAATTTTAATTTGGTCGATTTTAAATGAGTATGCGGGGTGTGGGCGAAGCAAGTATCAGTAACGAAAGGAGTGGTGCAGATGAATCGTGTTTTGTAACGTGTGTACCCCCAATATGGATAGTTAGCATTCTTTTCCGAAAAGGAGTTGTTGGTAGCATTCAGGATGCAGTGAGAATTGCTTCATCGTCGTATAGAAAACAGTTGTTAGAAATAATCAGTTGCAATTGTCTCACTGATCGACAATTCATGGTAAAAAAAAGTACAAAAGGAAAGCATCGTTTATCTTTCGTCATTTTAGAAACGGAAATGTTCAAAGAAATTGGTTTTTCAGTCTAAAGTTTATTTACGCCTTATTCTGATGTAGGCGGTGGTTAGGGGGGGGGGGGCGGGGGAGGTGTGGAAGAGGAGGAGGTACTGGCTTATGTATGACTGAACTCTGGAGTAATGGTCTCAGAAAGGTTGGGAACCACTGCACTAGCGGCCGAGGGTTGCAACTTGAGTCAGCGAAGCAACAAGATCACTGAGTAATGTGCATGACATGTAATACCTCAATCGATATTCAGAACAAAATTAAAAATTCAGAAGCCCTCATAGGCCACAGATACCAGCCTGGAATTCTCCGTCCTCAGATGTCAATCCCTCAAAGGCTCCACTTCAGAAGACCGTACGCACCCACGTGTTCGTCTACACGTGCACGTTTCATTCGCAGCAGTCTGCGCGAGTGTCGTGGAGTGGCTCGCGTAATTGCCTCGGAAGAACCGGCTGGCTGGTTGCGACATTCGGAGAAGTGAGTTTGCAAATTCGCGTGTCCGCTAACCTTGTTTTACTCTGCAGCTGCACACAAGGGCTCCCCAAATTAACGAGTAACTTCTTGCTACATGGGCAGCAGCGTAACGAAACGAGACTCAACCATTATATTTTCTCCAAATCTTCATTTCGCTGCACCGGAAACGGGCAGACAACTTTATGTCCAGTGGAGAACTCGTAAGGATTGTGAGATTAACCTCTATATTTTACTTTTCAAAATTCCCTGTGATGGAAAACACATCGACATTATGAGTAGCGAGTCTATCAAACTGAGTAATGAGTTCCCATGAATACTGTGTAGTTACAACTCATCTTTGCCCCTTGTTTTTTCGTCTAAACACGAGTCGCCGTAAATTTTGCATCTCCTCACGAAAACTTACAGTTTTTAAAGGTACAGGACACTAGTCTCTTAGTAAAGCAATCCTTGAAGATACACAACCTGCAGGTTGCGCTGTTGTATTTGACCATGCACGGCACCTGTGCACTTCAATACGTCGCAAGTGTCAGTCCTGATGAGAACAGTGTCCTGTTTAATTGTGAGCGCAATATGTCGGAGCTAAGTTGTTTTTATTCGACTTATAACACCTTTTCAAGATACCATTCGTCCCTTTCAACTGATCTTCCAAGTGTTTCACCGTTTCTGTTAGATTAACGGTCTCATCAGAAAAACTCAAAGCTTTAATTTTTCTTTCTGAACTTCAGTACTTTTTCTAAATTTTTCCTTGGCTTGCGATACTGTTCGCTCGATGTACAGGTTGAATAACATTGGCGATAAACTACAAAAAATGGCTCTGAGGACTATGGACTTAACTTCTGAGGTCATCAGTCTCCTAGAACTTAGAACTACTTAAACCTAAGTAACCTAAGGACACCACACACATCCATGCCCGAGGTAGGATTCGAACCTGCGACCGTAGCGGTCGCGCGGTTCCAGACTGTAGCGCCTAGAACCGCTCGGCCACCCCGGCCGGCGATAGACTGCAACCGTGTGAATTACAACTGGAGAAAATTTACCCTACCGCTCCCCTTTCCTGCCCCACGAGCCTTATACACGGTCTTATAGACGACGCCGACATGCAATAACCAGTCACAGACGGCAGGTGTCAACATTAGCAGTGCAGGGCACATACAGCGTGTCGGAGGGATGCGGAAAATCGTGCTGTCGTTGTCGTGATGTGGAAACGGAGCGATTTATCTGATGTCCAAAAGGGCATGACCATTGGCTTTCGAGCTAAGGATGGAGCATTTCTTAAAGGGCTAAGTTCGTGTACCGTGCATGGCAAAATGGCGTTATCCAAAACTTGCACCGAGGCAACTGTAGTGCACCACGGGTCATAGATGTCAGATATGAATGATGACTGCGATGATGTGTACGGGCGAATAGACGTGCAACTGTTGAGCAACTGATCGCCCGTGTGAACCAAGGGCCTATTAACAGTGTCTCCGTGGTTAATGTTCATTGTGCATGTCAAAATCGCGCTATCCAGAACCGGCGTCAAGTTAACTATGGTCTACCTCGGGCCCTAGATGACAGGGTGAACAACGGATGTGACGATCTACATCTGCATCTACATTTATACTGCGCAAGCCACCCAACGGTGTGTGGCAGAAGGCACTTTACGTGCCACTGTCATTACCTCCCTTTTCTGTTCCAGTCGCGTATGGTTCGCGGGAAGAACGACTGCCGGAAAGCCTCCGTGCGCGCTCGAATCTCTCTAATTTTACATACGTGATCTCCTCGGGAGGTATAAGTAGGGGGAAGCAATATATTCGATACCTCATCCAGAAACGCACCCTCTCGAAACCTGGACAGCAAGCTACACCGCGATGCAGAGCGCCTCTCTTGCATAGTCTGCCCCTTGAGTTTGCTAAACATCTCCGTAACGCTATCACGCTTACCAAATAACCCTGTAACGAAACGCGCCGCTCTTCTTTGGATCTTCTCTATCTCCTCTGTCAACCCGACCTGTACGGATCCCACACTGATGAGCAATACTCAAGTATAGGTCGGACGAGTGTTTTGTAAGTCACCTCCTTTGTTGATGGACTACATTTTCTAAGGACTTTCCCAATGAATCTCAGCCTGGCACCCGCCTTACCAACAATTAATTTTATATGATCACTCCACTTCTAATCGTTCCGTACGCATACTCCCAGATATTTTACAGAAGTAGCTGCTACCAGTGTTTGTTCCGCTATCATATAATCATACAGTAAAGGATCCTTCTTTCTATGTATTCGCAATACATTACATTTGTCTATGTTAAGGGTCAGTTGCCACTCCCTGCACCAAGTGCCTATCCGCTGCAGATCTTCCTG
Source organism: Schistocerca piceifrons (assembly GCF_021461385.2). NCBI lineage: Eukaryota > Metazoa > Arthropoda > Insecta > Orthoptera > Acrididae > Schistocerca > Schistocerca piceifrons. The sequence goes on along the minus strand of NC_060139.1, from coordinate 1,046,751,605 downwards.
CATTTCGCTGAAATTTTCTAATGCTGCAAGTTCTATGTATACTACAGCAACATCCGCGAAAAGCCGCATGGAACTTCCGACACTATATACTAGGTCATTTATATATATTGTGAAAAGCAATGGTCTAATGCAATGGACGATGTGTACGGACGAACAGACTTGCAATTGTTGTGCAACTGACCGTCCAGATGATCCAATGGCTACTAGAGATGGGTCGTTCGCGAACTAACGGGTCCAAAAGAACGGTCCACCAAGATGAACGGAACGAGTGAGGAACGAATTCTAAGGAACGATCTTTCATAGTTCTCTTCGGTCGCGGCTTTCTATTTATAGTTCCCGGTAACGGGAAACGGTCGGTCTCGTTCCCGCAACGGCACGTCGGCCGATCTCGTTCCCCAGCCTCGGTCCCGTTCCCGTCTGTCTCGGTCTCGGTCTCGGTCTCGCTCGGCCGGACTCGACCTTCTTTGCGTGGCCACTCGTCGCAGTTCCACTGCAGACTGCTCCAAGTTAGTTTAGTATCAAGTTGTTGTTGTTCGTTTCGTTCGCTTCGCACGTCCATTCTAGATCTCTTTCAAACCTTTTTTGAACTCTGAACTTGTGGTTCACTTCGTATTCTATTCAGCGTCCACGACCGATAGTTAAAATGTATTTTATAATTACATAAAAATTACATGGTATGTAATACATACATCTTTTCAGGTAACAAAATGGCGTATCAGCTTACTTCACTATTTCGATAAACAGCATAACAAATACTTGTAAAAAGGTAAGATTCTTTGTTATTACACATGCAAAAGATGTCGGCACGGCACGCACTAGTGGCCATTTTCCGTCTTTCTGTGATCCCAGGTAAAACGGCATGTTCATTGTTATGGAAGGCAGACCGACTTAAAACCGAATGAAGCCCACGCTCCGTAATGGAGTGAACAGTGTCGCATTTTGTAAAGAGAATGTGTTAACTCCCACAATATTATTTCAGTGGTACAGGATGGCGCACGAGAAATCGGCTCCGAGCACTAGACCGCTCATTGTCGCTTACCAATCGTCATCTGTTGTTTTGAAGTTGTTTGCATTAGCTTGTTATTTCTTTACTGCCTAATTATTACATGCTTGCCTATTCTGCTCGTAGCGATCAACAAATCGTGCGTAATTGGCGAGCAGTCTGTACTCGGTGCCGGTTTTTTGTTCACCACCTTATATTATTTCACTGCGATTGTTTCACTGCGTTGGCTAAACGAGATGTTTTGCAGAATCACGAAAATTACAAGTGTGTGAGAATTCTTTTATGAATAAAAATTCTGTATTCCAGGGGGGGAGGCAATTGCCCCCTCTTGGAGCCTTCCATCTTCAGTCACCTATGCTACTAATTTTCAATTTTTCATAAAAAACCATATACCAAACACAATGAACGGTGAACGAGTAAAACTGAACGGTTCCCAAAAAAGAGCGATCACCAGTAAACTAGTTCCCAAGGATGAACGACTTTGCCCACCTCTAATGGCTACCAACAGTGTCTCCTCAACGACCGTTCAGCGAACATCGCTCCACATGGACCTCCAGAGCAGGAGCCTGTTTCATTCACGCATGCTGACTACAGTTCATCGGAGACGAAGGCTGGAATTTGTCCGCCAGTATTGCAAATTAACGTCCACTGAGTGGCGACTGGTGAGCTTTTTAGTTGAATCACGTTTTATGCTCCATCGCATAGATGGACGTTGGCGTGTACGGCATGAAATGCCTGAAATCAGAGACCGTGCAACAATCGTCAACTGCAGGAGGGAGTCTTGTGATCTGGAGAATGTTTTCGAAGCATTTCCTGGGTGATCTCGTCAGTATGGTAGGCACAATGGACCAACAGAAGAACGCATCTTATCGCTGAGGAACATGTCCACCACTACAGACATCTGCTTTCCGTCGGGACGATGGCATCTACCAGTAGGACAATGCAATGTGTCACAAAGCTTATAGCGTACGTGCTTGGTTGAAAGAGCAACAAGATGAGTTTACCGTACTGCCCTGACCAACAAAATCTCCGAATCTGTAGGAGCATCTCAATCGAGCTGTTCGCGCCATACATCCTCAACCGATAAACGTGGTGCAATTGACCAAACTTTCCAGAACCTCACTGATTCTCTTCTAGCACATCTGGTACCGATCTGAGCCGCAACACAGTGCCATTTGAGTGTTTTATTGCTTATTTAAGCACAACCCAACTTTCGGTCTTTTACGCCATTTTCAAGCATTCGATTTTACGTCTTTAACATATATTTGTAACCTTCCCATATAAATAAAAAAATGAGATTTGGATAGTTAAATTCTGATTTATGAAAACTGATAAATCTTAACTCATGAAAAACTGATAAATTTTGAGCAAGCAGCGCTACGCCAAGGCCCTGTGAAATCAATCTGAATCTGACCGTGAGAAATAAACCGAAAAATTCTTACCTCGTGATGGTGTCGCCCGATAATGCTATCTATATATCAGCTCGTAAATGGCACAGCTTAGTAAAATGCTGGCCTATCTACTAATAGGCCTGCTGCATAACATTTGTCTCAGATCTGAATTACTAGAAAAACTGACTTAGTGACACAGCTGCAGAGCTGGTCGTCTGATTACTAAAGAACACATGACTATGATCTGATACAAATTATGGAATATTTTAATTTAGCTAAATGACTGGATCGGGTCTTACTTTGTTATGCTAATTATTGCTATTCTGATCAGATGAAGCGTCATCCGTCGGTCATTTTTTGAACTTTTGTAGAACTTTTGTAGTTTTTTGGTTCTAATAAAACCCCATATCATTCCAAGCATGTGTGTAAATTTTTACCTCTCTATCTACATTATTCCGTGGTTTATTAAGTTTTCAAATTTATACTGACTTTTTGATCACCCGGTATGTTAAAGACATAAAATCGAAAACATGAAACAGGCGAAACCTAGGTCGTGCTTCAATAAACAATAGAACAGCCAAATGGCGGTGTGTTCCTTTAAAAAATATTGTTTAACGGTTGCTCAGCAACGTCAAAAACGTGTCAAGTCTCTAATTTCTACGCGTTCCGGTCTAAGACAGTGCTGCACAGAACTCGAGCACAGAACTTCTTGCAGGAGGAACATATTTAAAGAACGCCCCCCGAGATGGAAGGCTGGCGAAACAGTGACTGATTACTGGCTTTTCGTGCGGCCTACGGCCAGCCGCCGTCCGTTTAGAGCGCGACGTCTTCGGCTGCGGAGCACAAAGCGCGGCCGCGGGGACGCGGAACATCCGTCTACATCAGGGCCCGCGTTTTTAGCCCCGGGACCGGCGCGGGCCGGCCGACTCCGCACCCGCCGAGGCACCTGCGGCCTAGCGGGAGCGCGGGCACGGCCGCCCATTATACGCTCGGTGAGCCAACCGACAATCTGCCGTTCCCCATGCCGCCCATTAAATACCGATTCCCTAGTTCCAGAAACGCGCGCCGCCATTACGACGGGCTCTGTTACTGCTCATCCGCCTCTTGTAATGAGCGGGAGACACAAAAACGCTTCTTCGCCCCGAGAAACAAAGCAGGCCTCGCATTACTTGCACAGACGCCCCCTCCGTGCACTCCTCGCCACCCCTACCCCAACGGGAACCACCTTCTTCCTACCTCGGTGTGTCAAGGACGCGGCTGCACCTGGCCGTTGTCTTCAAAACGAGAGGCAGGGAAATGTTCCGTGTCATTTACAGCCCTACGTAATTGGAACAACTCTTCATTTGTGTGGCCATATTGTCTGTACATGCTTTACAATTCCTGAGGATACTTTTGTTCCGTCGAAAATGCGAGTTTTTCTCACTAGACACGTTTCGCTTTATTGAAGTAAAACGATGGTCCCCAGCCTTTCTTAGACCTTTACCCCTGAGTGCAATCAGACATTAGCTAGTATACCCGTGCCCTACTCTCTCCCCCCCCCCCCCCCCCCCTTCAAAAATGGTTCAAATGGCTCTGAGCACTATGGGACTCAACTTCTGTGGTCATTAGTCCCCTAGAACTTAGAACTAGTTAAACCTAACTAACCTAAGGACATCACACACATCTATGCTCGAGGCAGGATTCGAACCTGCGACCGTAGCGGTCACGCGGTTCCAGACTGCAGCGCCTAGAACCGCACGGCCACATCGGCCGCCCTTCTCCCCCTTCCCCCCGCCCAGCCACATTATCACTAACTTCAACACCTAACTAAACTGCAGAATGGAAGACTTTTCTTGTTTTCTTGGAACACCTTTATTTTTAAAATGACGGAACATGAATGATATTTAGTTGTGTGTATGTGTGTGTGTGTGTGTGTGTGTGTGTGTGTGTGTGTGTGTTAGAATGAATGACGAAGGAATTCCTGGTGCATCGCAAGCGCTACCCACAACTCCTTTACAGGTAAGAAAGCTAACTGCCCACAGTGAGGATACACACTTGTTGCAAAACATACTTCTCCCGCATTACTTCTCTCCATTGCGGCACTTGCTTGACCTGCACACTGCAGCCCCAATTAAAATCAAACAGATTCAGATGTGTGCAACTACATTTACTGTTCGTAAGTCACTTTATTGCTGCACTCCTTACTTCTGAACTGGAAGAAACTGGACGACTTGAAGCTGTTAATCCTTTATGTCTAACCACTCTAATAATAATAATATCAATAATGCTACTACTACTAATAATAATAACACTGCACACAGCACTATAGCTGCCCTCATGTACTCACGGCTGTGTCGTGCTGTCAATTAATTCATTTATCGGTGTCGAACCGAGCAATGAGCAATAAAGCGATTTCTGGACTACTGCAGTTAGTATCTGCATTCTACAACTTGGAGAAGACATTTTCTTGAGATATTTAGCATCTGTTACGTATAAATCTCACTTTTGTCATCAGCGATATACAGGATGAAGCAGTACCTACGTGTGTAGTGGGTGAACAACGTCAGGAACCTGTAACCTCCACCGCATTAATGCTGCTAATTTAGGACAAGTAATTATTGATGACTCTTATAATCAGTGCCAACGGCCTTGCAGCCGTGGTAACAACGGTTCCCATCAGATCACCGAAGTTAAGCGCTGTCGGGCTGGGCTAACACTTGGATGGGTGACCATCCGGTGTGCCGAGCGCTGTTGGCAAGCGGGGTGCTCTCAGCCCTTGTGAGGCAAACTGAGGAGCTCCTTGATTGAGAAGTAGCGGCTCCGGTCTCGGAAACTGACATACGGCCGGGAGAGCGGTGTGCTGACCACGTGCCCTTCCATATCCGCATCCAGTGACGTCTGTGGGCTGAGGATGACACGGCGGCCGGTCGGTACCTTTGGGCCTTCATGGCCTGTTTGGGAGGAGTTTATAATCAGTATTACAGTAATACAAAATTGTGATAATAGCAAGATCTTTTGAAAATGACTTAGTTTCGTGACTGAAACAGAATCGAATCGTTTAGTTTTTAACCCTCAGAAAATATCATTTTACCCTTCAGGGGGTAATTATCCCCAGGATGGAAACAACCACTAAAGTAAAGCGTCATCAGTGGTGACAATTTCTGCTTTTTTTTTTTATTTTGCGCCTACATCAGGAAATGCCGTCTGCTAGCACGTCTTTCCTTTCTTTCTTCATTAGAAACTGACACCTGTGTTCTAATTTTTCGCAGCTTTGCAGAACTACGCATTTTTTTATGTTTTACACAGTACCCTTTTTCGTGTCAACTATGCATTTTTTACGTTTTTCACAGCACACTCTTTCGTGTCTACGAAAAAGAGTACTGTGTAAATCGTAAAAAATATTCATAGTTCTGCAAAGCAGCACACGGAAAAGCGTACTGTGTAGAACATAAAAAAATGAGTAGTTCTGCAAAGCAGCGAAATATTAGCCCACAAGTGTCAGTATCTAATGAAGAAAGAAACCAAAGACGTGCTAGCAGAAGGCGTTTGCTGATGTAGTTCAGAAAGCAGGCAGGGTCCACTCATCCTTCAGCACAATAAAGCAAATCGAGTCTGATGAGAAAAACACGTATTTTCTTGTAGTTGCAACGATGCAAAATAAAACCTTCAGGAATAACTGCAACAGTTTCCCAGATGACTTCGTCGTTATACGATGTACGGTGGCGTACAAAATTAATACGAAGGCTGTGCAGAATGTAAGATCCGATTGGGCGCGAAATGGAAACCACAGTGAAAATCCGATGAAACTTTGTACAGATGTGTTGAGCAGTGTCTCTGGTACGCCCGTCGATAGCGTCACGTCGCTCTTTTCAGGGCTAAGAGCACAGTTAGCACATAAAGATGTTTGCAGCAATAATCTGTCCCGCCTAGTAGGAGGGCCTTGTGAGAGATTTCGACTGATGTCATGCAACCCACATAAAATGACTATCATGCATTTCCTTCTTCATGACATTTCTCGGCCGCACGCTGCAGGGGCAGCGTTTACGATGCTCGATCACCCACAATGCAGCCCCTATGTTGGCTCCCCCTGAGTTTCATCTCCGCTGGCTATAAAGAGAACATTTTGGTTGCAGACAACGACCTCTAGACCAGTGCAGAGAAGTGGCGAAAAGAACAGCCGGCTGTCTTGTATGACGAGGGTACCGGGAAGCTGCACAACGCTACAACAAATGTCCAAGTCGGAGGGGCGACTACGTAGAGAAGTAGCTGGAAAGTGTAGCTAACTGTTGCACAAAAAACATTTTTGATTTTCACAAAGGTTTAAGTTTCACGACCCATCGGTCCTTACTTTCCGAATAGCCTTCGCATGGTGAGTTTATTATATTATGATTGTCCCTTTTTTGGGACGCAAATGTTTCATTTATTTCCACGTAAACAAAGAAATTTTTAGCTAAGATTGTTGTACTTAATGGTTGAACTGACTGCCACAATATTTGCAAATCGAAAAAAATCGTTTTTTTCTCTAATTAGCTAATTTTAGGAAAGGAAATAATTCATCTGTTTTCTATCTTCGCACTTGGTTGCACTATATGCCTGCTGGTAGATCGTGCACAACAATGAATTGTGATTTAGTTGGCTGGGTGAGTTTGTTATCAACATACTGATGTCCATGTAACACTCAGTATTATTTCAGATCTCCTGGATTTAAGTGCAACATCATAATGGGTCAACTGCTTGTTACATTAACACTCCTCTGTTGACGCGACAATACTTGTATACATCTCTTATAAACAAAAATTACTACAATGAGATTTTCACTCTGCGGTGCAGTGTGCGCTTATATGAAACTTCCTGACAGATTAAAACTGTTTACTGGACCGAGATTCGAACTCGGGACCTTTGCCTTTGCTTTGCCCGCGAAAGCTAAGCTATCTCTCTGCTATATCCTTTCTTTCAGGAGTACTAGTTCTGCAAGGTTCTGCAGGAGAGCTTCTGAGAAGTTTACATTGTTGAGATTTGGTTTTCTATATTATATGAGATTTTCTTCAGGGGTAGCTAGTAGAGTGAAATAATCCTTTTTATATTTTAGGATTCCAGTAGTTCTGACGGAACTGAAGAGCTATAAAGTGAGTGAAGAAGAAGCCGATGACGGAAGTGGTGATTATTCCACCCAATGCACATGAAATGACAGATGAAGAAGACATTGAAGAAAATACTCTGAATTATGACTATAGTGTACGAGATGTAGCAGGTCCTGAGAACTTATAACCGTCAGGGCTGAGGTGAATGTCAACGACTTACCTTCAGAAGTCAAGAGAAGGAAGTATTAAGACGTGGAATGGAAAATGGTGCATTATCCACAAAAAAACAAATTTAAATGGTATAAACGTGAAGCGGTACATTATCCACAAAAAACACAAATTTGAATGGTAATAATGTGTACCAACGTACACAAACACTAATGAACCAGGTAAGAGCAGCGAAAATTGTGTTGCAGGATGTCTAGCAAATAAACAGGTGTCTGAGGTGTTCGAGTAGTTTTTATCTGAGAAACTAGTGAATACTATTATCGAACAAAGCAAAATCTTTGATTACCAACAAAATACCATAAATTTGCTTCTAGCCAACAAGAATTGAAATCCTTTATTGCCAGTGTGACCCAAAACTCTGGATACACCCCTAGAAATGTTGAACGGTGTGAGGAATCATAATGGCATTTTGTTTGGGGTGTCTATAGGTGGGGGCGCAAGTTATAGGAGCTATGGCGTAGCAGTGGCCATCTTGAAATCCGTTTTCTTGGATTTGGATTTCGTGTTGCAAATGGAAGGGGGTCATGTGGCACATCATTTTGAACACATCTTTCTCAGGAACATACATGTTAAATCTGTTTTAAGATATATTTATTTGTGTAGGAGCTATGAACTGTTAAAATTTAGGACACTTTTGAGAAGCAACATTCCAGCATATGCGCATATGACCTCCATTGCGCTGGGCACACATTCGGAGTCTTTCTTAGCAGTCCTGCTGCACCCATTGCAGGATCTGTGGCCAACAGAGACACACGCTTTCTCAATACGCCGGCAAAGATGGGCTAAATTGTTGATTTTTACATCTTACACAATTGATTTCAAATGTCCCCAACAGAAAAAGTCAAGAGGTGTGGGACCAGGGGACTGTGGTGGCCATTCTATAGGACCCCTCCTACCTATTCAGTGAACTCCAAACCGTTTGTCCATAAACTATCTGACTTCATTAACATAGTTGCAAGGTGCATTGTCTTGGTGGAAGAAGGTTGGGAAATTACCCTGTGGATTCAACAGCGTTGGAAGCACATAATCACGAAGCAAGTTAAGATACCTTCCCCCATTCAAGGTTCCATCAATAAACAATGAACCCACGATTCTTGTGTCCCAGATCCCACACTAAACCATCACTTTTTCACCACCAGCTCATATACAGGAATCCAGCCACGAGGGGGTTGCATCCGACCACTAATGGTGATTCTGTTTGTTTACTTCTCCTCCCACAAAAAATTAGCTTTGTCACCGAACAACACCTGTCGTATGAAGTTTGGGTTCCTGTTGTGTTGATCCAGAGCCCATTCTGCAAACTGCATCTGCCGATCAGGGTCATCCTCCGGCAAATTATGTTATAACTGCATTTTGTACTGGTACCATCGGTGTGTGTGCAACGCACACAGGACTGAACGCTGACTGACACCGGATATTGCTGATAACAGCCGCATACTGCGATGTAGACTTTTCACAAACGGCGCCACAATTGCTGTTGCAGTCTTCTCGTCCGTGGCTGTCTTTGGACGTCCACTGCGTGGCTTGCACGAAATTTGTGCAATGACTTGGATATTATCATATGTGAAATGCCATTTCTCTTAGAATGTCGGGCATTGAAGTCAACAGCAGTCACTCTGGTACTTCGTCCACTACTCATTAAGAAAATTTCGATACGTCCTTGCTGTGTAAATGCATTTGCAGATCACCTACAATAATAAACAGAATTCCAATTTCAGACTTTACCAGGTCATAACCCCTACACAAATAAAGATATCATAAAACAGATTCCACATGTGCATTCCTGAGAAAGATGCCGATGTACTGTACGACCCCTTTCCCATTTGAAACACGTAACCCAAATCCAAGATGGCGGATTTCAAGATGGCCGCTGTTGTTCCGTTGCTCCTAAAAGTTGCGCCCTCACCTACAGACACCCCAAACCAGTCGCCCTTATGATTCCTAACACCGTCCGACTTAGTCGGGGTGTATTCAGACTTTTACCTCACTCTGTACTCCTGAATAGTTAGCATAAGCTTCCCCATGAGACTATGTTCTGGGAACAGGCTCCAGATGTCAGCCTTCAACTCCATGTCAATAAATAGGTTTCGGGAAATAAAGATACCCATTCACCTGAATAGCAGATCCAAGATACAAAGAAGTGACAAGATGTACAAACTGCGCTTTGAAATTCTAAAGAACGATTTTGATAAATCTGGCGTATTTCGTACAGAACTCTCAACTGATGAAATGATGGTACATTACTAAAGTAAATATTATGGTGAGAAGTTTATGTGGAAAAACCTATCATATTTGGATACAAAATCTGGTGTCTTACGAGTTCCAATGAATTTCTGTATAATTTTTCACCATACTACGACAAAACTGACAACAAACAGGAGCTTTAAGCTGTTAGGGCAATAAATGAATTAATCTGCATGATTCCACAACAGAGCATCCGAATCACAAGCTTTTTTTCTTTTTACCAGGTTTGAAACACTCATCACGACAGTGGGAAAGAGGCAAATGGAAGCTACTGGAACTATCTACTGGACAAGGGGGTATAACTTCCTAGGACGAGTATAATATCAGAAAGTGGCGGTAACCATTATTCATACAGGTTATTGATATCTGCGCGGCAAACACATGGCGCGCATGCCAAATTGCTATTCCAAATGAGAAGCTCACCTTTGGGTGTCTGAAGGAGAATAGTTATGTGGCATCTTTCAAAGAAAACTGGATCGACACCAAAACGCAGAGGACCAGAAGGAAACAAACTGATTAGAGGACGGGGTGCACAAATGTACAATTAGATCCAGAAAGCCGCTTTATTGTGCCAAGTAAAAAAACAGATGAAATGTACGTACTTCAAGGAAAAAACGACAAAAATGTGTGAGAGGCGCAATGTTGGTGAAGAGGGTTTTGCTTCATTTCCTACTGAATAGTCACTCAATAATATTACAAAAAATGCTTGTATTTCGTTCGCGATGATCCGTATAGTTTTCTACATTGACAATCATATTGTGCACAATTATTGTACTAAGATAACGAAATTTGTAATAACACCGTCTTCTCTCATCTATCACTCAGGATATCACATGAACGTAAAAAAAAAAGTTGAAAAATAAAATAAAGTTTGGCAAATAATGGATTAATACATAGACAGCGCCCAGAAATTTCTGGTGAAATCAGGGGAAAACAATGCAAATACAACGACTTTAAATACCTAAGAAAAATAAGCCCAATATTTCTTAGAAAAGAGCCTTTATGTTAAGGAGCAACAAGATGAAAATTGATATATTTATCAGCGAAGTTTATAACAAACGATAAGAGTCCATCAACAGCAAGCTCGAACACTATTGACCGGAAACTCTTCAAACATCAGAATGCTTCATAATGGATAATAAAGGTGTGGTAGAACAACTAGCAGCCAAAGAAAGAAAGCTTCTAAGAAAGGTCTTCAACCCAGTCACAGAAAACAGAGAGCGCAATAGAAGCAGCCAGGACTTACAATTATGTATTGAGAAAATTAGGTACACTATTTGGAAAAGGACGATTTCTTTGCGTGATCGCCTGTTAACAAAAAAACTACAAATATTATCCAGATAAATCTTTGTCCATTTTTCGGATACGTAAACCAAAGGTGGCTGCCACACGGAAGCCGAAAAAGTCTTGCAAAACATAGATACCTTACATAACTTGTAAGCTACAGTTAGTGAGTTTGAAAAATATTGATATTAACAGGTTACGTCAGTACGACCACTAATTTGACAAATACAGATGTTCCTCACTACAGTACTGAAAAAGAGACAGTCGCAAAAACAATATCAACCAATGAAAAACATGTCCAACCACATGCTACCAGAAGGAAATCTCATAAAACAGTGAAAGGGGTAAAAAAATGTAACTTAGCAGTTAATGTTGATTACTATGATAGTAACAATGTAAAATATAGAACAAGTGTCTCGTTGAAACTGAGTAAGTCCCCTGACGACCTTTCTGTAAATATTACCTAAATGTAAAATTTCCTGTCCTTCTTCTAAATCTATCCTGAAGAAGGGAATCCTTCGGGAGTACTTGTAGCTGCAGTTTACCTCTATTACTTTATTCTTTTTGCTGTGTGACTGGAATAGCTAGTGGTTCCTGCTACCTTCTTAAGTGCACAAGATTTTTTATTCCTCATTTCTCTTTCCCAATATTAATTTAGTGCACTGCATTTAATCATACCTGTCTGATTATCTAGAACTTACCCTGTACCTATGCTGCATTGAGATAGTGATGCTATTCTCTGAAGTAAAGAGATAGCAACAAGAATGCTCGAAGAGTACAGGTGCCTGAGGTGTCCACCCCTTCAGAACAAGTGATGGACTGGACTCACCGGCACCCTGGACGAGGATACGTTGCTGTGGAGAGCCCGCATTATTTAGGGTGATCGCTACCACAGGTAATGCATTCAATATTCTTTCAAATTCATCACGATATAGTCTAAACAGTCGCACCAGATCACATATCATGTGCACAGCAGGATTTCCTTGCGGTTGGAATTTCGAAATAAGCGCCTGTTTTGCATGTCGTTCCCCAACAAAATTTCTAAAATTCTGAGCAGTAAACTGAACGCCGCAAACAAACAAAATTGTTTAACTGCAAAAACATCTGTTAGTATGCAGAAAATTGACTTCCGGGTGAGTTTCACAACACGTTACAACTTCATTAACTTTAACCACACTTCACGTCACACAAAAATCATGGAAAAGGCCCACATACATGTACTGTAACCAAATTTGATGCTTTACTTTGGCACAATACAGTAAGACGATGTTGGTATATTTGTAGTTATGTTTATGCAAATCTTCGTGTCAGAGAAAGGGAGTAAATTGCTCTGTTACTGACCGAAGCACTCTTTGCTAAATAGATGCTTCCGTCCACATTCCAGAACCAACAAAGCAAATTCCATTCTGGATGGCTGCACAGAAAATCTGAACAATGTCCATCCCGAAGGCGAGTCAAAGAGATTTAAAGAGCAGACAGAAAGTTTTGCAATTCTTATTTATGTTCTTTTTCCTCCATCCCTAAAATTATTGCTGCATGCAAAAGACTTTTCAAAAGGCCCATAAGGTCAAGAAGATTCATATCAGAGGACATATTCGTTTTCAGGGGGACACCGGCTCGAGCAGCCAGCATCCAGATTTAGGTTTTCCATGGTTTCCCTAAATTGCTCCAGGGAAATACCAGGACGGTTCCTTTGAAAGGGCATGGCCAATTTCCTTCCCCATCCTTGAATCATTCTGAGCTAGTGCTCCATTTCTAATGATTTTGATGTCAATAGGACGTTAAACCAATGGTTAGCATGTGATAGTCAACTGAGGTGTCCACTCCCTCAGAGCATAGGGATGGACTCACCCTGTGCTCTATATGAGAATACATTTCTGCAAAGGGGCCACATATTTTAGGTGAGTGCCATCACAGGTATTTCTTTCAATATTGTTTCAAATTCATTGCAATACGTTCTAAAGAGTCGTACCAGATTACGTATTAAGTAGCCAGCAGAGTTTCCTTGTGGGTAGAATTACGAAATAATCACTTTTTCTGCATCTTGTTCCACATCAAAATTTTAGAAAATTTGAGCAGTAAACTAAACACCATCAACCAACAGAATTGTTTGCCTACTTTAACATCGCTAAGTATGCAGAAAACTGACTTCCTGGTGGCTCTCATAACGCCTTACAACTTCATTAACTGGGACCACACTTTAACTCACACAAAAATGTACTGTACTCCTCCCTATAATCGTTGAAACAGCCAGTACTTATCCATTGTAACCAAATACTATGCTTTTGCTTTGACACTATACAGTAAGATGATGTTGGTACATTTATGGTAATATTTATGCGAACCTCCATATTAAAGAATGGGAGCAAATTTTTCTGTTACTGAGTGAAGCACTCTTTTCTAAACAAATGCCTACTTTCACTTTCAAAAACCAACAAAGCAAATCACGGTCTTGATGGTTGGACAGGGGTTCTGAACATTGTCCCTATTGAAGGTGAGTCAAAGAGTCTTAACCGACAGACAAAAAGTATTGCAATTCTACTTTGTGTACTTTTTCCTTCATAATTGAAATTATTGCTGACGCACTGCGATAAATGAAAACGGCGCCCAGTGAAGTCATTATACACGAGTAGTTCAAGAGTCACTGCCCAGCGGAAACGCTCCCAGTATGTCACGGTCTACCTGCACCCCTTTACGTCCTCGACCGCCATACAAACTACGAACTGCCAGACGAAGAGGACCAGCAATAGTTTACGTAACATTCTACAGTAGGCACACTGAAATGGCTCTAGTTGTTCAATGTGTAAATCCTACTTTTCATTCCAATTTGAAAAAATACTTTGTTAACTTTCACTCTGAATTTTTCTTCGCTAGTAATTACATAAGTTGTTTTATGATACCTGATCTGTTCAAATGGTTCAAATGGCTCTGAGCACTATGGGACCCAACTGCTGTGGTCATCAGTCCCCTAGAACTTAGAACTACTTAAACCTAACTAACCTAAGGACATCACACACATCCATGCCCGAGGCAGGATTCGAACCTGCGACCGTAGCAGTCGCACGGTTCCGGACTGCGCGCCTAGAACCGCGAGACCACCGCGGCCGGCTACCTGATCTGTCCTTTTAAAGTATACCTTACTTCATATACAATTTTATAAAACTCATGTATGTTTCACTTGACAATATTGCCAATAATAAGCAGTAATAATTACAAAGAAAATAATGTACATATTTTTGAAGTTACATATACACTGAGGTGACAAAAGTCAGGGTTGGTTGGTTGATTGATTTGGGGAGGGACCAAACAGCGAGGTCATCAGTCCCACCGGATTAGGGAAGGATGGTGAAGGAAGTCGGCCGTGCATTTGCCTGAAGCGATTTAGGGAAATCACGGGAAACCTAAATCGGAATGACCGGACGCGGGTTTGAACCGACGTCTACACCTACATCTACATATATACTCCGCTAGCCACCAAGCGGTGTGTGGCAGAGGACACCATTCGCGCAAAAATCATATTTCCCCCCACTGTTCCACTTGCGGATCGCGCGAGGGAAAAACGACTGTCTGAACGCCTCAGTACGAGCTCTGATTTCCCTTTTCTTTGAATGGTGATCATTGCGCGATACGAAAGTTGATGGTAATAATATATGTTCCACATCCTCGGCGAAGATCGGATTTTGGAATTTAGTGAGCAGCCCCTTCCGTTTAGCATATCGTCTATCTGCAAGTGTGTCCTACTTCAAACTTTCTGTGAAATTTGTAACGCTCTCACGATGGTTAAATGTACCAGTTACGAATCTTACCGCTCTTCTTTGGACCTTATCAATCTCTTGAATCAGACCCAACTGGTAAGGGTTGTAACGTTCTGCACTCGGGCGTACGTTAACTCTTTAAAGCCTGTACTATGATAAGTTAACGGGCTTTAGAAAATATGTTGACCGCGTGTACCTGAATGGAGGCAAATTCAGACTTACGCCCACTGAGTAACAACAATGATACAGCAAGCAAGTCTAAAGTGCAACTACACGTTAGGACGGGCAAGAAACATACACAGCAGATGCTACCAATTGTTAATAATACGGTCGCCAGCCTAATTAGGCATTAAGTGAGTTTTTTCCTTGTACAAGTGGATGTACGTACAAGCATAACAACACGTATTAATACTGCATTAAATGGTAAATTTTAGAACCAGAAAAATCTACTGAACTATTATTTTCCCTTTCTGTACTAATTTGGACAAGCTATAAATACACGACATTACACTATAATGATTACTACAGACTGCGTTTTATCTATTGATCTGACTGAAATCGGGCATAGGTTACCCTAGAAATAGCACTTTTGAAACACACAAACAATGTCAATTTTAATAAGGGTAAAACACTGATAAATTTAGGTTTTATATTGACTTTAACTTTTCAGGTCAAATCAGTTCAGTACACTCCAGAATTTAACTGAATAGAAAAGAAAAGAGTGGTAGGGGGGGGGGGGGGGGGGGGGGGGGGACCCTGGAACTGTTATGATCACTGTGTTGAAACTATTAACTATTGGAAACATTAAGCACTCAAGATTTACAAAACATGAGTTACTACTCTTTTAGTCTTATTACTTCCTCATTTAACTACCATTAATTTTGTCTCAAATTATTTAAGCTTCATTACTAAACCAATTCCAAAATTATCTTCCAACTTTGTCAGACCTTTGTTCTTTGCTCATATTTTCATTAACAATAAAGCTCCTTAAACATCTTTCTAGCATAGATAGGTCTGCAGGTAATTCTTATTAACATAAACTTTAAATCTTCATTTCGGGACACTCGGATTGCATAACATGTGGAAAGGACCCTGTCTCGGTTAGTGATGAGGATAATTAATTGATAGGGCAATTCTGGTAAAAGTTAAGTTATTATTGAATAGTCAGGAACAAAATTAACACTGGTCCACACGAATACAATTCTAAAGATTCAACCTGTTCGAGTCGATGCGGCGGTTGGCGGGCAGCGAGATGGCGAGGCGCACAGCACACATACAATCACAGCTATGGCTCTTGCTGTATCGGCACTTTGCTTCTTCTTAGCGTCGCAATCCTTTTCAATTCAGTGCCTATAGAATATAGCCATGCTGTATAGTCGTCGGAAACGGCACATCCGAGGCTCAATGAAACCACTTTTTCCAGGATAGCCTCCTCGATCCGGAACGTGTTCCTCAGACCGATGCCCAACTGTATTGCTGAGCCCGTTATGCCGTGCCGCGCCTGTGTGCATTTTCCCGCGCTCGCCTGCCATCCACCTTTTACCGCTCCCCTATAGATAGGGTATTCACCAAAGGTTTTACATTCCACATATCCTAATACATTGCCTACGCATGGACCAGGCTCACAATTACAATTTCAAACATGTTACAATAGATTCAACAAGGGTTACACTTCAATTCTGTTATAGCATTACTTGAAATTTGACATAAATATTAATATTCACGTCGAAAGTTGCTTACAGTCTCTTTAACATAATGACACGAAAAGAAAAAGAAATGAAATCAAAACATTGCTTACACTAATTTATCGAAAATCAGAAGAAAAAAATTATTATATGTACAGTTGTTGTTGTTACAGAGTCTCCCATACAGACGAACAATACTCTTAAAACTGGACGAACTAAAGTATTGTAAGCAATTTCGTTTGTTGAAGGACTGCATCGCTTCAGGATTCTACCAATAAACCGCAATCTAGAGTTCGCCTTACCCGTTACTTGTGTAATATGATCGTTCCATTTGGGATCATTCCGAATAGTCACACCCAGATACTTGACGGATGTTACCGCTTCCAAAGACTGGGCATTTATTTTGTACTCGTGCATTAATAGGGATTTTCGCTTTGTTATACGCAGTAGGTTACACTTACTAATATTGAGAGATGAAGTCTCCCCATCCAGGACGACAAACTGCTCCCTGTCTGTTAGAAAACTTTCTATCCAACCGCATATGTCATCGGATAGACCGTAAGCGAGCACTTTTTTGGAGCAGGCGGCAGTGCGGAACTGAGTCGAACGCCTTTCGAAAGTCGAGGAATATGGCATCAACCTGGGCGCCGGTATCTAGAGCCTGTTGTATATCATGCACAAAGAGGACCAGCTGTGTCTCGCATGACCGCAAATTACGAAACATGGATTCATCACGTTGAACCAGAAACGAAATGGCGATACGTGGAGTGGCAGCACACCAATTCTCCTTCTGAACCGGTAAAGTGAAGGCAACAGTCGTCTGGGGAATCTGAAGGGGTTATCCTGTTTGGTGTCTCTCTCAAGGTGAAATAATCAACTCTGAAGTGTATTGTGCTATCCTCAGTAAACTGAATAAACTACTTCAGCATGTTGATCGTCACAAAAATGCAAACAATCTATCCTTTCAGATTAAAACTGTGTGCCCGACCGAGACTCGAACTCGGGACCTTTGCCTTTCGCGGGCAAGTGCTCTACCATCTGAGCTACCGAAGCACGACTCACACCCGGTACTCACAGCTTTACTTCTGCCAGTACCTCGTCTCCTACCTTCCAAACTTTACAGAAGCTCTCCTGCGAACCATGCAGAACTAGCACTCCTGAAAGAAAGGATATTGCGAAGACATGGCTTAGCCACAGCCTGGGGGATGTTTCCAGAATGAGATTTTCACTCTGCAGCGGAGTGTGCGCTGGTATGAAACTTCCTGGCAGATTAAAACTGTGTGCCCGACCGAGCTGTGAGTACCGGGCGTGAGTCGTGCTTCGGTAACTCAGATGGTAGAGCACTTGCCCGCGAAAGGCAAAGGTCCCGAGTTCGAGCCTCGGTCGGGCACACAGTTTTAACCTGCCAGGAAGTTTCATACCAGCGCACACTCCGCTGCAGAGTGAAAATCTCATTCTGGAAACATCCCCCAGGCTGTGGCTAAGCCATGTCTCCGCAATATCCTTTCTTTCAGGAGTGCTAGTTCTGCATGGTTCGCAGGAGAGCTTCTGTAAAGTTTGGAAGGTAGGAGACGAGGTACTGGCAGAAGTAAAGCTGTGAGTACCGTGCGTGAGTCGTGCTTCGGTAGCTCAGATGGTAGAGCACTTGCCCGCGAAAGGCAAAGGTCCCGAGTTCGAGTCTCGGTCGGGCACACAGATTTAATCTGCCAGGAAGTTTCATACCAGCGCACACTCCGCTGCAGAGTGAAAATCTCATTCTGGAATCTTTCCTTTCTCCATAATAACGCAAGGCCTCATAGAAATCTGCACACCCAGAGGACCTCACACGAACTTCATTGGACTGTTCTTCCTCATCCGTCCTACAACCTGGGTTTTGCGCCTTCCGACTTCCACCTGCCGTGATAACTCGTTGCAGAGTGTACACTCCTGATGTATGCAGTCCAGACAACTATATGGGTCCTACGATATACAGACCAAGAAACGGAAGCACCCTTTTTGTTTATAGTGGACCTGAAGATAGCGTAAGTGTTGCACCGAAATTAGTCGTTTGAAATAAATTTCTTTCGTGATACACCTGTAGTGACTCGTTTTCTTTCTTCATGTCTGCTAGAATGATGGACTTTCACAAGGTGTCCATATGTTTGGTCCAATGAAGGACGTACAGCACATTAATATTTTTGTAAATATAAAATTTTGCTTAAAAAGTAAATGTGTTAAAGGCTCTTGCTATTCGTGGCTCAGTTTCAGTAACGGTTGTGGAGATGGCTTCTCTTGTGTTGGGAAACAGTTTTATTCCTTTCGACGATTTATCATCACGTCTGTGTGGTTTTCCCTTAAGCTATAGTTGTGAAGCCTTGTGTGATACGTTGAATAATGTAGGTATTACAGTCCATATAGGTTTCCTAGATCAGTATTCACTGATTTGGCTGAAAGCGTGACGAACAAAATTCTGCTTTATTGGGCAGATATAAGACATCTTTCTGTAAAAGGTCAGGTCTTTTGGTGTTTACTAGCAATTTTTTGTTATTAAGGTTGGTTGGCTGATTCGGGGGAGGGGGCCAAACAGTGAGGTCATCGGTCCCATCGGATTAGGCAAGGATGGGGAAGGAAGTCGGCCGTGCTCTTTCAAAGGAACCATTCCGGCATTTACCTGAAACTGTTTAGGGGAATCACGGAAAACATAAATCAGGATGGCCGGACGCGGGTTTGAACAGTCGTCCTCTCGAATGCGAGTCCTGCGTGCTAACCACTGCGCCACCTCGCTCGACTTATTATTAAAGCAAAACGACGTTATTCAGTAAACATCTATACGTCATAAGAGAGCCGGCAATGCAACTTTTCATATCTTCCAGGGTCCTTGTGAAACTAATTAATCAAAAACGTTGTGTAAGTTTTTAGTTATTGTAGAATTTTATGGCGTTACATATACATCTATTGTAAAAACCATGTTACAAATCATTATAAAGGTTAGTATTCATACTCATCCGATATCGTATTCAGAAGCGTCGCTTGCTGGCCGCTTGCGGCGCTGTAATCACTGGGGGCAACAAAAACGAGACGGAGTGTCATAGCTGTTATGTTAGACATTGCATCCAACCCGAAGGGATGCAACGTCGTACTGATAAGTGGGCTCATACTGCCAACTTCTTTGCAAATTTGACTCGATTTTGTAATCACCGAAATAATGTCACTTACTCTCTCACTCCGGTTAAGTTCTATTTGGTTTCCTCATCACCTTTTTTTTTTTTGTCAGGCAATATATTAGGAAAGCTGACAGTGAATTTCGATTGTCGTTACCATAATGGTAAAAAAATAGAAGGGAGATGACACTACAGACTTATGCTGAACGTTGCTTTGAAGCCAGAGTGAGCGCCATTTTATGTAGCCCAAAACACTAGCAGGCTATTGTTTACGAGTGCTCTTGTTCATTATTTCTGTTATGTGCGCGCACAACTGTTTTAAATGCCAAAAATTATAGAGCGTACATGAATAATATAGTGTCAGGAAGGAAATTTCGGACATACGCTGTACGATCTTTTGAAGCCAGAATGAGCGCCAAAACATTAGCAGACTACTGTTTACGAGTGTTTCTTGTTCATTATTTCTGTCGTGTGTGGGCAACAACTGTTTTCAGTACTAAAAATTATAGTGCGTTCATGAATAACATGTGTCAGAAGGCAATTTCGAACGTTTTTCTGTCCTTGGAGGCGTATTTGCTCTAGTAATACGACACAGAGTGACGTCACAGGGAAGTGAGACCATGGTGAAATATGTAGGTATGAATGCGGTGAACCAAACGCTTTGGGCTAGTTAAGATCGCTGACATCGGCTTCATGTTTGTGACGTAATGCCACCTCCCTTCTTTTTTACCTCCATGGTCATTCCATTATGCGAGCTCTTAAACGTCATCGCAGGCTTACGCTTGACGCTTTCAAACGTTATCGCAGGCATAAGCTAGACGCAAATAAGAATCATAAACTTTTTTTCCAGTCACTTCAAAGGCGATATTTCGATCGTTCGGTAAGTACTAATTGTCGCACGCATCACCGCTGGCCGCGTATTACATCTCTCAGACATGTGCACACGCCTTACGCAATGCTTGTCCTGTATTATCTCCAGCTGTGTGGGAATTTACTTTCTGGACCTCCGCCACGCACACAACTCTTGCGTCGATTTATTGCTAACGCAATGGCGAATGAGAACGAGAGGACGCTTTCGAAACTTGTGGGGTCACATGATGAGGCGTGAAAGATACGACTGGAGCAGAAGAAACGTCTAATCAGGCACCTTGCGCACTCCATTGATCATAAAGTTTTACTGTGTTCGATATTCAGGAGGCCGCTGAAAGCTGTCTGGATGTTAAACGATTTGGCAAAGCTTCAAGAGCTTTGATATGACGTGTTGTTGTTGTGGTTTTCAGTCCGAAGACTGATTTGATGCAGCTCTCCACGATAGCCTACCTTGTGTGAAATATAATTCAGTTCTGTGCAAGGCGAAATACATCATTATTAACAACAACATAGCATGGGCGAAAGAAAATGTATAAAATAAATTGTTCAAAAATGCTGGGTGTGCATATTGATCAGGACTTGAATTGGAAATCACACATTATAGATCTTGTTAAATGCTTGAGTTCAGCAACGTGTGCTCTACGCGTATTTGCAGAGTTTGCTGATGAAAGCATCCCAGTTAGCATACTTCCATTCACTGATGTCATTTGAAATAATTTTCTGGGGCCGCGCGGGATAGCCGCGCGGTCTGGGGCGCCTTGTCACGGTCCGTGCGGCTCCCCACGTCTGAGGTTCAAGTCCTCCCTCGGGCATGGGCGTGTGTGTTGTCCATAGCGTAAGTTAAAGTTAGATTAAGTATTGTAGGCTTAGGGACCGATGACCTCAGAAGTTTGGTCCCATAAGACCTTACCACAAATTTCCAAATTTTCTGGGGCAGTTCTACAATAGGCACAAATCATTCATTCCACGGAAACGTACTGTAAGAATAAATTCTGGTGTCCACTCCCAAACACGAGAAATCAGAGTTCGCACGGAAACCCAGGCGATCGTTTTTCCCATGCGGTTTTCGAGAATGGAACGGTAGAAAAATAGAGTGAAAGTGGTTCGATGAACCCTCCGCCAGGCACTTAAGGGTGAATTGCGGAGTAGTCATATAGATGTATATGTATCATTCGCTATCCAAAAAGTAATCGTACTATTACAAAGAAAATAGCAAAGTATGCAGCTTAAAAGTCTTGACTTCCTGCCTCGTGAATTAAAGGTGCTGGCAGATAACGAAAGTTTTAAAAACCAGTAGAAGTCATTTCTACTTGACATCTCCTTCTATGCATCAATAAATTTCTGAGTAGATAGTATGTGCGTAATTCGGTTGCGTTTATAAAATTTTGCCATAGGTTAATATTTCAATAAATATAGGAAAATGACGAGCAGGCAGCTGCGTTAACATGGAGGAAATGTTTATTATTTTTAAACCTCCTCGTTTCACATCATTGTGTGTCGTCACGAATATGATGCACGAAACCTGCGAAGAAATTACAGTAAATCAACTAAACATAGCAAATGCAACCAATACGCACTTGAACTTGCTTGCCATAGTTAAGCAACAGACTCCTGAAATTTTTACCTCCTTAAATTTGATTCAGTACCTCTTTATTAGGAAAGGTATTGAGAGGTTTCTTCAGTGACAGATCTGTCCTTGGAAGCGACACCACGAAAAATATGGTCTGTGGCTGTCAGGGGGCGGTATTCAGGCGCATCTACCTGTCACTCGCTGGCCTTCCATCAAGGGACCCTTGGGGAACACAACTCGGTCTGCCGCACCATTAGACAGGACCTGTCACAGGTCTGGCCTGTTAAACCTACCCTCCTCGCTCCCCAGGGCGTTAAATCCGCCTCTGGCTGTCGGATCCATTTTCCTCTCCCCCGCACCACTCAGAGCGAGTGGAAAGTTTTCTCCGAACTGCTTCTCCGGCGCGCAGTTAACTTGCCCCTGCGGTCGGCCGATCTTGTTGCTGGCCAAGATTACTACATAGAAGGTTGGGCCTGTGCGTTCGGCAGCTGTCGGATATTTCCGCATAACGTCACAGAGAGTGGCTATTCTCAAGTTCGAGTATGACATCGTTTCGGTTAAAGTAACATTCATTTACGAAAATCGAAGGGCAATGTAATGTGTAGGGTGGTTATAATTAAACTTGTACTGCTTGAGACAATGAAACTTTGTGGACGCTTTTGTAAGGACATGCAGAAGAGAAATAACGATTAAACCATTGAAAGAAACATATTGTGGGCATTGACGAATGCCTGGAACCGCGCTAGAGATTGCTCTACCGCTACCCTGAAGCAACGATGTAGCATGGAACTTTTAGGTTAGTGACAAAGTTCGTTCACTGCATGAAGATCGCACATTGCGTCCACGTTTTTCAGCCATGGCAACAGAAGGCCTAACTACTGCAACAACCTGTGGTGCAATTGGCCGTCAGCCTTTCCCAGGAGCAATTTCCAAATAGCCAGTTTATACGAACGTCCGAATCATGTTCGTCAACATCAGCGCAGAGGACCTCTCAGTATTCCTTTAATGCGTCAATACTCACGAAGACCAGAAGCTGAATGATAACTGGCACGGTATATACAATGATCGACTTCGAAGCAAGGTATGACAAGAATTATTCAGTGAACCACTTCTTGAAACTGACAGCTTTCATTTCCGAATAATACTCACTGCTGCCAATTTGATAAAAAGGCTTTACGAGTAATATCATGCTCATCTTGTCCTGAACCATGTTGACTGTCTGCAACTTAATGCTTGTGTTTCAGCCCCGCTTTGCCGTACCAGAACCGGCGCCTAACGGCAAGTTAACAACGCAAATTCCACAGCGCACAGTCTGAAGATAATTCCTTCACAGTTGGTTTCCCATACGGTAAATAGTTTTCCGTCTAAACTGACTCAAGTAGTGAAAGTTTCTTTATAATCACGCTGTATAATGAGTAAGATAGAAATATATATACACAGGCACTGTATGTTACTGATTACAAAGTCCACTAAACTCATGTTTCTTTCCTTCTAATGACTAGAGTGAAACTGCAGATGACGACTGTTCTTGAGATATATGTATAAAACCGACCATCCGTAATTGCAATACTACTGCATACGCAACAATCATAGGAGTTTTCAGCGTACAGACCAATACATTTAGCTCCAAAAAGGCGGATGCCTTCCAAAAGTTAGTGGGATTCTGGAAACTGTTTTAATCTCTCAAGTAGGGATCTGTTATGAATAATCTGGGTTTGCTTCAATATCTGAGTGGACCTTCACCGGTGATGAAACGAAGGCTACCAGTATTTCGGACTTTTTCTGTTTTTTTTTCAGATTCCGCCTAAACAATAGATAATAGAGAAATAGATAATACATTAATAGAGAAATCCAAGGTGATTAAAATACAGAGCTTTAAATTCTTCACCGTTTGAGTACAAAAACTATGCCATTTCATTAAATTTGCCCGTAGAAAAGCTTTCGAAAAACACTCGTTGCATCGCTACGAAACGTGCAGCATCTGAAAACTGGCCAATTTGATGCAAAATGTTTTACGGAAAAGTTGAAGAGCTATAGCACTATTTTGAGTACGAGTTGGCCCAATATACTTTACCGATAATGTGCAATAAAATTAAAGGATCACTTTACGAAACTCTGTAATTGTCTCCCATTGCGACATATAAGTTTCAAATGTGGCTCCAAGGCCCATACGGCCTTCCTCTGTAATGGTGCAAAGTGTGTCTCACCGATATTTTTAACAGCAAGGTGTCGACAGATGCGAAAAAAAAGCCCATAGTTAAGAAGTACGAAGTGCATTCAAGTTCTAAGGCCTCCGATTTTTTTTCTCCGGACTGGAAAGATATAGAAACATGCGCATTGTTTTAAAATGAGGCCGCGTTCATTGTCAATACGTCCCAGAGATGGCAGCACCGTACGGCAGATGGAATTTTACCGCCAGCGGCGAGAATGAGAACTGTTTTTAATACTTAAAATGGCGACGTTTTCCTTACTTGAACAGCGTGCAATCATTCGTTTTCTGAATTTGCGTGGTGTGAAACCAATTGAAATTCATCGACAGTTGAAGGAGACATGTGGTGATGGAGTTATGGATGTGTCGAAAGTGCGTTTGTGGATGCGACAGTTTAATAAAGGCAGAACACTGTGTGGCAACAAACCGAAACAACCTCGGGCTCGCACAAGCCGGTCTGACGACAGGATCGAGAGAGTGGAGAGAATTGTTTTGGGGGATCGCCAAATGACTGTTGAACAGATTGCCTCCAGAGTTGGCATTTCTGTGGGTTCTGTGCACGCAATCCTGCATGATGACCTGAAAATGCGAAAAGTGTCATCCAGGTGGGTGCCACGAATGCTGACGGACGACCACATGGCTGCCCGTGTGGCACGTTGCCAAGCAATGTTGACGCGCAACGACAGCATGAATGGGACTTCCTTTTCATTGGTTGTGACAATGGATGAGATGTGGATGCCATTTTTCAATCCAGAAACAAAGCGCCAGTCAGCTCAATGGAAGCACACAGATTCACCGCCACCAAAAAAATTTCGGGTAACCGCCAGTGCTGAAAAAATGATGGTGTCCATGTTCTGGGACAGCGAGGGCGTAATCCTTACCCATTGCGTTTCAAAGGGCTCTACGGTAACAGGTGCATCCTACGAAAATGTTTTGAAAAACAAATTCCTTCCTGCACTGCAACAAAAACGTCCGGGAAGGGCTGCGCGTGTGCTGTTTCACCAAGACAACACACCCGCACATCGAGCTAACGTTACGCAACAGTTTCTTTGTGATGACAACTTTGAAGTGATTCCTCATGCTCCCTACTCACCTGACCTGGCTCCTAGTGACTTTTGGCTTTTTCCAACAATGAAAGACACCCTCCGTGGCTGCACATTCACCAGCTGTGCTGCTATTGCCTCAGCGACTTTCCAGTGGTCAAAACAGACTCCTAAAGAAGCCTTCGCCGCTGCCATGGAATCATGGCGTCAGCGTTGTGAAAAATGTGTACTTCTGCAGGGCGATTACGTCGAGAAGTAACGCCAGTTTCATCGATTTCGACTGAGTAGTTAATTAGAAAAAAAAATCGGAGGCCTTAGAACTTGAATGCACCTCGTATATGTGAGCTGTAAGGTGGGTTACTGATGTGACACAGGCACCAAATTTCACCACTGTTCCGCCCACCGACACGCCCCCATTAACTACATTTCACCCCATCTTTTAACGCTGCCCCAACCGAGGTCATAACCGCTACACTAGCGTTGTAATCGTGCGGTTTTCTTACGGGTGACCGAGACAAACATTACAGACACGCCGCTGCTCAGAGTCAGAGTGCTTGGGGCGTTGATTCAAACACATTTCGAAGTCAGAAACGTCAGTTCGCAGTGCGATGAGCAGCAGGGGAACGTTTTTGACAACGTTCGACACTGCTGCCATCCCCTGGGTGTTTCAGGCCTACTATACGGACATTATGGGGATGCAACCCGACTGAACACGATCTGACCCCTTTGCAATGTAGTGCGATAGCAATTTTTACCCTAGTATGCAATGTGCATCCGCTAGGGGCCGATCAAAACCAATGAACGAAATTCGGAAGTGACCCAAAGCAGGAAAGGATGGTTATGCACTTTGAGCACTTCTGTTTTGAGCCCTCCTGTGGCGTGGCGACGGCGATTTTTCGACTAAACGCTTAATTACGTAGACTATGTGTATGATGAGACTGGCCAAGTGACTAGGGGCGTTTCTACTCTTGTTTTGACTTTGACCAAGTGGTAAGAGTAATGTAACCAATGTTCCAGATTTTTACCAATGCGCACATTACTGCCAAGCACATGGCCACTGTTGTAGGCGCTGACTTGTGTGGAATGTCTCGATACTGATTAAAAACTTTGTAACACCCCACCCGTCACTTATCTGGTTTTGGCGTGTGTTCACCCCAGGTAATTGACTAACAGATCAACAGAGAGTGCAAAACTGCCACAATGCCGGATAACGCAAAGAAAGTAATAAGGCCCTTTGACTCCTGATTGAACTGCGGTGGCAGTGTTGACATTAATTGATTCAGGATTGATCCCTTTTAATTAAAAAGGGGTGCACATTGATGTTATATTCAGTTATTGAACACCAGATGCAAATGTTGAACATAAAATTAAGAAAGTGACTTGGGATTTCAACTACTTGATTCAGTCGATTAGCACAGATTTATTTTAACTCACGACCTTCAATCATCACATTACATGACTCTCCTAACAGGCAGTGGTAATAAATTGTGTTTGCGTGGAGTAAAGCGCGATAAATCAAAAGTAATTCCTATCGACTGACCTAGGCGTAATGCGAAGTGCGAGAAGAATTCTACAATACACGGCCCATGAAACCCTTGTGGAAACTTTGCTGATGTGATCCAACAAATTAATCAGTGGCCAGAGCTGGCGCAATATCACCGAATTCAGCGTGGTGAGGCGTCGTCGTTATGCAGACGTCGGCCAACCTCGTGGTGCTGCAAGGCTGCGCTCGTCTCTTCACTTCTAGCTATCTTGCTCTGTGCATAGCTGAATGAAAACTTTCTATCTCCAAGCTCAATCGTTCCATTTGCTAAGTCGTAAACTGCAGAGACACTCACTCTCTCTCAGGCAAGCTGAGTAAAGAACGCCACATCCGCACTCTAGGACTGAGCGAGGTGGCGCAGTGGTTAGCACACTGGACTCGCATTCGGGAGGACGATGGTTCAATCCCGTCTCCAGCCATCCTGATTTAGGTTTTCCGTGATTTCCCTAAATCGTTTCAGGCAAATTCTGGGATGGTTCCTTTGAAAGGGCACGGCCGATTTCCTTCCCAATCCTTCCCTAACCCGAGCTTGCGCTCCGTCTCTAACGACCTCGTTGTCGACGGGACGTTAAACACTAACCACCACCACCACCGCACTCTAGGCAAGCTGGGAACGGAAGACCACTACGGAGACTTCTCCCAGTCCGCTCTTTGCCTCGCTTTCCCCTCCAGCAAAATCACTTATGCCAATTGCTGCTCAAGTGCCGTTAATTATGCATTGCTTCCCAGTGCCGACCAATGCCTGCTCTGGGAAGTGAACAAATTCCCACAAAATTTCCCTTCCTCTCAACTTCTGCTATTTAGCTCCTCCCAGGCCACCCATCAAGGTTAGAGTCTGCACAAAACACCAATTTTTCCGGAATTCTGACTCCCAGGAGAGTACTTCAAATTCCTTCATCCTACATTCCCATTGGAGGCCGGCGTATTACATTCTGTCGCTCTTCACCTGACTTACTTCGCACTCTGCAAACTGTGAATTCAGTGTGAAGTTGATAAAGTCACGAACGCGCATATTTTGGGCTCTGTTGACGCTACTCCGTAGCTTTGCGCGGCTTTCTCGCATGTTTCACTGAAAACGGGATAACGGATATTTATCAACAGGCGTACAAGTTCTCCGTCTGCTTCCCGGTACACCAGCATGGGGTGAACCACCCACTCACTGCCACTCATCTGAAGGCAGCTGGAGGCTGCGCCCCGTTACCGCTTTCTCAGAGCTTGAGGCATCCTAAGCTGCCTATTGTCGCTTCCCTTTGCCGCTCCCCAGCCAGCCACGGTCAATTCTGAATACCTCCCTGGGATAAACTAGCCTCCAGTAAATCGAAGCGTTTCCACAAAGTTTTCATGTCGTGTGAATTACTTTAAAACCATCACCCGACATTAATTATTCCAATATGTCCATACTATACCCTCTACAAAAAACACTGTGCCTTGTCAGTCATGTTTGTTCAGCCGCACTGTTCGCTCAATGTGAGTTTGGTGATCTTTAATGACTTCATGTAAGGGGCATAGTTCTTGCCATCTTACAACTTAAGTGTGCTGTATTACGAACTTACAAAGCTTAGAACTCTAGATGTTCCATAAATTGGGGCTACATTGCTCCTATGGGGGCTACTTTGCTTTAGAAGTGAAAAAAGTTTCAAAACCCTCTGGAGGGGAAATCTTCAACTAAAACCAAAAGCTTTCAGCCTTAAATCACAGATGGCAGCACAGTCTTCCTTCCGGTACGTTGTGGGTCTGCCATTTTGTGTTTAGTTGTTGAGATGTGCAAACTGCAACACGTAACTGTTTCGAAACAAATGAAACAGTACAGTGTAATGTTTCAATACGCTGTTTTGAACCAGTGAAACAGTCTGTGTTTGGTAATCGAATATATCGACACATTTTATCATCTTGAATGTCTACTGTATAAGTTGTCCATATAAACACAAATGAGGGGCGAGAACGCTAATCATATCGCAGAAAGTATGAAACTTTCACTTAGGCAGTTTTGTATTTCCTGCAGCAAATGCGCTGCTTTCGTGTCGTGTGACTTTCATACTTTTCAATTGACTGAGGACAGAGTTTCTATGTTTGACATAATAGATTTTGCCAAACACGTTTCCCTGTATTCTAGCTCCTAACTTTGATAGGTTTTATGAGTGAAAATCCGTATGTGCTCTTGGAAAGGCATATCATGAGATGTAATTTACTGAGATAGCATTCTGGGAAGCAAGGCACTGAATTAACATTTATGAGTGTGCCACTCACACTTTTCTTACAGTTAAATTTTCTATTGTTTGTCACACAGAGCAGGCCTGCAAAGTGACTGATGCACGCAAATCACAAAATTACCATAACAGACTGGAGCATATAATGCAATGGTCAAGTACAGTGTGTAAACTTTTAGATGGCAGACCTCTCCCTAGTCCTGAATCGGTAGAAGTCGGTAAACGTCGGGAGGCTTCGGTAGGCACGCAGTTTCGACTGCTGCCAACATTACGTAGCTGACAGTGTTGTACAAGGTAGCCATTGTCGTCTGCTTCGTTATTGTTTTGCGCGGTACTGTTCTGCGTTTTTTATTGTGCAGTTGTGCTAAACATTATCAAAATGAGTGAAGAGGCAGTTGCTGGCCCATCTCGGGAGTCGCCAAGAACGCCTGCCGGTAGGCCTACGGTTAGAAGGAAACCAGTATTCGCAAAATTATATTGCGTGTGATTGAATGCTGCGAAAGGGAAGGGGAGCAGAAAAAATTGCTTCACCCCATTTACAAATCTTCAGTGAGAGATGCTACATACACCGGACAAAGCATGCGTAGCATTGGAAAATTCAAACAGTTTTCCAAGAATCATCCTGGCGTATCACCACAAACACCTGGCAAGAAAAGGTGAGTTTCCATTTCAGATATTTTGTTCGCGATCACTTTGAAGGAGCCCCCTATTTCGTCCGAATTACCTTATAATATATAATACAGTAACCACTGGTTACTGTATTATTTCGAAACACAATCATATTACAGTACATTTCCAAATTCAAAAAAATACATGCAATGCAGAAGGCATTTTCATATAAATCTTTCTCTCACTTTTGAATTAGGAAAAGAAGTGGAGAAATCGAAGTAATGATCGATGATTTCAACCAGCGTGTCATTCGCGACACGATAGCGGAATTTTATTCAGTGCGGAAGATTGTGCCGAGCCTGCGAACACTACTTCCAGTTTTGCACGACAAAATAGGCTGGAAGTAGAGTATTGACTCGTTGAGAAAAGTACTTTTGTCTATGGGATTCATATGGCGTAAGGTGGAAAACAAGAGGAATGTGTTGTTAGAACGTCCAGACATTGTGCACTGTCGATCTCGTTTCATTGTTGACATGAAGAACTTCAGGGAAGCAGGCAGAGAAATATTTTATCTCGATGAATCGTGGATCGATAATAACTTAACGTTTAATAAATGTTCGCAGAGGAAAGGTGACTTACGTGAAGAGAGTGTCGTTGGTGTCACTACATGGGGGAGCGCATAATAGACAAACATACACTCCTGGAAATTGAAATAAGAACACCGTGAATTCATTGTCCCAGGAAGGGGAAACTTTATTGACACATTCCTGGGGTCAGATACATCACATGATCACACTGACAGAACCACAGGCACATAGACACAGGCAACAGAGCATGCACAATGTCGGCACTAGTACAGTGTATATCCACCTTTCGCAGCAATGCAGGCTGCTATTCTCCCATGGAGACGATCGTAGAGATGCTGGATGTAGTCCTGTGGAACGGCTTGCCATGCCATTTCCACCTGGCGCCTCAGTTGGACCAGCGTTCGTGCTGGACGTGCAGACCGCGTGAGACGACGCTTCATCCAGTCCCAAACATGCTCAATGGGGGACAGATCCGGAGATCTTGCTGGCCAGGGTAGTTGACTTACACCTTCTAGAGCACGTTGGGTGGCACGGGATACATGCGGACGTGCATTGTCCTGTTGGAACAGCAAGTTCCCTTGCCGGTCTAGGAATGGTAGAACGATGGGTTCGATGACGGTTTGGATGTACCGTGCACTATTCAGTGTCCCATCGACGATCACCAGTGGTGTACGGCCAGTGTAGGAGATCGCTCCCCACACCATGATGCCGGGTGTTGGCCCTGTGTGCCTCGGTCGTATGCAGTCCTGATTGTGGCGCTCACCTGCACGGTGCCAAACACGCATACGACCATCATTGGCACCAAGGCAGAAGCGACTCTCATCACTGAAGACGACACGTCTCCATTCGTCCCTCCATTGACGCCTGTCGCGACACCACTGGAGGCGGGCTGCACGATGTTGGGGCGTGAGCGGAAGACGGCCTAACGGTGTGCGGGACCGTAGCCCAGCTTCATGGAGACGGTAGCAAATGGTCCTCGCCGATACCCCAGGAGCAACAGTGTCCCTAATTTGCTGGGAAGTGGCGGTGCGGTCCCCTACGGCACTGCGTAGGATCCTACGGTCTTGGCGTGCATCCGTGCGTCGCTGCGGTCCGGTCCCAGGTCGACGGGCACGTGCACCTGCCGCCGACCACTGGCGACAACATCGATGTACTGTGGAGACCTCACGCCCCACGTGTTGAGCAATTCGGCGGTAAGTCCACCCGGCCTCCCGCATGCCCACTATACGCCCTCGCTCAAAGTCCGTCAACTGCACATACGGTTCACGTCCACGCTGTCGCGGCATGCTACCAGTGTTAAAGACTGCGATGGAGCTCCGTATGCCACGGCAAACTGGCTGACACTGACGGCGGCGGTGCACAAATGCTGCGCAGCTAGCGCCATTCGACGGCCAACACCGCGGTTCCTGGTGTGTCCGCTGTGCCGTGCGTGTGATCATTGCTTGTACAGCCCTCTCGCAGTGTCCGGAGCAAGTATGGTGGGTCTGACACACCGGTGTCAATGTGTTCTTTTTTCCATTTCCAGGAGTGTACATACATTCATTTTTATATATAAAGATTTTAATGTACATGACGATTTCAGTTTCGTTTACGAACAACATTTAAAGCGAGTACTTCCAAGCCTTTCGTCTGCTTTCGTGTAAGCATGACGCGCAATTTGTAGTGCCAGCACTTCAATTGGTAGGCGTGCCTTGTCCCTTCCTCAACGGCTCCCCTCCCCTCGCCAGCCAGTGCTTGCTTCCTCCTCTCTCCGCACTCCCTTCGCAACTCGGCCGTCTTACAGTTAACACACTGTAGGCCTATAGCAGTTTTTCATCAAACATTCACAAGTCAGCTGAATACAGCTCTTAATATGTACACTTGATAGAACCGGAAAACATGTTAAAATATTTCAAGGTAACTGATATACAGCGATCGGTATGTTTCGTTGAAGTATAAAATCCAGACTAAAATTTAAGACAGTTCATACAGTGCAATGCCCTCGTGATACCTACATCATGGCAGATCCGGCTCCACACCACTTACAATTCTTGCTAAAGAAGTTTGTTTGATGTACAGTAATATGGAGATCACGAAGTAGCCACAGCAAGCAGATATATTCTCATTTTATTGTAAACTTCTCCAGGAAATCACAGATGAAGTTAAGTTGCTGTTGGAATGCAATTTTTATCACAGTATCCGAATGACAAAAACAGGAGCATCAAAAGTACCATTGTTGAACTGCCTGAGAATTATTTATGATACACAAGTGTTAAGACACATATATTGTGTAATAACCAAATATAGCACATTTACAAAAATACACACACCAACATATACATACATAAATCATATAATTATTCTAAAACACATAAATAAATGTACTTAAAAAATTAAATTCACTGAATGGTGAACAAAAACGTGTCTTCCATGTGCAACAAATTTGAGAAATATGATCTTCTAACGTAGCTACACGTAAGATTTAGTGGACTAAACAAAATACAGTCGGCTAAATTCAGTGCACATTGTCTAGAGAAGAACAAAACCAGTTGAAATTTTACTGCTTCATTTCTGAGTAGATCTACTGTGTCTATTCTAAGTTGTAGTTTAGAAATATCATTTTTGATACTTTTTCGTTTGAAGGACGGGATCGTCTGTCTGTTATTGTTTGCTCCTGCTTTGAAAATATGCGCTTGCATAGAACAGAGGTCGCCATAATACAAAGACGTCGTTTCATTATTTCAAACAGCGGAGGAAACAACACATGATTTTCTTTCCACCACAGCAATGGATCTTGTGATCTGGCATCTTCATTTATTTATCAAACTCGACTATACTTGCACATTTTGGATCAACCTTCCTACAGCTAGGTCAAACTCTTACCAAATGTTGCCACTGCTAGAAATGTATGTCCTCACCTCAACTGGTTTGGCTGGTGGTGGATTGTCGATAGAACACCTTGTGGGTTTCTGTCGTATTAAACAGCACTTGTTAATTATGGCATCTTTTGTTTCTTTTAATCGATGCCCAGTTTTTGGAAATCCACGCTTCGTGAAGCGAGGATCCAGTAATGTTGCTCTGCAAAAATTTTGCATTATCTGCAAACTTTTGAAGGAGGAGGGTACAGATTTCATCATCAAGTTTAGCAATTACTGTATTAATGTCTTCATTGCTGTAGTCTGAGTTTTTGGACTTCGTAAACCTTTGCTTAAGACAACTTTTCACAAGGTTACATTTCTTTTGCTGCTAATTTCTGTTGTGACTTGCTCAAAAGGAGATTGCATTTCACAAGATTTTTCAATAACTCATCAGTCTTCATTGGACAGTTTTGTCTGTGAATCCAAACTGAGGATGGCGAGGGTGCAAAGGCTGTC
Source organism: Schistocerca piceifrons (assembly GCF_021461385.2). Classification (NCBI taxonomy): domain Eukaryota; kingdom Metazoa; phylum Arthropoda; class Insecta; order Orthoptera; family Acrididae; genus Schistocerca; species Schistocerca piceifrons. Next base: position 1,046,717,824 of record NC_060139.1, on the reverse strand, counting down.
TGGTTTTCAAAAGCCTTTCAACCATTTCATACATGGAATTCCATCTCGTAGGGCAATCTTGTTTTAGGGTTAAAATACAGAAACCCATTTGCTTCTGAATATCGCGTAATTACTCAAATGCTTGAGGACTTCTTTTGAAAAATTCCACTATTGACCTCACTTTTGTCCTTGTCTGCGTAATTGGTTCAAGGCTTACTTGCACAATTAAATTCAGTGTACGTGCAAAACAAGGTATATGCCACCATTTGCACGTCATCACTACCTTCACCATATTAGGTGTATTATCTGTAGTGCAAGCTATAATTTTATTGGTAACACCCCAAGTTGAAGTCACATTTTGTAATGCATTGGAAATGTTTCACCTGTATGCTTGTCATGCAATTTAAAACTAGATAACAAATATGACTTCAGATTGCAGTTTTCATCAATGAAGTGAGTAGTCACTGCAATATAATTCTCATTTTTCAAAGATGTCCATCAAGCAGTCGTAATGCAGATGAAGGATGCAGCTTGCACTGCAGATCTTACTCACATTAGTGTGTTGTTGAGCACTTGAGAGAGTAAGCTTTTGGAGACGGATTTTCTACTCGGAGGTACGCAGTTTTCATTTAATAAATAAGCCATTTTTCTAAACTCTACACTCTCAACTACTTAAACGGAAGATATTCTTTAACAACTCTTAAAATCTGTTCGTCTATTATGGCTCGCTTGGATTACGGCACTGGTCTTGGTGCAAATCCAGTAATCTTTGTTTGTCTACCACACCTACCCAGAACTGAACCGGCAGATTCCTGAACAGTTGCTGTGAGAGTTGCACTGACTTCGTCGCTGTCCAGATTCATAAAAACTGGTTTCGAATGAGTCGCAAATGTCTGTTTAAGCAAGAGGTTGAACTACTTTTAAATAACCCTGCCAAGCACAAATTACACTTAATTTCCTCAGGATTCATCTTCATATGGCTTCGTAACGCCATAGCTCAAGACAGAAGAACCACCACGAACGGAACTGGGGGTGGGAGCATACTGCAGAAACAACGGATATGCTACTGGGATTCCCACATTCCGTTAGTATGGGTAATATACCCGTCTTGCTAATTTCCATACACACAAAAGGAATCATTGTGGATAATAGACACAGTGATTAAAGATTCACGAATAACGCTAAGTAATTCGAATAAATAACAAAATATAACAGAAAATATTTTGTCTTTTAAGGTGTTTCGAACCATTACCATAAATTTACCATGCTTCCCACCCCCTCCCGTTCACCATAACACTATCAGTGATACGTCAAATAGATTGCTTGCAATTGTACCTACATAAAATTTACGTATATGTCTAATAACTGTCACTCTACGCCTTTTTTTTATTCAAAATGTTGTAGGCTTACTTGCGTTTCTTAATATGATTACTGTACATCAACAGAGAAGCGTATGTTTTAAAAAATGTGTAATTTAACTGAATGATTTTCACATATTTATTATTTTGAGTGTCAATAGTGTGCGTTATTTTATTGTTTGGTTAGTGTTTATAAAGCTGTCAGCTACAAACGAAACTTTATTTTCAGTAATCTTAAGCTTCATGCTATTTCTTGTCATAAAGATTTCGACATTCCTGAAAGTGTTTCATGAAGTGGTATGTTAAATGAGTTTCAGTACCTGTGCCGAGCCCGAATCTCGTCCGACAAGGAGCGAAATAAAACATCACTGTTTCGATACAATTAGTCCATTCCAAGCACAGGTGGATTGAAAGAGCCTTATTTTGAAACAACTATACAGTTTCTGTGTCTGGCTCGAGATCGAATCTGGTTCGGTTATCCGAGACTGGGGCGGAATGAAACACCACTGTTTCGAAACAGTGAACCATAGCCGTTCCGAAACACTGAAACAGTTCCACGTACCGATACACTGTATCGAAACATAGAAACAGTGGCCACGTCAGCAAGTCTAGCTGAGTGGAAGCCATTGAGTTGAAGTGTTATTTACGGAACTAAAATTTGTCTCTGCAGAACAGAATTTTGTTACTGACAAGGGGAGGCCGCCAATTGTGAAATTCAGATTCGATTCATACTGCGCATAATAAAAGTTCATGGCCAGAGGTGTAATGTGGCAAAGCACCAAGATGCACATCTCAGCCGTTTTCGAGAAAATCGACAGTTAAAAGAAACCGTTGTGGTGAAATACTGTCTACGATTAATAATTTTGTACAGCGTCGTGGCGCAGCGGTAAGCGCATGGGTTCGTAATCCGAAGGTCGCTGGATCGAATCTCGCGCCATGCAATTTTCTTTTATTATTGTTTTTTTGTAATTCAAATATATATATATATATATATATATATATATATATATATATATATATATATATATATATATATATAAACAATTAATGAATTGCTTATGCATGTTGGTGAAGGCGGATCGCTCTTCAATTGTACCGCCTCCATTTTTCCGTTTTTTTAACGGGGTGTTCCAAAGCTCTCCCGTCCGCACTGATTTTCGACGATGTTACAAGTTGCGCTAGGGACTGCATCTACCTTCTTTCGAAGTTAGCAGGCAACTACGCTGTTATGCGGTGGCTCGTTTCGGCCCATTCAACATCTGTCCTTCAAGTGTAACGAGCGAGTAACGGAGTGTATATTTCATACCTGCCGCAGCAAGTTTGTGTTCGTGGGGTCTCTATTCTAATTCGAACGTTTGACTTACGCTATACGTATTCGTTTCGGAATACCGTTCTACGTCTTCCGTTAAGTATACGTGGTTAACATTATGAGGACAATAAATAACATTTGTGAAATACAACTTTGTTTGCGGAAAACATGATGATGTTCGAAGTTGCCAGTTTTTCCACGACAAACGACTTTCAACAACTTATTTTATGCAGAATTGTTGCAACTGATTGCCGGGAATTATATATATATATTTGAATTACAAAAAACAAATACTAAAAAAAAAATGGTTGAATGGCGCGAGATTCGATCCGGCGACCTTGGGATTACGAACCCGAGCGCTTACCGCTGCGCCACGACGCTGTACAAAATTATTAATCGTAGACATTATTTCACCGCAACGGTTTCTATTAACTGTCGATTTTCTCAACAACGGCTGAGAAGTGCATCTTGGTGCTTTGCCACATTACACCTCTGGCCATGAGCTTTTATTATGCGCAGTATGAATCGAATCTGAATTTCACAATTGGCGGCCTCCCCTTGTGAAAGGGTAAGTATACAACCATTTGTTGTAGAATTTAATGCTGAATTAAAATTTACTTCGCCTGATAATGCGGTTGCGATTCTTGTTCTCTTATTCAAAAATAATTAAGTGAGTTTACATTTTCAACAGTTGTGGGGGCACTCATAAAATGGAGCAAAGTGACCCCACTTATTTCTATGAAATGTATTTTAGTTATATTTTTGTATTATTTCTCATACATATGGTGTGTGAATATAAAAGAAAACTAGGATCACGTCGCTACATCGATTATTCACTCCAACAATCGAAACAATGCCTGGAAATTATCAAGAATGGTACATTTTCTTACAGAAAGGCTGCAGATCACTTCAGAATCTCAAAACGTACGATTTAAAAACACCAAAATACCGCAGGTATGAAGCCTGTTTTTAATATAGATGATGAGAACTTGTTTGCATCGTATGTAGAAATGAGTGATTATGGCTTTCCCTTAAATTCTGTTGATCTACGTTACGTAGTTACATCTTATCTGGATCGAACGGGGCGTAATGTGAAAGCATTTTCCAACAATATACCAGGAAAAGATTGGACAAAAGGTTTCCTTCAATGACATCCTCTATTGACTGACAGATTTGCCGTCAACATCAAATGCAACAGGGCAGCTATTGATGAAATCATATTGCGTAAATACATTGAAAATCTGTCCAATGTAACGAGAGATGTAGGACTATCACACATCTGGAATTAGATTAGACAAATCTCACGGACGATCCTAGTAAAAGCAGAGTTACCTGTCGCCGAAGTGCAAAATACCCAAAAAGGATTTGTAACTTTTCTAAATCCAGTCGCTCCATTATTATGTGGGGCAGTGTAGCAGGGGAACTTTTGCCACCCTGTGTCTACAAGGTCTGGGCGACTGTGGAATACATGGATGGAGTAAGGTCCAAAGACATGCAGGTACAATCATTCTAGTTCAGGATGGTTAGACGCAGTGACCTACAGTGACTGGTCTGAGACCAAGCTGAAGAAACTGGAAGGAAAAAAGGTTGTGATTGCTGACAATCTCTCTACACATTTGAACATCCAAATTTTCCAGATGTGTAGAGAAAATGACATTCATTTCCTTTGTCTTCCACCAAACTCGACTCATCTCGCTCAAACTTTAGACGTTGCCTTCTTTCATCCCACGAAAGTTGCATGGTGGCATGTACTGTTTGAGTGGAAGGAATGAAGTGTGCTGTTATCCTAAACACCAGTTTCCTGCTGTGCTGGAAAGGGCCCTTGATGTGATGCAGCCAGATGTAAAAAGTAACCTTGAAAGTGGCTTTGGGAAGTGTGGGATATTTCCCTGTAATTTTGAATCATTGCTTGAGTGCATCAGACACAGAGAGGTGCAAAAAGATGATATGCATAATTAACTTCTGCTCATTCTTCAAAGAAAGGAAACTCTCAACATTCCTGGGGATTAAGGTCTCACGGAAAGAAGAAATATTCCAGTCTCACCTGGAAAAAGATTCTCTGATGCAACTAGTACCAGTAGTAGAATGGTGGAGAATGTGGGTGTTGCAACAGAAACCGCTTCGCAAACACCTAGAGGCCAACCAAGAAAACGTAAAAGAAAGCAAATTTGGCATTCTAAGAGAAGTGAAGATCACTATACACAAGACTCTTCTGATGAAGAAGAGCATGAAGAAGATGAGAAAAACTTACTGAACTCTCAAGGACCACAAATTAAACAAGTGAAGAGAGAAGTCGGTGCTTTTGTGATCTTTCAATGTGAGGATCATCTGTATTCAGGTGTTATTCAAAACTTTAATGAGACTGGGGCAACAATCATTGCTATGACTAAGCCAACAAAATCATAGAAATGGCCATCAAAACCAGATGAACTCTTTTATCACTGGAAAGATATTGTAGGCAGCATAGATCTGCCAGACATGGTGAATAAAAGGGGCTTTTTCCAAATTGCTGAACTGAGTGGTGTTGACTGACAATGCTGAATTGTTTGGTAATTAGGTTATGGTACCTAGATTATATAAACATGTTGTATGTTTGGTGAATATGATATATCCAAGAAAATCTAATATTTACTTTTTTTTACAAATAATTTTGCAATTTTGAAAATTAAATACCATATTTTTATATATGGATTTTTTTCTGTTTAATAAATGTTAAAATTGAACTTAACTATATGTCTAACATTGCTCCACACACTTTTTATCATTCGGATTAAATTGATTTTGAAAGTGGAGCAAAGTAACCCGCCTGTACAGGAAGCATTGCCCCACTTTTAAAAATTGTATAACTCACTATAAAATGAAAATCCAAAGACCTCTTCACTCAGCCATTACTTCCTTATGTTTTAGTTAACTGCTTGGAAATTATCAAATTTATGTGTTAACTTTAACTTAGGTATTTTAGGCATTGGTACAAAGTGCCTAAATATTGGAGGAAAGTAGCTCTGGTTTATGGTAACACTATTTTGTAACCTACTCCAGAATACTGTGCCACAGCACATTTGTTAGAATAGCCTAACCTTCGTTGTAGTTAGTAGTGAAAGATGGAAACCTAGCTGCCTACCGTAAGGTGGGGAAATATCGGATGCAGTGGTGAATTTTGATAGGAACAGTATATTTCTCTTCTGACATTGGTATCACTGAATTCAGACTTTTATTTTTCACGTGTATTTTGCTGCTTACACCTTAACATATTGTCAAGGAGATTTGTACATACACTGTAGCACTTATAAATTAAGACAGTAGTGTGTAGCAGTTTTCAGTGCAGTGTACAGTTATTGTCAGTTATCTTTATGCAAATACTTTCATCATTATACCAGGAAAAAAGAAAGTGGTAAGCATGATGTCCTTATAATTTACCTATTTAGATGTTAAGAAGGATATATAACTGTATTTTATCAATGTACATTACTTGTGCTAAAATTCAGTAAACTATTTACAGATGTCTATATACATTGTGGGAATGTCAGACAATGCTGTGGACTTACAAAAGGAGGCTTGGTGTCCTTCCAAGGTGCAATTATGATGCTCAAAATCTTGAAAAGGCAGGTGCTGCCATAAGATTAGGAAAAATGCCTTATAGAAAAGCATCAAGCAATTTAACATACCATGTTCAACATTAAAGAATAAACACGATTGGAAGGGGACATCAAACAAAGTAGGCAGTTCGCTTTGTAACAAAAGTAGGTGTAAAAGAAGGGGATCTCCTGTTTACATGGCAGACGCTCTATCCACCCCGGGTTCGAGTCCCGGTCGGGGCACAAATTTTCAACTGTTCCCGTTGATGTATATCAATGCCCATCAGCAGCTAATGGTATTGATTTAATTGTAATTTCATTCTAGAGAGCTGCACGGTCACCAATGGCATCTGTTCTTTCGGACATGTCCGAAAGAACAGATGCCATTTTCATATAGAGAAGAGAGAATTTTTATGTATGAAAATGTATCAAAGTTTTTCTAAAGATGTGTTAAACGTTTTCAGAACACATGAAATTATTTTGTATCCATGTGTCAAATATCTTCTAAAAGTATAAGAAGAACTTCCAAGCATCTTTATTTCTTAAAAATTACCCAGTCAGAGGAAAATATGGAACTGTAGATGGAAATTCAATGAGCATCCAAAATTACCCCATCATATGGGGTAATATCACACTGTTTCATTTGTTGACATTTAATTACTTATTTAATACTTTCAGTCTCTCTTTTTGTCAGTCATTATTCTTCAGGGTCATCCCAAATAGCTCATTCCTTTTGTTGTGTAAAGTTAATATTCTTTGCGAAGCTACCTTAAGGAATATTACAATTCCATCTGGTATTACCCCATCGATACTACTAGGTTTCGTGGGAGAACTGAGTTCACTCGCATATCTGAATGAGTTACACATTAAAGCACGAATGAAAACTTAATTTAAAAGTGTCGAAATGGGTTAGATAAACATAGTGTTACAAGGCACTTGGCTTTAACTCAAAATTAGTGAAAGGGACATTAAATAAGATTGCAGAAACAGTACTAAACTAGATTATCACTAATCTTAATTCAAATTAATATCTTTCAGACTCTGGGAGTATGCTGTTTCACTTAGGAGCCTGTGTCATTTGGCATGATGATATAGTAACAAATGATTCTTGGGCAAGCTTTGTTAACAATGTAAAGCAAGCATTCTCTCTCGTCGGTATTGTGGCACAAGTTTATAATAAAGCCCAGCAGCATTACTGTGTCAGAACAGAGCATGTAAATAGAACTCTGGTGCCATTTTTCAGTAATGGTTCAGTAAAACAGAATTATGTCAAACATATTCTTCAAATGTTCAAGAGTACACATATACATGAAACTGAAAGAAATGATGGAGATTTCTGTTTGTTTTCACTTGCAGACAGTGTTGCTACCATACTTTCATTAAGTACTGTTGTTTGACATAATCTTTGGAAGCAGTGGAGCTACGTCAATAAATATTTATTCTACATAAGTGTGCAATAAGACCATAGTGCATAGTTGATAACCAAACATCTACATTTATGTGCCAATACTTATAATCCCTAATAGTATTTGTACAGGATAATATAACAGGAGTAATTTAGAATGAGCTCTGAAATTTGCAACAATAATACTAAAAGTAAACATAATTTTCATATAGACGATATGATCTCTATGTGGGTTTCAGAATACCAACAATGTATGAAAAGATAGAGTGCTACTTACTATAAAATGACATAAGTTGCAGATCGGCACAATGAAAAGACACCTGCACATAAGCTTTTGGCCACAGCCTTTATCAGAAGAAGAAGAAGAAGAAGAAGAGAAACATACACCATTCATTCACACTAGCAAGCACACCTCATGCTCACACAACTGCCAACTCTGGCAAATAGGACCAGAATTAGTTTCTTATATTCTGGTGCAAAAAAACTAACAGGTTGCTGGTAGACATTAGACATGAAACTGAAAATCCCCAAATATTCAAGTACAATGTTAGAGAACACCTCATCAACTACTCCCACAATAATCAGAATATCTGGACTAAGGGATATGAATTCTGCATAATTTGGATTTGTATTGCACAGATCTTGACTTATTCAGTAGTTTGTACAAAGTAAATGCTTTAAAGGAAGTATTCAGTTGAGTAGTACAAGAGAAGGAGCAGTAGACTTTTCAAATTAGCTATTTTTTAATATGTAAAGTACTCTAGAAATAATTTCCATAATTACTAATGTGAGCAGATTAACATGAATTACAACCTTTTTTTTTTTTTAGTATAATTACAGAAGTAGCCTGCAGTGGCTGTTTCTGCATGTTCATGTATAAGTTGTCTCATTCCATGCCCCTGAAGGCTTTCCTTCATCATGGAATTTATGGAGCATGATGTGTGAGTGAATGAATGAATTAATGGAAAAACACCTAAGTAACAAACCTGGAAGCCCAAAATGCCATAGGTAACAAGGTGATGTGTTGGTTTGGCTTTCCGTATCTGACAACTCCACAATCTACTGCTCTCCAGAGCAGGATCCTAAAGGGCTATTAGTAAGAAAATGATTCAAAACACCTGTTTCAGTCAAATAACAGTTAAAATTCCCCAAAAGTCTTTCATAATCTTCTCATAATGGAAAATACAGTATGGAATAATGACAGTATTATGAAAAGTACAAATTGATACTCACCACAGACCCATCACACTTTCCTCTTACATTTCAAAAATATTAGAAGAAGTTATGTATGACAAAGTTATGGAATTTATAGATAATAACAATATCCTATGTAATGAATGACACAGTTGCGTACAAAGCCTGATGGACAAGAAACAGGAATGAACAGGAGTTTCTACTGACCTATCAAAAGCTGTTGGCATGGTGGACCACAACATTCTGATGTTAAAAGCTTGAAAAATACGGTATTTAAGGTATTCCTTCCTCAGCAATTGTAAGCAAGCAGTGTGCATCAATCACACAAATATCAATCTGAAAACTATTTATGGACACCTGTCAAACTATAAAGTAATTGAATATGGTGTACCCCAAGGCTCAGTAATGGCAACCCTTCTGTGCCTAAACAATCTAATCTTAAATGTGGACGTTCATAATACAATCATACTTGCAGGTGACATCACAATTCTACTAAAAGAGGAAAATAGGGAAGAATTACAGCAATAATTTGTTTTGATTAATGATGAACCAGTCGGTAGCAGTACGGAAACCAAATTCTTAGCCTGAAAAGCAATGTAAATGGAATGAACATATTGAATACCTCAGTACAAAACTGAGAAAGACACACTACTTTCTTTGCTCACTAAAATCCTACTTTAGTGAGGAAATAATAATGGAAAAAAAATCATTAGAATAGAATCAGTAGAATAGAACCTGTAGACTCATGTAAACCTCTATTTAAGATCTCTGCTATTCTTCCTTTATATGCATCCACATTATGGAAACCTTTAGGTAGTTAAACTTGATAACAAACTTCTGCACACATAAAAGGAATTACCGAGGTCAAAACTTTTGAAAAATCATTAAAGTCACATTTACAGCATCATTGGTTTTACTCCATTGTAGGATATTTAAATTTTTGATGTGTACTATGTGAATACTTAATGTATGGACATCATTTTCCCCTATATACTTAAAAACTGATGTGTCCAGTGCCTTGTGCATGAGCTGCTTTTTAAACAGAACCAGTAAAACACAGCCTACAATTGTTTTTCCACTCGGATTGCTTAATAGTTAAATTACAAATTAAATGATATTTTTAGTTTTATTACTCAAATTATATTTTGCATTCACAGCTGGATGCCAACAAACATTATTTCCTTCAAAAGAGCATTTTGTTTATGTTACTGATCTTACAGATTTTCCCATTCTCATCCTGACTTTCAGGCCAGCTTTACTCATCACACTTTTAACATAGCAAAAGACTCGTATCGATAGCAACATTAACTTCTTGTACCACATATTCACCAAAGGCTACTCATGCAACCACTATACACTATCTGATCAAAAGTATCTGGACACCCCTATGGAATGTGGAATTGACCACTATGTGTCACATGAGATGGACCCACAAGCATAAAAGGAGGTGGGGAGTACTGTGTTGTCAGTAAAGAAGCCACAACAGCAAAATAGGTCAGTCAGGAGAGCTCATGACTTTGAATGTGTACTAGCCATTGGATGACACTTGAGTAACAGATACACCAATGAGCCAGAACATTATGACCACATGTTTAATAGCATATTGTTCCACTTTTCAAACATAGTTTCTACTTGGTATGGATTCTACAAGTCCTTGACAGGATTGCAGAAGTTTGTGGCACCAGATGTCTACGTACTGGTCAAGCAATCCCTTAAATTAAAGGATGGTGGTTTACAGGCATGCAGCTGGCACCCGATATGTGTTCCAGTGGGTGCAGATCAGGTTCATTTGCTGACCAAGATATCTATGTGAGTTCACTATAATGCCCCTGAAACCACTGTAGCATGATTCTGACCTTGCAACACAGACAGTTATCCTGCTGGAATTGTCATCACCATAGGGGGAGACTTAAGGCATGAAGCGATGCAAGTGGTCCGTAATAATGTTCATGTAGTTCACTGCTGTCATGATGCCTTCGACTACCACCACAGATCCCATGCAATCCCAACTAAATGCACCCCATAGCATAATTCTGCACTCACCGGCCTGCACGTATAGTGCAGCACATGTTTCGTGCAGCTGTTCGGTGAAATATGGCATCCCGGCTAAGACACAAGTTGAAAATATGGTCACTATTCTTTATTTACTTAAATTTGCCATATTTCGTGACAGTACCTTTTCCATTAGACGTTTGCAAGGCGATATTAGTCTTGGCTTCAGTTGTCTAAGTATGATTCCACAATGCATCTATGTCAGCTGCAGAAATGACATGGTTCAACGTGTTTCTCTCATTTTGGTGTTTTAAATACAGTTTCTTCAAATGTAGTTTCTTCTTTTTAGTTAATACAAAAATAATAGTAACATAATTCAAAATTATTTATGACTGTGACCTTCACATTGTTCTTCCATCAACACACACCAAGAGTTAGCTGCCGACTGACTACAGTCAAAGACGACTCCATCGTCAAAGATATTTTACACAATTCACAAGTTTCCATTTGTAATCAGTCTCTTTGCTATTCTTCGATACATTTTCTAATAGTAATCAATATGCTTTTACTCTCAAAAACAGAAGTAAATTAACATATAATAAGACAAATTATAATAAATTCTGACAAAAATATTAGAAAACATTTACAATTCGGCATCGACAAGTACGGTAAAAAAATAACATCTCCCAGATCCATTACATCGGTCACAAGAAATGCGATTCATTTGACAGTCAACACATTTCTACTGATCCACAGAGAAAACTCAGTGATGCTGTGCCCACTGCTATCATAACTGGTAACGTCATTGAGTCAACAGGTCAACACAGGAACACACAGGAGTCATGTGATGTGGAACTCCATGTTCAACAATGGCCTTTGAACAGTGTGCTCCAAAACACTTGTGCCTGCACCAGCATTGTACTCTGTCGTCAGATCTGCCACAGATCACTGCCTATCCTGGATTACACAGTGAAGGGCCTTCTGATCTCTACCTTTTGTAATGAGAGGTGGTCATCCAGCATCATATGGCCTACACGTTATTTCACCATCTTTCAACCACTTTCCATAGTTGCTCATGACAGCACACCAGCAGGCAACCAACTTTGCCATTTCAGAGATTCTAGTTTCCAGCTGCAGTGCCACAACAATGTGCCCTTTGTCAAAACCGCTTACTTCAGTGGATTTGTGGCCCATATCTTCACTATAATGATTGCCCATTTGTCTCTCTTCCGTTTACATTCTTTGCTTACAGCGTCATGTATCTGCAGCACCACCAAGAGGCATTCAGCTGCACGGTGGGTAGTAGTCATAATGTTTTGGCTCATCAGTGTACATCAAGGACATTTCAAACCTTCTGAAGCTGTCCAAGTCAACTGTCTGTTACGTGACTGTGAAGTAGAGTGTTCAAATGTGTGTGAATTTCTAAGGGACCAGACTGCTGAGGTCATCAGTCCCTAGACTTACACACTACTTAAACTAACTTATGCTAAGAACAACACACACACACACACACACACACACACACACACACACACACACACACACACACATGCCCAAGGGAGGACGCGAACCTCCAGTGGGAGAGGCCACACAGTCAGTGACATGGCACCTGTGAAGTAGAAATCTGAAGGAACAACCACAAGTAAATCAAGTCCAGGCAGACCTCTTGTACTGGCTGAAAGGGACCGTTGAGCATTGCAGAGGATGGTTGTAAAAAAATGCATGAAATCAGCAGAAGGAATCACTCATGAGTTCCAAAGTCCAGGGTCCAGCATTTCAGCTAGCACAGTTAAAAAGCACAAGGTACAAAGGACAAGCTCATCATAAGCCACACATTTCTGTAGTCCATGCTACATGATATTTTCAAGGTGGTGTAAAGACCGATGACGCTGGACAATGGAAGGCTGGAAACTAGTGATTTGGAGTAATGAATCATTCTATACCATGTGCCAATCCTATGGAAGGGTTTGACTTTGGCGAATGCCTGGAGATGGTTATTTGCCAACATGTGTAGCGCCAACAGTGAAGTATGGAGAAACTGGTGTTATGGTGTGGAGTTGTTTTTCATGGTCACAGTCTGGTCCCCTTATTGTGCCTAAGAAAATGCTTAATGTGGAAGAATATGCAAACATTTTTACAGCACTGTGTATACATACAGTAAAAGAACAGTTTGGAGATGATTATTTAATCAACTTTATGATTCACCATATCTTACAGCAGCATCTTTGAGGCAATGGTTCGTGGACAATAGCACTGAGGTCGGGACTAGGGCAGGCTCATACATTTCAGGAATGATTGCTGAGATGGACTGGCTTGCCCTGAAACCTGATCTGAACCCAATGGAACACCTTTATGACAAGTCAAAATGTTGACTTTGCTCCAGACCTCAGTGTCCAATGTCACTACCTTCTCTGGTTCCAGCTATTCAGGAAAAATGGGCTGCTGTTCCTCCACAGATATTCAGACACCTTGTTGAAAGTGTCACCATCAGAGTTCAAGGGTGCACACACCACATACCAGTGTCCACTAATAGCTGTCCAGATACTTTTGGTCAAATAGTGTATGTATTGTGTGTTTTTTAATTAAAATACTCACAGTTATTTTTGAAACAACCAGTACTTGTCTAAATGAATGAGGACAAGTATCGAACAAGTTGAAAAGGAGCAGCATTAAAGTTCTGTGAGAAATGTATGTATGTAAGATATAGCAGATTGCCAAAGGTTGTGTGATCATTATTTGCTGCTTGCTAAGCTAAACTTACAATATTCCTTTCAATATGGATGATGGATTGATCATACTGTCTACAGAACAAAGGCTGCATACAACAAAATTTGAAGTGAGGACATGCCTTCTGTAGTGGAGGCATGTTGAATGAAATATATAGTAGTCACTCGGTAACTTCTGGTACTTAGGGAGATGGAAAGTGGTAAAGATTACTATCACAGTACACAAAAAATGCATATTTATACAAAAACTTACAAATTCTCTATTTACTCACATTTGCTTCAGAAATATCAACACACTTACAAATTTGTACATCAATCTCACACATCTTATATAAGATGAATGTTTAAAACACGCCATGGAGAATATTAACAGAAATTAGACACTCTCCAGTAAGAAATTTACTTGTAGTTATTTTAATCTGTCCCCAAATGGGTATTGTCACAATTGCATATTGCAACACATAGGTAAGGCAAGTTCTCTATTTAATTTACTTGAGCAGATATTCGATCACAATGGTTAACAATGTATAAATATGCACTGGAAACCAATAACATTTAGAGAGAACAGCTAGAAAACTAGCCCCCAATGTTTCATGTGTATTACACAAGAACAAGTGTAAGCTACACCATGTTTTTATAGTTTTCTATTCATTACTACCTTGCTTTAAACAATGATCATGTACATTTGTTGCATTACGTTTCTTGCACCAGTTGCATGACAAATGATGTTGTCTTACTATACTCTGTTTCCAAAACAGTAAACACCATGTTTATTATTTAATCACACCATTTTCATATAGCCTGCTCAACATTTTTCTTATGATTTTTACTCTTGATAACATGTGAGGAATGACAAAAGATCACTTACTGATCTTTATAATTTGAAGTAATGTATAATACCAACCAATTTATTTCTAGTACTAATATCCTGTTTACCTGTTTACTGCTAATACTTAATCTTTATTGTTAAGTGTCATGCTTTTTTTTAAAAAAAAAAAAAAATAAAACTCCAAACAATTGTTGTGTTTTGCATATGAAACTTTGAAATCATTTCAGTACCTCAAATTAATATCTGGAATGAAGAATTAACGTGAAGGAAAATGGAAATTAATATTCTACTAAATACGGAATGGCAACGAGGTAAAATATGGGGCTCTTGTACAAGAGAATTCAATGCATCACAACACACTTAGTGTCATTTTGGGGAAAAGATGTACGTTAAAGTATCCCATGTGGCTTCCTTTGCCCCTCTGGACCCGTGTCACCCATTTACTTGTTATAACATCCATCTGAAATTTTAGAGTGAAATTTTTATTGTGAATATTTCCCAGACTTTGAAAGAACAAAGTTACTGCCACTGTCAGCAGTATCTCAAAACCAGAACCTTGAAAACATGACAAAGTTGTTTACTGCTTATGCCACTTTTATGAAGTGGCAAAGCAGCTTGGAAATGAATTCTTGTGCACTGAAGTCTAGTATCATTGTGCTGGGTTCCATCCAGACACAATGTGGGTTTTTTTCATATTGTTGTATTTATGGCATAATTCTGTATGTTGTGATGGAGAAAATGTTACACCAGCAATCAAAGTACTTGTAGCATGGCTTGAATTGCCCAGCTACCCTTACTGTCTCCCCTGTCAGGTGAAACTTGATGTTTTTTTTTTCCTTGGTGAGATGGAAACTAGTTTTAAACAGCGTAATTAACAGCTGTATTGCCACACATTTTACACTATAATGTTCCCTGAAAGTTTTCAGGCTCTGCTTTGTTTGCTGTTTCTTCATTTCCATCCAACACTACTATTTAGGTCTATGTAGTTTTGTAGTATTTGATGGAATGGTTGGAGTAGTAGGTCTCTTGACTCCAGGTGACAGAGGTCTTGCCATACTTGATGTGGGGCCAACATCACTTCTCTGAAAAATAAACATTACCATAAAATAAAGTATATATGTCTTCAGACCTATTTATAGTATTAAGACACTAGTGCTACACCACACTATGAAAAAGTATTTGGCATATGCAACAGAATTACATTATTTTTTCTCTGGAATTTGAGTTCTAGTACTTACAGCTGGTGAAGGGCGTGGCAAGGTACCACTTTTCTTTGGAACTGATTCAGAGCGATCAGAAAGTGCTGGACTCTGATCCTTGATACCTCTGGTACTTCGTTCCAAGCTGCTCATAAATGAAGGGAAAAAGTATGAAACATTTTTTGCTGGTATGTACAATTTGAAGGAACATAACAAAGCATTTCAGCACATAAAGAGCAGTTATACAACATAAATTGTGTTTAAAGAAGACTCCAAGAGTTTTGAAAGACATCAGTTCTATTAAGACCAGGAATCAATAAAAAAATATAAAAGGGAAATACTTTGTTTAACTGTCATATAACTCAGATATGAGCTTGCACTGCAGCTGCTTGCGAAGTCAAATAGATATTCCATTGATTCTCTTACTTATATAATGTGGTTGCATTACTCCCATTAAAATCAGTTCATTTTTGACATAATAAAAGAAACTAAATATTATGATCAATGCAAATTGAAACAAAGTAATAGTTAGGATATTAACATGGATGTACTGGATAAAAAAGTGTAAAGTCTGTAGTGTTTTTCGCACTTACCTATTACTCCTTGATCCTGACTTCTTGAACATGCCAGTGAGCCGATCTCTCATATCCTTTTTGCTTCCCCGATCTTCTTGCCCTCCTGTACTGATATCAGAACCAGATCCACCAAAATCAGAACCCTGTAAAAAACATTTTTTTCTTAAAAACTTATTTCTTTCCATCATTTTTACTATGGTGGAAATAACTTAAGCCTGTTCTGCGAGTATTTGCTAAAAGTTGAAGTAATGCACAGGAGTGTTTATCATAGCTGCTTTTATTTACTGGTACATTAGTAACTTCTCCTCAGTTCTTTAATATTGTTTTTCACACTAGACTAGTTGCGCACACACAACTATTTCGCTTACTGATACCCTTCTAGAGTATGCAGCTGGATCTCCATGTCACACAATATTTTGATGGTCCAACTGGCCATCATCTTCAGGTTAGACAATGCTGTTGCTGAGTTTCATTGAACTGATACCACAGTGGAGTCATCACCCCCATATTGGTCAGAAGAGAATACTGCTCCAAGTGCTGCGAATGCTGCCCCCACTGCAAAGGATACGAACAGTGAACCACTGGCAAAGACAAACACAAATGAGAAAGTGCTGCCGTAAATAATTGTAAAAATCTTCAGGTGATTTCATCATTGAACACTATGGGCTAAAGCACGTGAGCACAGGGTTCCATGACATGCTTGGAGGAGAGCCTCTGTCATTATTAATAAGGTTATCAGCCAACTTAATTTCAATGGATTCCTTCAGAACACAATCCTGGTAACAAGAACCAGGAGCATGCTCTTATGTCTTTTTATATATGGCTGCGTACCTGAGCAATGCTCTGCTCTGTGTATTTTTTGGGGTGTTGTAATCTTGTGTGTTGGTGATGTTCCACACACCTGTCCTCAACAGTACAAAATAGTTTGACCAATTTATGCTTTACCATAGTGGCATGCAACCTTATAAACATCGTGCTCCCTTAGACTCAGATCATCACTAACAGAACTCGAAAGGGCAATAATTCGGTGAACAAAATGTAGTCTTGATATTACAAAACTTTTAAAATTCTCATTAGCTTTGGTGATATCATCCCAGTGTATGGAAGGAATGCGATGAATATTCATCTTGCTGTACTTCCAGTGATAGTCTGAACACCAGTAAATCACAAATCTGCTTCTCGGAGAATCTTTTCTTTTTAAATAGACACGTTAGGTGGGTGTTCAGTTTCTTGTTGCTAATTTTTCCACATCGGATATGGTATATGTTCTTTGGACCAGCTTATTAAGGACTCAAGTGCATTAATATGATGGATGACAGTTAAAGTATGAAGATACCAGCCAGTACACA
This sequence comes from Schistocerca piceifrons, assembly GCF_021461385.2. Classification (NCBI taxonomy): domain Eukaryota; kingdom Metazoa; phylum Arthropoda; class Insecta; order Orthoptera; family Acrididae; genus Schistocerca; species Schistocerca piceifrons. The sequence continues at coordinate 1,046,700,334 of NC_060139.1, read as the reverse complement.
TAGTTTTGAAGTAAATATGCAGATACCAGCCAGTACACATAGTTTTTCAGTAAATACTATGACCCACCGTGTTGTTATTCCATTTATAGACAAGAATGCCCAAAAATGGGAGCTTTCCATCAGTATCCAGTTACACTGTAAATGTAATGCTGAGGTGAAGGTACTTAAAATTTTACAATAAACAATTAGCTACATTAGTGAAACCTCATTTTTGTTTGTCTCCAACACAGGTGATGCTGCTTGTTTTCTTTTCAGTGGGGCAGCACTCACAGCATTTGGTAAATGCACTGTATTTGCGTATAAAGGTGAGGCAGTGTCACCATGGCATCAGTTCAATGAAGCTCAGCAATAGCAGCATCTCACTTGAAGATTATGCCCAGCTAGACAATATAGAGTGAATTTAAATTGAATATTTGGCTCCTTAGCCAAGTGAGATATCACAAGTTATTTAATTGGGAAAGCCTAAAAGACTATATCAGTAAATTGTTTTACTTTGTTAAAATGTTATTGTACAATAACTAGAGGGTGAGAGCTCTTAACTTATATTTCTGAACACAATTTGTATTAGGGTCATGAAATTTATTTTATGATACCTTCCACTGGTAGCAATTACACTGTGTATTGAAAGCAATTGTGCATCATTAATTTAGTGTGGGAATTCTGATAAACAGCACAAAGGAGTTTTACTACTTTCTAGCAACAATAACAGTTTACATTTTCTACTGATTGTTGACAATGATGTACTTTGCAGCCATACTACTTCCTAGCAACATTTACAGTTTACATTTTCTACTAATTGTTAACAGTGGTGTACTTTGTTATAAATTACAATTTTGTTTCTTTTCTATTAAAAATCAAAAAGAACTCTGCTTGTAGTATGTTTTGAATACAGGAAACAATTCTTAGTAACATGGAATAGAAAGGAGACTGAAAATTTTACTTCTATCATAAGCATATTGAGATAACTAAGTGGCCAAACACTACAGAACAATGCTTGTAATTTAGATTCAATAAATATATTTTGTAATTTTCCAAATATCCTGTTACTGCGTCAGAGTTGCAGCATTTTCCTGTACATTCTATGATAGCTGTTGCTTTAAGATTCTCTCCTTTTAGTTATTTTTTATTATAAATGGAATTAATTATTACCATAGCATTGAGATTATTAACATTAAAACTTTATAGTGGTCTTAAGCTAAACAGCTATACAAAGTATTGAAACTGCATTTCTACTGTTGAATCTATGTGCGAAAATGAATATTGATTTATAGATACAACAAGTTATCATTATGTTCCTCAGGCAAAATGTTAGTTTTAGTATAAGCATTTGGAGCATAATAAGCATCTAGTTATTGTGTAGTCTAGCAACAGTTACCACATAATACCCATTTGTGATGTATTGAAAAAACTCACTTGGTGAAAACCATAACTACTGTGGAGCCCCACCAGGCTTGGTATTGGTATCTTTTCTCATCCTTCTATTTAAACATGACTTTCTAACAAAACTCATGAAACCATCTCCTTCATCATCTATAGCTGACACAGATTTTCTGTTTCAAGTCACTTCAAGTCACTCAACATACCAGATTATCCTATCTGAACCTCACATCAAATTCATATTAATTGAAAGCAATTAAATACAATGAGTACAGGAAACAACATTTGCTGGGTGTAAACTAACAACAGGCACTACTGGAATTTCAAGTAAGCGTTAACTAAATAAAACGAGCAGTCCCAGCTATGAATACAGAATATTCACTCATTGTTGTTGTTGTTGTGGTCTTCAGTCCTGAGACTGGTTTGATGCAGCTCTCCATGCTACTCTATCCTGTGCAAGCTTTTTCATCTCCCAGTACCTACTGCAACCTACATCCTTCTGAATCTGCTTAGTGTATTCATCTCTTGGTCTCCCTCTACGATTTTTACCCTCAACGCTGCCCTCCAATACTAAATTGGTGATCCCTTGATGCCTCAGAACATGTCCTACCAACCGATCCCTTCTTCTGGTCAAGTTGTGCCACAAACTTCTCTTCTCCCCAATCCTATTCAATACTTCCTCATTAGTTATGTGATCTACCCATCTAATCTTCTGCATTCTTCTGTAGCACCACATTTCGAAAGCTTCTATTCTCTTCTTGTCCAAACTATTTATCGTCCATGTTTCACTTCCATACATGGCTACACTCCATACAAATACTTTCAGAAATGACTTCCTGACACTTAAATCAATACTGGATGTTAACAAATTTCTCTTCTTCAGAAACGCTTTCCTTGCCATTGCCAGCCTACATTTTATATCCTCTCTACTTCGACCATCATCAGTTATTTTGCTCCCCAAATAGCAAAACTCCTTTACTACTTTAAGTGCCTCATTTCCTAATCTAATTCCCTCAGCATCACCCGACTTAATTAGACTACATTCCATTATCCTTGTTTTGCTTTTGTTGATGTTCATCTTATATCCTCCTTTCAAGACACTGTCCATTCCATTCAACTGCTCTTCCAAGTCCTTTGCTGTCTCTGACAGAATTACAATGTCATCGGCGAACCTCAAAGTTTTTATTTCTTCTCCATGAATTTTAATACCTACTCCGAATTTTTCTTTTGTTTCCTTTACTGCTTGCTCAATATACAGATTGAACAACATCGGGGAGAGGCTACAACCCTGTCTTACTCCCTTCCCAACCACTGCTTCCCTTTCATGTCCCTCGACTCTTATAACTGCTATCTGGTTTCTATACAAATTGTAAATAGCCTTTCGCTCCCTGTATTTTACCCCTGCCACCTTTAGAATTTGAAAGAGAATATTCCAGTCAACATTGTCAAAAGCTTTCTCTAAGTCTACAAATGCTAGAAACGTAGGTTTGCCTTTTCTTAATCTTTCTTCTAAGATAAGTCGTAAGGTCAGTATTGCCTCACGTGTTCCAGTGTTTCTACGGAATCCAAACTGATCTTCCCCGAGGTTGGCTTCTACTAGTTTTTCCATTCGTCTGTAAAGAATTCGTGTTAGTATTTTGCAGCTGTGACTTATTAAGCTGATAGTTCGGTAATTTTCACATCTGTCAACACCTGCTTTCTTTGGGATTGGAATTATTATATTCTTCTTGAAGTCTGAGGGTATTTCGCCTGTTTCATACATCTTGCTCACCAGATGGTAGAGTTTTGTCAGGACTGGCTCTCCCACGGCCGTCAGTAGTTCCAATGGAATATTGTCTACTCCGGGGGCCTTGTTTTGACTCAGGTCTTTCAGTGCTCTGTCAAACTCTTCACGCAGTATCGTATCTCCCATTTCATCTTCATCTACATCCTCTTCCATTTCCATAATATTGTCCTCAAGTACATCGCCCTTGTATAGACCCTCTATATACTCCTTCCACCTTTCTGCTTTCCTTTCTTTGCTTAGAACTGGGTTTCCATCTGAGCTCCTGATATTCATACAAGTCGTTCTCTTATCTCCAAAGGTCTCTTTAATTTTCCTGTAGGCGGTATCTATCTTACCCCTAGTGAGATAGGCCTCAACATCCTTACATTTGTCCTCTAGCCATCGCTGCTTAGCCATTTTGCACTTCCTGTCGATCTCATTTTTGAGACGTTTGTATTCCTTTTTGCCTGTTTCACTTACTGCATTTTTATATTTTCTCCTTTCATCAATTAATTTCAATATTTCTTCTGTTACCCAAGGATTTCTACTAGCCCTCGTCTTTTTACCTACTTGATCCTCTGCTGCCTTCACTACTTCATCCCTCAAAGCTACCCATTCTTCTTCTACTGTATTTATTTCCCCCATTCCAGTCAATTGCTCCCTTATGCTCTCCCTGAATCTGTGTACAACCTCTGGTTCTTTTAGTTTATCCAGGTCCCATCTCCTTAAATTCCCACCTTTTTGCAGTTTCTTCAGTTTTAATCTACAGGTCATAACCAATAGATTGTGGTCAGAGTCCACATCTGCCCCTGGAAATGTCTTACAATTTAAAACCTGGTTCCTAAATCTCTGTCTTACCATTATATAATCTATCTGATACCTTCTAGTATCTCCAGGATTCTTCCATGTATACAACCTTCTTTCATGATTCTTAAACCAAGTGTTAGTTATGATTATGTTGTGCTCTGTGCAAAATTCTACCAGGCGGCTTCCTCTTTCATTTCTGTCCCCCAATTCACTCATCTAATAATAGAAATACAGTACAGTGAAAATAGTTCATCACAGTCCATGAAACTTAAGTCAGTTTATATAATATTCTTTTTGAGTGTTGTCATAAAAAATTACAATGAAAAGAAAGCTTCTAAATATTGTTAATCAATCACCACCATCAACAACAATCAAACATGTATTCAAGGAATAGTTATACACGGTGAACATTAATAAAACCGACAAACTGCAGGGATCGATTCCTGACTGGAAATGGAGGAAAAAAGGTCCTCTGAATATGTGTCCAGAAATGGACAGAGCGTATGCAATGATAACAAATCATCCTGGAACACAGTACAGAGCTGCATTGTGCCCATGTCACAACAGTTGTTCAAAGTGGCCTCCATGGGATGCAATGCACACATTCATTCTCACATCAAGGATTGCCACACTCTTTTACATTTTATGGCCTCTCTCCAAATAGCATCACAAGAATCATAAACACACTGCTGAAGGGTCTGCACATTAGAAATGGTTCGGCATACCCAATGCTTTTCAGATGTTCCAGAGGTAAAGATCCAGGGGGTCTAATTCCAGTGATCTAGCAGGCCATGCTACAGGGTCTCCATGTCCTGTACAATGTCCAGGGAACATGTTGAGTTGCCGGCAAACTGTAAATGCAGAAGTAGCATGGTGCTCCATCATGCGGAAACCACATAAACTGTCATATTGCCAAAGGCCTAGTCTCAAGCAGCTGAGGCAGAGTATACTGGAGGAAGTCCAGGTATGTTCCTTTGTTGAGGCATTGTGCAATAATAAGTGGTCCAAGTATGAGGCCACCAAGAATCCTGTCCATACATTGATGCCTCTATCATTCCCCAAAAATTTTCTGTAACCTACAAATAATTGTGCAGACTGACGAGGCCAGCTCTGGTAAAGATCGCTTTGTCAGTAAAGAGGACTGATGCCAGAAAGCCCATAATTGTAATGGTCTGGTGCAAAAACCATTGACAAAATCCTTTCTGTAGAGGGAAATCTGCTGCTGATAATCCTTGCACTCGTTGCAGCTGATAGCGATAACAGCAACTGTCATGCTGGATACACATAATCATATTTGTCCTCAAAATCTGGTGTATGCAAATTCCACTGCCTCCCTGCTTGTTTGTCTGCCTGAAGGAACCCATGAAGTTACAAACAGACAAAAAGGCTTGAAGTATTGTGTGTTGTGGTTGGTGTCTTTGAGGGTACTTGTTTTGGTATTGCCACACTGCCGTTCAACCATTTCCATCTGGTTAGCTGTACACAAACAACATTTTGGCTTTTTACCAATATGAATACCAGATCATTCTGCTGCTTTCAGTATGCTATGTCAATTACACAGCCTGAGGCACATCAGGAACACATAGCACATGGTCAGACGAACTGTCATTCGTCAGTGCCATCTGTCATGACAACAATGCGGACACATGTTCATAGGACCTTTTTTCCTCCATTTCCAGTCAGGTCTCTGTCCCTGCAGTTTGTCAGTTTTATTACTGTCCACCTTGTATTCCCCAGCTGCCTGCTTTCTTATTTTGAACTGTTTCCTTTATAACGGAAACAAAGATGATACAGACAATTATAAGACAGAGTCTAGGATGAAATGAAATGCCCAGTGGTCATGTTTCATGGCAGCTGTGAGGTGCATTCTATAATTCACTTCCTGAAAGCATGAGTCAATGCCACTGAGATTCAGTGTCAATTGTGTCCTGTGTATGAGGATGAAGTTACAGTGACAGTGCTGTGAGTAACTGGTGCTTAAAATTCAAGGCAGGTCACATAGATGTGCATGATGAAAGTGGTTGAGGAAGACATTCAGATGTGACCAATGAATTTTTGTATGTGAGTCACTGGTTTACAATTTCTGAACTTTCTGAAGATGTGCCCCAGATTCCAAGGGCAACCCTACTAATGCCGTCACAGAGAGGTTTGGTTACCATAAGTTTTCAGCATGATGGGTACCAAAATGTCTAACATATGTTCACTAAACTGAGACAGTGAGTTTGGCCTTGATATTCCTTCTGCACTTCAGTGCTACCATGACGAGGGGGTTGAGATGTGAGTTCAGTACATGAACTAGTCCAAACAGTAGATGCACACTTATTCTCCCAATAAGCCCAAAAAATTCAGACACACACTGTCAAACCACAAAAAGAACGTTACAGTTTTCTGGAATCACAAAACAGATTTCATTGTAGTAACACTTGAGATTCCTGTGACATCACAGCTTTATTGTGGGACTCTTGTGAAACCCAAAGGTCAATCCAAAACAAACTGCAGAGAATGATTACACAGGGAATCACTTTCCTTCATGATGATGCATGACCCCATACTGTGAATAGAAGGAAGGAAAAACTCTGACTCTTCAGCAAGGAGATATTTCAACATCTTCCCTATTAGTGAGACTTGGCACTAAGTGACTTCCATCTCCTGCACAATATGAAGGCCTGCCTGGCTACACAGCAATTCATGACAGAAGATGACCTCAATCATTTTGTCAACAACTGGCAGAAGCACCAGGCAGGATACTTCTTTGAAGAAGGGATATCAAAGCCAGTGTCACAATATGACAGATGTTTGGCGACTATGTGGAGAAGTAATGACATGTAAGTACAGAATGTATATGAGTTGTTTCATATATTCTTTTCCTTTTTTAATAGTCAGTCAGAGGTTAGTTTATAAATAGCTCTTGTACAAGTGATGTTTCACAAATGTAACACATACTAATATTACTTTTAGTCTGCTGCATTTTCATCTTTTTATGTCTAGCTTTTTGTTTCATATTTCTATTACACTTAACTCTAAATATGTCGTCTTGTAGAATTTCATATTTGCAAATTAATTTATTCAAAGAAAAACACAGAAAATGGACCACATAACATGTTCCTGTGTATTTTGTTCCATTATGCATCAATAAGGAATTCAAATGGAGAAAGTTGCTAGAATAAAGAAGGAAACTGAAGAAGTTGGAACAGTAGTTAACAGACTGAATTTGCAATTGAGAGATGAGTGGATTTTAAATCCCTGAGCAACCAATTTGATTTAGTTTCTCCATGGTTACCCTGAATGAATGAAGGCAAATGCTAGAATAATTCTTTTGAAAAGATCATGACAGATTTCTTCCCTGTCCGAGGCTTGCCATCTCATACTATCCATTGGAATGACAGACAAACACAGAATGGGCAAGGAAAATGATATCAATGCATTGTCAAATTCAAATAGCCACACAAATTTCTGTACCCAGATGTCTCAAGTCAAAGTTTAAAAACATAATGTTTCCTCTACTTCTTTACATTTCATAAAGCTTGTCAGAAAAAAAGAAGATGAAGAAGACATTGTAAAGATTTTGTTACAGTTTCAAACAGATGCAGTGTACAGTTGCTTTGTGGCATCTTTCTTAAGTGATAGGTGCTACTGATTTTATTCATTCTATACATAATTATAAAGACAAGTACCATCCAGTGATTAAACATTTTAAAATAAAAGTATGGACTGCACGTCTGACAGAGACTTGGGTGAGGAAAGTTTAAGGGGATTCTGCAATGCCACTCAGAACCACTTTCTCACATATGCTAATGTAGGCACGGAGATATGGCAGATTTCTCAAGCTGAAGGACAATTGAAAAGTCTTCCAGCATTCTTACAAGACTATAGAGAAAATGTCAATCCATTATTACACCCCTGGAATAAAGATTCATTCAAAACAGTGGGTTGATGAATGTATACCAGATTTGCTCTCATGTGACATTTTTGTTTCTTTATCATGAAAAAAATTTTTATTGAATACTGAAGTTATTTTTCAGGGTTTCTGAGGCTATAAAAAGTGGGAATCTGTTAAGTACATAAATAAAGCTCATAGTAGGCAATGCTGAGAAATAAATTTTGTTTTTGTATGTATTATGTTTTTCACAAAACATGTTAACTCATCCTTGTAATTTCACTAAGTTATAAAATTCTAACTTGCCCTCTGAGATTAAGTTTTGATGAGAAACTGAACACAAAATCTAACAGTTTAGAATAACTCATAATTAGGGACCTGAAAATATTGTGCTACAACATCTTGAACAAACAGAGTTTCTTCTCGCTACCCTTACACTATTTTTAATTTTCTACAGTATTTAAGTACAGCAGTGCTGACAATTAATGCTATGTTTTAAATGGCTAGCCGTGCCGACATGAAACTAAATATCATATAAAGAAAGATATTTAAATGGATGATTTTATAATTTCTGCAGGTAATCTGATTCTTAATGCTCCTCAACATTTAGAATAATAGTTAATCCTAGCCTTATAGTTGTGCCTGCTACTCTCATACATTCCAGTGTAATATGTAAACATTTTAGGAAGGATACCAATGTTTTTAAAGACTTTGTCTTAAACTAAAAATTTCTGCCACATATTTCTCACCTGAGCACTGGCCGACATAGGATAATCCGATGCAGTATTGGTCTCTTCGGTGCTTCGAGACTTTGTAAGTTTCTTTAGTTTCCCCAATAAACTCTTCTTCTTTTTCTTTTCTGTGGAATGTGGAGTTTCACTTTGCGTTGAGCCACCAGAAAGACGACTGCAAAGATACAGTTTTGTTAACTTGATTGATTGTTTGTGTCCAGTAATGACTATTTTTGAGTGGCCAAGAGAAGTGAACAAATGCATGAGCAAATCACACACACACACACACACACACACACACACACACACACACACACACACACAATGTTATTTTTCACATGAAATCCACAAGTGAAGACATATTCCTAACATATGAGGGGCCCAGTGGAAAAGGGGCACATGCCACCAGAGTATGTTGTGTCAGGAAATGGGAATTAAGGAAATATGATTTTATATAGTAATGTGAACTCCTGCTGTGATACAGTAACTAGATGGTACTAGTAAATATTAGGCCACATTATTATAATTTAAAGCCAGTAACATTACATTTGACTATACTGTTCATTATAGACAATAAAGACACAAATTCGTCTTTCTTCATTTCAGCCACAAGGAATGGGTTCTTTTGCTTGCTCTTTCTTATTAGTTCAGCCTGTTTTGCTGGAGTGTACACAGCTTATGTCTTTCTTTTCATCTTCTCAATAACTCTAAAATCCCTGTCACATGGCAGGAATGTGTGACCAGGGAGGAGAAATTTGTGCTCAACAACATCAAAACATTTTTTATCTAGGAGGTACAATCACAGACCTAGGATAATGTAGTTTTTATTTTGGCCAACACAAAAATCAAAATAAATGATGAGCCTTTGATAACATTCTTCCTTCATCATGTCTATAGCCTTTAAAACACAGCTAGCTACTTCATCGGCCCGTCTAGATGCAACATACTTGGACCAGACACACATCACTGCCTTCTCATCACTACAATGGTGAATACAGAAATTATATGTCCAAAGTTGTCTCTTATAAAAAAACTGTTTCTTTCGAGATATATGGTGTTGGCAATGCCTGTTGTAAATCCATGCACAAAATGAGTTCATCACTACCATCCTATTTTGACTCATTTCAGTCACTTTTCAGAGCACTATATGCAGCTTCAGCTTTCTCAAGGTGTAGTTTGATGTCTGTGGATTTGGTGTTATTACGTGCCTTAGCAGAATCACAAATACGACTTGTATCACTCAACAGCAATTTAAAACCAACACTATATTCTGTGTTGAAAATGGTTTCATACACAAGTTGTTTCACTGGGACTTCACCTGTAATTTTAAGATCTTCACAGTACAAATGATACATTCCAGCAATCAAGTGAACAGAGGTTTTGTAGGACTTGTTCGGATTCTGCATTCTACTATAATGTGATGTGTACCTTGGAAACATTACGATGTGATTTTTTCTCTCCTTATCAATGGAGTGAGGTCTGTTACAATGCTTGCCTCTTCCATCCTGTCTAGGTGTATTTACAGATACAAGTGTTGTAGATTCATGAATCTCAGTGTCACATCCTTAATTGCTATGGGCAGTCCTCAAACATTTTACAGAAATGGCATGAACAGCTAGAAATGCAGTCCTACACACTTCAACCTCAGTAACTGGAGTGTCAAAAATAAAATACCTGAAAGAATCCTTCCTCTGGCTTACTGTTGGAACCTTCCTCTTCTTTGGATACACTTTTTTGCACTTATTAGGTCACACTAATCCATATAAATAAGCATTTTGCTTATTATAATCTCCCAACCAAGAAAACTCAATAAATATCGCCTCCTTCTGTTCCCCATTAAATGTTGAGTATTTGCAGAAACCATACCATAGTTTTGCAGCATGGATGGATCACTGGCACCACGAAACACTTTCCTCAGGAACAATCTTATTTTTTCGGGATTTATATTCTTTTCCATTGTTTCTTAACCTCTTCCTTTCATTATCTTTCCACTCATTTCCTTTACATTTTTTTTTTTCATGTAAGTTACTGTTGCAATTTGTTCATGAGTAACATTAATAGCAACATCTATTGCTGCCATCTTGGAAACATATGAACAACATTTGAGAAATGCTTTCTGATTGGCTTTCCAAAACCAAGTCGACCAATGAGACGAATCGACTCATGAGACACAGAGATTCTATTGGCATGGGCCTCTTTTCCACTGGGAATGAGTCAATCTTGAATAACAGAAAATACAATACATTCTCTTTAAAGGAACATGCACATGCCACTGTGCTAGAAGTTCCCACCAACGATACTAGATGGCATCAGCTGTCTGCCTGTACCAAAATCACAAAATCGCTGTGCAGGTGGCAAATGCCCCTTTTTCGATTGGGCCCCTCATATGAAATGAGAAGTAAAAAAAATTATAACTTCTTTGATCACAACTACAGGAGACCACAATACAATTAGATAACACTTTTTGTTATTATAACCTGCTAGTATATTACGAAATAATAGTTCTAGCAACTCATCTTTTAGGAAAAAACTTGTCATTTTTAAAAGCAAACTGTCAGGATAATATGTGGTGGTGATCTACATACATCTCTTTAAAGGGATCAGCATTTAACCACTGCTTCATGATATTATTGGAGTTTTTTGGCAAGTGAAAATGTGTGCCAAACTGGGACTCAAACCTAAATACCAGCACTTACTTTTCATGGGTAATGCATTATCAATCGTATAACTGGCACTATAAAAGGCATGTGTCTGGGTTTGATGCAGTATGGTACATAGCATTAACTTGCTAATTATCATCACAGAGTATGTTTCATTTCTGCACACACATTTCAAGAAATTTGTTGTAAAGGTTCCAACATATTTGGAAACAATAACAATGCCCATAGTTACAGTAGAAGATTTAAATATCTTTGCATTACTCTTCATTAACACTAACTTTGGCTTGAAACAGGATGAATCATGAACACACAGAATCTGGCTCACTTGACCTATGATATGAGATGCCTGACAATGGTGTATTGAGGAGAAAAAAACACTTCTCAACAAATCTACATATTTCACATATGAGTTGAAGACTATACCGGTAGTACATATAATGCAAAATAATAACCTATTGACTGAAATTATCAAAACAAGCACTCTTTTGTTGCACAGACTTAAATGCGAATGGACAAAAAATACCAAAATATAAAATAATAGCTTGTAAACTGCCTTATTCCACATTATTATAATATATCATGAACATGATTTATAGAACATACAGCTAAGGGACTGTGTGGCCTTAAGTTACCTCAATGGATCCCTGATGATTGCATATTTTTTAACATACCTGTCCATGCTGGTTTCTCTTCTCTTAAGTGGATAAAATGTGTCTGATCCTACAGACTGTAAGCTTGATAGGCTGCCTTCGTTCTCTGTATCTGTCCAGATTGACTGCTGCAAAGAAAATAGGGGGTAATATAATCTCAAATTTAATGCTAAGTATTACTTTTAAAATACACTCCTGGAAATTGAAATAAGAACACCGTGTATTCATTTTCCCAGGAAGGGGAAACTTTATTGACACATTCCTGGGGTCAGATACATCACATGATCACACTGACAGAACCACAGGCACATAGACATAGGCAACAGAGCATGCACAATGTCGGCACTAGTACAGTGTATATCCACCTTTCGCAGCAATGCAGGCTGCTATTATCCCATGGAGACGATCGTAGAGATGCTGGATGTAGTCCTGTGGAACGGCTTGCCATGCCATTTCCACCTGGCGCCTCAGTTGGACCAGCGTTCGTGCTGGACGTGCAGACCGCGCGAGACGACGCTTCATCCAGTCCCAAACATGCTCAATGGGGGACAGATCCGGAGATGTTGCTGGTTCTAGAGCACGTTGGGTGGCACGGGATACATGCGGACGTGCATTGTCCTGTTGGAACAGCAAGTTCCCTTGCCGGTCTAGGAATGGTAGAACGATGGGTTCGATGACGGTTTGGATGTACCGTGCACTATTCAGTGTCCCCTCGACGATCACCAGTGGTGTACGGCCAGTGTAGGAGATCGCTCCCCACACCATGATGCCAGGTGTTGGCCCTGTGTGCCTCGGTCGTATGCAGTCCTGATTGTGGCGCTCACCTGCACGGCGCCAAACATGCATACGACCATCATTGGCACCAAGGCAGAAGCGACTCTCATCGCTGAAGACGACACGTCTCCATCCGTCCCTCCATTCACGCCTGTCGCGACACCACTGGAGGCGGGCTGCACGATGTTGGGGCGTGAGCGGAAGACGCCCTAACGGTGTGCGGGACCGTAGCCCAGCTTCATGGAGATGGTTGCGAATGGTCCTCGCCGATACCCCAGGAGCAACAGTGTCCCTAATTTGCTGGGAAGTGGCGGTGCGGTCCCCTACGGCACTGCGTAGAATCCTACGGTCTTGGCGTGCATCCGTGCGTCGCTGCGGTCCGGTCCCAGGTCGACGGGCACGTGCACCTTCCGCCGACCACTGGCGACAACATCGATGTACTGTGGAGACCTCATGCCCCACGTGTTGAGCAATTCGGCGGTACGTCCACCCGGCCTCCCGCATGCCCACTATACGCCCTCGCTCAAAGTCCGTCAACTGCACATACGGTTCACGTCCACGCTGTCGCGGCATGCTACCAGTGTTAAAGACTGCGATGGAGCTCCGTATGCCACGGCAAACTGGCTGACACTGATGGCGGCGGTGCACAAAAGCTGCGCAGCTAGCGCCATTCGACGGCCAACACCGCGGTTCCTGGTGTGTCCGCTGTGCCATGCGTGTGATCATTGCTTGTACAGCCCTCTCGCAGTGTCCGGAGCAAGTATGGTGGGTCTGACACACCGGTGTCAATGTGTTCTTTTTTCCATTTCCAGGAGTGTATTTTAAAACAGTTCATATATTTATGCAACTTGACATTACTCAAACTACTCTTTAATATCATTTGCACCTAATTACATTAACTTGGTATCTCTCCAACAGATACACAAATAAACTTACAACACAAAAGAAACAAGGTTTACGTATCACAAAATAAATTTCCCAAAAGTTAATAAAATGGAAAAATGTTACACAGAAAGTAAAAAGTCTTTGTAATATAATATAAAATAAAACAGTTACTTCTAATGCATGCTATTACTTTCTGGTACATCTTGACTTTATAACAGTATTTGCAATTAAATTTTGTAATTAAATTGTTGCCTCCAGTAAATTGTATCTGCTTTGTTAGCAACTTTCAAAATTCTTACTAACTACACATACCTGCTCTTGTGCTGATGTCTGCTCCAGAGAAAGGCTCTTTCTGTATAAGCTCCCTTTCTGCTGAATTCCTTTACTGTTCCCTGTCTTTGGGCGCATGCGAACTTCTGGAGGATTATCAGACTCTGTTGAGGCAGCTCTGTAATGATGTCATTTACAAAAAAATGTACTGTTATCTGCCCTATAGAACTAATTGTAATTGAGTAAATGTTACACATTCAAGCAAAGAAAATAGTAAAAAGAAGAAGAATAGAAATGTTAAAACTATGAATGATAAGTGGAATATAAAAAGTATTGAATATTGAAGTTAAGAATAAGTAAAGTTACAAACCTTCTCATCCCCATAGCTCTTCTAGCACGGTCACGATCTCTTTCTTCTTCAGTGAGTTTTTGTTGTTTTCGCAGTTCTTCAGTTACCTCAGTTAATTTCTGCATTGTTGTTTGCAACTGTATTTTCCTATCCACAGAGGATTCTAAACAAACAAAAAAGTCTAAATTAATATAAAACAAATTGTATTTACAGAATATACTTTTATGTTGGAAAGTACTTTCAAATTCTGGAAGAATAATTATGAAAATAAAAACATCACGCCTGAAAGTAAGTAGATGTGAAGACCATGTCAATCTTCCAATGGGTTTAGTGCTGGTGTATTGATGTGGACTTTAGTTTACTGATATAATGATTATAACACTCATAAAGTTAGAATGACTAGGTCATCAGTTTTAATTTGGTTATGGTATATGTCTCAGTCATATGTTAAGACACTGCACAAGTTATTCATCCAGCTGAATAGTACACCTGACATGTGCATAACTTATCATATACTTGAAATGCATTCTATGGGGTGTACAGCTAAGTAATTAAAACTTCTGTCCAACAAATTATATGATTCTTCTTCAAACTCAAGTGAAATAGCAACACAGCTGTAATATAAATACTGAACTTATTGAAGAAGCCCATTGTATAAGAAAATACTGAACGGCTAATAAAGATTCTTATTCTTATTCTTGTTACTTGTACCAGGGCACCAAAAGATAAAAGCAGCTGAAAACTGTCCAAAATGAATTAAGTCTTCTATGTATATTCTTGTTCAAAACTAAAACCAAACATATGCTTCATTTGGCCTATATTATGCTATGCCTCCTATATTCTCATGTGAATCATGTAAAATAATATATTTTCCTTTTCAAAATACAATACAAGCAAGACACATAAATTACTTGTGTTCAAGCCAAGTTCCCCTAAATCTGCGGGTAGACCAATTGTAGACTATACATGCTGAATAAGAGAACTGAAATTGCTATTTATTTTACAGGCACACTGGTTTCTGCAGAGGAAGATGTTTTTGAAGCAATTTAAGGATAATTACAGTATGTAAGTAATTATATTTCCACATGTTATTTGTAAATGCAATGGAAGGTACAACTGTCAGATACAGTTGCAAACATAAAGAAATTCAAGTAACATTATTTCGTTCGACCAGAAATAATGTTTTATTATTTGTTGTTGCATGTAAACTGCTCAGAGAAGACTCGAGAGATCTGTTGTTGACTAGTTTGTGAAGGAGTTGCAACAAAATCAAACTGCCTCAGAGTGAGTTGTACTAAAAATGCACCAAAAAAAGATTGTAGATTTTGCAGAGACCACAAAGTTAAATTATGATGTGTTAACTTTTACTACAGAAACAAAAACCAATAAACTAATCTATTCTAATATGATCAACATCCAATATCTGAGTTCTTCAATAAGCTAAACAAAACTTTTGTACAAGAGACACTATAAAGTTTTCTGCAGGAATAATTAGGAATTTTCTTTTGGTAAAAATTGTTCCTCTTCATGTTGTGTCAACT
Organism: Schistocerca piceifrons; assembly: GCF_021461385.2. Taxonomy (NCBI): domain Eukaryota; kingdom Metazoa; phylum Arthropoda; class Insecta; order Orthoptera; family Acrididae; genus Schistocerca; species Schistocerca piceifrons. The sequence goes on along the minus strand of NC_060139.1, from coordinate 1,046,684,648 downwards.
AGGACCTTTCACCACTTTCAAGTACAGACTATTACACTGTTGTTTCATACAGTACAGTTTAGTGCTAAATTATTTGCTACCCTACAATTCTGTTGAGAAATCAGGAATGGGGAAACTGGATGTTACATACCTTTGACAAATTCTTTTCTCTCCAGTGATGGTGATGACTCACGTGACTTTGGACCCTGAAACACAAATGTCCATTAGTAAAGAAATATTAAAGAATTTTTTATGGTATTACCTGGTGATATTCTTCACATTTCTCACCTTAAGTCTTCTTGGCGGGGTGGGAGTTGATGGAGATTGTGCAGTTGACGCTGCTGTAGTAGCTGCTTTTTCTTTACCAGAGAAAAGATCAGGTGCTAGCCTCATCAGCTCATCAACCTGCAAAAAAGCCAATATTGATCACTGTGCTACATTGTTCTAACAGGTGCTAAAATGAATGAGAATGGCTTTGCTTGGTTGCTGAGCTGCCTCTGTGTTTCAGGATATCATGCAAATCAGATAGCAGGAAAAAAACCAAACAAACAAAAAAAAAAAAACCAAAACAGTGCATAGCCTCCCATGCCCATTATCAATCTTATTAAAATCTTTCGGGGTGTACTGGCACATCATTTAATAAGATATTAAAATAAGCCAATGATTCAGTCACTGCTACATGGTTGAAACATTGTTTTATTTTAGTATTTTAGGCATTTTTTAAGATTATGCAGCAGTACACCCAGAAGGATTTTAGTGAGATGTACCATACACTAAAATCTTCTTGCAGTGAGAAAATAGTCATGAAACCTTGTCACGGCTACTTTCATTCTCACTTTCAATTTGGGGCCACTTTCTGGGTAAACTCAAAAGCAGCTATCAGCACTTTCAAAGAGCCATTAAAAACGTGTTGGATGCAAACCTAGAGACGCATGTAAACCTCAATTCAAGTTCTCTGGTATTCCTCCTTCACCATCTTTCTGTATTATATTCTTTAAAATAAATACAACAGCCAAGGAATGTAATTGCAAAAAACTGTGATATTTATGAGCATTTCACCAGATAAAACATAAACTTACACATGACCCCCAATCAATACATTCTGTGCCAAAATCATAATTTCCGCATGGGAGGAAACTGAACTTTTTTTGTGAAGTATAGGCAGATCACACCAGCACTAGGCATACAACCATTAATGATTGAAATCTCAACCTGTGTTAGATTTGCTTCAACTATGGTACCTCAAGTTTATTTCTAGTTGGTATTTATTATAGTCACTGTGGTAGATTAGATGCACTTACAGCACCTTAAGTTCATTTATTTGTATACTGTATTTTGCTTTGATCACTGTGTCATATTAGATAAACTTAATGCTACCTCCAAATCCATTTTTAACTTCCTTGATCACTGTGGTAGATTAACTCCATTCACCACACTTCACAAAAATTAATAACGTTTCTCATGTTTAAAAAACTGTGTGAACTGATTTCCCGCACATAGCTGGTGGGCATCCTATGTGTGTGCTTTTAATTCCTTCATGAGAGAATTTTAGTTCATAGACATTTTTGCGGCAACATACCTGTGTAAATGCATTCTGCAATGAATTGTGTCTGTTAACATTCCAATAAAGGAACTGTTCAGTATTTGGACATCTTTTGTTATGTTGTTTGCCTGCTTTGTCCATCCATTTTACCCTCCACGCCTAGCAAACAGATGGTATCCACCTCTTATGTTCAAAGAGGAACTCAATTCCCAAGATGGTGACCTCAGTGTAAACCCCCCCCCCCCCCCCTCTCAAACTTATGCTCCATACCACCGCCGGCTGCACTGAGAGGCTGCTGACGACACATTCCCCTACCACCCAGATAGCACTCACCACACCGGGCTGTGGGCGTAGCACAGCACACTACTGCTGCCTACTGCAGGTAACTGAACTCGGCCCCCAGCCCCTCCCCAATCTGCAAGCGAATATGGCCATGTTTCACACTTTCCTCAGCTGCTGCCCACAGCTCGCAAGGACAGCCACTGCTCCAGTGCACTTGCCCTCTTCCCACCACCACCATCCACTTGCTGCGTTTCAACTCCCACGACCCTTAGTTGCTGTTTGCTTGGGTAGAGGCAATATTCACATTACCAGTGACTTCACACAATTTGCCATAACAGTGATGCAGCTAGGGCCTTCTATGGTGGCATACGACACCATCACAAGCCTGCCACAGTCCGGCAGATTCGGTGCCCTGAAAGACCAGCTGATAGCGCAACTTGCAGTTTCAGAAATGCAGTCCACATCCCATGAATCCTCCACAGACATAGCGCTACTCATAACCTGCATGACTGGCTACATGAACAAGCTCATCTTTATACAGGAGTACATGCTCACCCCCACACTGTGGCATACCCACCCCACAATGTCTACAACCACTAGTGTGGACGCCCATGCAGGTTTCCCCACACACACACACACACACACACACACACACACACACACACACACACACACCTCTGACTAGCTAGTGGTGCCCAGGATGTTTGAGTTGCTGGTGATCTTTGCTGGTATCATGAGCACTTCTGTAATGATGCTGCACCATATGCAGGGTCTCCAATCAACAGCGGCAGATGGTAGTAGACTCCCAACTGCTCTGCTATTTCTTTGTGTCTATTCTTACCTAACTGTCAGAAACCCTCCTCCCCAACAGCTTACCTGCTCGATTCTGGCTCTGCAAACTGCTACCCTCCTCTGAACCTCTCTCTCCCTCCTCCTCATAGCTTTGAATAGCTCCCTAATAACAACCTACTGCTCCCACATTGGGTACGTCAACATCATAAGTGCATCCGCATGGACCTTCACCATGGCCGATGTTACGGACCCTATTCTTGGTGCCAACTTCATCACCCACTATTGCTTCCTCCTCAAACTAGAAAACTGCTGTATCATTAATGGCATGTCCTGCCATTCCATTCCTTGTAAATCTTGCACTGCCACCCATTTTGTTAATAAACAATTTTCATATTCCAGCCGGTTTGCTGACTTTCTCACCAAATTTCCTCTCCTCATCCACCCTTCCAACAACCCCCCTGGGAGGTACACCACAATGCATTTCACAACATTGCAACAGTACTAGACCCATGGTTTTTTACTGCTCCCACCGAAGAGCAGTAAGCGAAGAGCCACACACTGATGGTGTACTCTGCCCCTTGAAGAGCCCATGGGCCTCACCTTTACACCTCGCTCCAACAAAAGATGGCACTTGGCACCGATGTGGTGACTTTTAGACCCTCACTGCCAAGGTGGTCCCCAGCTGCTACCCAGTGCCCCTCTTGCTACAATGATGGCCTGTCTGGCGCAATTGTCTTCCACAAGGCTGGTGCAATCGTCTTCCACAAGGTAGATTGCTCAAAAGCATTTACATTGATTCCAGTTGCCCATATGAATGTGAAGAAGGCAGTAGTAATCACCCAAAGTGTATTTATGCCCTTCTAGCTCTGCAGTGCTGCCAAAACTTAGCAACACTTTCTCGAGAAAGTCCTGCATTGAACCCTGGGTTGTTTCATCTACCTGGGTGATACCTTCGATACCTTCATCTACTCACATGATCTCACGGATCGCTGCCAGCACTTTGAGGAGGTATTTTCCTGCCTCCAAGAGGCAGGAGTTATCATCAACATGGAGAAGTGGATCTTCAGTGTTCCAGAGATCGACTTCCTTCGACAAAGGCATTAGCTACGGGCTCTGTTCACTGGACGAGATGATCCAAGCTGTTGCCATATTTCCACACCCCACAACTTTCAAAGAATGCTGCAAGTTCCTAGGGATGGCGATTTTTTTTCCGCACCACTTGAAGAATGCTACAATCATGCAAATGTGGTTTCAGCTCTCTGAGACTGCAGACGTGTGTGCAAGTTGCGTTTGTGTGAGTGTGTGTGTGCGTGTGTGTATGTGTGTCTATTGCTGACAAAGACCTTAATGACCGAAAGCTATAATTGTGTGAATTTTTTGTTGTTGTGCCTATCGCGACTCAGCATCTCTGCTATATGGTGAGTAGCAACTTTCCTTCTCTGGTACTGTTGTATTTAATTTAGTTATTGTGCTAGATTAGGTTCACTTATGGTACCTCAAGTTCATTTGTTTGTATTTGCATATTTCCTTGACCACTTTGTTAGATTGGACCTGCTTATCTTACTACAAGAACATTAACAATGTTTCTCATGTTGTCTAAATATATGTGTAAACTGATGTGAAACTTCCTGGAAGTTTTGCAGGAGAGCTTTTGTGAAGTTTGGAAGGTAGGAGATGCTGGTGGAAGTAAAGCTGTAAGGATGGATCATAATTTGTGCTTGGGTAGCTCAATTGCGAGAGCACTTGCCCACGAAAGTCAACGGTGACGAGCTTGAGTCCTGGTCTGGCACACAGGTTTGATCTGCTATTAACATTCAAATGTCAGAATTAATTATTCATAGCTCCCCGCTATATCACTACATAATCATTTCACATAATGGCAGCACAGATGAAGAGGAAACATTATTTGTGAACAAATCGTCTGAAATCAACAGTCATATTGTACCTAACACTGTACCAGAAAATATTTTACAAAGAATTGCTTTCCTTGATCACTAAACATCTTGTTATATTTTACAGCATAGAGTTACACTGAATGCGGATTATGGATGGAAATAAATAAAGAATAAAGTTAATAAATTGGCTTTGTGAATGTATAATGTCTACACAAACAAATAAAAAATAATTTATATCAATTAAATTACTTGTACGGTATTCCTGAATGACAGATTTAAAGTTAGAGCTAGAATAATAAATGAACTGGACAATGAAATGTGAATTATTTAAGATTTTGACTGATTTATTAAAAAGGTTCTGTGTAATATCCGTTTCATAATAATAAGATTCAATTGTTTTCTCTTATAGTGTTGATAACAATCTACATAATCATCTACATCTATACTCTGCAAACCAATGTGATATGCATGAGATAGTGTATGTCCCATTGTACCAGTTATTAGGGTTTCTTCCTGTTCTATTCACAAATGGAATGCGAGAAGAATGATTGTCTGAATGCCTCTGTGTGTGCAGTAATTGTTCAGATTTTATTCTCACGACCCCCATGTGAGTGATATGTAAGGGATTGTAGTATATTCCTAGAGTCATCATTTAAAGCCGGTTCCTGAAACTCTGTTAATGTACTTTCTTGGGATAGGTGACACTTATCCTCAAGAGCTTGTCAGTTCAATTTCTTCTGTGTCTCTATGACACTCTCCCATGGATCAAACAAACCTGTGACGATTCGTGGTGCCCTTCTCTGTATATGTCCAGTATCCCCTGTTAGTCCTATTTGGTACAGGTCCCACACACTTGAACAATATTCTAGAAATGATCACTAGTCATTTGTAAGAAATCTCATTTGTAGACTGATTGCATTTTCCCAGTATTCTACCAATAAAGCAAAGTCTACCACCTGCTTCATCCATGACTGAGCCTATATGATCACTAAATTTCATATCCCAACAAAGTCTGACCTCAGCATTTGTATGAGTTGGCCAATTTCAACAGTAACTCATAGGAGATGCCATTTTTTAATTTGTGAAGTACACAAGTTTACATTTATGAACATTTAAAGCAAGTTTCCAATCTTTGTGCCACTTTGAAATCTTATCATGATCTGACAGAATATTTATGCAGCTTCTTTCAGTTAGTATTTCATTATAGATAAATGAATCATCTGCTGAAAGCCTGAGGTTACCATTAACATCGTCTGCAAGATCGTCAATAAGAAGTCCACACTGGCTGGATAATAACATTGTGTCAGCCACTACAATTGTATGAGGAACAGCATTTTAATGAAATTAAATTGTAAGTATAAGCCTATACAAAAATATTATGAGTAAATCAATAGCTGAAAAGACATGCAACTACAGTGTATGTTATGGTGCATAGGAAAAATACATACAATACAATTTTTCAACTAAGCAGTATAAATTCTGTTTTACCGTAATACCCATAGACATATCTCTGGATTTTTATGAATGGTGATTTATTTGTCACGTAATGTAAATTTACTAATCAAATGGGTAGGATGCAGGAGATGCATAAATGTATAACATAATTTCATTTGTATTAAAGTACACATAAAGAATGGCAGCAACAATTTAACAATTGTGTTTTAATGGAAACTATTTATAAATAATTGCCCCTACTGTCAAATTATATTTCATTAATTCCTTTAGTGAGTAGCATTTCTGAAGGATAGCATCAAGTAGCTTTCTATTGCCAATGGAGATGGCTTCATGTTTAGAATGTTTTTGCCTTCTAGTTTGCTGTAGATTCCCATATGTGGGGAGTTCTGAACATGTAATTGTAAATGATGAGTGCAAGGCACAAAATAATCTTTTTTCCTTGAGTTATGGAAATGGTTATCCTTAAATAATTCTAATTTACTGTACATAAATATGATAATTTTGTAGATGTACTGCTGTGATAAGGTTCACAGTTGGACATGCCAGTCATTCAACATTTCCTATGATATGGAGTATACAATATTGTTCATGACACACTGAAATGTTTTCTGGATGCCTAAGAAGCTGACAGATAATCAGAAGGACCAGTGAACAACAACAAGCTTGGGTCACTTAATGCACTGTGCCACAGAATGGCATGACTTTCTGAAAGGAATCATCACTGGTGATGAGTTGTGGGCATACCACTACATGCCCAAAACCAAGCAGACCTCTTTGGAGTGGAAACATGCTGGTTCAACAGTACAAAAAGAATTCAAAGTGACTCAGTCTGCTAGGAAAGTGCATGTGACAGTGTTCTGGGATATGCATGGTGTGTTATTGGTGGACTTTGTGGAACACATGACCACTGAGAATGATGTAGCCTACATTAAAACTTTGGTTCAGTTGCATCGTGCCCTGTGTGACAAACACTACAACATTAATGCTGATGGTGTCAAACTGCTTCATGACAATCCTCACCCCCATGCTGCTGGTTTGTTAATGAGAAAATTGCTAAATTTGGGTGGGAGGTGGTTCAGAATCATCGGACTGTCATCGGTTTGGTTCTATGAAGAAACTGCTGGGCAGCCAGTGATCTGCAACAGACACCAGACTCAGATGGCTGTACTCCAATCAAATGGACTTCTATGAACATGGTGTATTGAAACTGGTACCATGATGGGAGAAATGTGTTGGGAACATTGGTGACTATGTAGAAAAGTAGGTAAAAGATGTAACTTCCTAGGCGATTTTTTTGTTTTGTTACCCATTAACCTTTTTGGTAATAAAGTTATTGTGTGTTACTTTCCAAACTTCCCTCATATCTGCACTTGAGCCTTGATCCTGCAGAAAAATTTTATTTGGCAATGAAGTTCATGTCAGCATACTTGTTATCACCAAGTGAGATACTGCATTTTGCATCCAACATTATTTATTTGTTTAGTTATGAGAAAAGAAATTAGGCTCTGACATTTTTAAAACACCTGTCTACACCTTCACATTTCTCTGTGCAGATCACTGTGTTACCCATAAACCAGGAGGATATTCTTATTTATCTTTATATTTTAGGGAATATATTTACTATGAAATTTTTAATTTTGGAAGAAGTACTGATCATATTTCCCAGTACCTCCATTTCTGTATTTCAATATGAAGAAGGTAATTGGATTTCAGTAGCAAAAGAAACCACTCTACTACCAGCCCATGATAAGCAGACACGATGATGATTACAAACAAATTATTAAAAAAATATGTGAGATATAAAGCGTTTGTTATTTTACCTGTTGGATGATCATATTCACTTTACGTTCCTCATCTTGATCTGCTCTCTTCCGTGCTGAAATTACTTGTCGCATTTCTTCCCTCTCTTTTTCATATCTTTCTTTCTCTCTACGAAGTTTTTCGTTTGTGGTTCTTAACTTTGCATGAGCATCTCTTAGCTCAAGTAGGTCACATTGTAACTGTAATGGCAGATATGAATAGCACATACAAAAGTATTAATATTCTCTGTTGACCATAAAAAACAAGTTGGCAACAGTTGTTAAGAGAAGTATTCAAGCAGCAATACTTAAAACCAAAGGTATTAATTCATTTCACCGAAACAATATAAACGGCTTTAGAGTAACATATTCCGATGGCAAATTACTTTTGGCTGTCAGTATTCTGTATGCAATAATTTGTTATTAAACCAGTGGTACTATATAGATATCTGTGCAACATATCCATCATTACTTCACTGCTAAACATCACAAAGATCTAGCATATCTTACCTCAGAAACTTTCTTTTTATTTTCCTCCTGTTCTTCTTCTGTTGACTTCTTCAACTGGTCTAGACGCCTCTTTGCTTCAAGACGTTCTTTATCCCTTTCTCTTTCAACCTATTATAAAACCAAAATGATTACAATTCTGTCATTTCAGTATATATCAAAATGGTAAATAATTCCAATCATATTCAAACTTCAAAGACAGTTCTGCTTTGTTTCTAACTTCTAAAACACATCGCAAAATTAATATAGTTGCAAATATGGTACCATGAAACATGAACTGGAAAAAGTTACTCCTATTAAAATTGCCCTTACTTCAAACAATGTTTGGCGCAAATCACGAGCAAGTGTTGATGTTTCTTGCAGAAGCCTGTGTTGCTCTTCTCTCTCCTTCTGCCATGCTAACTCCATGCGGGTTCGCATTCCTGCTATCTTTGTTCGACCAGTGCTCAATATCCTGTCCTCTTCTAACTGAAATAGGGGAACCATCAATTAATCAGTTGTAACACATTAAAACTGTACTGTCAGGTGCACATCATGATACCACTGGGCTGAAATGCAGCAAAACCAAAATATTTATTTTTATTCACTTATATCCTTACACATGACTATTAGGGACAGATTAAAATTACACATAAAAGCCACAGAAATGGCATCAATAAGAAATTCATGTGTCAGTTTATGAGCCACAAAATCATGCCTCTTATTTAAGAAGGCACATCTAATAATAGATTACTTAAAAAGAAGTATGGTTATTTTCAATCGCTTCTGTATATAAATTATATATGTGATTATTGTTACCAAACGATGATAAACTGAAATGTACCTCATTAACTCTTGACTGCATTTCTGCCAGTTTGATTTCCCATGAAGACCGTTCTGAGACTAGCTCAGTTTTCAGCTTGGAACTCTCAAGTCTTGCTTCCGACAGTTCATCTTCCATGCAGCTGACTTGTTGCTCCAAAGATGCTATTTTATTCCGCATTTCTTCATCCTAAAGCAACAATATATAGAAGAAAAGGACTTCTAATGTCAAATACTTGTTTTATTACTATAGTTCCTATTTTGGTCAGAAACAGTGTGACATTGAACTAGTGCTCTCTGGTTAATATTACAACAGCTCTATTATATATGTTTTCTAATTTTAAACAAATAGTGCTCTTACTTCATCCACATCACCATCTGCAGATTTACTGTCCTTTCTACTTTTCTGTGGCATTGCTTTCAGGTCTGCAATTGTCTTTTGAGCAGCATCCAGCATATGCCTGTAATTGTCACGTTCTCTCTTGAACCTGGTAACCTGTGCCTGTAAGGACTGTATTTCCTCTCCAATCAGTGCCATCTGATTATCGTAACGTAGTTTTAGCTGAGCTACTTCTGCTTTATGTGACTTTTCTTCTTGATACAATCTGCAAGCACCAGAAGAAATGTTTTAAAATCACAGTGGAAAGCAGGTCTCTCTGGAAGATTTCAGATGCATACCACAGAAAGGTCAGTGTTTTTGAGCTGTAATTGCTATTCTAAAATCACGATATATTGTCACCAAATGATTCAATTCATTTATTTAAATATTTAGATGTGAGTAACATTCCTTAAAGAATGTTCAGTTACATTTAATTCTAGCAATCAAATGGAAGTTCTATAGTTAAAGATTAAGAAGATTTCATTTTGGAGTTCACTTATACTGTCAAAATCTCAGCGCATACTCAAAACAGTCAGACTAGAATATACAGAAAATCAAAGCATTTCAAAATTTTTAGACTTCAGCACACGACAAATACTAACATAGTGTTCTAAGTTTGTGAAGCAGCATTACAGAAAATATAAAGCATCCTACACAGAAATACATCAGTCTTTCTTTCAAAGATGTCGGTGGTTTCTACAGTCATATTAGTTTATTTTCAAACATACAATACATTTCTGATAAAGCAAAATATATGGGGCTAAGTGCAGGTTACACAATGCAAATAAACAAAACAGAAGCAAGGTATACAGTTCTGTTTCAGTTTAATAAAAGTAATCTTGTCAGAAAATATTCAGCTGACTGTTAAAACAAATGGCCTGCAAGCTTAGAAAAAAAATTGTTTTACGATGATATATCCTTCCTGAAGATCAGAGTGGTTGTTCAAGACATCTTGACAGAATTGTTGGAAAGAAAAACTCTTACTGAGAAAGATACAATATTACCAAAGGGGAATTACGCAATCAGCTGTATGAGTACCCAACGGAATCTTTTGTCAATCACTGCAACAGAGAATATATTATCTGGACTCTTTCTAGCATTAACAAGAGTATCGAAATAATCAATCACTCATGTGTACTTGACAAATTGTAGAGCTCATGTAACCTTGGGCAGGAAGAAGACTCAATAATATCATATCTGAACAACAGGAAATAGTATGAAACAGCAAAAAATTAAAAATACATAGGCCTACAGTTTCTCTACACCTTTTCCAACCAATTTATAAGCAACATAATGTCAGATGAAAATAAAAGAAAATATTACATGTATGTACCTGATGGTTTTAACAAGATCAAAAATTTTGAGACTCTTCATGGAGCAGTGGAATATTCTTGGTGGAATAATAAAATATTTATAAGAAGAGAGGGTAATGTAGCTGAACATGGATTGTTGTGATGTACTTTAAAAAAAATAAAAAACCTGGGGTACCTGCTCAATATAGACTTTTCATTATTCTTGAGAACTGAACAAGATTCCAAATCTCACTTTGAGCTCTTCAACAATCTCCCCATGCATTTACTCCTTAATGGTATAAGTACCCAGTAATGATTTTCACTTTCAAGTGCAGTGCAATTTTCCAACCACAACACAAATCACAACAATAATTTGTATTTCTTTCAGATGTACTGCCATTTTCCAACCACAACACAAGACACAACAATAATTTCCATTTCTAAAATTCATAGTGGGTTTTGCATTTTGGTGTAAAAATTTTAATGTGTTACTTGCAGTCATTAGGCAAGAAACTGCAAATTAAAATCATATCATATTGGCCAGTTATTCTAAACATGAAGTGAACTATACAGTGTTGAAAATCAAAATTGCAAATAGCCCAATTTCCTTAAACAGATGCATACCTGTTTTTCTTTGACCACTACCATTGTATTTATGTAGACATTAAGCATGTGGTAGCAGATAAAAAGCAGCTACTTTGTATAACTGCCAGCTTTTTTTCTAAATGTTGTAGGGAAGTTCTAGTGAAATGTAAAAACTTTTGGGTTATAGAAGAACACTCACTGCAAACCTGACGCACTGAGTCATCTATAGGCATACACAAAAGGAAAGATAACTTGCTAGCTTTCGGAATAACCATTTTTCAATTTGCTATCTTTCAGAGTAATAATTTTTCAAACTAGATTAAAGAACACACACATTCACATGCACACATACACAAACCTATGCCCCTACATGGTACCGGCTGGATGCATGTTGTCAGTGTTGTATTTTGGCAGGTGGACTAAGTTGTGGTGGGGATTGTGTCAGGTGAGGTGGGTAGAGGGAGAGAGGAGTGGCAGGCACAGAGAGGGATTGGGGGTGGGTGGCTAGCAGCTTGCTGGAGGGAGACCCTGATGAAGGATATCAGCTGACATCCTTTCCACACCAGAAAATCCCTCCTCTACAGCCTAGCTACCCATGGAGGCAGGGATAGTCATTGGGGATGGGTGGCTAGTAGCTTGGAGGGAGACCCTGATGAAGGATATCAGCTGCCATTTGTTCCATACAGCCACCCAGGGATGACATAGCTGCATTGGCGAGAACTCCCTTGCCCACTATGCTGAAGGTCTCTCAAGGGCACTAATCCCCCCCCCCCCCCCCCTCCCACTCAGCAAATCTAGTCTACAAACAGATTTCCAGCCACACATTCCCAATCCTCCCACCACTTCCAAGAATCAGCTACAAAGCAGTGCCCCCTTGTCACCCAACATCACCCTCCACTGGAACAACTGAACTGTACTCTTCGTCAGGGCTTTGATTATGTCTCATCATGCCCTGAAATGAGGGACATCCTATCCAAGATCATTCCCACCCCTCCTACAATGATGTCCCATCTTGCACAATATCCTGCTCAATTTCTATGCCATTCCCAGTCCTTGTCACAGGGATTATATCCCTGTGATACACCAGTGTGTAAGACCTGCCCAATCCACCCACTCAAAACTTGCTACTCCAGACCTGTAATTGGCTTATCCTACTTCCATCTGAGGTCAGTCCACCTGTGAAAGCAACCATGCCATGAACCAACTCTGCTGCAAACACTGCATAGCTTATTATGTTGGTATGACTATCAGCTAGTTGTACAGTAGGATTGAACGGCTACTGCCAAACTGGGCTGCTTTGAAACCTGGGCTATCTGGATCCTTCCCTCCACCACCAGATTTTCTGAACCATGCAGATGGGAGTAATCTTTGCAACACATCTTTCACTTCCATAACTGTCCTGGCCTCAATCTCTGGTAACCAACTCAACAGTTACCCCTTCTTCCATCCTGTCACCGCCTCCCAATTCTACCCCATATTGCCTTCAGCTTGCAATGCCCTCCACCAGCTCCAACAACTATACATCACTTATCTAGCCCATGCACCTGCCACCCCTCCCACCCATATATATAGCCAGTAGACTGACTGCCCCCCTTCGAGCTGCTAGCCACCCATCTGCAATCCTTCTCCCTGCCTCACACCTCTCTCTCCCTCCACCCACTCCACTTGACACAACCCCCACCACAACCTAATCCACCAGCTGAAATGCAGCATTGTTGCTGTTCATCCAGATGGCACCATGTAGGATCATAGGTCTGTGATATGTGTGTGTTTTTCACTAGCTCAAAAAAGGAATACACTGAAAGCTAGCAAGTTATCTTTCTTTTTGTGTGTGCCTGTTGATAACTCAACACTCCTGCTTTTTGGTGAGTGGTCTCCTTTAATTCAAAAGTATTTAGCCTTCTTACTAATTTTACTGTGTTGATTTACAGCCCTTACAAGCAAAAATGGAGTGCAGCAGATTAATTAAAGTTAACTGTTAATACAGCCTACAAAATTAGATTCAGACAGCTACTTCTCTCTGGTAATGTATACCTTGACCCTTTCCACCTTCCTGAAGGTTCTCGTTCATGATGGGATCTAAAGAACATAATTTATGAATGAATGAACTGACCAGAACACACACACACACACACACACACACACACACACACACTGCTGAAGTTGTATTGACCAAGATTTTGTCATTCCTAGCCCTAGACAATAACACTTAAAGTACAAAATACTAATCCTAGCTTTTGGGACTTCTGTGTTCTTCCCTCAGAGAGGAAAGAGGTATTAGTTGGCAAAGGTTGGAAGCAAGGGCAGGTCACTCAGACTCTAGATTGTGGAGGTCCCACCTGTGTTTGATCTACAGTAGGAAATGGCCCATTTTCTTTTCAAAGGAAACATCTCTGCAATACATTAAGTGAACTAGGGGACTACTGAAGATCTAATTTGGATGGCGAAAGGAGATCTGAGTCATGCTTCTCAAAAATGCAAATCTAATGTCTTAACCACCGCAAAATGCTATCCCAAGACCTTAAAACATATATTCAGCTGGGAGAACATCCCAAAGATGATACTATTAAGAACAAAGAGAAACAATTTGCAATTAAACTAACATCCATTCCCTGAAACCCCTTTTTATGGTGTGTGTGTTCAGATTTTCCCATCACACTCTGTGGTGAGAGGCACATGAGTATAAGTAATTGTCACTTGACTCTCTTGGAATGAATGCTCTTGGAATTTTTACAGTAAGGTGCTCTCTGTGCACAGAATTTAATTTGTGGTGTTTGATATGTATCTGTTGACACGGTCACACTTATTAAATGACCCTGCAATGAAACACAACACCCTTCTTTGGATCTTCTATAACCTCTTTATTAACCTACATGATGTAGAATCCAAGACCAATGAGCATTACTCAAGTATTTGTCAAAAAGGGTTTGTAAGCTAACTCCTTCATAGGTGAACTACAGTTGCAGGTACTCCTAGATATTTTACAGTTGTTATGATTTTCAGTGATTTATCATCAACTATGAAATCAAACAAAAATTGATTTCTCTGCCAATTTATGTGTAATATGTCATTTTTATTTATGTTGAGGGTAAAATGTCAGTCCTTGTATCAAGAGCCAATCCTCTGCTGGTCTTCCTGCTTTTCACTATTTCCTGGAGTTGCAACTTTCCTATACACAACAGTATTATCTGTGAACAGCTTCACAGAGCTTCCAACATTATCCACCAAATGACTTACACGCACTATGAACAACTGATATCCCCTTGGGGTATGGCTGAAGTTATTTTTACATCCAGAGATTTCACCTTCTTAAGAACAAGGTCTTGAGTTTTGTCTGCTAGGAAGTTCTGAATTTTGTCACAAAACTGGTCCAGTATTCTGTAAACTCACACTTTGTTCACCAGATGACAGTGCTTTCTACAGTGTTTTGTTACTAATATCATTTGTAGATTGATTGCACTTTCCCAGTATCCTATCTGTGAACCAAAGTCTATCACCTGTTTTACCCATGATTTAGCATATGTGATTATTCCATTTAAAAATATTATGAGATGGAAAGTTGTCACTCATCAGATAGTGAAGATGTTGAGTTACAGATAGGCACAACAAAAAAACTCTCATAATTAAAGCTTTCGGCCATTAAGACCTTTGTCAACAATACACACACACACACACACACACACACACACACACACACACACACACACACACTCACTCACTCTTACGCAAACACGTTCATATACACTGGCAGTGTGGTTTCCATTGCCTGAGACTGCAGTCATGTGTGTGAGCTGCGTTAGTGTGAGTGAGTGTGTGTGTGTGTGTGTGTGTGTGTGTGTGTGTGTGTGTGTGTGTGTGTGTCTGGGGTGGGGGGGGGGGGGGGGGGAAGGGCCCACATGCATATGTGTGTCTATTGTTGACGAAGGCCTTAATGGCTGAAAGCTTTAATTGTGAAAGTGCTTTTGTTGTGTGTATATGTGACTCTGTATCTCTGCTATACGGTGAGCGGCAGCTTTCCTTCTCATAATATTGTTATGTTCCACCCTGGATTTCCCATTGTTCAATTATTCCATTTTATATTCTACAAATTGTTACATCCAAGCATTTGTGTGAGCTGACTGATCCCTACTGTCTCACTCATATAGGATACTACATTCTTATTTTTTGTGAAGTACATGATTTCTAGATCTCTTGTGCTACAACAATTTTAAGTTCCCTAGATTATGCACAAAGAAAGTGATTTACTTTTCTAATAAGATAGAAACTTGGAATAATACTGATTCTCTGAAGCTAACTTTGATTCACAAACTTTCATATTGACATGGGTATGATCAATACCAAATTCAAAATTAACTGAAATTTACCACAAACATACATGATATTGCAGTTATAATATGCAGAACACAATATGACAGTTATAATACATACAAACATGTCTGTAGAAGAAACTAGTCAGCAGAAAAAGGTGGAAATTTTGCACCAATTACATAAGTACCTACACTTCAATTAGGGAGAAACAATTATCCAAACCACATATTGCTGTTGAATTTTTTTGATTTGGCAGTTGTAATTCTTAACCATCAGTTTAACAGAAAATACATTTGGGCACAACAGTCATAAACTTCACAAAAATATATCTTTATTCACATACATACAGAGAGAAACCGGAGGGGAATGATTTTTTTCAGTCAGAACAATGTTGCCAAAATTTTATAAAGTGCAATTGTAATTCACATCTGTTGATATAGTACAATTACATTCTTAACAGCATTCAGTGTTCAAAAATACACAATATACCATGCCACACACATGAGTTCGACACAATCAATGAAAGATAATAGGGAAGAAATACAAACAGCACACTGAAACTATACATAAAATGTTAGTGTCTAGATTTTTGAAGAAAATTTTGCTGACACACACATAATCTCACTTTTACTCCAGGAGAATACAGGAAGTTAGTTTCAATATGCAAATACATGTGCAAAAACACAAATATTTTGCATGTCGATGGATTCACAGCACCTTCTATGTCAGCCTGCCAAAAATGAACACTGTAGCATCATTTAATGCCACTAAAACCAGCAAAACCCGTGAAACACGTTTTTTGCATGAGACCGCTAACAATACAAGTGCTTCCTCACAATTTCTTTGAAATATTCTGCTACTGCAGCTTCTGAGGTAGGTGGTCTATAAAGATCTCTAATTACCATGTTTAATATACCTTTAATGCGTACCTTCATCGCAATGAACATAAGCAATTTTTGACAATATGACGTAATTGGATAGATAAAAAAATCTACTCACCAAGCGGCAGCAGGAGAACACACATATAAAAAAAAGGTTTTAGATATACAAGATTTTGGAGCCAGTGGCTTCTCCTTCCAGCAGAAAGGTTGAAAGGGAAGGAAGAAGGGTGAAGGAAAAGGACTGGAGAGGTTTAGGAAAAGGGTAAGAGTTGGAAAAAGTCATCCAGAACACCGAGTCAGATGAGACTTAATGCATGGGATGAGAACAAAAGACTGATTATTGGCAGCTGCACAGAATGAGATTTTGAAAGCCAGAGAAAGAAAAAGTAATATGCAAGACAGAGATTACTGCTACAACATTGTGTTAACATGAGTTAATAAGAATGAAAGGAAAGTGCATTCTATGTAACAGACAGGGCAGCGGGACAGCGAAAAATAGACTGGTCAGAAAATGAAAGATGAAGAAAACTAAAATGGAGAGAAAAAAGGAGTAGTTACTCTCAAGACCCATCTAGCTAGCCGCACGGTCTATCACGCTGCTTCCCAAGTGGGAAGGTGTGCCAGTCCATGGTGTGAATACGCACAGCAGATTAGTGTCAAGGTCTGGTGTGCCAGTCAGCCTGTGGGTGGATTTTAAGGCGGTTTTCCATCTGCCTCGGCGAACTCAGTAACACTATGTCGGCGATTGCTGCACAAACAGTCTCCACATATGCGGTCACCATAATTACTCTACCTTGCAAACATTCAGGGTTACACTTGTCTGGTATGAAACGTTCCTGTGAGGAGGCCGCTGGTAGCTGAACTGCACAATAACCCTGGGTTTGGTGTGGGGTGGCTGTGGCTTGTGTGGGGTTGTGAACCACTGAGGGCTACAGTGGAACGAAGCCTCTCCATTGTTTCTAGGTCCCCGGCTTAATACACACAGAATACTCTGAAGAAATGTTGGGACAGAAGAAATTACCGTAAAATAAGGCCAGCTGGATGGCAAGAACCAGAACCAAGGACATGTTGCAGCGTAATTCCCACCTATGGAGTTCTGAGAAACTGGTGTCTGGGGGAAGAATCCAGATGGCACGTGTGGTGAAACAAGCACTGAGGTCACAACTGTCATGTTGTAGAGCACACTCCCCAACAGGATACTGTGTGTTGCTAGTATACTCCCTCTGCCTATGCCCATTCCTCCTAACTGATAACTTGGTGGTAGTCATGACAATGTAAAAGGCTGAACAGTGTTTATGTGGCAGCTGATAAATGCCGTGTCATTTCACAGGGCACTCTCCCTTTGGTAGTATATGTTTTGCCTGTTACAGGGCTGGTATAGGTGGTAGTAGGAGGATGTATAGGGCAAGTTGTGCAGCAGGGATGGTCACAGGGGTAGGAGCCATAGGGTAGGGAGCTGTATGCAGAAGGAGCATAGGGTCTCCACAAGGATATTGCAGAGACTGGGAGGGCAATGAAAAGCTAATTCTAGGTGTGGTGGGCAAAATGTCAGACAGAATGGATCTCATTTCAGGGCATGATATTAGGAAGTCATGGCCTTGTCGAAGTAGCTGATTAACACATTCAAGACCAGGATAATACTGAGTGAAAAGTGATGAGCTCTGAAGTTGTTTTTAGGAGGGATCAGGCAGCTAGGGTAATTATGTCCAGTGAAGGAAGAGGTGAGAATGGTTGTGTATTGTTATAAGAAGTCTGCATCTGAACAAATACGTTTGCCTTGAATGTCAAGACTGTGTGGGAGGGAAAGTTAGATGTGGAGAGGATGGCAATTGTTTGTTAGTAGGCTTAATGTGGACAGAAGTGTTTTGCTGGCCTTCAGTGAGCATGACATCAACATCAAGGAAACTGGCATGGGATTCAGAATAGGACCATGTGAAATTTAACTGGGTGAAGGTATTTAGAGATTCCAGGAATTTTAAAAGGTCAGCCTCACTGAAGAGTTCATTGGTAAAGATGTCATCAATGTATCCAACCAGCCCCTTGTCAGTCTTTGTTATCATCTGTCTTTTTCAAACTGTCATCTGTTTTCTACCTTATGTGCTAGTCCATTTGTTTATTTATCTGGCACATAGACAGGTCCATGGTTATTTACAAATTTGCATATAACAATTCCATTGTTGGGTTAGATAGAACAGCAATCAGTCATAGAATTAAGTTGCTTTAATATGACATTTATAGTCACAACGCAAATCAGATTTCGACCTGTGTCAGGTCATTATCAATGCTAAAACAAATACAAGAGTATATATTACAATGTGATTTACATCACATCGTGATGGACTTATAACTTTTGTAAATCACACTGTAATATATACTCTTGTATTTGTTTTAGCATTGATAATGACCTGACACAGGTCGAAATCTGATCTGCGTTGTGACTATAAATGTCATATTAAAGCAACTTAATTCTACAACTGATTGCTGCTCTATCTAACCCAATATAACCACAGTCGTTGCGTTCATCCACCCCATGGAGGGCAACCTGATGAATTCCATTGTTATTTATGAATTTGCCTATAACAATAACTTTATATTTCATTGCACTGCAGGGCCTTCTCCCAATCACCTTTTACCAATTTATTTGCAAATTTGACAGCTATTTTCTTTCCCAACCTCCACTTACCTTGTTTATAAGTTTTGTGTGTTTGTTTTTACCAAACCACTCTGATTGGCTTTTACTGCCGTGTCCTACGTTACTTTATTTGCCAAGCAAAGTAGTTTACATTTCTCCTATGACTGTCTGTTTCTGATTGCCCGGTTTTTAAAATTTTGTCTCGTTTTGTGACTTTCTCCATAGTTCTTTTTTTTCCCCCAATAACTATTTCATACCATATAAGCCACTTTTCTGGTGAGACGTTCTTGGCTACTCATTACATCTTCTTAACCATTGACTGTTCTCACCATTTTGGTACAAATTTTTCTGACTTTTCTGAATTTCTTCCTTGCTTTTCTTCTGTTTTTCTATCTTTTTCCATCCTATGCTTCTCTTTTTTGCCACTTCCACCATTTCTACACTACAAACCATCCTCTCTTGTCATGATGAATCACATCATATATTGCATCCATTCTTTTCAATAGCATCCTAAAACCTAGTGATCCCTTGGAGTTGCTCCCAAAGCCCAAACACCGAAAGTCCTTGTTTCTGGATGCAATCTTACTCTACAGCAGGCTCTTTTACTGTTTCAACTACAGCAGTCTCTTGCACTTACCTGGCTAATCTGTGAATATATGCATCATCTGCCGATTTCCACTCCACTAGACTTCTCTGCTTCTACAAAATCCCACAGTTAGTTATTTGCCCCCCTCCCCCCCCCCCCCCCCCCTCCATTTCCTTGGATGGTATCATCTGCCAAACCAACTTCTCACTGCAACAACATGCCAGAATTCACCTCAAAAAGTTATCTCATCTCCTCCTAATCTACCACAACAGTGGTGTTACCATTCCTGCCCCTCTGCAGCTCCCTAAACAGCCACACCATCAACCACCACTCCTCTCCTGCAAAGCAAGCTTAGCCAACCTCCTTAACATCCTACAGCCTTCACCACTGCCTCCAAGACCAATAATAACTCATAATCATAAGAACCAGTCACAACAGTACATTGTTCTCAGCCTCTTGCCTAAAGAGCTCTTCCCTCCTGAATTAATTATCTGTATTATCCAAGCCTCTCTTTCAGACCTAAACCTACATTTAATCATGCTGCTTTGGTGAAGGACCTACTTTCCTTCACACATAACATCAGCTGGAAATATCACTTTGCAATCCAATCCCAAAACCTTTCTATAGCAAACCTGACACTGACCCCTGCCTTGAATATTTCCTACCACGATCCCAACTTGATCCACCGCCACTACCTCAAAATCATCCCTTACAAGCCTCCCAAGAATTCCTCACATCTAGAATTGCTTCACAACTCTTCCTCAGGTCTTTAAAACTTGACCCTAACCTGTCCTCTGCAGAACTTCAGGCTCCGCATTCCCTAAAAGATGATGAATCCACCATTATTCTTCCAGTAGGCAAAGGATCTATCACTGTGGTACTTGACCGACAGGAGTATGTTAGTGATTCCAGCTGTACCACCATCAAGATCCCATCACTGTGATTCAATCTGACCTGCAGTTTCTGCTTAAAACCTCAGGCTCCTCACAAGGACTAACACCTCAGTCTACAGCACTTTCTACCTTATCCAAATCACGCACCCCCACCTTTTACGTTCTTCCTAATATTCACAAACCTAATCATCTGGCCGTCCTACTGTTGCTGGCTTCCAAGCACCCACCAAATGTATATGGCCAAGGGAACCAGGTAGGCTCTTTCCTATGCCAACCTTTTCATGGGTTGCTTGGAGGGGGCTTTCCTGGGACCCATAAGCCCTCAGCCCCTGGTTTTGTTTAGATATATTGATGACATCTTTGCCATATGGACTAAACAGTGAGGCTGACCTGTTAAAATTCCTGGAATCTCGAAATACTTTCACCCAATTAAATTTAATATGTCCTTATTCTGAATCACATGCTACTTTCCTTGATGTTGATCTCATCCTCACTGAAGGCCAGCTAAACACTTCTGTCCACATTAAACCTACTAACAAACGACAGCACTTACATTCCGACGGTTGCCATCCTGTTCATCTCAAACATTCCCTCCCACACAGCCTTGGCATTTGAGGCAAATGTATTTGTTCGATGCAGCCTCTCTACAGTAATACACCACCATTCTCACCTCAGCTGTCACTGGACATAATTACTCCACCACCCTGGTTCAAAAACAGGTTTACCGGGCTGTCGCATCCAATCCCATTTCTGCTGATGCCTCCAAAAAATAACTTCAAAGGACACCACCTGTCACTCTGTGTTATACTGGTCTTGAATGTATAAATCAGCTACTTCAACAAGGCCATGACTTCCTAAAATCATGCCCTGAAATGAGATCCATTCTGTCTCAGATTTTGCCCACTACACCTAGAATAGCTTTTCATCGCCCTCCCAATGTCTGCAATGTCCTTGTGAGACCCTATGCTCCTTCTGCACCCATCTCCTTACCCTTCGGATCCTACCCCTGTGACCATCACTGCCGCACAACTTGCCCTATGCATCCTTCTACCACCACTTATACCAGCCCTGTAACTGGCAAAACATACACTACCAAAGGGAGAGTGCCCTGTGAAATGACACGTCATATACCAGCTGTTATGTAAATACTGTTCGCCCTTTTACATCGGCATGACCACCATGAAGCTATCAGTTATGAGGAATGGGAATAGGCAGAGGGTATATAGTGGCAACACACAATATCCTGTTGCAGAGCATGCTCTACAACATGACAGTCGTGATCTTGATGGATGTTTTCACCCCATGCACCATCTGGATTCTTCCCCCAGACACCAATTTCTCAGAACTCTGCAAGCGGAAACTACGCTACAACATGTCCTTGGTTCTTGCCACTCAGCTGACCTTAATTTACATGAATTTCTTCTGTCTCAGCATTTCTTCATAGTACCTACTCCTTTCTTCATTCCATTTCAGTTTTCTACAGCTTATTTTCTGACCTGTCTATTATTGGCCATCCTCCTGCCACCTCTCTTAAATACAATGTACTTAGCTTTTCACTCTTATTAACTCATGCACAATCTTTTAGCAGTAACCTCTGACTTGAATATTACCCTGTCTTTCACGTTTAAGCTCTCTGGTTTTCAAATCTCATCCTTTGTAGTCTCCAAAGATCAGTCTTTCCTTCTCTTCCCATCCAGTAAATCTCTCCTGACCTGAGTTTCTGGGTGACTTTTCTCAACTGTAACCATTTTCCAAAATGCCTCCAGTCCTTTTCCTTGATCCCTGTTCCTTCAGCTTTAACCATCCTGCCACAGGAAGGAGCACTGTGTCTCTAACCTATTACACTAAATTGTACCTTCATGTAGGTTATAACATTCAGATTTTGTAATATTACTGAGTTATTTACTGCAATAAGTATGCCACCATCATTGGAGTTTAGCTTATGTTTTGACACATATTCCCTCTGTAATCCAAGTGTTAACTGCTATTCACTTCTTTCTGTTTCTATTACTATGTGGACATTTTCACCATTGATATGTGAGACCAAGTCTGGGACCTTAACATGGATGCTCCTGTATTATTGTATTTAATATCATATCAAAATTTTCTCTTTCTGATCTGTAAGGACAAATGTGCTTTTCTGTGATTAATGTGGCTTGCTTACCTCTTTCTACAGTTACAGTATGTAATTCATCATTGAGAACACAGAGGATTCCCCACTCTAAAAAATCCCCATCTGCATATCTAACACACACTACTATTTGATCAGTTAGGGCAATATTAATAACCATTGACAAAGATGTGTGGAACATTTGCTCCCAAATCATGCCACACAAACTGGCTTAAAGAAAGAAGGCAACATGACTGGTAATTGATGGATAATTACAAGACTCATGCGATCAAGAACCATCTTTCAACAGACTGTCATCACAAGGATGAGACCTGCTGATATCAGCTTGACATAGAATATGATCGGCAACAATTATCACTGTTCTACACAGCTCTGTATGACACATTTCAAAAAATGCCCACTGTTCTGTACCATCAGTGCCTCGGTCATTTCAAAACAACCATTCACTGCTATTTTCCAGAAGCCTTACAACTATTAGTTTGAAGAAGAATAAAGGCACTCAGCATCTTCCACTTATTTTGCATGATGAAATTCACTATACATTTTAGATTTATCGGTATCTACATACATAGTCTGCAAAGTGCTTGGCAGAGTGTACTTAGAATTGTGCTACATGTTGACAGTTTCTTCCTGTAACAATTGCATAAGGGGCACAGGAAGAATAAGTGCTTAAATGCCTCTGGTCTCTGCAAGAACAAAATGTAGGGGGCTGAAGTATATTTCTAGATTCTTCACTTCAAGCAGGTTCTTGAAACTCTGCAAGTAAGATTTTGTTAGATAATTGACATCTTTATCTTCAAGTGTATGTCAATTATGGTTTTTCAGCAGATGTTCTCCTTGAGTCAAACAAACCTGTGTCAATTCATGCTATCCTTCTTTGTGTATGTTCTGTATCTCCTGTCAGTACCATACATTTGAGCTGTATTCTAATATGGGGCACGCAAGTGTTTTGTAAGCAATCTCCTTTGTGGAGTGACTGCATTTTCTCAGGATACTGCCAGTCAACTGAAGTCCACCATCTACTTTACCTATGTGAATTTTTTGTGTTCATTCTATTCCACACCCATATAAATTGTTACAATCAGGTATTTGCATGAGTTGACTGATTCCAATTGCGATCAGTAATGTTGTAGTCATAGGTCACTTCTTTTCTACATATTGTGAAGTAACCCTTCCACCACATTGAAATCTTATTGAGATCTGACTGAATATTTTTGCAAATTTTTCACACAGAACTTCATTACAGATAACTATGTCATATGCATGAAAACTGTATCACCTGCACAAAGTCTGAGTTTATTTCTGCTATTGTCTGCCAGCTCATTGATATACAAAATGAAGAGCAAGGGTCCGAATACACTCTCCTGAGGCGTGTTTGAAGTTACACCTGCTTCTGCTGTGACTCTCCATGCAAAATAACGTGCTGCATCATCCGTACCAAGAAACCCTCAATTCAGTCTCAAATTTTGTCTGCTACTCTACATGACTGAAATTTTGTTAATAAACATTAGTGTGGAACCAAGTCAAATACTTTTTGCAAGTCAATAAATATTACATCCACTTGATTGCCTTGATCCATGACTTTTACAATGTCATGTGAGAAATGGGCGAATCAGGTTTCAGATGACCATTGTTTCTGGAATCCATGCTGAGTGGTTTGTAGGAGGTCATATTGTTCAATATACCTTGTTATGTTTGAGCTCAAAATGATTCTGCAACACATGGCCATCAATGAGGTGGGATGATGGTTTTGTGACCCACTTATGCTACCCATTTTATAGACAGGTGTGACTTGTACTTTCTTCCAACAATTGACCACAGTTTTTGTTTAAGGCATCTGTATTATGTTATGGTTGAAATGGGAACTAACTCTGCTGCAAGTTCTGTGAACAATCTGACTGGAATTCCAATGGTACTCCAAGCTTTCTTTAATTTTAATGATTTCAACACTAATACCTACATCACTCATCTTTGTTGGGGTACAAGAATTAGACTGAGGCAGTGCTTCTGTATCTCCCTTTGTAAATGAACATCTTAAAACAGAGTTCACCGGTTCTGAATTTGGTTTGCTGCCTTCAAGTTTGGTTCCTATGTCATCCATGATCATCTAGGCACTAAGCTGAGGTCTTCATCACAAAAACAAATTTAGTACTGTTTTGCAAAATCTATTGTCATACCAATCACTTATGAAACTAATTTTTCCAGCTGATTGTTGGATGTTTAAAGTCTACTCCAATTATGACAAAGTGATTGGGGAATATGTGTATAGAGTTCATGTTCTTTCTAAAGAATGCCAGATATGCTACCTATATGTACTACTGGAGTGACCTCTAGGAATCAAAATGGAATAGAACTTGAACAATTTGCAATTTTTGATCATTTAAAAATAATGACAATCTTTCTAAGGAAAAAGAGTATACTACTGAATGCCCATGGGGTGCCACAGGTATAAGATCACTGACAGATTACATCATTTTCAAACAAAAACAGACAGGGAAAAACGGTTATTTGCCTTGTGGTAACAAACTGACTGATGCATAAAAATGTTGATAGAAACTATAGTTTCTGGGAAGAAGAGATTTTTTCTGCAGTAAATGAGAGGAAATGACTGGAAGAACTAGGACTATCTATCACTGTAGAAAAATCAAGATAAGACAGCAAGACAGGACGAGAGAGACTCCAACAAGTCATCTACCTGACAACTCATTTTACACACATGGTCACGGGTTCCAAAGGGGTCACTTATACACTTTTGAGTTTTGTGTGTGTATGCCACTGACTTCAGTAATGTATCCTTAAATTGAGCTGTTACTCATAGTCAAAGCAATCCCTAGTTTCAAAACAATGCCCCACAACACTAATGGGAGGAGTAGTTCAGTTACTAACATCAATATTTATGATACATTGGTATCACAATTTAATATGTTATGGCAAAAATCCTTCACATATAACTGAATTCAAACCATGGTAAAGCAGAGTATACTTACTTATTTTTCATTTCGCGAATCTCTTTTTCCATTACTGTTGTTTCTCCAGATATATTTCGTTGTACCTTCGCCACTTTCTCAAAGTCATCCAGCTTTCGTCGAAGTTCTTCATTCTGAAGAAGTAGAGGTCTAAATGTTATTTTTTCAAATGAAAATTAAATCTCCTTATGTCATTTTGAATCTTTTTATTCTATAACACCTCAGACAGACATCTGGAAATCCTGCTGAAACATTCTTTATTATGGCATGTGCATGAACTTACAGTTTTGATGTTTCCAGCAGACATTATGCTGGCAGCACATGTCAACTGTTACAGAAACAAATAATTCTAAGTTTACTGATAATGATTTCTTAATTTTGTGTATCTTTGCTAGTGATCTGTAATAACTACACATCATAATTGTGTTCTGTGAAATTGCTGATTTAGTGGCATAAACCTCTCCTTCAGTCAAGTAACAATTTATCTCTGAAAAGTGAGATATTCTTTCGAAAAAACTGTTTGTCAGGAATGCAAACCAGGCTACTGGCTAACATGGTGAGAGAAATTCCAAGTGAGCTACCTTTCAAGTCTCATGGAGAATGTATAGACTTGGAGAATGATATCCATTAATAGCATGTATGCATGTATGATAACAAAGTTAAAAAGCTCTATGATTCTATAGCATAGCAGCGCTCTGAGTTACCACTGCTTTGTCTACAGCCTACAATAACGTGGTAAGACAATACAGGAGATGGGAATACCATGCATCGTGTTACAAATAATAATTGCATTAACATTCTTATCCAAAATATGTAACTATGGAAAAAATAACTAACGACTGTTTACAGTTTGGACAGCTGAACTAGGCTCTAGCTTAGCTTTCAGAGATGTTAATTCAGGGTTTTGTTTTTTGAAAATGTAACCTTTATACACTATGTAGTTAAAAGGAACAAAAAAATCAAAGAAAAGTCTGAAGGTCAGGAATTAGAATTGACTGATAGAATTATCTTTTCCATAATCTAGAATGATACAAAGAAGAAGCAGCTGTCCTGGGTGAATATGATACCCTAGTAAAATTCCTTCCTAACAAGAACAGCTACAATGATAATTTCCTTTTATTTCATCACCACTTAATGGCTCAAAATGCATGATGAGCAGTATTTCTTAGGACTGATTCCACCTACATGTTGGAAAAACAGAATTGGATGTAATAGTCAGAACATCAGAGAAAATATGCTTGGCAACTCTTATAAGAGACATGAGGTATAAAATAGCAATGCTATGCATCACACATTTGATAACATTAAATTAAATTAATTAAATTATTTCAAATAACTGAAAGTTCTTGTTCATGCTGGGATCAAAAGAATATGATTTATGAATGGCCACTTTTCTTAGCACTATATAACTCTCTGTGCTCCAAGTTCCCTATCTTAATGCTCCTTGCTGGCAGTGGGATATTGAATACTCCAATTTTGCATGTCAAGTGCTGTACATTATAGCCCTGTACAAAGTACTTGGATACATATCATGGCACCAGGCCACCTGCATGCTACACTTCAAACATTTTGCCAATGGATCTATGTGGGGCACATGACTTGTGCACAGGGCACAGCATTCACCATGACTTCTAATGGAGCTCTCCTCTTTATAAGTGATGTGCAGCAGGCACTCACC
This sequence comes from Schistocerca piceifrons, assembly GCF_021461385.2. Classification (NCBI taxonomy): domain Eukaryota; kingdom Metazoa; phylum Arthropoda; class Insecta; order Orthoptera; family Acrididae; genus Schistocerca; species Schistocerca piceifrons. Next base: position 1,046,657,264 of record NC_060139.1, on the reverse strand, counting down.
CTCATATTGTGTTCCTCCTTATTGTCAGTAACTGCCTGTACCAGTATCTGGATTGTTTCAGTGTTTGTGTCTATGTTTTCAACTATTGTTCACTTGTATTTCAAAGAAGAATAAACTTTGGTTTATTGCGGCTGTACTATTGTTTGTGTCTTATGCTACAACGCATATGCAGTAGCCACCAGAAAGATTGCGGGAGGCGCACATCGGCACGGCGTGTCACAGACAGTAGTTGCCGCAAGTAGAGTCCCGTCCACCAGAGGCCACGCGAGAATTCGGCCACGACCTCTGCCGGCGGAACAACAACAACAACTCAGGCAGCACGGGCCGTGCCCAGTCAGTTCACATCGGGCATGTCTAGCAGACAGTTCCCGGTCTCTGCTATGTGAAGTGCGATGGAAAACGTGAACCGTGTTACTACACAATTGGCAACGAGTAGGGTCATTCTTTCGCGTGTTGCGTCGTTGTTCCGGTTTCGCAGCTTATCCATGGCATGGAGGATTTAGTGCGGGTTTTGGTTGAGCAGCAGATGGAGCTCATGGCAACCATGAAACAAGTGCTTCCGGCGTTGCTCTCCACACAGTCTGCTCCAGCGCCGTTCCCTCCAAATGCTGTGGGGTGGGGGTGGTCCTGGCCCATCGCAACGCGGATGGCTCCAAGCAGCCATTGGCATTTGCATCTAAAACTCTTAGTCCCACGTAGGCCCATTACTCCCAGGTGGAAAACGAGGCTTTGGCTATTGTCTACGCTGTTATCAAGTTTCACCATTTCTTGTATGGCACGAAGTTTCAGTTAATCACTGACCATAAGCCATTAATATCGTTATTTGGCGCCACCTCATGATTCCAGATAGGGCGGCCCACAGACTACAGTGCTGGGCCTTGTTCCTCTCTAAGTACCATTATGACATTCATTTTCGCCCTACCGGGCAGCATGCCAACGCCAACACTCTGTCCCATCTTCTGGTGGGCCCGGATCCTAAGTTCGATCGGGAAGAGATTATGTGTTTTCATTTGGATGTGGCGTCCCGCCAAGCGGTTGATGGTTTCCTGATCACTAGTTCTAGAGTTGCCAGGGAAACAGCAGCTGACCCGGTTCTCCGGCAAGTAGTTCGCTTTGTTCAGCAGGGGTGGTCATCCCAACCTCCACGCCAGGCCTCGGACCCTCTTCGTAATTATTTTGTTCTACGAGACCGCCTCTCTGTCTGGGAAGGAGTTCTCCTTCTGGCTACCGATGATACAGCTCCTCGCGTGGTTGTTCCTGCAAGTTTGCGAAGGGAAGTCCTCACGTTATTACATGAGGGGCACTAGGGTGTTTCCCGTACTAAAACCTTGGCTCGCAGACATGTGTACTGGCCCGGTATTGACAGGGAAATTGAGCACTTGGTGGCCACCCGTTCCCAGTGTGCGAGCCAACAAGTGTCTCCCAGGTCAGTGTTCTCTTCATGGCCGTCTGCAACCCAGGCATGGGAACGTGTTCACATTGATTTTGTGGGCCCGTTTCTCAAGGTCATTGTCATTGATGCTTATACCCGATTCCCATATGTGGTTCACTGCTCCTCAACCACTTCAGAAGTTGCAATCCAGGCACTAGGAAAAATCTTTTCTGTGGAAGGTCTGTCAGTCACCCTGGTCTCGGACAATGGACCTCAGTTTATTTAGCAGACCTTCCAGGATTTTTTTAGGCACTTTGGTATTCGGCACGTTTGCTCTCCCCCCTTTCATCCACAATCAAATGGGGAAGCCGAGCGCATGGTGCGCACATTTAAGATGCAGATGAAAAAGTGTGTGCACGAATTTCCTGCAGAGGTGGTGTTGACGTTTTTCCTGACGGCATACCGGACCACACCGATGGGAGAACGCAGCCCCGCAGAGCTCCTCCACGGGCGCCAATCTAGGACTCTGCTGCACCTCCTCCAGCCTGTTCCTCACCAGTCTTCGCAAAACGAAGTACCCAGTTTTCCACCGGGTATGTCAGTCTGGGCACGTGGGATTGGTCGCAATCCATGTTGGATACCGGCGGTGGTCCTGTGCCGAAATGGCCGCCGGCTCTATACCTTGCAGGCTGGGGACCGGGAGGTACGTCGTCACCAAAATCAGCTACGTCCATGTTTGGGCACCCACCCTCCGACCCCTCGGGCATCGGCTTCTCTATTGCCGGCATCCGTGTTGTTTTCTCAGGGGACACTACCGCTCCTCCCCCCCTGTGACTCTGCCACACTGCGATGGTTCTCAGCCCTGGTGGCTTCCAGTAGCTCCAGCACCGGCATCCCCATCATTAGAGATGCCCCAGGGAGAGCCGGCCCCCCTCGCAGACCTGGTTTCTCAGGAGACTGGTTCACCTGTGGTCGTCCCTTCCCCATCGTCCCCGCCACTGGGTCTTGCCCCTCCCGAACTGGACCAGGATCCAGAGTTCGATGTTTTGTCTCCCATTCTGTCCCGGGCTCCGGTGGTGGGACGATCGGGGCCTCTTTGTGTGGGTCACTTCCAGCCGTATTCGAAGGTTCCAGCTCGAGGGTTGGCAGATCCCCTCGACTCCAGCCTTCCAATGGACGTGGAGGTCATCGCTCCTGCACAACGCTCTACCTTCCAACGCAGTGGATCACAGTGGATTCACCCACCGAAGGAGGAGGAGTGCAGTAGCCACCAGAAAGATTGCGGGAGGTGCACATCGGCACGGCACGTCATGGACAGTAGTTGCCGCAAGTAGAGTCCCGTCCACCAGAGGGCACGCGAGAATTCGGCCGCAACCTCTGCCGGTGAAACAACAACAACAACAACTCCACGGGCTGTGCCCAGTCAGTTCACATCAGGCATGTCTAGCAGACAGTTCCCAGTCTACGCTATGTGAAGTGCGACGGGAAATGTGAACCATGTTACTACAGTATACATTACTGTTATCATAAAAAATATCATTTTTCTACTATCCTTGTTATGAGATATTTACCTCTTTGCGAAAATGATCAGCCTGATCACTGAAAACACGCTTTTCTTTCTTCACACTTTCTATTTCCTTGTTCTTCTCCTCAACAATAGTTTTCAGCCTTGCTTTCTCTTGTGCCCAAGCCTCATCAGCGTTTCTTGCTGTTTTTGCCTCCAGTTCCTTTAGTTTCTCCTGTGAAGAGATATCAGATTTGTATTTTTACTGTACTTTCGCATATAAAGCTTATCATAATTTTATTTTAATTAGCATATATGCTAGAAGCATTTGGTTAGTTGGTTAGCAAGGACTGCAGGAGAGCCCAAGGACATTGGAAAGTATGAAAAGGATACTGACAGATGACAACTGCAATGCAGGACACCAGCTGTGCCTTGGTAGCTCAGATAGCACTACCCACAAAAAGCAAAGATAAAGATTTGAGCCCCAGTCTGAACATGGTATTTCTGTGTCGGAGATTAATCACAACAACAGGAAAGTGAAAGATTGATTCTGGCTATTGTCACACATGGTAAACAAACTAAAATTTTATTTGGGAAAATAAACTGCTTCTGATGAATTCTACTGCTTACAACTGTCACAATGCAACACGGTACCAATATTTGGTAGGATGTTAAGTGTATTTTAGATATGGATTTAAATGAAGTGAAACATACATGTTCATGGAGGCAAAAGTGTATGCTAGGTAGTTGCAGTATTGAAAAGAAGTGAGGCCATTTCCTAACTGGAGAACTGATTGTGGCAGCGCAGTTTCCTATCCAACTGTAACCCCAACCTGAATGACATATGTTGTTGTCTATTCTTCAGGTGACATATAAGATCTAGAGAAGAAGGAAAATTACCACATTTGAAAAGCCACTTGCTACATGGTTTAGGGGTTTCAGCAACAAAATATTATTACAATGTTCTTTGATGGTGTCAGATTCTCCTATAAATATTCTGGAGAAAACACTGAAATTTTTAGAAACTTCCATAAAACTGTACTCAGATTCTTCTATCTTTTCAGAGTATTCAGTGGGTAAATTATGAAACACAGTTTATTACCTTATTTTACCAGTTCTATGTCATTCACCAGCCATGGCTGGGCAGACAGCATCAGAGTTTACTACAATAAAATGAATAAAATACTGCAATTTAAACTATGTACTACATTGGGTACTATAAAACATAGAGTTAAGAACTAGATTACGATATGCTTCACAATAACAGGGAGTACACATGGACAAGGAAAAAAAAATTCCAGATTTTCCGTTTAAAAATACAGTTTCTCCCACGTGAAAACACACTTTTTCCATGTTAAATGACAGTAGATTATCCCTCAGAACTGTTAAACTTATCAATCCCTTGAATGGTTATGTTTTTATGCATGGGCATAGAATTTCCTGGCACTTTAGAAAATGAAATGCGAGGAAAAAAAAACATGTTTTGGAAAGATCTTTGATGGGCAGCAACAGGTACACTGCATATTTTCGTATTACAAAAGTATGAATTCAAATTCCACCAAACACCTCATGTTACTTCCCGGACCATTGAAATAGAGATTGCGATGTGCTTTTGTAACCCAGTCACGTGATCTCGCCAGCCGGTGACAGCAGATATTCAGACCATAAGACTCGTGATGTACTCAGCCAATAGCAACATCACTGTTAAGTAACGTGAATACACAAACAGGAAAAGTTAATGTTTTAAATTAATATATATAGTCTTGCTACTAGATAAGCAAGCCTTTCACATACTCCAAGAGAAGCTAAGCTTTCATATATAATGTTGATCTTTTTTATGCATGTTACACTTTAGAATATATCACACAAATGTGCCAGCAAAATTTTTAGCTGAGTCCAGTGACTTATCCTCGAAGTTTTCCACAAATAAATTAGTTATCAGGGACGAAAGAGGGCATCCTTTAGTACTACATAAATTTGCTCATAATAACGACATAGATGTCTGATCTGGGCTCGAAATTTCTCTAAATGGCTCGTCACCAATGAGCTGATTGTTAAATGAGAATCAAACACTTTGTGATTTAAGAAATTCATCATACATTCTTGCACGGAGTCCAACTTGCATAAAAGGAAATTTACTTTTAAAGTAATGCTTTTCAAACCACCATTTGCAATATTTTCCTGTGACATGTTAGAAACAGGTTCATTGCAGTAGTTGTCAGAGAGCGCCAGATAACAGGCGCCACCACGCTTGCTCTGCTACGATGACGCAGGAAGCCCCTATGTTTGTATGTGTAAAACATTAAAAGATCTTATATTATGTCATAAAAGAAACAAGACATCAGAGGATGCTCCAAAAGCATCAGAATTTCATGAACCATACTAAAATGTGCACATTTAAATTGCATACTTAGAGTGCACATTCATATGTCCAGACTCCCAATGAAGTAGGCCTTGACCTGATATTTGACCTGATATTAAGCTTTTCAGTGTAGTTTTTGGGATGTAAATTTTCTTGGAGTACCTGTACTGTATTGTCTCATGTTTGGTTCTTTATTATGGCATACTGTCATACATGCTAGAAGATGAAAACATGCTTGAAATGCAGCAAGCAGTTGAAATTAGCCAATAGTGTGGAATTAAACACTTCATTTCAAATACATTGACTGCCTCAGTGGGAAAGATTAATAAAAGCCAAATTTCTTTAGCAAACCGACAAAAATAACTTCATTGTTCTGCAAGTCAATTAACGCTTGACTGTCAGAAAGGTGGAAATAAAATAAAATCTGAAACGAATAACATATTTTAGCCTTCCATAATTATGTGAATGTATTTTAATTCACTCAATAGCTCCCGGTCACAGAAATCTGCTTTGTTTTCATTTGACGAGAGAGCAGTAAACGAAGAGGAAACAGAAAAATCACTATATGTAAACACGGGCACATGGAGACTACACACTTCCCCACTATAATTCAGACTGCTCTGTGCATCAGCTCCGGATCTACAATATTTATGCACCTGAGCAATACTAGATAGTGGCGCCCCCCCCACCCTCCTCCATTGAGTGTTTGAGATAGGATGTCAAAAATATAAAAAAAAATAGAATTTCAAAAATATGTTCATTTGTAGTGCACATCTTTCTGAAGAGTCTGATACATAAAACTTATGTGCTCGAGGAAATATAAGGCATGTTATTTGGTCTTAAGTGTGCCAAAGTGCAGTGCCACGCCTCTTCACACAGCATTCTTCTATCGCATGTCACTGAATTTCGTTCTGTGGAATTGAAAAGTGTATATTTTGTAATGGATGCCATCAAACTATATTCAGGACAGTGGAAATTAAAATGTCCTGTGGTGCCTCTTCAGCTCCCAGTCGGCTGGTTTGACATCCTGCTCCTCTTAAAAAAATCCTAGCAATTAATAATTGAGGAGATTATTTGTAATCGGGAGAACAAGAGCTCAGAAAATTTGTGCTCTTTATTGACTATTAGGCAATAACTTTCTCTTTTGCTTGACATAAAATTAAATATAGGATACATAAAACCAGTAAAAACAAGAGGCAAGCAAGACAGTACACTTTTCTTCAATCCTTAGCTCCTAGCATTTTTTTCTCTCTAATCTTGCTACGGCTTTACATGGCATGCTTTCCTTTCTGTGAAAGAATCTATTACCTCAACAAAGTTCGTCAAATGTTTTGCTATATGAAAAATCGAAATGTCATTGTCTAATACTGCAAAAGCTGTTAATACAAATAGTACCCAAGACTGGCGTGGTTTCTCAAACTGAGTACATCTGTTTTGTCACTGTCTGCTAGATAAAACAAAATAGGCTTTCTAATATTGCAGCGTTTGTAAAACACATCAAATAAACCAGGCTGTTTTGGCACAAATGGCCATTTTTATAACACAACAGAATATAATTCAAGAAGTAACAATATCAAATGCCTATTAGGCCTACTACAAGCAAAAAGTTTCACATTAGTTTCATATTTCATTCATATGCTCCAGTTTCTCAAGCATGAAATCGAAACATAGTAGTATGAAATTTTTATATCAATTTGGAACTGTCATATTCTTCCATAATTTGTGTGATGTCCTTTTTTCTTCTCCTTCCTCATTCTAACTAACAATCTTGTCATCACTAATTCTGGTACTATTCCTGCCACTGTCAAAACTTATTCGCCAGTTAACTTCACTAACCCTGCCAGAATAACCGGTTTAGTTACTGCACGATTATTCTCAGGTTAGGTGTTTTTACATGTTCGTACAATGCGTCTTCCACGCTACTTCCAGAATAGAACTTCAGCGACTGCTAACCGGGGACTGTGCAACTGGCCCTTACTAGTGTAGCGATGTGACCAAAACTTTTCTGTCAAAATTTCACTTTCTTGGATACAATGAGGAGATAATATGTAATCTTTCTTACCTGTTATTCCTACTAGTCATTTATTTCCACTCTGGTAGTCTGAATCTATGGATTTTGCTAGTAATTATAACAATGCTGGTCATTTGCAAACCCAATCAACCACATAATCAGATAGTGATTGGCATTCACCTGTTCAGCTTTACTCCGCTCAGCTCGTATAGCCCCATCCCCTTTTGCCTGCAGGAAAGTTTATTTCTAGATATGATGAGGATTCCCCTGACATAGACATCACGTACACTATGCACAAATTCAGAAATCAACTTATGATTCATTCAGAAATCAGCTTAGAATGTGTTCAAAAACCAACAGGCATGCATTTCAAAATCATATGAGTAATCGAAAGACCAATGTGCGCTGGATGCTAGGCACTTTGTGAAACAAGGCTTTTTTCCTCAATAATATGAATTGGTCCCCCCCCCCCCCCCCCCAAATAGATCCAGTAGCTTCTTGCTGCGACTGCTTACACAGCCAACAACCACATTTCTGTTGCCAGAAGCAGGAGAAGGTACTACTCATCCGCAACTCAACTGCGCATGCATGTGAGCCCGCGCGTAACAGCTAAAATGAATATAAATGTAAGCAGTTGTGATGTCATGCTCATCGGAGGCAATTTGTTGTTATGAAGCATTGCACAGTCTCCCTAAAGCCTTTGACACATTTTGCTGTTGGCAGACACTTGTATGCGCGCTGTGTTTTGTTGTTGTATATGGTGCATTTCTTTTGCAATTTAAGTTTTATTTTCGTTTTTTTCTCTAGTTCATGTTTTATTGCTGCAGTATTATTCTGCAGTAGCGGGATACAGTAATATCCTTTGTTAGAATATTGGTTCTTACCAGCCAAAATTACAAAAATTTAACTGAAAACTAAAACAATGAAAAATTCATGGAATTCTAAAAAATTCCCAGATTTTTCCCGGTTTTCTCCTGGATGGAAAAATTCCTGGGTTTTTCCCGGATCTCCCAGTTGTCCCAGGTCATATACACCCTGAATAATAAGCCAATCAACAGGAGAAACAGTGTTGTAAAACAGCAGAGTCGCAGTGGCACATGCGTGCACTTTCAAAAGGCTACGCATGTGGCAGTGCTCTGTCATCTGCATAGTGTGTGTGTCTGTGTGTCATCACCATCAGAGCACACTACAGGCCCCAATCTATTTAAGGCTAGTCGAGCTACACTTAGCCTCTGTTCTCCATGTGTATTGCTACAGCTCTTTGTGTATGTGATTGGCTCCTGTTGGATGTTACTTAAATACTGTATGTGAATTGTTAAAGCTTCCGTGGAATAAAGTTGTGTTCAGTCTACTGGCCATGTTGTACTTACACGTAATTACAACACAACTGGTGACGAGTGTGGTCCTATTCTCTGTGCAAGTTTCTACTTTTGTTGGTCTTCCGTTTATTCTCATGTTGGCTGATATTGTTACGGAGGACATTTTATCATTGGTTGGTCGAACAGCAAGTCACTCACCATGGCACTACACCACAAATCACAGGTGCTGGACAGTCAAACTCAGGTGCTTCAATCTTTGGCTTATGTTCTGTCTAGTCGGCATTTTCCTCAGTCTGTGTCACCTACTGTTTTGCCCTCTATGGCCCAAATGGTTTATCCGCCACCCTTTTCTCCATACGATGAGTCCTTTGAGGAATGGGGCATATACGAGAAATGTCTGCGACAACACTTTCAAGCTTTTGGGACTACTGATGCTATTTTATGTCATGCCTTGTTTCTTTCATGGATATCGCCAAGAATGTATCAAGTCCTATGTCAGCTCCCACTTTGCAGGCTCTGTCTTTGTTAATATTTGGCCAAATGTGTGACCTTCTTTCAAAATACTACTGTAAGCACACCCATGTTACTGCATCTCGGGTTGAGTTTTACTGCTGTAGGAAGCAACCACATCAATCCCATTTAGCATGAGTGGCTGAACTCCATGGGTTACCATTGTCATTTTGTGCCCGATGTGCATAAAAAGCCATATGCCCATCAGATAGTGAGAGATTCTATCATTCATTTAGCTCCAGATCGTTAAGTGATGGTGAGAGATTCTATCATTCATTTAGGTCTGGATCATGAAAAGCAAGATCGTGCCCTCCAATGTGAAAATCCTTTCATGAAATTATGTTCAGTCTACTGGTCATGTTGTACTTACATGTAATTACAACAAGATTTGCTACTGTTTTCATTGACACTGAGTTGCAGATTAGGTAGACATTGTTCTACCACCAGAGAAGTATTCTTCTATGCTGTACAAAGGTTGCTATTTTAGTGTACACAAAATTTTAGTTCTAAATTGTTCGACTGGCAATGACTGAATATCCTTAGGCAGAGCATTAAATAGTGTTGGGGCCACAAATGGAAAGCTGCACTGCATCTTAGTTAATCGACATATTGGCCAGTCTATACTGTCTTTAGAGCAAGTGCTTTGCTGATGAACTTCATGTCTCTTTCTGTAGGTCTCATGGTTTGTCTTTGTTTGGACAGGGCATCTGAAAATATTGTGGCTGAAAACAGTCAAAACTCCTAACCTGGAAAAAAATTGGTTTGCATTGTCAGTTTTTTTACTTGAGGTAATGATCCTGTAGCCCCCCCCTTTTTTTTTTTTTTTTTTTTTTTTTTAAAGTATATTCCTACAGTATACAGAATGGTCTCACAGTACAGCCCCATAGCTGCATAGTATACTGCTAGTAGGTGCTGCTGCGATATAAGACATTTTAGTTTCCTCAAGAGGTACAGAACCTGTAAAAGTTAAGGACAAACATGTTGAATGTGCTGTTGCCAGGTTAACATGGTATCAATGAAAAAGCCCAGAAGTTTAAAGGCTGCTGGGTCACCCAGCACTTCAGTATCACTTAGGCTGCATATCATCCTCTGTGTTTTGTTTCCATTAATTTTCATCCTGTTTGTGGTGAACGAGGCCTTGGCCTCACTAAATAGGACTTCTTTTTGTTGAACAACCTGAAATACATTCTTCTCTTTTGAGAACAAAGTTGTAGCATTTGCAAACTGCAAGGTATGCCCATTAGAGCCTATGTCAGTAATGGAAATTAAGAATGACAGGTATCCTATTACAGATCCCTGTGGCACACCACATTTTAACATCATTTCACCTGTGTCTGCTCCTTGCACTGATACAATCTGTCATCTGTTATTTAGGTACAATTGGAGAGTTTGTAGAACAGCTCCCCCAATACCATATTATTTTAGCTTGCTGAGTGGGCCTTATATGGGATACAAACAAATGCCTCACTAAAGTCACAGAGTGCCAATGCCATAGATTCCTAGTCTTCAAAACTGAGACTTATATTTGTAACTAAGTACTATTGTTGTAGTTGACTTCCCCTTCTGAAAACCATGTTGTGGATCACAGAAGAGGTTATTTTCTTCAAAATAACTTAATAGCTGATCTATCATTATGGACTCCATCACTGCTACAATAGACATAGACCTGTAGCTTGACACTTTATGTGTGACAGACTGGAACCAGAATCTGGATACCAGACTTTCATGGACAGCCTGCTCCCAGTTGCATGATCTATGCACAAATCATGATTTGACCTAAAGCCTCTATTTGACACAGGCTTCTCTCCACATTTTACAAGTCTTTGGTTGACACTACATTTAATCTATTAACATGTAATCAATATCTATAAATTCTTTTACAGCATTCCATGAAGTGACCATGGTGATCTAATCGGTGGAGCACTAGATTCCAACACCAGAGGTTCTCAGCCCAATCTCAGATAAGGGTGGGAATTTTTCTTGTACTAGTCCCTCTGGGCCTGCCTCAGGTCCACCCAGCCTGCTGTGAAAATGAGTATCAGGAATCTTCCCTGAGGGGTGGGGGGAGTAAAAGTTGGTGAGGATGAGAGGCATGCCATCCTTCCCTCTCCTAGTGCTGCAACAAATAGAAAGACTGTGCTCTACCTGCAGTCAGGCTGATAGTTCGGTCATAGGCTTACATCACAAACTTCACCTTTCCATTTCATGAGATCTTCTTCACATGTCCAAAAACATGTCTGTATCACAAACTTTCTCAATTGAACACAAATATAAAATAAAAATTAGCTTCGTATCATTTAACTCAGACATATTATTAGCATAGCTAACAACTTGATATTATTGTTATTTGTTCAGTGTCCATTAGTTTAACATCCCAGAGTATTTTGCAGTCCACTTGTAATCTATTATACAACTGCTGATGTCACAAACTTAGAGAAAAGTTTCACTTTGTAAGAGTGGAGGCAAGGTAAGATGTATGTTAGTATTTCCATCTGAAAATGAAAAAAAAATTAGAAGTATCTTTCATTTCCAAAGAAAAGCCCTTAAGGAAACAAAATTCACTTGTGTACTAATGTGTACATGAGAAATGAGATGAACAATAGACTCAATTGACACCAAATTACATTTTCTGCTACCTAAGAGAAGGAGTGCGATATGGGTAGAAATAAAACTGTGAACTGGGTCATGCAAGCTATTCTGAGATTGGAAAATGTATCTAAAAGCAGTTTTATTTTCATTATAGAACGTTTTAACACACTGTGGTGCTAATGGGGTAGAAATAAAACTGTGAACTGGGTCATGCAAACTATTCTGAGACTGAAAACTGTATCTAGAAGCAATTTCATTTTCATTATAGAACATTTTAACACTGAGTGGTGCTAAAATTGGAGCATCCATAACATAACAGGAAAACAGGTGAAAAAACTAACAGTTTAAAACTAGTTCCTTCATGACTTTCTATGTTTACAAGACCACCAGACCACTATTCACTCTTATACATAACCACCATCAAAGACAGGCCAAGGAAAAGCTTATCACCTAGTTTCAGAGCATGATGCCGATACAATTTAGTCAAATTCAATAGCTGAACCAGACAAGGTCACTATGTGTGCCCTAATCTACCATCCACCATATTAGCTCCTTAAGGAAATCTGATCTGGCTATCTCCCCCCCCACCCCCAACTCCACATTTGATGGACCTCTCCTCCTTCACATATTTCGATCCCTTCCACTGCTCTTCTTTCTACCTCTACACTACAATATGTTAGCATTAACATCATCTTCTCTATATGAGGCAGCTATTCTTTCCAGTTTTGTTTGTGTGTGTTCAAGGTTACACACTTTTGTTTTCTGTGTTGACTTGTAACTGGCTTAGAACCATAAATTTTCAGAGGAGATACATCAGTATAGCACATAACTGTGTCATACTCCCATTGATGTGCATAAAGTTACACAGAAATCCTCAGATTTAAAACTATCATACACAAGACATACCTGTTGGTCCAGTTTTTCTTTAATCCAAGCATCTTGCTTAGAGTTGTATGTCTCTCTCAGAGTACGAAGTTCTGACTCTGCACTAGCCAATTCCCTCTTTAGGGACAGGAGTTGACTGAAACACAAAGAAACTGTCATATAAGAAAACAAACACTATCAAAATAATGGCAACCAATTATAAAAGGTTTCAAACTATAGCTTGAATAATTTTGCTATTGACCGATTGCAGTGAGCGAGAGAGGCAGCGGGGCTTGTGGGAGTGGTACAAGTGTTGTCAGCTTGCAGCTAGGTACACTTTACAAAGCTCGGCATGTACCAACAAACAATACAATTCAGCAAGCATAAGGTGCTTAAGAAAGCACTTTGATTGGCTACCAACTATAGCTCATACAACTTGACTGAAATATCAGTTACAAAGTTATTTTAATCAAGTATAATCAATCTATACAAATACTATTGTACTTTTTCTCATTCTCATCATTTAATTTACAGAAAACAGCAACTTTACTTAAATTCTGTAAAGCATTTATTAACGGCCCTGTCAACAGTTGCAGTATTTATTAGGTGACCAGTTTTGATCCCTTGCCGGTTCATTTTCAAGCCTAGCCTACTGAGGCTGCACTGACATGGATTTTGACTTGGTAACAGGCATCTGGATTGTGGCATTTATCCTGCAAACATTTATAGAGCATGTGTTGCCACTCAGTGTTTATTATTCAGATCAGGCGCTGTGAGCACAGCCTTAGTAAGCCAGGCTTGAAAATGAACCTGTAAGGGTTCGAAACTAGTCGCCTAATAAAAACTGAAACTGTTGACAGAATCATTAATAGATGCTTTAAGGACAATTGCGTGTTAACTTACGGTTCCTTCTAATTTCTGAAGAGTTCTCATGTTTACCACTAAAAAATAATCACCATTTTTTTTTTCAACTTACCCCTGCAGTGTCTCTTTTTCCATGACCAGCTGGGCTTTTGTGACAACGTGTTCTTCTTCAAGCATTTCATATTTTGTAGTAAGATCTTCATACTCCTGTTTTTCATTTGCTAATTCCTCTTCGAGTTCTAGAAAACAATGGGAACTAATTAGTGTGAATGTTGCTACATATTTACTTTGATCATTCATAGTATCAATATTTCCATAATGATGGAAAAATGAGCACATTACAAAACTTGTTAGAGGGTTTCCCTGAACAGACATATGGTGGAAAAAGAAAGCCACTGCAATCAGATCTCAGATATGTGTGCAAATAGGCATCTGCTGCTGTTGACACCTTCAATAAAACATTTGTGGGCATGTGACTGTCTGCCATTTTGTTTATAAAAACCAATATTCCAGTCACTGTTGTAAGTGATCTTCATCAGGGTGATGTATATACTACTAGGCCAGTGCCATATACAGAACATAATATCATGTAATTTGATCCTGCTAGTAGAGTAATTGAACCCATTTGCTCCAGCAGATTAATTTCTTGCCCTACCAACAAGCCAGCAGGTCATGTGAAACAGTCTTTAACGGACAGAAGAAAAAGAAGTTTGACACTCTACAGCAGAAGACAACTGAGAAAGAACTAAAACGAGATAGGCATTGAATGGAGGTTAGCCTTTATAGCTATACTGATAGTGATACTGACACAGAAATCCTGTCCAAGGGGATGAATGCTTCCCTAGCACCTAAATATGTTCCTAAAGAACATCTTACCGAATTAACTTTGTTGCATCACCTACCTAAAGCAAGGCAGAAAAGATTCAGCAACACACTGGTAGTAACTTGACTTGTGCAAATCTGCTGAAAGCAAACACCACAAAGGAAGAACTGTGATATATTTCTATTGAATTATCTGCACATTTTGTCAGTCTAATCTCAATTGCAAGTTCTCAATTAAATACGAGGTGCGTTCAAGTTCTAAGGTCTCCGATTTTTTTTCTAATTAACTACTCACCCGAAATCGATGAAACTGGCGTTACTTCTCGACGTAATTGCCCTGCAGATGTACACATTTTTCACAACGCTGACGCCATGATTCCATGGCAGCGGCGAAGGCTTCTTTAGGAGTCTGTTTTGGCCACTGGAAAATCGCTGAGGCAATAGCAGCACGGCTGGTGAATGTGCGGCCACGGAGAGTGTCTTTCATTGTTGGAAAAAGCCAAAAGTCACTAGCAGCCAGGTCAGGTGAGTAGGGAGCATGAGGAATCGCTTCAAAGTTGTTATCACGAAGAAACCGTTGCGTAACATTAGCTCGATGTGCGGGTGCATTGTTTTGGTGAAACAGCACACGCGCAGCCCTTCCCGGACGTTTTTGTTGCAGTGCAGGAAGGAATTTGTTCTTCAAAACATTTTCGTAGGATGCACCTGTTACCGTAGTGCCCTTTGGAACGCAATGGGTAAGGATTACGCCCTCGCTGTCCCAGAACATGGACACCATCATTTTTTCAGCACTGCCGGTTACCCGAAATTTTTTTGGTGGCGGTGAATCTGTGTGCTTCCATTGAGCTGACTGGCACTTTGTTTCTGGATTGAAAAATGGCATCCACGTCTCATCCATTGTCACAACCGACGAAAAGAAAGTCCCATTCATGCTGTCGTTGTGCGTCAACATTGCTTGGCAACATGCCACACGGGCAGCCATGTGGTCGTCCGTCAGCATTCGTGGCACCCACCTGGATGACACTTTTCGCATTTCCAGGTCGACGTGCAGGATTGTGTGCACAGAACCCACAGAAATGCCAACTCTGGAGGCGATCTGTTCAACAGTCATTCAGCGATCCCCCTAAACAATTCTCTCCACCTTCTCGATCATGTCGTCAGACCGGCTTGTGTGAGCCCAAGGTTGTTTCAGTTTGTTGTCACACGATGTTCTGCCTTCATTAAACTGTCGCACCCACGAACGCACTTTTGACATATCCATAACTCCATCACCACATGTCTCCTTCAACTGTCGATGAATTTCAATTGGTTTCACACCACGCAAATTCAGAAAACGAATGATTGCACGCTGTTCAAGTAAGGAAAATGTCGCCATTTTAAGTATTTAAAACAGTTCTCATTCTCACCGCTGGCGGTAAAATTCCACCTGCCGTACGGTGGTGCCATCTCTGGGACGTATTGACAATGAAATGCGGCCTCATTTTAAAACAATGCGCATGTTTCTATCTCTTTCCAGTCCGGAGAAAAAAAATCGGAGGCCTTAGAACTTGAATGCACCTTGTATAATTGATTACTTCAGATGAAAACTCCTTTGTAATGTGCAACCTAAAATTTTATGTAATAAAGTTGCTTCTCGTATTACATAACAGACACATTTGGTTATAGCTTAACATTGCTTCAAATTCTACATCTCTGTTGCATTAGTCATTTTATTTATATTTACCATACCATTATCATTACGTAAATCTAATTTTTTGCACTTGGTTTCCTTTTTAGAAACTGTGCCTAACACTACAAACATTTATTGGATGACAGGACCACCTGTTAATCACAGTAAAGTTATAAGTTTTATGTGAGAGAGCTTCCATGAACTAAACTCACCAAACCTCACATGAAATAAATGCTCATCTTCACTGTGGCTCTTCAAGTAATTGACATATTTGACATAAATCATGAGGTGAAAGTGTCCCGATTCTGATAACTACTTTTACTTGAAAGATGATATTTTAATAAAATTATAAACAGCCGACCAGTTGCAATAGATAAAGAAATCTTTACCTAGGTTTCAACAAATTTAAATTTGTCTTCTTCAGAAGGTGGCAATTTTACATTAGTATGGACTGATGTATCATCGCCGTTTTTACAAATGTCTGCATAGATCCATTTGTCAAAATTAAAATTATAAACAGCCGACCAGTTGCAATGGATAAAGAAATCTTTACCTAGGTTTCAACAAATTTAAATTTGTCTTCTTCAGAAGGTGGCAATTTTACATTAGTATGGACTGACGTATCATCGCCGTTTTTACAAATGTCTGCATAGATCCATTTGTCAAAATTAAAATATAGCCCTAAAAATTTTGACAAATGGATCTATGCAGACATTTGTAAAAACGGCGATGATACATCAGTCCATAATAATGTAAAATTGCCACCTTCTGAAGAAGAGAAATTTAAATTTGTTGAAACCTAGGTAAAGATTTCTTTATCCATTGCAACTGGTCGGCTGTTTATAATTTTATTACGTGGAACCGTTGCTGTTGTGCAGCTATGTTTAAAAAAAAAAAAAAAAAGATGATATTTTAAATACTTTAAATGAATTAAAACACCAGTAACTCTCATAATCGTTTCCCTAGACAAAATCCCATTTAGTTTTGTAATCTCTTGATCAGGCAGAATTGTTTTATATACATCAAAATAACATTCTATTTTAAATTTAAAATGTTCTTGGCATATAGATTCTTTCATGAAATTTCGATGGAATTGATGGATGTGTGTAACTTGCTGCCACAACATTTTGGCGCAGAGTCTGAATGTCCAAGTGTATGTTGAAAGCCCACTCATACAGACTTGTATTTATGTGCCACTAATTGCTACCATCGAGCTCAAACAAAGGGCATTCTAAAGACTTTGATTTACAGAGTCCATATTATCTCAGGTGGCAATAACTTGCAAGCAAACTGGAACACATCCAAATTGTGTTCCTGGAAAATCGATATTAATCACAGTAGATACAAACAGCATTACAGACATATAAATGACAGTACAAGAAAGATGATAAGGCCTTCAAGATGACAGCCTACCTGCCATATATTGAAAATATTTTAGTGAAAATAAGCAGATTACTAAGGGAACATAGAGTGAAATTGATCTTTCATACTCCATCAAAAATTTCAGCAGATCAGTGAAAGACAACTTAGGATGGCACAATGCAGGCATTTACAAGATTTCGTGCAAATGCAGCAAATCATATATAGGGCAAATTATGCACACTGCTCAGGAGTGTATCATTGAACAGCAGCAGCATACTCACTTTTTCCAAGCCAGCACTGTATTCCTACTGATAATTTGATGAAATATAATGAAACAAAAAACTGTGGTCCATACTTAAAATTTTGGAATCCCACTGTCAGTGGAAATACGACTGCCTGAGACCCTTATCAATCATGATGACAGCTTCCACTTAATCACAACATGGGATCCAGTCATTAAAAAAAAAAAAAAAAAAAAAAAAAAAAAGATGTCATTCTCTGAATTTTTACTGTGTGAAGATAATCAATCTGATATCAATGAGGCCAGCTTTCACCACAGAGGGTGCTCACAACAATGCAGAGACATATTTATTTATTTAATGTTATTTATTTATTCATCCAGGGATCATTTCACAATGATATAGGGTTGGTCATCATAGTAAAATGAAAGTAAATACACTCCTGGAAATGGAAAAAAGAACACATTGACACCGGTGTGTCAGACCCACCATACTTGCTCTGGACACTGCAAGAGGGCTGTACAAGCAATGATCACACGCACGGCACAGCGGACACACCAGGAACCGCGGTGTTGGCCGTCGAATGATGCTAGCTGCGCAACATTTGTGCACCGCCGCCGTCAGTGTCAGCCACTTTGCCGTGGCATACGAAGCTCCATCGCAGTCTTTAACACTGGTAGCATGCCGCGACAGCGTGGACGTGAACCGTATGTGCAGTTGACGGACTTTGTGCGAGGGCGTATAGTGGGCATGCGGGAGGCCGGGTGGACGTACCGCCGAATTGCTCAACACGTGGGGCGTGAGGTCTCCATAGTACATCGATGTTGTCGTCAGTGGTCAGCGGAAGGTGCACGTGCCCGTCGACCTGGGACCGGACCGCAGCGACGCACGGATGCACGCCAAGACCGTAGGATCCTATGCAGTGCCGTAGGGGACCGCACCGCCACTTCCCAGCAAATTAGGGACACTGTTGCTCCTGGGGTATCAGCGAGGACCATTCGCTACCGTCTCCATGAAGCTGGGCTACGGTCCCACACACCATTAGGCCGTCTTCCGCTCACGCCCCAACATCGTGCAGCCCGCCTCCAGTGGTGTCGCGACAGGCGTGAATGGAGGGACGAATGGAGAGGTGTCGTCTTCAGCGATGAGAGTCGCTTCTGCCTTGGTGCCAATGATGGTCGTATGCATGTTTGGCGCCGTGCAGGTGAGCGCCACAATCAGGACTGCATACGACCGAGGCACACAGGGCCAACACCCAGCATCATGGTGTGGGGAGCGATCTCCTACACTGGCCGTACATCACTGGTGATCGTCGAGGGGACACAGAATAGTGCACGGTACATCCAAACCGTCATCGAACCCATCGTTCTACCATTCCTAGACCGGCAAGGGAACTTGCTGTTCCAACAGGACAATGCACATCCGCATGTATCCCGTGCCACCCAACGTGCTCTAGAACCAGCAACATCTCCGGATCTGTCCCCCATTGAGCATGTTTGGGACTGGATGAAGCGTCGTCTCACGCGGTCTGCACGTCCAGCACGAACGCTGGTCCAACTGAGGCGCCAGGTGGAAATGGCATGGCAAGCCGTTCCACAGGACTACATCCAGCATCTCTACGATCGTCTCCATGGGAGAATAGCAGCCTGCATTGCTGCGAAAGGTGGATATACACTGTACTAGTGCCGACATTGTGCATTCTCTGTTGCCTGTGTCAATGGTTCTGTCAGTGTGATCATGTGATGTATCTGACCCCAGGAATGTGTCAATAAAGTTTCCCCCTCCTGGGACAATGAATTCACGGTCTTCTTATTTCAATTTCCAGGAGTGTAGCTCAAAATACACAACACACAGAACATACAACTATGCTTTTATGAAGGCAGGATGGGTGATCGACTTGGCCATGATAATGAAACCATTCCAGCATTTTGCTGAAAATGATTTAGGATAATCACAGGAAACCTAAATTAGAATGGCTGAACAGAACAAACTCCATCCTCCCAAATATGAAGTGAGTGTCTTAACAATTCACTGCCTCATGCAGTTGGTCCCTATTGTACAATGTTCTTCAATTTACATGCAAACTGCCCCAGATAACTTATCATATAAAACAAAGTTTTACACTTTCCAGACAACTCATTAAGGACACCTGCTGGAGACATCTGGACCAAGAATAAGCTGCTATGCCCATTGAACTAACTCCAATCTATTTAGAAAACTGACTCAAGGCCCGTAAACATGCAACTATGCCCCATGCACATCACCTCCTCCCCTCATTCCAACTGAGAAACTGAGTGGGCATCCTCACAGTGATGAGCACAGCACAGCGGAATGACCCATGATTTTCCTATAAACGTATGACAATGTGCTCATGTACTGTGTAGAGGCTCAGGGTGGATGAACTTTACAGTGCCAGGTTGAGCTATAGTGAGTAGTTATTAGGATAATGACAATAGTTGCTCATAGAAACATCGTTAATAGTAATACATTTTATTTAGGAACAAGTTACAACACTCGTAGCACCACTCTGCAGTGCAACACCCCTTTGAAACCATGCTAAAGACAGCAAGTGCTGAGAATTACTGTTGCAAGCAGGCAGCCAGCAGCCTGCTGTGTTGCCAATGAGTAGGCAGAAATGCTGGTGTGCAGAGTCCACAGAAGTACGTGTACCATCTGGGCATGGCCCTGCAACTCAAGGCGTGACATGCAGGCAGGCTCAGACACTCACCCTCATTCTTGCAGAAGAAGACAGCCTTCAGCAGCACTGTCTGTCCTTGCGAGGGGAGATTTACATCATCAGTATGCCAACACAGGCATAGGAGGAAGAGTGGCCAAACCACCCTGGTCTCGAACAGCTGCCTACTAAGGCAGAAGAGTGGCTGTTGCAAAAGTGAGCCTGGAGGCGACTCACTAGAAAGTAGCATTAAGTCCACAGTGTTGGGCTTAGGCAATAAGCCTACGGTTGGTGGATGCCAAGTCTCATGTTGGCTGCTTGCAGCACCATGTCACCTCCACAATCAGCAAGTCCAGTGCTTGGAGGTGTAGTAACTGGCCTGCCCTTGCTGCAGTTGCCCTGCCTTTCTGCTGTATCTTCATTACTGTGATGCTGGCCCATGGCTCACCCACAGTATGGAAATCACCCAATGTCGTATCTAATGTATTGGTGTTTTTGTCAGCTCTATGCATGACAGCTTCCATGGCTTTCTGTCAGTAAACCAAAAAAATAGTGGTGGCACTAAACACCTCCTCCCTCTGGTAGATCCAGTCTCTGGATCTTAACTCATGGTAATTCTGCAGAGACCCAACATACATTCTGAAACTGATAACTGTCACTTGACACAACAGTGAAGGAGATTTGCATAACCATCATCCCTCAATCAATACTATGCTGATGTCCGATACATAGTGGAAATTGAAACAAACCGTATGATTCCCATCCTTGATGTGGAAGTGTATAGAAAGAGGGATGGCTCAACTGACTACAGAGTACTGGCAGATAACTACAGTCCATTTTCCTGCCAATGTACTAAAACAAGATTTTAATTACATTTTAACTCGGATGAAAGAGGGGTGAAGAGAAAGGACTGGAGAGGTTTAGGAAAAGGGGTAGATTTCGGGAAAGCCACCCAGAATTGCAGGACAGGGGTATTCAGATGCAGACTCTTTACAGCAATACACACCATTCTCACCTTAGCCTTTACTGCACGTAATTAACCCACAAGCCTAGTTAAAAAGCAGATTTTCTGGGTCATCACATCCAATATTGGTACTGCTGATCCCTCCAAAAAACAACTTCACAGCACACCATTGGTGACTCAGTATCATCCTGGCATGGAATGTGTTAACCAGATACTTCAAAATGGCCACAACTTCCTAAAATCATGCCCTGAAATGAGATCAATTCTGTCTGAAATTTTGCCCACCACACCTTTCTAGTGCCCTCCCAGTCTCTGCAACATTCTTATCAGACCCTATGCTCCTTCTGCACCCATCTCCCTACACTATGGCTCCTACCCCTGTGACCATCCCCACTGCAAGACTTGCCCTATGCACCCTCCTATCACTAACTATACTAGCCCTGTAACTGGCAAAACTTATATTATCAGAAGGAGAGCCTCCTGTGAAACGACACGCCATATACCAGCTGTTATGTAAACACTGTTTGGCCTTCTATGTCAGCATGACTACCACCAAATTATCAATTAGGATGAATGGGCACAGGCAGAGGGTGTATAGTGGCAACTCACAATATCCTGTTGCAGACCATGCTCTACAACATGACATTCGTGATCTCAGCACCTGCTTTCATAACATGCGCCATCTGGATTCTTCTTCCAGACACCAGTTTCTAAGAACTCTGCAGGTGGGAACTAGCACTGCAACATGTCCTTGGCCTTAATTTACTTTAATTTCTCCTGTCTCAGCATTTTTTCACTGTAACTACACTTTACCTCACTCCGTTTTAGTTTTTAACACTTTTCATTGTCTTTCCAATCTATTTTTTCATCTTCCCCCTCCCATCTCCGTTATGTACAATGTACTTAGCTTTTCACTCTTATTAACTCATGCATGGTGTTTAAGCAGTAATCTCTGTCTGCATATTACCCTGTATTCCACCTTTAATCTCTCGGGTTTTCAAATCTCGTCCAATGCAGTCCCCAACAAACAGTCTTTCCTTCTCATCCCGTGCCATAAGTCTCCCCTGAATTGTGGTTCTGGGTGACTTTGCCAAAATCTACCCCTTTTCCTAGAGCTCTCCAGTCCTTTTCCTTCAGCCCTCTTCCTTCCCCTTCAACCCTTCTGCCTGAAGGAGGAGCCACTGACTCCAAAAACTTGCCAATTACAACCGTCTTTCATCTGTGTGTTTTGCCACAGCTTGGTGAGTAGATTTTTTAGCCATCCACTTAAATAATTTTGTCAGTAATTGATTGTTTTCATTGTTATAAGAGTAGGGTATGCCAGACAGTTGAAAGACAGCAGCCAGTCTATGGGCCAACAGTGTAAGCGAGGTTGATCTGCCATGCATGGCAGTACACAAAGTGATCGACGGCACATAACATACTAAGTTGTCTTGGTTGCAACTATGCACCATGTGAGCAAAACACTATTGGACTGGCTTGACTTGTATTCACTGTACCAGCCAACAGAATTTAAAGTAAAAACTTCTACCAATAAATAATTTAAGGAATAAAGGTAACAACCTATCTAACAGTAGAGTCATAAACAAAACTGAAAACTCTGCTGCTAACTTTTAGATGAAATCTATTTCTGCTAGAGTATACACACACATACTCACACACACACACACACACACACACACACACACACACACACACACACACACAGACAGACATTTATGTGACCACATTGTACAAGCAAAAATACAGGAATGCACAAATATTTGATTATATAATCTTTAGCTACTGAAACTAAAGGCTGTTTCAATCAACAGAGGAGAGCAAAAGTTTAGAGCAAAAGAGACAGAAAAACACTTATCAAAATGGCACAGAAACCAGGAGAACTGTAACACAGGCCAAGATGATACCAGTAGCTGCCTTTTTATAGTTTCTGTTGTGTATTGTCACTTCTTATGCTGATTACCTTTGAATGAATGTCTGTGTGCATGTATACGATCATGTATATGATATTTTAGTGTGTTTGATGTATTTTTCTCTCTCTCTTTGGTGCTTCTGGACAACACACAGTCTCTTATTCTATTGTGTACCTGTATCCTAGTAACATTTTTAATTGTTATCTTCTGTGCCTTGTGCATAAGCACTCTTTTTATTCAAGACAAATACCTGTCATAACCTGATTACAGTCTATTCAGCAGGTTATGGGCCAAAGAAACTGTGTGTTTTTTGGGGTAACATTTTACACTTGTAAAGTTAAAAAAGAATACATAATCAAAAACAGGTTTATAGTACGCACGAATTTGATGCATATCATTTTGAGTTACACAAATATCAAATGGAAATATGTTTCATGCTGAGAAATTTCTGATGGAAGTAAAGTAAAGTCAGTTGAGGCACTGATGCAAAGAACCTGTGGGATGAGTTAATTATTTTTATTTCATGCAACAGAATTTGACCATTTGTAAACTGTTGCACCATGTGCTACAACAAATGGTATGTGGACACAGATAAAAATTATTCCTTACCAGTGGTCTGCTATAAATAAACAACCATTCTTTAATTATAAAATATTTCACTCTGTTACTATTGCAAAACAAATTAGTAAAGCTCATGTATTAGCTCAGTATCTTGCAGACGTTAGTGAACCAGTAGTGAACCTTAGGTGAAATATGGTTTGTTTATTATGACTTAGGACTCATGTAATGAAAGCAAGCAAACTTTCAGTAATTTAAGGACAATGTAACTGAAAGAAGAGCAACCTTTATTGTGGACTGAAGATTTAGCAACAGGATTCACTGCTGTTAATGTTACCACAAAAAGGATAAAAGTCAGTGCCCATAAAGTAATATTCTGTGGACGAGATCATTATTATTGTCATGAGAAAGGCTATTATTGAGTGGAATGCAACAAAAGACTGTTTAAATTATTAGGAGAAAGTCAAGAACCTATGCAGAAATTTGAAATATTCTGGCTACTAATTGCAATAATGCTTGACTTGCTCATAGTGCTGCATCACAATATCTGATTTCACACAAGGAATGATTTTCAGTGTTTAAACGACTAGGAAATTTAATGTCACTGTCGAAATGGGAGGTAATTCAGTTGTGTATGGTGTATGTATTGGATTAGTCAAGTTAAATGCACTAGTAAATAATATATGGAAACATTGTACAGCGGAGGATGCATTATAAATACCTGGCTTGAGAAAACATCTTTTTTCAGGGGGAGGCGGGAGGCGGTAGTCAGTGAAAATTTAAAATTACATTTTAAGAACTATAAGACTGAGGTATTTATTTGAGCGTTCAGTAGTAATTTGCATAAAATCTGAAAATCACTGTTACAGAATACTGTTTTGTATGGAAAATACTGAACAAGTAGATTGTGCATCATCTGTCATCTGGCTTAGCTCTGTTGCAGCTCAAGAGGTTGTTGGGACATGTAAACTTTGACACTTTGAAGATAATTTCTGATAGCAGTTTGATCCAAAATTTAAAATTTACTTCAAGCAAATTCTATTGTCAATCTTCTCAATACAGTGAACTATAGAGGAAGAGATTTAGGTAGGACAAATGTGCAGACATGTGCCTCTGCTCCAGGAGAATTTGTTCATGCTGATGTATGTGGAGAAATGCCATACACATCATTAAGTGGACACAACTATTTGTTATGTTTCAAGATGATTGTATTTCATACAGATCAGTCTATTCTTTTTAGGAAAAAAAGTGATGCTGTTTCTGTGTTCTACGAGGTTAGGTGGACGGCGGAAAGACACTCTTGGTTCATCCCTATGAAATCCCCAAACCACCTACCCTCTGGCTCCTACCCTTGTAACCGCCCCCGGTGTAAAACCTGTCCCATGCACCCTCCCACCACACCTACTCCAGGCAGCATGTAACCCGGAAGGTGCACTCGTTCAAAGGCAGAGCCACGTGTGAAAGCAGCCACGTGATTTACCAACTGACCTGCCTATACTGTGAAGCTTTCTATGTGGGAATGACCAGCAACAAACTGTCCATTTGCATGAATGGACACAGCCACACAGTGTTTGTTGCTAATGAGGACCACGCTGTGGCTAAACATGCCTTGGTGCACGGCCAGCACATCTTGGCACAGTGTTACACCGTCTGGGTTATCTGGATATTACCCACTAACACCAACCTATCAGAACTCCGGAGATGGGAACTTGCCCTTCAGTATATCCTCTCTTCCCATTACCCAACAGGCCTCAATCTCCGTTAATTTCTAATTGCCGCCGCTCATACCTCACCTGTCATTCAACAACATCTTTGCCTCTGTACTTCCACCTCGACTGACATCTTTGCCCAAACTCTTTGCCTTTACAAATGTCTGCTTGTGTCTGTGTATGTGCGGTTGGATATGGGTGTATGTGCGAGTGTATACCTGTCCTTTTTTCCCCCTAAGGTAAGTCTTTTCACTCCCGTGATTGGAATGACTCCTTACCCTCTCCCTTAAAACCCACATCCTTTTGTCTTTCCCTCTCCTTCCCTCTTTCCTGATGAAGCAACCGTGGGTTGCGAAAGCTTAAATTTTGTGTGTGTGTTTGTGTTTATTTGTGTGTCTATCAACTTACCAACACTTTTGTTAAATTTCAAGCATTCACAAACCACGGTTGCTTCATCAGGAAAGAGGGAAGGAGAGGGAAAGACAATAGGATGTGGGTTTTAAGGGAGAGGGTAAGGAGTCATTCCAATCACGGGAGTGAAAAGACTTACCTTAGGGGGAAAAAAGGACAGGTATACACTCGCACATACACCCATATCCAACCGCACATACACAGACACAAGCAGACATTTGTAAAGGCAAAGAGTTTCGGCAGAGATGTCAGTCGAAGCAGAAGTACAGAGGCAAAGATGTTGTTGAAAGACAGGTGAGGTACAAGTGGCGGCAACTTGAAATTAGCGGAGGTTGAGGCCTGGTGGATAACGAGATGAGAGGATATACTGAAGGGCAAGTTCACATCTTCAGAGTTCTGACAGGTTGGTGTTAGTGGGAAGTATCCAGATAACCCGGACGGTGTAACACTGTGCCAAAATGTGCTGGCCGTGCACCAAGGCATGTTTAGCCACAGCGTGATCCTCATTACCAACAAACACTGTCTGCCTGTGTCCATTCATGCAAATGGACAGTTTGTTGCTGGTCATTCCCACATAGATAGCTTCACAGTGTAGGCAGGTCAGTTGGTAAATCACGTGGGTGCTTTCACAGGTGGCTCTGCCTTCGATCGTGTACACCTTCCGGGTTACAGGACTGTAGTAGGTGGTGGTGGGAGGGTGGATGGGACACGTTTTACACCGGATGTGGTTACAAGGGTAGGAGCCAGAGGGTAGGGAAGGTGGTTTGGGGATTTCATAGGGATGAACTAAGAGGTAACGAAGGTTAGGTGGACGGCGGAAAGACACTCTTGATGGAGTGGGGAGGATTTCATGAAGGATGGATCTCATTTCAGGGCAGGATTTGAGGAAGTCGTATTCCTGCTGGAGAGCCACATTCGGACTCTGACCCAGTCCCAGAAAGTATCCTGTCACAAGTGGGGCACTTTAGGGGTCCTTCTGTAGGAGGTTCTGGGCTTGTGGGGATGAGGAAGTGGCTCTGGTTATTTGCTTCTGTACCAGGTCGGGAGGGTAGTTGCAGGATGCGAAAGCTGTTTTCAGATTGTTGGTGTAATGGTTCAGGGATTCTGGACTGGAGCAGATTCATTTGCCACGAAGACCTAGGCTGTAGGGAAGGGACCGTTTGATGTGGAATGGGTGGCAGCTGTCATAATGGAGGTACTGTTGCTTGTTGGTGGGTTTGATGTGGACGGACGTGTGAAGCTGGCCATTGGACAGATGGAGGTCAATGTCAAGGAAAGTGGCATGGGATTTGGAGTAGGACCAGGTGAATCTGATGGAACCAAAGGAGTTGAGGTTGGAGAGGAAATCCTGGAGTTCTTCTTCACTGTGAGTCCAGATCATGAAAATGTCATCAATAAATCTGTACCAAATTTTGGGTTGGCAGGCCTGGGTAACCAAGAAGGCTTCCTCTAAGCGACCCATGAATAGTTTGGCATACGAGGGGGCCACCCTGGTACCCATGGCTGTCCCCTTTAATTGTTGGTATGTCTGGCCTTCAAAAGTGAAGAAGCTGTGGGTCAGGATGAAGCTGGCTAAGGTAAT
Source organism: Schistocerca piceifrons (assembly GCF_021461385.2). Taxonomy (NCBI): domain Eukaryota; kingdom Metazoa; phylum Arthropoda; class Insecta; order Orthoptera; family Acrididae; genus Schistocerca; species Schistocerca piceifrons. The sequence goes on along the minus strand of NC_060139.1, from coordinate 1,046,629,966 downwards.
GAGGAAAGAGGTTTTAGGTAGGGTGGCAGGTGATCGGCGTGAAAGGAAGTGCTCCATCACAGCGAGGCCCTGGACGTGCAGAATATTTGTGTATAAGGAAGTGGCATCAATGGTTACAAGGATGGTTTCCAGGGGTAAGAGATTGGGTAAGGATTCCAGGCGTTTGAGAAAGTGGTTGGTGTCTTTGATGAAGGATGGGAGACTGCATGTAATGGGTTGAAGGTGTTGAGCTACGTAGGCAGAGATACATTCTGTGGGGCCTTGGTAACCAGCTACAATGGGGCGGCCGAAATGATTGGGTTTGTGAATTTTTGGGAAGAAGGTAGAAGGTAGGGGTGTGGGGTGTCGGTGGGGTCAGGAGGTTGATGGAGTCAGGTGAAAGGTTTAGTAGGGGGCCTAAGATTCCGACGATTCCTTGAAGCTCCGCCTGGACATCAGGAATGGGATTACCTTGGCAAACTTTGTATGTGATGTTGTCTGAAAGTTGACGCAGTCCCTCAGCCACATACTCCCAATGATCAAGTACAACGGTCGTGGAACCCTTGTCTGCCAGAAGAATGACGCTGGATCGGTCAGACTTCAGATCACGGATAGCCTGGGCTTCAGCAGTGGTGATGTTGGGAGTACGATTAAGTTTTTTTAAGAAGGATTGAGAGACAAGGCTGGAAGTCAGAAATTCCTGGAAGGTTTGGAGAGGGTGATTTTGAGGAAGAGGAGGTGGGTCCCGCTGTGACGGTGGACGGAACTTTTCCCGGCAGGGTTCAATTTGGATAGTGTCTTGGGGAGTTGGATCATTAGGAGTAGGATTAGGATCATTTTTCTTCATGGCAAAGTGATATTTCCAGCAGAGAGTACGAGTGTAGGATAGCAAATCTTCGACAAGGGCTGTTTGGTTGAATCTGGGAGTGGGGCTGAAGGTGAGGCCTTTGGATAGGACAGAGGTTTCGGATTGGGAGAGAGGTTTGGAGGAAAGGTTAACTACTGTATTAGGGTGTTGTGGTTCCAGATTGTGTTGATTGGAATTTTGAGGTTTTGGAGGGAGTGGAGCTAGAAGTGGGAGATTGAGTAGATGGGAGAGACTGGGTTTGTGTGCAATGTGAGGAGGTTGAGATTTGTTGGAAAGGTTGTGAAGGGTGAGTGAGTTGCCTTTCCGGAGGTGGGAAACCAGGAGATTCGATAGTTTTTTGAGGTGGAGGGTGGCATGCTGTTCTAATTTGCGGTTGGCCTGTAGGAGCATGCTCTGAACAGCTGGTGTGGATGTGGGAGAGGAAAGACTGAGGACTTTTATTAAGGATAGGAGTTGATGGGTGTGTTCGTTGGCTGAGATGATGTGTAGGTGAAGGATTAGGTAGGTGAGGGTAATGGATTGTTCAGTTTGGAATTGGTATAGGGACTGATGGAAAGAAGAGTTACAGCCAGCGATGCGAACTTTAAGTGTGAGGCCTTTGGGGGTAATGCCAAATGTCAGACAAGCCCCAGAAGGTGTACACGATCAAAGGCAAAGCCACTTGTGAAAGCACCCACGCGATTTACCAACTGACCTGCCTACACTGTGAATCTTTCTATGTGGGAGTGACCAGCAACAAACTGTCCATTTGCATGAATGGACACAGGCAGACAGTGTTTGTTGGTAATGAGGATCACCCTGTGGCTAAACATGCCTTGGTGCATGGCCAGCACATCTTGATACAGTGTTACACCGTACATGTTGTCTGGATACTTCCCACTAACACCAACCTGTCAGAACTCCCGAGATGGGAACTTGCCCTTCAGTATATCCTCTCTTCTCGTTACCCACCAGGCCTCAACCTCAGCTAATTTCAAGTTGCCGCCACTCATACCTCACCTCTCATTCAACAACATCTTTGCCTCGACTGACATCTATGCCCAAACTCTTTGCCTTTACAAATGTCTGCTTGTGTCTGTGTATGTGCGGATGGATGTGTGTGTGTGCGCGAGTGTATACCTGTCTTTTTTCCCCCTAAGGTAAGTCTTTCCGATCCCGAGATTGGAATGACTCCTTACCCTCTCCCTTAAAACCCACATCCTTTCGTCTTTCCCTCTCCTTCCCTCTTTCCTGATGAAGAAACCGTTTGTTGCGAAAGCTTGAATTTTGTGTGTATGTTTGTGTTTGTTTGTGTGTGTATCGACCTGCCAGCACTTTCGTTTGGTAAGTCACATCATCTTTGTTTTTAGATATATTTTTCCCATGTTGAATGTTTCCCTATATATATATATATATATATATATATATATATATATATATATATATATATATATATATATATATATATATATAAAACAAAGATGAGGTGACTTACCTAACGAAAGCGCTGGCAGGTGGAATGTTTCCTTCTATATATATATATAAAAAACGAAGATGCTGGCAGGTCGATAGACACACAAACATACACACAAAATTCAAGCTTTCGCAACAAACTGTTGCCTCATCAGGAAAGAGGGAAGGAGAGGGAAGGACGAAAGAGGGAAGGAGAGGGAAGGACGAAAGGATGTGGGTTTTAAGGAGAGGGTAAGTAGTCATTCCAATCCCGGGAGCGGAAAGACTTACCTTAGGGGGAAAAAAGGACGGGTATACACTCGCACACACACCCATATCCAACCGCATATACACAGACACAAGCAGACATTTGTAAAGGCAAAGAGGTTAGGCAGAGATGTCAGTCGAGGCAGAAGTACAGAGGCAAAGATATTGTTGAAAGACAGGGGAGGTACGAGCGGTGGCAACTTGAAATTAGCGGAGGTTGAGGCCTGGCGGATAACGAGAAGAGAGGATATACTGAAGGGCAAGTTCCCATCTCCGGAGTTCTGACAGGTTGGTGTTAGTGGGAAGTACCCAGATAACCCGGATGGTGTAACACTGTGCCAAGATGTGCTGGCCGAGCACCAAGGCATGTTTAGCCACAGGGTGATCCTCATTACCAACAAACACTATGTGCCTGTGTCCATTCATGCAAATGGACAGGTTGTTGTTGGTCATTCCCACATAGAAAGCTTCATAGTATAGGCAGGTCAGTTGGTAAATCACGTGGGTGCTTTCACACGTGGCTCTGTCTTTGGCCGTGTACACCTTCCGGGTTACAGGACTGGAGTAGGTGGTGGTCGGAGTGTGCATGGGACAGGTTTTACACTGGGGGCGGTTACAAGGGTAGGAGCCAGAGGGTAGGGAAGGTGGTTTGGGGATTTCATAGGTATGAACTAAGAGGTTACGAAGGTTAGGTGGACGGCGGAAAGACACTCTTGGTGGAGTGGGGAGGATTTCATGAAGGATGGATCTCATTTCAGGGCAGGATTTGAGGAAGTTGTGTCCCTGCTGGAGAGCCACATTCAGAGTCTGATCCAGTCCCGGAAAGTATCCTGTCACAAGTGGGGCAGTTTTGTGGATCTTCAGTGGGAGGTTCTGGGCTTGAGGGGATGAGGAAGTGGCTCTGGTTATTTGCTTCTGTACCAGGTCGGGAGGGTAGTTGCGGGATGCGAAAGCTGTTTTCAGATTGTTGGTGTAATGGTTCAGGGATTCCGGATTGGAGCAGATTTGTTTGCCACAAAGACCTAGGCTGTAGGGAAGGGACCGTTTGATGTGGAATGGGTGGCAGCTGTCATAATGGAGGTGCTGTTGCTTGTTGGTGGGTTTGATGTGGACGGACGTGTGAAGCTGGCCATTGGACAGATGGAGGTCAACGTCAAGGAAAGTGGCATGGGATTACATTCCCTCCTTACATTACAGGACTGGAGCAGGTGGTGGTGGGAGGGTGCATGGGACAGGTTTTACACCGGGGCCAGAGGGTAGGGAAGGTGGTTTGGGGATTTCATGGTGATGAACCAAGAGGTTATGAATGTTAGGTGGGTGGCGGAAAGACACTCTTGGTGGAGTGGGGAGGATTTCATGAAGGATGGGTCTCATTTCAGGGCAGTATTTGAGGAAGTCATATCCCTGCTGGAGAGCCACATTCAGAGTCTGATCCAGTCCTGGAAAGTATCCTGTCACAAGTGGGGCACTTTTGGGGTTCTTCTGTGGGAGGTTCTGGGTTTGTGGGGATGAGGAAGTGGCTCTGGTAATTTGCTTCTGTACCAGGTTGGGAGGGTAGTTGCGGGATGCGAAACCTGTTTTCAGGTTGTTGGTGTAATGGTTCAGGGATTCAGGACTGGAGCAGAATTGTTTGCCACGAAGACCTAGGCTATAGGCAAGGGACCGTTTGATGTGGAATGGGTGGCAGCTGTCATAATGGAGGTACTGTTGCTTGTTGTGGGTTTGATGTGGACGGACGTGTGAAGCTGGCCATTGGACAGATGGAGGTCAACGTCAAGGAAGGTGGCATGGGATTTGGAGTAGGACCAGGTGAATCCGATGGAACCAAAGGAATTCAGGTTGGAGAGGAAATTCTGGAGATCTTCTTCACTGTGAGTCCAGGTCATGAAGATGTCATCAATAAATCTGTACCAAACTTTGGGTTGGCCGGCCTGGGTAACCAAGAAGGCTTCCTCTAAGCGACCCAAAAATAGGTTGGCGTGTGAGGGACCCATTCTGGTACCCATGGCTGTTCCCTTTAATTGTTGGTATGTCTGGCCTTCGAAAGTGAAGAAGTTGTGAGTCAGGATGAAGCTGGCTAAGGTAATGAGGAAAGAGGTTTTAGGTAGGGTGGCAGGTGATCGGCGTGAAAGGAAGTGCTCCATCGCAGCGAGGCCCTGGACGTGCGGAATATTTGTGTATAAGGAAGTGGCATCAATTGTTACAAGGATTGTTTCCGGGGGTAACAGACTGGGTAAGGATTCCAGGCGTTCCAGAAAGTGGTTGGTGTCTTTGATGAAGAATGGGAGACTGCATGTAATGGGTTGAAGGTGTTGATCTACGTAGGCAGAGTTACATTCTGTGGGGGCTTGGTAACCAGCTACAATGGGGCGGCCGGGATGATTCGGTTTGTGAATTTTAGGAAGAAGGTAGAAGGTAGGGGTGCGGACTGTCAGTGGGGTCAGGAGGTTGATGGAGTCAGGTGAAAGGTTTAGTAGGGGGCCTAAGGTTCTGAGGATTCCTTGAAGCTCCACCTGGACTTCAGGAATGGGAGTACCTTGGCAAAATTTGTATTTCGTGTTGTCTGAAAGCTGACGCAGTCCCTCAGCCACATACTCCCGGCGATCAAGTACCACGGTCGTGGAACCCTTGTCCGCCGGAAGAATGACGATGGATCGGTCAGCCTTCAGATCGCAGATGGAAATGGAAATGAGCGTTTGGCGTCATTGGCCGGGAGGCCCCTCGCGGGGCAGGTCCGGCCGCCATATCGCAGGTCTTATTACAGTCGGCGCCACATTGGGCGACCTGCACGCCGGATGGGGATGAAATGATGATGAACACAACACAACACCCAGTCCCTGAGCGGAGAAAATCTCCGACCCAGCCGGGAATCGAACCCGGGCCCAGAGGACGGCAATCCGTCACGCTGACCACTCAGCTACTGGGGCGGACAGATCACAGATAGGCTGGGCTTCAGCAGTGGTGATGTTGGGAGTAGGATTAAGGTTTTTTAAGAAGGATTGAGAGGCAAGGATGGAAGTCAGAAATTCCTGGAAGGTTTGGAGAGGGTGATTTTGAGGAAGAGGAGGTGGGTCCCACTGTGACGGAGGACGGAACTGTTCCAGGCAGCGTTCAATTTCGATAGTGTCTTGGGGAGTTGGATCATTAGGAGTAGGATTAGAATCATTTTTCTTCGTGGCAAAGTGATATTTCCAGCAGAGAGTACGAGTGTAGGACAGTAAATCTTTGACGAGGGCTGTTGGTTGAATCTGGGAGTAGGGCTGAAGGTGAGGCCTTTTGATAGGACAGAGGTTTCGGATTTGGAGAGAGGTTTGGAGGAAAGGTTAACTACTGAATTAGGCTGTTGTGGTTCCAGATTGTATTGATTAGAATTTTGAGGTTTTGGGGGGAATGGAGCTGGAAGTGGGAGATTGAGTAGATGGGAGAGACTGGGTTTGTGTGCAATGAGAGGAGGTTGAGGTTTGCTGGGAAGATTGTGAAGGGTGACTGAGTTTCCTTTCTGCTTGTGTCTGTGTATGTGCGGATGGATATGTGTGTGTGTGTGTGTGTGAGTGTATACCTGTCCTTTTTTCCCCCTAAGGTAAGTCTTTCCGCTTCCGGAATTGGAATGACTCGTTAGCCTCTTCCAAAAACACACATCCTTTCGTCTTTCCCTCTCCTTCCCTCTTTCCTGACGAAGCAACCGTTGGTTGCGAAAGCTTGAATTTTGTGTGAATGTTAGTGTTTGTTTGTGTGTCTATCGACATGCCAGCGCTTTAGTTTGGTAAGTCACATCATCTTTGTTTTAAGATATATTTTTCCCACATGGAATGTTTCCCTCTGTTATATTCATATCATTAATTTGAACCCAACAATTACGTTTGTTATTGTCATTGTTGCATTTCGAAATCTTTTCTGTCATCTTACTTTCTCTTTCTGTTATTGCAGGTAGTTACACTTTTTATTCACCTTCTCCTTTTTATCGTAATCTACAATAAAATTTTATCCTGCCTATATATACTCAATAATACGTGACCCACTTCCAAACCATAACCAAAAAAAATTTTTCCGCTTTCAAAACTACCGCTGCTATAAAATCCCCCATTTCCAGTTCACAAACAGTTCCTTTCACTCATGAAACAACCATTTCGGCTAGTTCTAATAACTTTCGTTTTTTTCCGTTTCCATTTTTCCCACATCACTGATCATTTTTAGCCGCCTCCCCTCAGGTTTTAACGTCATTATTTCTTCGTCAGACAATTGTTAGCCTCATTTTCATAATCTGCCACCACAAAACCACTCCATTAATACATTTACACACAGTTTTTTCGAAATTTTCTCAAATTTCTCCACCCCTTAACGTGTTTAGGCGGCAACACAACCACCTAACCTTTGTGCACATCGTTGCTTACCAACCTAAATTCACCACAGGATCAACATAGCTCATCTTTAACCAACACTTTTTCGACTTTTTTCACACCATATCTCCAGTTGCTTTCTAGTTCACCTTTACCTTTCCCCATATATTTTTATTTTCATTTTCAGTCCAGCCTCATGTTACACTTTCCACCTTCTAATACCATGTCACCCTAACAACATGCACACAACAACCCCATTAAGTTTTATTTACATTCCATCCGCAAACATGCCTTCGCCCCAACCAGATTACACTCCCATATTTTATTTACTCAGGCTTGTCTGACATTAGGCATTACCCCCAAAGGCCTCACACTTATAGTTCCCATCTCTGGCAGTAACCCTTCTTTCCATCAGTCCCTATACCAGTTCCAAACTGAACAATCCATTGCCCTCACCCACCTAATCCTTCATCTACACATCAACTCAGCCAATGGACACACCTGTCAACTCCTATCCTTAATAAAAGTCCTCAATCTTTCCTCTCCCACATCCACACCGGCTCTTCAGAGCATCCTCCTACAGGCCAACCGCAAATTAGAACAGCATGCCACCCTCCACCTCAAAAAACTATCCAACCTCCTGGTTTCCCACCTACGGAAAGGCAACTCACTCACCCTTCACAACCTTTCCAACAAACCTCAACCCCCTCTCATTGCATACAAACCCAGTCTCTCCCATCTACTTAATCTCCCACTTCCAGCTCCATTCCCCCCAAAACCTCAAAATTCTAATCAATACAATCTGGAACCACAACAGCCTAATTCAGTAGTTAACCTTTCCTCCAAACCTCTCTCCCAATCCGAAACCTCTGTCCTATCAAAAGGCCTCACCTTCAGCCCTACTCCCAGATTCAACCAACAGCCCTCATCAAAGATTTACTGTCCTACACTCGTACTCTCTGCTGGAAATATCACTTTGCCACGAAGAAAAATGATCCTAATCCTACTTCTAATGATCCAACTCCCCAAGACACTATCGAAATTGAACCCTGCCTGGAACAGTTCCGTCCTCCGTCACAGCGGGACCCACCTCCTCTTCCTCAAAATCACCCTCTCCAAACCTTCCAGGAATTTCTGACTTCCAGCCTTGTCTCTCAATCCTTCTTCTTCTTCTTTCTTTCTTTCTTTTTTTTTTTTTTTTTTTTTTTTTTTTTCCCCCCTCCATCAGTCTACTGACTGGTTTGATGCGGACCGCCAAGAATTCCTTTCCTGTGCTAACCTGTTCATCTCAGAGTAGCACTTGCAACCTACGTCCTCAATTATATGCTTCACGTATTCCAATCTCTGTCTTCCTCTACAGTTTTTGCCCTCTACAGCTCCCTCTAGTACCATGGAAGTCATTCCCTCATGTCTTAGCAGATGTCCTATCATCCTGTCCATTCTCCTTATCAGTGTTTTCCACATATTCCTTTCCTCTCCGATTCTGCGTAGAACCTCCTCATTCCTTACCTCATCAGTCCACCTAATTTTCAACATTCGTCTATAGCACCACATCTCAAATGCTTCGATTCTCTTCTGTTCTGGTTTTCCCACAGTCCATGTTTTCTCTTGGCCAGAAATGCCTTTTTTGCCATAGTGAGTCTGCTTTTGATGTCCTCCTTGCTCCGTCCGTCATTGGTTATTTTACTGCCTAGGTAGCAGAATTCCTTAACTTCACTGACTTCGTGACCATCAATCCTGATGTTAAGTTTCTCGCTGTTCTCATTTCTACTACTTCTCATTACCTTCGTCTTTCTCTGATTTACTCTCAAACCATACTGTGTACTCATTAGACTGTTCATTCTGTTCAGCAGATCATTTAATTCTTCTTCACTGTCACTCAAGAGAGCAATGTCAACAGCGAATTGTATCATTGATATCCTTTCACCTTGTATTTAAATTCCACTCCTGAACCTTTCTTTTATTTCCATCATTGCTTCCTCCATGTACAGATTGAGGAGTAGGGGCGAAAGGCTACAGCCTTGTCTTACACCCTTCTTAATACGAGCACTTCGTTCTTGATCGTCCACTCTTATTATTCCCTCTTGGTTGTTGTACATATTGTATATGACCTGTCTCTCCCTATAGCTTACCCCTACTTTTTTCAGAATCTCGAACAGCTTGCACCATTTAACCCAAAGTTTGGTACAGATTTATTGATGACGTCTTCATGATCTGGACTCAAAGTGAGGAAGATCTCCAGAATTTTTTCTCCAACCTCAACTCCTTTGGTTCCAACAGATTCACCTGGTCCTACTCCAAATCCCATGCCACTTTCCTTGATGTTGACCTCCATCTGTCCAATGGCCAGCTTCACACGTCTGTCCACATCAAAACCACCAACAAGCAACAGTACCTCCATTATGACAGCTGCCACCCATTCCATATCAAACAGTCCTTTCCCTACAGCCTAGGTCTTCGTGGCAAATGAATCTGCTCCAGTCCGGAATCCCTGAACTATTACACCAACAACCTGAAAACAGCTTTTGCATCCCGCAACTACCCTCCCGACCTGGTACAGAAGCAATTTATCACAGCCACTTCCTCATCCCCTCAAACCCAGAACCTCCCACAGAAGAACCCCAAAAGTGCCCCACTTGTGACAGGATACTTTCCAGGACTGGATCAGGCTCTGAATGTGGCTCTCCAGCAGGGATATGACTTCCTCAAATCCTGCCCTGAAATGAGATCCATCCTTCATGAAATCCTCCCCACTCCACCAAGAGTGTCTTTCTGCCGCCCACGTAACCTTCATAACCTCTTGGTTCATCCCTATGAAATCCCCAAACCACCTTCCCTACCCTCTGGCTCCTACCCTCGTAACCGCCCCCAGTGTAAAACCTGTCCCATGCACTCTCCCACCACCACCTATTCCAGTCCTGTAACCCGGAAGGTGTACACGATCAAAGGCAGAGCCACGTGTGAAAGCAGCCACTTGATTTACCAACTGACCTGCCTATACTGTGAAGCTTTCTATGTGGGAATAACCAGCAATAAACTGTGCATTTGCATGAATGGACACAGGCAGACAGTGTTTGTTGGTAATGATGATTACCCTGTGGCTAAACATGCCTTGGTGCATGGCCAGCACATCTTGGCACAGTGTTACACCGTTTAGGTTGCTTCGTCAGGAAAGAGGGAAGGAGAGGGAAAGATAAAAGGATGTGGGTTTTAAGGGAGAGGGTAAGGAGTTATTCCAATCCCAGGAGCGGAAAGACTTACCTTAGGGGGAAAAAAGGACAGTTATACACTCGCACACACACACTTACCCATCCACACATATACAGACACAAGCAGACATATTTAAAGGCAAAGAGTTTTGTGTGTGTGTTTGTGTGTTTTTTTTATTGTGCCTATCTACTAGCGCTTTCCTGTTTGTTAAGTCATGGAATCTTTGTTTTTTAATATACTCTATTATATGTTTATTACCTTATAAATAAAAAATCTTTTTTGCTTATTTGTTATAGTTGTAAATATTTGTCATGTATTATTGTTGCTCTGACAGGTTCAACATCCTGGAAGACCTCCTCACTGTGGATCAATTGGAATGAAAGTAAATCTCATATACCTTAGTAAATTTCGCACACACACAAAATATCAGCAATCATTCCTGAACAAAACATCAGCAATCATTCCTGATATATGGTGAATATTCGATCATTAATGGTGTGAAAAGAACGATATTTACTCTAAAAATAGTGCCAGATACCAAAGAAATATATGAAATATCTCAACTCTTAGCTTGTACAAACTGCAAGTAATAACAGGAAAGCATTAAACATTCTTCTATATCTAAAAAGAGTTTGAATTTACTAAACTCACTGTCTATTTTCTCCTGGTACTCCTGCTTCACTTCTGTTAACTTCTTTGTACTTGCTCCACTATTACTCTCTAGTGTTTTCAGTTTTGTTCGAAGACTGATTAACTCTTGCTCCCTATTCTTCAGTTCTTTCTCGTGGTTGGCTTTGAGTCTTTCACACTTCTTCTTCTCTGCCTGTAAACAAATACAGCTCAGAAGACACAGATATCTTTTACTTCAGTGCAGTGTTAATAGAAAATAAAGTTAAATAAAAATTACCTGCAGGTTAGCTTCAAGTCCTGACACTTTTGTTTCTAATTCACTTTGCTGCGTTTTTAATTCAGCTTCTAATTTTTTATTCCTCTCTTCATTTGCTTTAAGATTCTTTTCAGCCTGAAACATATTAAACCCTTCACTGCCATATTCAGTTACCATATTGAAAAAAAATCTGGAAATGACACTGCAAACAGGTAAGTTTAAAGAAAGGGCAAGTGCTAAGAAGAAAGACAAAATCTTCAGAATTCTCATGTTGATGAAAGTTAGAAACAGAAGAAATTTATTTCAAGCTTTTCAAAAACTCAGTACAGGCACTTTGCACTTCATGTTATTGCAAATCTTAGAGAGAAACTAATAAGTAAGTTACCATATTTTGCTTGTTTTCGCACAATAATATCCTACGGGGTATATTCTGGGGTAGTTCATTTTTAAAAAAGAAAGTTTTCACTACGTAAAAGCATGCCATAAGAATGTGATTCTTAAGTTTCTCCCAGCATATTTGTTCATTCAACATTTCCCAGGTGTACAGCCAGTTTGTAGTGTCCAACGGGCATAATATTTTGGCAATCAAACATGTCATCATCTTCAGATGTGCTGGCGAGCTGTGCTCCTGAAGGCACATGGCTGACTAATATCCCCTGCCCCTGTGAGCCCATCCATCTGTGGTCTGCACCATTGGCAATTGCGGAGACACTGGCATTGGTGTCTGTGATGGCGTTGATGAAAGTTCTCTGTCTGCCCTGGTCACCAGATTGTTTTGTTTGCTGAGAGTCTTTCAATTAAACTCAGTGCTGGTTCCCAAGCCTTGCTAAGATTATAGCTGCAATTTCGGTTAATGAGATCATCCCTGGTACGAATTTCTATGGCCTCTCTAACAACACTGTCCCAGTATTTGGAAGTCTGACCCAAGATCCTGGTACATTTGCACTCCATCACAGGAATCTTGGATAAACAGTGCTCTACGACCACTGACTTGTTGAGATACATTAGTCGAGTGTGCCTCTGGTGTTCTCGGCAATGATCTTTGATGGTGCACATTGTCCAATATATGTCTTCCCACAATGACATGGAATCTAGTATATGCTGGTCACCAAGATCACCTTTGACACTTCTCAACAATGCTCATGTTCTATTGGGTGGGCAAAAGATAATTTTTACTGGGTGCTTCTTCAATATGCATCTGAATTTTCCAGATAGTGCACCAATGTATGGTATAAAGGCAGTGGCTGCCTCTTCTTCCGTGGCTTCTTCCGTCTCCACAGTTTGTCCTGTTGTGGTAGGGTGGAGAGCACGCCTAATCTGACATTCTGGGTATCCAGTTTTTTGGTGTACAGTTCTGAGGTACATGTAGCTCATGGAACAGACCCTCTGTGTCTGAAATGGTGCACGCCATGTGTACTAGTGTTTTTAGTACCCCATTCCTCTGCAAAGGGTGGAGGCAGCTGTCTGCATGCAAATACTGGTCAGTGTGCGTTTTCTTCTGATACGCACCATGGCTCAGGGTGCAATCAACTCTTCTCTTAACCATGGTGTCCAGGAATGGTAATCCTCCTCCTGCTTTGGTCTCCATAGTGAATTTGGTGTTGGAATGTATGGAGATCAAATGTGTAAGGAAGTCAAGGAGTTTGTCCATTCAATGGTGCCAGATGACGAATGTGTCTCCCACATAACTTTGAGGAGGAAGCCCCAGTATCATGCAAAAGGAAACCCATGTGTCTTTTCCATTATGTGAATGACAGGTGGACAAACTCCTACACTTCCTGCTGTATCAGAAGAAAGTGCACACTGACCAGTATTTGCATACAGACCGCTGCCACCACCCTTCGCAGAGAAATGGGGTACTAAAAACACTAGTACACATGGTGTGCACCATTTCAGACACAGAGAGTCTGCCTTATGAGCTGGAACACCCCAGAACCACACTCCAAAAAATGGATACCTAGAATGGCAAATGAGGCACACTCTCCACCCCACCACAATAGTACAATCTGTGGAGACAGAAGAACCCACGGAAGGCCAGAGTATACCAGATTCCATGTCAATGTGGGAAGACATATATTGGACAGACAGTGTGCACTGGTGAAGATTGTTGCCAAGAACACCAGACATACACATAACTGATGTATCCCAGAAACTCAGACATCACAGAGCACTGTTTGTCTGAGAATCATGTGATGGAGTACAAATGTACCAGGATGTTGTCACAGAATCCCAAATACTTGGACAGTGTCATTAGAAAGGCCATAGAAATTCATATCAGGGACAATCTCATCAACCAAGATTGCAGCTATAATCTTAGCAAGGCTTGGGAACCAGCACTGAATTTAGTTAAGAAGACTCTCAGCAAAGAAAACAATCTGGTGACCAGGGGGGACAGAGGTCTTACATCAACCCCATTACAGATGCCGATGCTAGCACCTCCCTGTCCATGGACATGGACCGTGGCTTGTGGGGCCAGGGAATGTTAGTTGGTCATGCGCCCTCAGCTCAGTTCATCAGTGCACCTGATGCTGGTGACATGTTTGGTCACTAAAATAGTGTGCACGTTGGACACAACAAACTAGCAGTACACCCGTGGACTGTTTGATCATGCCATAAGAATAATTTATGGTGCTCACCAATGATCATATTGTAGATAGCTGTTTACGCAGTTAGGTATTTTAACCACAGCATCACTGTCTATGTCATATTTTCTCATAATACTGTTATAAACAACCCATTAGATACCAGAAGGATTGACTATGGCCATAATGACAATAGAAAATATAACTTTCATTTTTCTCCATTTACACTGAGATTAGAAAGGAGTGAATAAAACTACTATCAAAATCTTTGATTGCTTGTCTAATGATATAAAATGCCTGATTGATAGCAAAGCTAAATTTTAAAGTAAGGCAAAAAGTTCCATCCTGAGATTATTGTTTTACATCTTCTGGTAACAAACAGATCCAAACTTTTTGATTTGGTTAACAAAGTGGATTTCTACTGGTGATAAGCTGTTATTTTATCAGTGAAAGGTAGGGAAATATTTCAATTTATCAAGTGCAACATGAAATCCAGAAGAAGGTTGACTGAAACTTTGGTCTGTAACTGTGACTGAAACACTGGTTAATACAGGGATAGTCATTTTACTATATGATATGATCCATTACAGAACACATAAGTTGACTGACTCTGATTGCAGAGGCCTACACAGTTGCAAGAAACAAGTCATAGTCTACAAGGACAGTCAACTTCATACATTCATCTCATACAATCATCTCTGGGACTGAAATTGAGAAGTAACAAAGGCTCAATTCGGTAGTATTGTATAGTATGCATACATATATGACACAATCAATGGGTAGTTGAAGTGGTAAAGGCAACCACTCATGACAAGTGTGAAATCTGGGTTCAAGTCCCTGTCCAACACAAATTTTCATGTATCGCTAATAGGTAATATCTTCCTACCCAATGCAGCTAATGTCAGAAATATTCCACAATAGTGAATAAATTTCATAAAATTAATATTGCTGCAGGATTCTGACCAATGTCTTTTTCTTTAGACATTGTTAAAAGTAAGTATCACAAGTCTCAATGGGCCAAATGATGATTGAATACTAACACTGAATATGTTTATCTCCTTGAAATCCTGTGGTGGGAATACAAGGTAAAGGTTGTGAGTGATGAGGTCATAGACAGTAGGGCATATGGAAGTATAAGTCAGGCCTGTAAGCATGCTCAGAAAGCTGAACAGGTTAAAATGACCACTCACAATAAGCGGGAAATCTGGGTCTGAGTCCCGATCTGCTACAAATTTTCATTGTCACCAATAGGTAATATCTTCATACCTAATCCAGCTAATGTCAGAACAATTCTGCAATGCAAATAAATTTCATAAACTTAGTATTGCTGCAAAATTGTGACCAATGTCTTTTTCTTTGGACATTGGTAAAAATAAGTAGTACAAGCTTCAATGGGTAAAATGATGATCATAACACTAATGTTGAATATATTTATCTCTTTGAAATCCTGTTGTGGGGATATAAGGAAAAAGCTGTTAGCAATGAGGTTGTAGACAGGAGGGCATATGGAAGTAGGGGTTGGTCCTGGAAGCACGCTGAGATGGTTAAGACAACTGCTTGCAACAAATGGGAAACCTGGGTCTGAGTCCCTGTCCGGCACAAATTTTCATGTCACCAGTAAGTAATATCTTCATACTTAATGCAGCTAATGTCAGAAAGATGCCACAATGGCAAATAAATTTCATAAATTTAATACTGCTTCTAAGATTGCTACCAGTGCATGTTTTTTCACACACTGGCATAAAAACCAATCTGATATGAGTATAATGACATCAGTGGAAGAACATTCAATACGTCTGAAACTAAAATTCTGTTTTTTATCAATAGATGATCCAATAAGAGATGGATTCTGCGAAAGAATTGCAACACGCCTTCATGCTTAATGCTAGAGGAGAGACGGAGAAGAAGAAATTCTATATAGTGATCTAATGACAATATGCACAAAAGTTTTGGTCTTAAGTCTTCTATCTAGTCACTCAGTGATCATAATGGTACCAAAATGGAATATAGTGTAAAGAAGACTGATGTACTGAATTGCATCTATGAAAATTATTTTACTGAGAAAAAACTTTCTACAGTTCCTACTTTTATTCATTTCTTGAATGAAAAAATGATAGACATTAAGATAAGGGATTACAGCATAGAAAAATCAGCTAAAATCACTCATCAGAGGAAAGGTAACTGCACCTGATAAGCTACATGTATGATTCTATATAGAACTAGCTCCACTTATAGTACATGTTTGTCATAGATTACTAATGAAATGAAACATTCCAATTGATTCTAAAATTGTGCAGGTCATTCCCATTTTAAGAGGAATCATGTTTTGGAGAAACTTTGTGAATAAGAGGCATAAATTACTGATGCATATATTGCAGCATTATGGTACACATTTTATACTTGTGTATAATGACATATTTGGATATCAACAATATTCTCTGTAGGTGTCAATGTGGGTTCTGTAAATAGTGGTCTGTGAAACACAACTTGCTATATTTATCAATGTTATCCATTTTTGCACAAATATGACTGTTCACCAGTCACTGAAAAGAGACAATGCATCTGAACTAATTTTAATTAGAATGGTCATATAAAACAATTTGTCGAAAATGCAGAAAGCAGACTGAGATTCACTGGAAGAGTCCCAGAGATATGTAGTTCATACATGAAACAGATAGTTTACAAAACCCCTGTTTGACCTGGCATAAATTAATTGCTATATGGCCTTACAGCTACTATTATTTATTAATAAAACTTTTAATCTGTTTAGTTTACAAGTACATTAGTTTAAATATAAAACAAATTATAATTTAGATTGGTGACTTCATCAAGAAAATCATTCTAGTGACCAGATAGGAGACTTTCAGACATTTATTTAGTAACAAATTTTCATTATCCAATACGACTGGGCTTGACAAGTAAACAAAGGATCGATATGGGAAGTACAATATTCTGGAGACATCAGTCATAGGGATATGAACAGAGAAGAAAATACTGCATAGTTTTCTGCCAGGATACCTCCTGAGAAGATCAAAGCCACCCTGTGTCTCAAAATAGTGCCATTTATTTCTTTAATTATGGTATGATAATCATATAAAATGACACCCTGCTTGGGCTGCAAAAGATCACTCCTACAACTAGTACATTGAAGGACACAGTATTAAATTTTCAAAAATGCAGTGCAGGACAGAATGTGAACATGAGAAAAGGCTACAGAATCTAATAAAGCTGCCACACAGACAGACAGATGGTAGAATGAACCTGAGGGTCAAAAGAAATTTGTGTCTGCGAAAGGTTTTGAATACAACGCAGAAATCATGGCAGCTGCAGGTGGGTAATATACAGACCTTCCAGAACTACACTTTAGGGCAACCAAAGAAAAACTTTTGATAAAGTGGCTGGACTTAAAAGCAGAGTGTATCATTTTAAAAATTTATTTTTGGTGTGACAAATATAGTCCTACACTTTGACGCAATGATTGTTTCTCCTTCTTCTCATAGTAAAATATGGAACAGCTCAAACCACAAACTTAGCTAATGTTGCACTACCTGTTATTATTCACTCATAATTTGCTTTAAAACTAAACAATACTCACAACTGTACATTGCAAAAGGCTATATTCCTTTTTCAGCAAGGCAGTGAATTTTACCAGTTAAGGCACAAGACTGATTCCAACACTTCAACATTTTCTGAAAGAACAAGTCACTTACCTTCTCTAGCTTCTTTGTCAGTTCCTCAATTTCCCCTTTGCTAGATGACAGTTTGTCCTGCAGTGAAGAAATTTCATTCCTTTCAGCTGAACGAGCCTTTTCAGTGGCATCGGAAACAGTTTCTCTCTCTTCTTTAAGGGTCTTTTCCTATTAAAAGCAAAAAATCATTTAAAACAACTTTCTATGAATAAAAAGTTACTTAAAAAACTGTTTAACACAGACCTATATTTTAGCATTTTGTGCTGTGAGGCAGTCTCTATGCAAGTACTACATTTCATTTTCCTTTACTACAGTTCACTAATATACTTCTAATGAAATTGTAGCTTGAAATGTTACATAGTTTTGTATGCAATGTGAGCATTTGTATTTTACTTTTTGATACTAATCACCTGTTTCACAAGCTTCTTTGGTGCAATCATCTTCGTAGAAACTAATGTATATCTTTGCAACCCACATGAAGTCCCTGTTTATATTAGATACATGAAACATCTGCAGCATGTCCAGTTCTGCAGCTGTTACTTTGCCTTACAAGTGTTTCACCTGTACATGTAACAAATGGCTTCTCTCACAGTAAAGCAGTTGTAGGCTGGAAGTATTCTGTGATATGGTGAAGAAACAAATATCTCATTTTCTCTAATCCCCTGTGTACGAAAAGTGTTCCCTTCACTATTCAGTACTACTGACATCTTGAAAGGCTGTAGTACAGTGTCAATACAGATCTTGAATATCTTATTTTATGCCCTAGAATAAAAAATATGTCTAACATTATTCTACAGTTGCATTCTGCACGCATTAAATCTTTGTAAAATCTTAGTCCCATCATCTGCCACATCTGCATCAATCTAGTTTTCCCATGGTTACACTTGTAAGACATCACTTCTTCAGTTTCCACTTCTGTCATTTCAGAGGCATGTGTTTCTCTGTCAGAGGCAGAACAGCTGTTCCACTATTGATGGTCTAATAACTGATGTCCTGCTTTCTATGTTGGCATTATAATGAACTATTTGCCAGAAAGCTTTCCCCATTAGACAGCATCCAGTGTAAATTCACATCGTTAAATAGAAAATATTCTGCTGAGTACAACTAAAAATTTATATTAGTCATCTTCCTGGCAGCCAGGAAGCTCCAGAAGTTTTACGTTTGCATTGGACAATATCATCTCTGCTTCCAATATTGTTGCTAAACATCTATCAGACTTTGTGAAGGTGAACCAATGACTCTCCTCAGAGTGAAATTCTTTTTTGGATTTGCTAGTTTAATGGAAGGGGTTGCTACAACATTGTGCTTACAATAAGTCCACCAATGCAGATTTATACTTTTAGATATATGTCGCAATGGCTCATGACTGCCACTAGAAGTTTCATTTTCATGGCTCATATAATGTCTGACAACCTCCAACATGAATGACTATGTGCGCAAGTGGTATTCAAATAAGATGAATATTCACATATAATTAACAAAGCTCTGCAAGCTAGAACATTATATTTACCATGGGAAGAAGAAAATGGCAGAGAGGCCATCAGGATCACTGTCTTACTTTTGAAGAAAGGAAATGTTTCTTCAAATAACAGCCAGCATATAATACATATTATAAAAACATCAAGTGAAATTATCTTCCAAGAAATGATGATGTTCATCTACATGACTGACAGTGGAACCTAATTGCAATGTTTTCAGCACTGCCCATGACACCTGTGCCCCTCCTTAAAACACTAGCTCCATATATGGAAGCAACTTTGCAACATGCCCTGTGACCCCATAGGTCTGAATCTTCATCTGACCTGCATTATCTTCCATTATTCAAACTTTGTCCATTATCTTTCTCCCCTCTGCTGATTAACTTCTTATAACAATAGAAATCACAGAAAGGAAAAAAATAAACAAAAAATGAAGAAAGACAGCTGCTTATCTGCTGCTGGATGATCCATAATGGATAATAACATGTAACTCACAGGAAGCCACTGGCTTATAGCTACCATTCTTTTCCTGGTGTATGTATAAGCCTATACACAGACCACTCAATTTTCTTTTCATTTTTCTTCCATATTAGGCCTTTACTGTACCTTGTTTCCAACAGAGCTGAACATTATTCTCTGTTCACTTCCCTACTGAAGCTTTTCATGTGATAAACCTTTTCACAATGTCTATCCTTGTCCTATATTAGTACCCCTTTGCCTCATATCAACCCAACCATCTCCTCTTCATCTTCACACTTATGATCGGGAGGGGGGAGGGTGATTACCTCAGTGTTCACTGTGATTTTTCGTGATTGGCATACTGATTCTGGACGGTAAGGCCTTCGAACAGATACTTTTTGATCACCCCTTATTCAGGTTGAATCACCTAAAATTTTCGCTACAGATATTGTGCAAAAGGACAGTGCCATTGATGTGCAGTTTTCACAGAGTGGATTGGTAGTCATGAGTTCAAACTATTACTCATTCACTGATTGTAATAATGCTTAGAAAGCATATTTTTTGTGCAAACATACACTTTCTGAAATGGAACAATGCCTGTATGCATTAACAAACTAAAAGTAGGGTAGATCTGAATGGCAATGGTATTTGTTGCTGGATTATAATGATAGTCATTCATGAGATATCATATTTTGAAAAGTTTCCACTCCAACACTTGTACAGTAGCTGGGGTAGCACACATTAAAGAACGACCGAAGTACATACACTAGTTATGTTGATTCTGACAGTAATGAGACAACTGACCATCACAGGTTGTGTTCAACATAACCACCAGCAGCAGCAACAGACACTTCCAGTCTGGTATGGAAGGACTGCTACTCTTGTGCCAGCATTTCAGTGGAGATGTCCAAGAAGGCTGTAGTATTATGTCATTGCATATCATTGGGTGTAGTTGCCATGTCCTTGTAGATGGCGTCTTTCATCTTCCCCCACAGAAAAAGTCTACAGGAGTCAAATCCAGCCTATGGGGTGGCCAAGGTACAACTTCTCTATGTTCAATCCTATAATCTGGAAACAACTCATGAAGATATGTTGTAGTACTTTGTGCACTACAGGCTGCCATCATATTGGTCTCCAGAGGAAAATCTTCTGTTAGGAGGCTGTGATGCTTGTGCATGTTCAGTGTTCCGTCTATGAAAAACAGGCCTATGAGGTGATGATTCACTATCCCACACCACATGTTTAACCTGGCCATGATTGATATATGCAGCTTAGATATATGATACATCTTGTGTATCCTGTCTTAATTCCCACGCACAAAAGTCAACACAATTCTCACAATCATTTCCGTGCAGCTTTTTATGGGGACAGATGTGACATGAATGGAACCCATGTTGATGGAGAATGTGTAGGACACTTGCCTGACTCATGCCACCTCCTCATGTGATTGTGTGGGAGCTAACACGCGGATCAACTACAACATCAGCAAGAACATTAATCTCTCCCTCTTCTGTCATCATTTGTTTGCTTCTGTTACATTGTACAGTGGTTGAAGAGGTTGATAAATAATTGGCAACATGGTTGAGGTCTATTGCGATATCTTGCTGCATACACCATACAAGAATGAACTGTATTCTTTCTACATTCTTCATACACCAGGAGCGTGTCAGCTTTTTCTGCATTGATAAATCCCATCATCCATTCATGACCTGCTGCTTGGACTGTCACACACTAATTGACTAATAAGTTGCAAAACTCCCAAGGAACACACAAGCACACTGTAACCAAACATAACAAACATTGTACCTAGCAATTACTCAAGCTGAATGGCATTTACCGTCTTGTAAAGTCATCAGACAATCAAAACGACTTGCAAAATGATTTAGATAAGATATCTGTATGGTGTGAAAAGTGGAAATTGACCCTGAATAAGGAAAAGTATGAAGTTATTCACATGAGTACTAAAAGAAATCAGCTAAATTTTGATTACGCGATAAGTCACACAAATCTGAAGGTTGTAAATTCAACTAAATACTTAGGGATTACAATTACAAATAACCTAAATTGGAACAATCACATAGATAATATTGTGGGTAGAGCAAACCAAAGACTACAATTCATTGGCAGAACACTTAGAAGGTGCAACAGGTCTACTAAAGAGACTGCTTACACCACGCTTGTCCGCCCTATTCTGGAGTATTGCTGTGCAGTGTGGGATCCGCATCAGGTGGGACTGACGGATGACATTTAAAAAGTACAAGGAAGGGCAGCTCATTTTGTATTATTGTGAAATAGGGGAGATAGTGTCACAGACATGAAACATGAATTGGAGTGGCAATCATTAAAACAAAGGCGTTTTTCATTGCGACGGGATCTTCTCATGAAATTTCAATCACCAGTTTTCTCCTCCGATTGCGAAAACATTCTGTTGGCACCCACCTACATAGGGAGAAATGATCATCATGATAAAATCAGAGAGACAGCTTGAAGGTGGTTCATTGAACCCTCTGCCAGGCACTTTATTGTGAATAGCAGAGTAATCATGCAGATGTAGATGTAAACAAACAAGTGTCAGTATAAAAGCTTTTTAAAATATGATATCTCGTAATTGACTCGAACTAGAATCCTGCAACAAACACCATTGACATTGTAATTTACCCTATTTTTAGTTTCTTAATGTCAATAGGCACTGTTCCACTTAAAAAAGTGCATGTTTGCACAAAAAATACATTTTCTAAGTATTATTACAAGTGTTCATTGGTTAACATCATGAGTGCCTGACTATAAATCCATTCTGTGAAAACTGCACATCAATAGCACTTTCCATTTCCACAATATTTGTGGTGCAAGTTTCAGGTGGTTCACCCTGTATACCACTAAGCTGTATTCTACGAATAACATGTGATGGTCACCAATTTCTGAAGCAGAAATTAAATTTGACATTTAGAAAAAAAACTTACTTTTCAAATGTCTCTATAAACTGCCAGTAAATACTGTAGTAGGGCAGTCTTTTCCATAACATTTCATATTTTACCTACTTCCACTTACACTATTGATATACCTTTTGAAATTCAGGCTCTTTTCCTTACCCACATCCCCATGTCAACTGTGCAATGTCTCCTTCTCTCCATCTTTTCTTCCACAAAGACGGGCACAAAGTTTAGATTATGGAGGGCAACAATAAAGGATAAATTCATTCTCCGCATTGCACAAAAATGTTTCAGGCTTAAATTTTACGCTGTTATTCCTCCACAGAAAAACACTTGTGTACAAAGTCAAATAGGGTGCATCCTCTTGAGAAAATGGAAGTTCAAGCATTGAGTCATTCCCTGTTCTTGAAAGGAAAAAAAAATACAAAGAAAATATTGTAATCACATCACATTGATGGATCACTCAATATAATTATGCATACATCTGATGAGGTTGCTAAACACTGTGCGGAAAGATACATCTACCAAGGCCAGATGACGTGGCAAACCATACACAGCAGATTTAAGGGCTGTTGTGGACTGCCACAGTCTCACTTGTCAACCCACCAAGTTTTAGAGCAAGCTGCCTAGTGCATCTACTGATAATGTCTCTACAGTACATGGTTTTCTCCCGAACCATGATTTGGACCTCTTCGTTACCTGCCACCAACATCCGGCTAGTGTACAGATTTGCCTGTCTGCCTAATGTGTGACTGCCTTCACTCACCATTCAACTGCCCATTGTGTTTTCAGCTGTGTTTTCAGTGAATGAACTGATGTCATATGTGTGCACCAAGACCACGGTTTGCATCTGAATGTTTGCCAGGCAAAACCACACACAGTGTTCTTCAACACAGACATGTAGTACATGGGGTTATTCCACCATGTTCAGAG
Organism: Schistocerca piceifrons; assembly: GCF_021461385.2. NCBI lineage: Eukaryota > Metazoa > Arthropoda > Insecta > Orthoptera > Acrididae > Schistocerca > Schistocerca piceifrons. Next base: position 1,046,606,917 of record NC_060139.1, on the reverse strand, counting down.
TACTGTTCAGACAAATAATTATCCACCTACAGATGTCTCTTGGTGTTTTGTGCTTCCAGAAGAGTCAGGAACTATCACTTTCTGTGATTTATTTGTAAATAAAATGTGCTAAATAAAAGTTGCTTTGTTAAAGAAGCAGACTTACTTCAGGAAATTCATGGGATGCTATTTTTATGTACACAAACAATGTCCCAAAGTATGACACTGTGATCAAATGAGGCATTTCCAAAGTGGATAAATAATCCTGGAAGATGAACCATGACAGGCTGTCCATCTCTCAGTCAAAAATCAAGAATTGATGCAAAATAGAGGTCCAAATGTTTGATGACCAATACACTTCTTGTAAATCGATAGCAGAGAAGGTGTGCATTAGTCATAGGTTGGTGATAAATATTTTTTATAAGTTTCCAGACATTTCAGCAGTTTCTGTCCACTGCGCAATCAAAAACTTAGCAGTTTTACCTACATGATCCTGATAATCTTTTTGGTGACGTGATCACCAAGACTTTTAGTCACAGATAAATGTTAACTGTGTCATTATGACCTCAAGATTAAGCAGCATTATAAACAGAGGAAACATTCAATGTCATCCCCCCCCCCCCCCCCCCAAAAAAAAAAACAGGGTTACCATGGTGCACCAATGACAGATATGGGCCACACAAGTGATCCAAAGCATTAATAGCTTCTTCTGATTGGACTGGCAGAGACTACAAAGTAAAAATACTGAGAGCTGTTGTCCAACAGAGTTCACTTGTTGCTCGGTACCACACCAGCACTGTCTCCACAGCATACAGCAGTGCACCTGGTTGCCTTTATGTCAACTGACTGGCCATGGAAACCTACACAATTAAATAATTATTAAATAGCTATTGTGCACTCATCAGGGTGTCACTGGTGGGAGAAATCAACACTTTTGGTACACTTTATTTATTGCTCATATTCCAAATTATGAACGTGATGCTTGCCTGTCGTATGACATTATTTCAAATTTCTACCATTATATACCATAAAATCACATATTTATGTACTTGATGCAAGTATATTCCATTAAGCTGACAGCATGAACTTTATTATTGCCTCATGTAAGGACCCAATTGCAAAAGGAATGTTAAAATATCTACACAGAAATTAAAAAATTGATAAAGATATGTTCAAACTTTATTCACTGTTCTCATTTTGAATTATGAACGCAATGTTTGTCTGTCATGTGACATTTCAACTTTCTTGCCCTAAAACAACATATTTATGTTGTTGATCTCTGAAAATGTTGTGTCATGTATTTAGTCAGATATTTCATTAAAACAGTGGATCCAATAATCAATAAATAAACGACAGGGTGTTCTCAGCCTTTCAAAAACCTTTTAACTTGACATCACTTTGGTGCACTGCATGTAAATTTTGCTGCTTCATGCAGCTTCTCATTTGGCCTCATGAGAGTCAGTGGACTCTTTTCTAGATCTATCTATCACAGTATCACAGAAAAGATTGAGTTGGTCACTTGGAACAAACCTGGAACCTCAGTGTTAATATTCAGCAATGCTGATCACTAGGCCATGGAGATGACAAGTGGATTCAATGTACAGTGTAACAATTATTGAATTATATTAAATAAAATAATTATAACTTCTGAACAGTTTGCGTTAAGACATTCAAACTGCATGGCCGTTGGGCATGATGGGAATTAGTATGCACTGTATGGTTTGGTTTAGCAACAAAGCCTGCTTTCATTTGGATGGGTTTGTCAATAAGTAGAACTGGCGCATTTGGGCGACTGAGAGTCCACATTTCATGATCAAGAAGTCTCTTCACCCTCACGGGTGACTGTGTGGCGCGCAATGTCATGGAATAATCGGTGCGATATTTCTTGATGGCGTGATGACTACCAAATGGTACATGAAGGTTTTGAAAGATGATTTAATCCTCATTATTCAAAGTTGCTCATATTTCAACAATAATGTCTACATATAATCTCATCACATTTTGAGTGCTACAGAAATTTTTTCTTTTATTCTCTTTTTATTGATATTTGTGAGAGATATGATGAAGTGGAGGTTGGAATAATGTCTTCATAAACTCAAGTTCATTAGCAATTATGTACTCACCACACACCACCTGCCATGTTCATTAACATGAATGATACGCTGTCCCAATGACATGCAGGGATCCAATCCTCTTCAGCCTTTTCTATGATTTTTCACATTCAGGAAGTATAAAAATCACAGATTGCTTCTACTGCACTACGTACAGGGTGTAAAACAGTGACCTTACTTCATTATATTCATGCTAACATACACGAGATTACTTCTTACCATAAGAAACATACAATGAACAAAATGTTCACAGTTTTCAAGCCACATCAGCACAAATCAGATTTCTGATCTTTTGCAATTGTCAGTCCCACAGCCTTCAAAGTCAAAAACGAGTGACGGCTGGAAGTGGAAAGGTGTCCACCATATATATGTGAAGCAGCAGGACTTTAGAACTTTATTGAGCTGGCGAAATCAAGCAAGCTTAGGAAAGTGAGTCAAGCAATGTGCAGCAGTATATAAATGGACCAAACTATTTTCAGTGAAACTGAATACTCTGCAGCACATACATGCTGCAGGCAACAAAAACATCTAAATAAGTCAGCTGCAGCATAAAATTGCCCTAAGAATACCCAAAAGAAACTTTTTGAAAAGACTGGACTAATGGCTAACAGGATAACCCATTGCAATTTGTTTGTAAAAGAAGCAACTGAGATTTGATTATGGTGCAATCATTTCAATACAGATCAGGGTGCAGACTTAGAAGGTCATGGAGCCAGGCTCTGGACATTGAGCAAAACTAATGAAGCACGTTGACAATTCTAGGTCAGTTTCAAAGGAGGTACCAACACCATATCTTTAATAAGGATAGTACGTGGCCACTCTTGGCAGCCAGTATTTATAACATCTGAAGATAATAGTGATTACGTCTGTAGAAAGCTCAAGGATTTTATTAAGTACTTTTGGTGCAAAATGCATAATAGCTACTGAAAACTTGACTTGTACTGAGTTGTTATGCTTAAAGTGTGTAACGAGTTATGTCTTGATTTTTCTTGTGAGGATATTGCTCTCAAAATGGTAAATTTATTTTGATTTTACTATTAGTGTTATGCAAGCTATTCATCTGATGTTTTAAACCCAATGCAAGTAAATGCAAATTTCTAACTTTTCTTATCCATTTTAACACATTTTTATCACTTAACTTTTTCAACACCATATGACTTCACCAGTTTTTGATATGGTGCACTAAACTTAGGAGTTTGCTGCAAGAAACTGAGTGATTAATCAGGTGGTTGGCGAAGATGTTTCTTCTCAGACAAATTATGAATTGCTGTAGTCACTCTAATACTGTTTCAAATTATGTTAATGAACATATAAAAAGAATTGCCAACTTTTACTTAAATTTTTTAAAGGTGTTCTCCTGTGTTTAACAACAGACACTCATTCACAGTTGGTATCTTACCAGCTGTTCAATAAGCACTGTCTTCCCACCAAGTGTTGCTTCCAAGGAATCTATCTGCGACTGAAGTGTTGCAATCTGCTGCTTAAGTCCATCTCTTTCAGCTAGCCAACTGGCTGCCACACCTTGCTGAGTCACCTCAGCTGCTCTTGCATGTTCCTTCTCTTCCTCTAGCTGTCCATGTTAGTTAGAAAGAAAGGTTAAACGTGAAAGGACAAATTTACAGAAGAGTTGAGTGTAAGGGTTGGAGTAAATAAAGAAAGATAAAGAGACTGATAAATATCAAAATCAACATAAACTAAACACCAAAAGTTGAAGGTAACATGAACATAACTAATTTACACAAAAGACAAACAAGAACAACAAACATTAAATCAAACCTCCTTCTCCAATTTAGAAACTTTGTTTTTATTTGTTGAAAGAATTCTTTCTGTCCTCTTCAACTTTTCTTCAGTTTCCTTTGCTTTCTTTTCCAGTTCTGCCATTTTTGTACTATTTTCTGTGACCTAAACAAAAATAATTTTTGGTGTAGTGATGGTACCCAAGAAAACAAAGTAATTTTATTTTTATTTTTTGAAGTTCAATTTTTCACAAATAAAGGTAGCGAGATATTCATCAAACAACTCTGAGTGGCAACAAGATCTTTTTCTTCAGAAAGCTGAAAGTGTGTAGCTGAAAATTTTTAGATATGAAACAATGCTTTATCCGTTCACCTTCAAAGAAAACCCATAGCATTATCACATAAGAAATACACAACAGTTTGCTGCCTGATTCTGCACACAAAAAGAGATCACTTCTGTAACTGTGTAAGAATGATTTTCGTAACCAAGGACCGGGAAGTGTAAAAAACAATTGTTAGTGATAAGTTTCACAGACTTGTCACATGTCTTTGAAAGCTGCAACTCTGGACAGAACATTGCAACAGCAATAAGTGCTGTTATTTCTGAAATTTTTTGGTGCTCATATAAAGATTAAGTTTCTGTTAAGAATAAATTTGAGTATTTTGAATTAAATTTCTTTACTGATGAAGTTCAAATGAAACAAAAAAGGATACAACATAATATCTCAGAAATGGTTGATCGTTGCTCAAAATATTTGGCATCTTCCTTCTAAAAACAATACTTCAAGACCCCTGAAAGGAATGTCATAGAACAACACACATGCAACTTATTGAGAGAAAATAAAACAAAAGAAATGGAAGTGACATAATGACAATAATAATGAAAACAACAGTAACAACAATAGACACACTGTATAAGAGTTTTCCTCATGTGCCAATTCTTTCCAAGGAAAGGGGGAAGTGTTGATCATGACCTATTAGTATACGCCATGCTGACATCTACATGAAATGCTTTTGGAATTCCATAAAAATCTCAAACAAAGATGAGTGGATAAGGTAAACAATCCTGTGTTGTATTGTGCACATTTATCATGAGATGAAAGATTTGTTCTGAAAATACAAAATAATTTGTAATAGGAAATATTATACCTCCTTTTGCAATCTATTTTTCTCCTGTTCCATCTTCTGAAGGGATTCAAGCTTCTTCCTCTGCTCAACACCTTGTTTTTTCTCTTCTTCCAACTCTGTTTTCAGTGCTTCTATTCTTTTCACAAATAAAGTAATTTCATCTTGTTTCACAGTAGCTGCAGCTGAAAAATCAAATATATGTGTAAGAAAGTCAGTCAAGCTTGAATGAATTCATATAAAGGAAAAATTATTTCACAGCAGACCACTGTTTGTAGCTGAGTGCATAACATATGAATTTTTCACATTATATTTCAGCAAAAGGGTACCCCATCAGCAGCCAAAATATTGCATAGTATGAGCTGTCTTCCACATTTGCAGTACCACCACTATTAAAAAGCAAAAGTGCTGTGGCAATGCCAAAATAAAGCTATCAACCCAAGCATGGCAGATACACAGACAAAGAGAGTATGAGTTTCTATCTGAAATAGTCTTATATGAAATACTTCCTCCAACTGTATCGGATTACAATTACCTGTTTCACTTAGAATGTTATGTGTAGGCAAGTTCCATGCCAACACTTCCAATTATGTGTGGGTATTTGTTATCCTCTACATGTACTTGACATTTGTGATGAATGTACTTAAATGCACTTTCCTAAAACTATTCTGCTATAGTAACTTACTCCATTTCACATCTTCTACCACACTTGTTTTCTCAATTCTTCTTTTATTGCATGTCTTAGTTATCCAGTTCTTTTTTCTGCCCTAATCCTACCTATTTATCTGTTTACCCTTACTTTATCCAGTTCCGTTACTCTTTTCATATCTTACGAAGTCCTAGCTGTAAGTAAAGAACAGCTGTCTAGCTATAACTAGGACACAACATTTCCTTTTTTTTTCAGCAAATATATTCTTTTGTATGTTATTCTTTCATGTGTCATCAGTCAGTATTTCCCACTCAGGTTCAAATCATATTCTTTCCTTTAAGTTTAATGCCATATTTTGCCCTAAATGAATAACCCAAATAGTCTTCATGTAATAAATTCAGAAGTGTCTTACCCTTTTCAGCATTTAATGTAATCACTTGATCTTCAAGAATCTGTTTCTCCTTGAACAGTTTCTCTGCTTCTTCAGTAGCTCTCCTCTTTTCATCTTCCAATTTTCTAACAGTTTCCTCATGCTTTTTCTTATCTGTTTCCCACAATTTCTTTTCTGCTTCCAGTTTTTGCTTCTCTTCATCAGATTTCTTCTTACCTAAAATATAAATGGATATGGATTCAGTATTTTTTTGCTTATTTAGAGATGTAACACAACAATTATTGTAAATGAAAGCTGTCATTTTTAACAATATGAGGAAAGCAACAACAAAGTATTGTTCATTTCCCAAGCAATAGTAAGTCTGTATTTCAAAGTTTTATGAAATTAAGAAAGCAATAACAAATGCAATATGTTTTTTTCACTGTTTTTCTATACCTCTCATCTCAATGCGGACCAGGAAGTAAAAAAAGAATACTTATGTTACCTGAGGATCAAAAGTGTGTACCTGGATAAGGTACAACTAGAACAATGAACAACTTGGATATTTGCTGACTGGTTACTACACAAACTAAATAATAAGGCTGAAGCCATAGAGTATATTCACTACAATGTGTTCAATACAATATGCTCTTCATTCAAGGTACACCCATGGCAGTAAAGAAAATGGAGCCTGTTTATCCATCACAAATGGCATTAACTCTAGTGTTGAAACCCTTAGAATATCTCTAACGTTTTTGACCTTGAGAATGAACAGTAATCACATTCAACTTATATTTACTTGGAGGACGAATATGCTCATACAGCAAACATCTAATAGAGACAAGCACGCTCAATCCTCTTTCGTATACAATCCAGAGAACTGAAACACAAGTCTGCTCATGCAAATTTTGCAATTTAGAACATGTTCTACTTCTCTCTTCTCATTATCATCGCAGGATTGATGTCTTGAGAAAATGTCATTACAGTAGCCGCCATTTGGAAGGCCTTAACCATTTTCCTCATCAGTTTTCTTGCAGGTTGAACTTTCTTATCTTCAGTTTCTTCCTTCTTATTACCCTCTGTGATATCCCAATGATTAATATCACTAGCCTCCTTGTAATGGAAGCTCAGAACCTCATACACATTCTCTTCATCAACACAGGTACAATGAATTTTTTGTTTTATGCCAATTTGTTCTTCTACTGCACAGGCAGTACATATTTTGGAACTTCAGGCAACAGTTTTCTCAATATATCTGGAATGATATTATTTCATGTTGATGGTTAGCTTCAAAGAGTTTTGGGAAAAAAAGACCTTCAGCTGTGACAATAAACTTTGGTCAATTGACTACAATATCAAAGTGCTGTTAAGAGCCATAAACATATCATTAATATTTTTAAACAATGGAAAATCCAGGTTGGAATAACAACAATATTGTGAAAAGCGTAGATCGCTTTTCACAATATTGAGGAGATGTTGAGTTGCAGATAGGCACAACAAAAAGGCTGCTAAAATGTGAGTTTTCTGCCAAAAGGCCTTCTTCTAACACAGAAAACACACACATTCACACAAGCACATCTCACACACATGGCCACTGTCTCTGACCATCGATGCCAGTATGTGACCAACTACACTTGATAGGAGAAACAATCTGGGAGGTGAGGGTAAGGAGGGGGCTGGGTTGGGAAGGGGAGGGATAAGCAGGTAAGGGCAACAAAGTGTTTAGTGCTTCTGGAGGGATCACTCCAGTTCCCACAAGCAGCACTACACCCTACCCTACCCTATCCCATCATCTGCTCCCCACCCTATCCTGCTATCCCTCACCTCCCAGTCCAGTCTTCTCCTTACCTGCGCCTCCCAGATGTTTCTCCATCAGGCGCAGTTACTCACAGTCCAGTGACAATGGACATGTGTGTGAATTGTGTTTACGTCAATGTGTGTATGTTTTCCATGCACAAAGAAGGCCTTTTGGCTGAAAGCTCACATATTTAGCTGTATCTTTGTTGTGCCTGTCTGCAAATCAAAATCTCCTGTATATGGTGAGTAGCAGTCCATCTTTTTCATAATATTGTCATCAATATTTTTATTTGACTCAGTTATGGAAGTTGGATGCTGGAAATATTATCATGGAAACGAATGATGAGAATTTTGAAAGGCTTTTTCCCTTCTCACAATATGCATTAAACTCATTATTCAGTATTTTGTCAAAATAATAATAGCAAATTTTTCATCAGTCTTTTTATTATTCCAGTTCTAGTGAACAGTCAACCTACTCTAACCAAATCCTTCTAATGACAATCGATGGAGGGCAACCGACAGATTCCATATTCCTAGATTCCCAGAATGTGTTTGACTGATAACAGAAGTCTGAGCATATATGTGAGTGGCTCGAAGACTCTTTAAGTAAGAGAACTCAGTATGTTGTCTTGGATAGCGAGTATTCATCGGGGAGAAGGGCATCATCAGGAGGGGCCCAGAGAAGCGTGATAGGACCACTCGTTCTCTACACAGATAAACAATCTGATGGAAAGGGTGAACAGCAATCTGTGACTATTTGCTGATGAAGCTGTAGTGTAGAGGAAAGCATCATCATTGTGTGACAATAACGTACAAGATGACTTAAGACAGAATTTCTATTTGGTTGTATTATGACAACTTGCTCTAAATATAGATAAGTGTAAGCTAGTGCAGACAAGAGGGAAAAACAATCCTGTAATATTCAAATTCAGTATTAGTGGTGTGCTGCTAGAAAGTCATGCCAATTAAATATCTAGGTGTAACATTGCAAAGCGATATGAAATGGAATGAGGGCATAAGGTCAGTTGTAGTCAAGGAAAATGGTCAACTTCACTTTATTGGGGAATTCTACAACAGTGTGGTTCATCTTGATTACTGCTCAAGAGTTTGGGGACCCCACTAGGTCACACTAAAGGAAGATGCTAAAGCAATTCAGAGGCATGCTGCTAGATTTGTTACTGGTACATTCTATCAACATGCAAGTACTACAGAGATGCTTTGTGAAATCAAATGGGAGTCTCTGGAGTGAAGATAATGATGTTCTTTTCGTGAAACACTATTGAGAAAAGTTAACAGAACTGGAATTTGTGACTGACTGCAGAAAGATCGTACTGCCAACAGTGTCTCATGTAAAGGACCACAAAGGCAAGACAGGAAAAATTAGATCTTATATGGATACATTAGACAATCATCTATCCATTGTTCCACTTCAAGTGTAACAGGAAAGGGCACACCTAACAGTGTACAATGTACTCTCCATCATGAATTGTATGGCAGCTTTCAGAGTTTGTATGTAGATGTAGATTTTGTGAATGACAGATCATTACAGCTTCTTATTTACAAGTACTTTATGTGCCTCTTCTGAAAAAGTGTGTATCAAAACTTAGTGGCCATAAAACTATGAGCAGTTACTTCATTAATAGAAATGAATGTTACAGCCAGGCATTTGTTTCCAAAAAAGACCTCTTTTTCCAAATTAAAATATGCTTTGGTGTGTAATGATTGTAATAATTCACTTCAAATTCTTTTGATCAGGGTCCATCTGCCTCAACTGCTTCCATGTCATGAAGACAACCTCATGCTTAGAATGATCAATATGATGTGAACTGGCTGAGAAAAATGTAGGAATGTTCTGTGCTTTAGTGGGATCTGCAAACAAAATCTTAGCTTCAGCTTGGATTAAAGCTGCAGATAAAGCCTTGTACTGCTTGTTGATGTGTTTTCCTTTTTCAGTTTTTGAACAGCCTATTTTGAATCTTTTATGGCAGATTAGAACTGACTGGGACTCAAACCTGGATCCTTGCTTTTAACAGGCTATCCAGGCAGGACTCATGACATATCCTCAAAGCTTCCATTATGACAGTACTTCTATCTTACTTTCCAAATGCACCAGAAGCTCTTCTGCATAGCTTACTGGACTAGTACTTCAGGCAGAAAGGGTATATCAAAGAAATGGCTTGGCCATAGCCTCTGAAGCTTGGAAAGTAAGAGAAAGCTACTGATGGAATTGTTTGCAGTTGTTTTCCCGCCAATAAGAAGAATGTATACATAAGCGATCCATTTCAAAAGACCCCTTCCACAAATTATACATAACTTATATATAGAATTTCTGAAAACTAAATGGCATCCACTAAGTAAATAATAAGCAGTAAATGAATATATACATCAATGCAAAATCCATACATATGATTAATTACAAACCTTCCTCAAGTACTTTCTTGTCCTTCACTGCTTTCTTTCTGTCTTTCTCAGCTTTATCTTTCTCTTCTCTAAGTTCCCTCTCAAGTTCCTCTACTCTGCCGGTCGCCTTTTCCAGATCTTTCTCCAGTTTATCTTTAGCTTCTTTCAGCAGTTTATCATCTTCAACACCAGCAGATGCCTTCAGCCCTTTCAGTCTCAGATTTTCTGTTTCTGATTTGTTCAAAATTACCATGATGTCTCCTGCACAACAGTAGTACAGTTTACTCATAACAGTCATTTTGGAACATATGAACTACACACTACAACAATTTAATAACAAAAAAGAGTTACCAATTTCATTCTCTAGATCCTCAACCATTTTCTTCATCTGTAATTTAGTTGTCAGATCAGTGGGTTTCTTTGGAGAACGTTGCTTGTAGTACTTCAGCACATCTTGTAAAGCTTCATCTTTCAACCGTTTTAGTTCCCGGTTTAATTTTTCATTTTCACTTTCAGTCTGCAAATAATTAAACATCCATAAGCACACAACTATCTGTTCTTTTAGTTACTGGGTTTGAAACTGAAATTTTCAAGTGGGTCTTTAATTTTCTTTATATTTAGAAGAAAAAGAAAAAAAAGCCATTTTTGTCATCAATGCCTTGTGAAGTTTTAGAAGTAAAGACATGGAAAATCTTATTGCAGGTACATATAGAATTTTGTGTTAATGAATGTAAACGCGCATGGATCAGTGAAAATGGAAACAAAAAGAATGCCACAGAAACTAATCTTCTAAAAATAGAAATAGCTTTCCCATAAAAAAATAAATAAAGCATAAAAAATATCATAATAGGTTCCTCTCCTGAAATTATATTAAAAGATTCCTTTCCTGGAACTTACACTCTGACATTATACTACTGTGCCAAAACTAGGAACACTACTTACATCAGAGATACAAAACATTAAAAGACTAATTAGAAACTGAAGAACAGAGTTACGAGAAAAATCTTAGGAGCAAGATTAAAAGATGAAGTACATCATCCAGAATCCATGAAGAAAATTTCAGACAAGTCCTTATTATTATTATTATCATCATCATCATCATTACTACTTTTTTTCCCTTTTTTTCCAGTCATCTGACTGATTTGATGCAGCCCACCATGAACTCCTCTCCCGTGCCTATCTCTTCATTTCTGAGTAGCACTTGCAATCTACATCCTCAATTATTTGTCTGCTGCTACCGCTAGTACATTGGAAGTTATTCCCTGATGTCCTAACAGATGTCCTACGATTCTATCCCTTCTTCTTGTCAGTGTTTTCCATGTATACCTTTCCTCACCAATTCTGTGTAGGACCTCTTCATTCCTTACCTTGTCAGTCCACCAAATTTTCAGCATTCTTCTGTAGTACCATGTCTCAAATTCCTCGAATCTCTACTGTTCCGGTTTTCCCATAGTCCATGTTTCACTACCATACAATGCTGTGCTCCAAACATACATTCTCAGAAATTTCTTCCTCAAATTAAGGCCTATGTTTGACACGAGTACACTTCTCTTGGACAGGAATGCCCTTTGTGCCAGTGCTAGTCTGAGATAGAGAAAGTACATGATGGTATTGAAAGGGTAATACAGTGCATAAGAGAGGCTGAAAATCATATAGTCATGGGGGACTATAAAGCAGTTGTAAGGGAAGAAGTAGAAGAATATGGGCTTGGGACAATGAATAAGAGAGGAGAAAGACTAATTGAGTTTGTGATAAATTTCAGCTAGTAATAGTGAACACTCTGTTCAAGAACCACAAGAGGACGAGGTATACTCGGAAAAGGCCAGGTGATACGGGGAGGATTTCAGTTAGAGTACATCATGGTCAGGCAGAGATTCCAAAATAAGATACTGAACTGTAAGGCGTACCCAACAGAAGATATACACCGAATTGTAAGGCGTACCCAACAGAAGATACAGACTCAGATCAAAATGTAGTAGTGATGAAGAGTAGGCTGAAGTTTAAGAGACTAGTCAGAAAGAATGAATATGGAAAGAAGTGAGGTATTAAAACTAAAATCTAAACTCTGCCCGAACAGGCCATGAAGGCCCAACAGTACCGATTGGCGTCACGTCATCCTCAGCTACAGGCATCACTGGATGCAGATATGGAGGGGCACTTGGCAGCACACCACACTTCCAACTGAATGTCAGTTTACAAGATTGGAGCCACTACTTCTCAGTCAAGTAGCTCCTCAGTTTGTCTCACAAGGACTGAGTGCACCCCACTTGCCAACAGCACTTTGCAGACCGGTTGGTCACCCATCCAAATGCTAGCCCAGCTCGACAGCACTTAACTTTGGTGATCTGACGGGAACAGATGTTACTACTGCGGCAAGGCCATTGGCAGTGAGATATAGAAGTACTAAATAATGACAAGATAAACTTGAAGTTGTTCTCTAAGGCTATAGATACGGCAACAAGGAACAGCTCAGTAGGCAGTACAGTTGAATAGGAATGGACATCTCTAAAAAGGGCAACTACAGAAATTGGAAAAGAAATGTAGCCACAAAGAAGGTAACGGCAAAAAAACAATGGGTAACAGAAGAAATACTTCAACTGATTGATGCAAGAAGGAAATACAAAAAAGTTCATGGAAATTCAGGAATACAGCAATACAAGTCTCCGAGGAATGAAGTAAACAGGCAATGCAGGGAAGCTAAGACAAAATGGCCGCATGAAAAATAAGAAGACATAGGAAAAAAAAAGATTGTCGGAAGGACAGACTAAGCATACAGGAAAGTAAAACAACCTTTGGTGAAATTAAAAGTGAGGATGTTAACATTAAGAGTGCAATGGAAATTCCACTGTTAAATGCAGAGGAAAGAGCAGACAGATAAGTAAGATTCTCAGCCACCTGTGTAATAGCTCTCTGGAACAGGGCATTTTCCCTGATAGACTGAAATATGCTATTGTTATACCTTTGCATAAAAAGGGGGATAGATCTGATGTCAACAATTACCGTCCAATCTCCCTTCTAACAGCTTTATCCAAAATTTTTGAGAAAGTAATGTATTCAAGAGTAGCTTCACATATCTGTAAAAATGAAGTACTAACAAAATGTCAGTTTGGTTTCCAGAAAGGTTTTTCAACAGAAAATGCCATATATGCTTTCACCAGTCAAATTTTGAATGATCTGAATAACCGAACACCACCCATTGGGATTTTTTGTGATCTCTCAAAGGCTTTTGATTGTGTAAATCATGAAATTCTGCTAGACAAGCTCAAGTATTGTGGCATGAGTGGGACAGTGCACAAATGGTTTAATTCGTACCTAACTGGAAGAGTGCAGAAAGTTGAAATAAGTAGTTCTCGTAACATGCAAAGATCAGCACATTCCTCAAACTGGGGAACTATCAAGAATGGGGTTCCACAAGGGTCAGTCTTGGGTCCTTTGTTGTTCTTATTATATATTAATGACTTGCCATTCTATATTCATGAAGAGGCAAAGTTAGTTCTCTTTGCTGATGATACAAGTATAGTAATCACGCCTGAGAAACAAGAATTAACTGATGAAATTGTCAATACTGTCTTTCAGAAAATTACTAAGTGGTTCCTTGTAAACGGACTCTCACTGAATTTTGATAAGACACAGTACATACAGTTCCGTACAGTGAATGGTATGACACCATTAATAAATACAGACCTTAATCAGAAGCATATACCTAAGGTAGAATATTCCAAATTTTTATGTATGTCCATTGATGAGAGATTAAATTGGAAGAAACACATTGATGATCTGCTGAAACGTTTGAGTTCAGCTACTTATGCAATAAGGGTCATTGCAAATTTTGGTGATAAACGTCTTAGTAAATTAGCTTACTACGCCTATTTTCACTCATTGCTTTCATATGGCATCATATTTTGGGGTAATTCATCACTGAGGAATAAAGTATTTATTGCACAAAAGCGTGTAATCAGAATAATAGCTGGAGTCCACCCAAGATCATCCTGCAGACATTTATTTAAGGATCTAGGGATATTCACAGTAGCTTCTCAGTATATATACTCTCTTATGAAATTTGTTATTAACAACCAAACCCAATTCAAAAGTAATAGCAGTGTGCATAACTACAATACTAGGAGAAAGGACGATCTTCACTATTCAAGATTAAATCTAACTTTGGCACAGAAAGGGGTGAATTATACTGGCACTAAAGTCTTTGGTCACTTACCAAATAGTATCAAAAGTCTGACAGATAACCAACAAGTATTTAAGAAGAAATCAAAAGAATTTCTGAATGACAACTCCTTCTACTCCATAGAGGAATTTTTAGATATAAATTAAGAAAAAAAAGAAAAAAAAACAAAAATATTGAAAAAAAAAATAAAAAAATAAAAATAAAAAATAAAGAAAAACAAAAAACACAAAAAATAAAGTTGTTATATTAACTTAAGTATGTTGTTAAATTAACCTAATTATGTCATGTATTGGAAAATTCGACTCGTTCCACATCATTACGAAATATCGTATTCATGATCCATGGAACTAGTATTAATCTAATCTAATCTAATCTAATCTAAAAGATACACTCCTGGAAATGGAAAAAAGAACACATTGACACCGGTGTGTCAGACCCACCATACTTGCTCCGGACACTGCGAGAGGGCTGTACAAGCAATGATCACATGTACGGCACAGCGGACACACCAGGAACCGTGGTGTTGGCCGTCGAATGGCGCTAGCTGCGCAGCATTTGTGCACCGCCGCCGTCAGTGTCAGCCAGTTTGCCGTGGTATACGGAGCTCCATCGCAGTCTTTAACACTGGTAGCATGCCGCGACAGCGTGGACGTGAACCGTATGTGCAGTTGACGGACTTTGAGCGAGGGCGTATAGTGGGCATGCGGGAGGCCGGGTGGACGTACCGCCGAATTGCTCAACACGTGGGGCGTGAGGTCTCCACAGTACATCGATGTTGTCGCCAGTGGTCGGCGGAAGGTGCACGTGCCCGTCGACCTGGGACCAGACCGCAGCGACGCACGGATGCACACCAAGACCGTAGGATCCTACGCAGTGCCGTGGGGGACCGCACCGCCACTTCCCAGCAAATTAGGGACACTGTTGCTTCTGGGGTATCGGCGAGGACCATTCGCAACCGTCTCCATGAAGCTGGGCTACGGTCCCGCACACCGTTAGGCCGTCTTCCGCTCACGCCCCAACATCTGCAGCCCGCCTCCAGTGGTGTCGCGACAGGCGTGAATGTAGGGACGAATGGAGACGTGTCGTCTTCAGCGATGAGAGTCGCTTCTGCCTTGGTGCCAATGATGGTCGTATGCGTGTTTGGCGCCGTGCAGGTGAGTGCCACAATAAGGACTGCATACGACCGAGGCACACAGGGCCAACACCCGGCATCATGGTGTGGGGAGCGATCTCCTACACTGGCCGTACACCACTGGTGATCGTCGAGGGGACACTGAATAGTGCACGGTACATCCAAACCGTCATCGAACCCATCGTTCTACCATTCCTAGACCGGCAAGGGAACTTGCTGTTCCAACAGGACAATGCACGTCCGCATGTATCCCGTGCCACCCAACGTGCTCTAGAAGGTGTAAGTCAACTACCCTGGCCAGCAAGATCTCCGGATCCGTCCCCCATTGAGCATGTTTGGGACTGGATGAAGCGTCGTCTCACGCGGTCTGCATGTCCAGCATGAACGCTGGTCCAACTGAGGCGCCAGGTGGAAATGGCATGGCAAGCCGTTCCACAGGACTACATCCAGCATCTCTACAATCGTCTCCATGGGAGAATAGCAGCCTGCATTGCTGCGAAAGGTGGATATACACTGTACTAGTGCCGACATTGTGCATGCTCTGTTGCCTGTGTCTATATGCCTGTGGTTCTGTCAGTGTGATCATGTGATGTATCTGACCCCAGGAATGTGTCAATAAAGTTTCCCCTTTCTGGGACAATGAATTCACGGTGTTCTTATTTCAATTTCCAGGAGTGTATAAAGAGTTCATTGAAGGACCCTATGAGGGGGAAGATTTGTCTCGTGTGATAGAGGAAGAAACAGGAGTTGATTTAGAAGAGATAGAGAATCCAGTATTAGAAAGAAAGCTTTGGAGGACGTAAGATCAAATAAGGCAGAAGAGATAGATAACATCCCATCATAATTTCACCATTGGGGGAAGTGGCAGCAAAACAACCATTCACATTGGTATGTAGAATGTAAGTGTCTGGTGACTTTTCACAAAAATATCATCCACACATTTCTGAAGACTGAAAGAGCTGACATGTGCAAGAATTATCACACAGTCAGCTTAACAGCTCATTCATCCAAGTTGCTGACAAGAATAATACACAAAAGAATGGAAAAGAAAACTGAGGATGTATTAGATGACAATCATTTTGGCTTCAGGAAAGGTAAAAGTTCCAGAAAGGCAATTCTGACATTGCGGTTGATAATGAAAGCAAAACTAAAGAAAAATTAAGAAACAGTCATAGGATTTGTAGATCTGAAAAAAGTGTTCGAAAATGTAAAATGGTGCAAGGCGTTCTTAATTCTGAGATAAACAGGGATAAGCTATAAGGTGAGATGGGTAATTCACAATATGTACAAGAGCTAAGAGAGAATAATGAGAGTCAGCAACCAAGAACGAAGTGCTCTGACTAAAAAGGATGTAAGACAGAGATACAGTCTTTCACTCCTACTGTTCAACCTGTACATCGAAGAAGCAATGGTGGAAATAAAATAAAGAAAGGTTCAGGAGTGGTATTAAAATTCAAGCTCAAAGGATATCAGTGATATGATTTGCAGTTGACATTGTCATCCTGAGGAGAAGTGAAGAAGAATTACATGATCTGCTGAATGGAATTAAGAGTCTGTAATACAGAACATGGATTGAGAGTAAATTGAAGAAAGATGGAAGTATTGAAAAGTCACAGAAATGAGAACAATGAGAAACTTAAAATTAGGGTTTATGGTCACAAAGTAGATGAAGTTTAGTACTACCTAAGCAGCATATCATTGGCAAAACGGGCATTCCTGGCAAAGAGAAGTCCACTAGTATCAAACACAGACCTTAATTTGATGAAGGAATTTCTGAGAATGTATGTTTGGAGCACAGCATGGACTGTGGACTGTGGGAAAACCAGAACAGAAGAGAACCAAACCATTTGAGATGTGGTGTTACAGTTGAATGCTGAAAATTGGGTGGACTGGTAAGATAAGGTATGAGGAGGTTCTATTCAGAATCATAGAGGAAAGGAATATGTGGAAAACAATGGACAGAAAGAAGGGAATGACTCCCACAGTACTAGAGGGACTTATAGAGGGCAAAAATTGTAGAGGAAGGCAGAGATTGGAATACATCCACCAAATAATTGAGGAAATAGGTTGCAAGTGCTACTCTGAGATGAAGAGGTCAGCATAGGAGAGGAATTCATGGCGGGCCACATCAAACCAGTCAGAGAACTGATGACTCAAAAAAACAAAACAAAACAAAAATAGTCTGCTTTTGATATCCTCCTTGCTCCACCTATCACTGGTTATTTTGCTGCCTAGGTTGCAGAATTCCTTAACTTTGCCTAATTCATGACTGTCAATCCTAATGTTGAGTTTCTTGCTGTTCTCATTCCTGCTACTTCTTATTACTTTCATCTTTCTTCGATTTACTTTCAATCCATATTCCATACTCATGAGACTGTTCATTTCTTTCAGCAGATCCCCTAAGTCTTCTTCACTTTCACTCAGGACAACAATGACATCATTGAATCTTATCATCAACAGATCTTATCATTGATGTCCTTTCATCTTGAATTTTAATTCCACTCTCAAAACTTTCTTTTATTTTGTCACTGCTTCTTCCGTGCATAGACTGAACAGTGGGGGCAAAAGACTACATCCTTGTCTTATACTATTCTGTCCAGCTCTTCTACAAATTACCCAGCCCTCCCTATAACTTATTCCTGTTTTTCTCAGAATTTCAAACACCTTGCACCATTTGACGCTGTCGAATGTTTTTTCCAGACTGACACATCCTATGAACATGTCATGATTTTTCTTTAGTCTTGCTTCCATTATGAATCACAACATGAGAACTACCTCTCTGGTGCCTTTACCTTTCCTACAGCCAAACTGATCGCCATCTAACACCTCCTCAACTTTCTTCTCCATTCTTCTGTATATTAGTCTGGTCAACAACTTGGATGCATGAGCTGTTAAGATGACTGCGCAATACTTCTTGCACTTGTCAGCTCTTGCAGTCTTCAGAATTGTGTGGACAATGTTTTCTTGAAGTCTGATTGTATATCAGCAGTCTCATACATTCTACATACCTACTTGAACAGTTGTTTTGTTGCCAATTCCCCCAATCGGTTCAGAAATTCTGATGCAATATCATCTATGTCTTCTGCCTTATTTGATTCTAAGTCTTCCAAAGACCTTTTAATTTCTATTTCCAATACTGAATCCCTTATCTCTTCTATACTGAATGCTGTTTCATCTTCTATCATGTCGTCAGACAATTCTTCCCCCTCATAGAGGCCTGCAATGTATTCTTTTCACCTATCTACTCTCTTCTCTGCATTTAACATTGCACTCTTAATGTTACCATCCTTGTTTTTAGTTTCACTGAAGGCTATTTTGACTTTCTTATCTGCTGAGTCAGTACTTACGACAATCATTTCTTTCACGATTTCTTCACATTTTTCATGCAGCCATTTTGCCTTAGCATCCCAGCACTTCTGATTTATTTCATTCCCGAGTAGCTTGTACTTCTGTATTTCTGAATTTCCTGAACATTTTTGCACTTCCTTCTTGCACTGATCAACTGAAGTATTTCTTCTGTTAGCCATGGTTTCTTCACAATTGTCTACCTTGTACCTATTCATAAAAAAATCTCTCTCCTATTACACCATTTTCTGCTGCTGTTGATATTACCATATACTCATCTGGGGGGGGGGGGGGGGGGGAGGGGGGCATAGTGGGAGTCTTGCTCTGGGAAATTTTCTAAATTTTAGATGAAAAATAGTGAGTTTAAAAGTTGTTTTAAGCATTTTAGAGTCATATGGTCAACATTAGAACCCGAAACACTGGACTCTCGATAACTCGACACTTCGGGAAACTCGACAAGCCTGGCACATTTTTTGGCTTTGGTAAAAGAAACAAAACATAAACACACACACGGTGTTTTCATAAAAAGCTAATTTAATTTACAGTAATAATCATGCTTATAGACTATTACAGAGCAGTGAATATATAGCTCTGAAACGACTGAAATTATATTAAAATAAATCCTAAACTATCATTAAAAGATTAAAACATAAAATATTGCTGTCGCACAGTAATAGCACTTTGATTAATAAGTGAAATAGCTAAGTTAAGCTTACTCTGAATAAGGCTCAGGGTTAATTAAATAAAAACAATATCACAAAGTTAATGCTTTAATACACTTAATAAAGTTAATACATGTTGTGTACATAGTTCTGCGTAGTCAGCGCATACACAACTTTCCCAATAGAGTGCGCCCTGCTAAGCACAACAGCGCAGGCACAGCACACGTCCGTCTCTGCACTATGAGATAGCGCTGCCTTAGAGACGGACCAAATTCTACCTCTGCCAATCCGCGTATTAATATGTAAAGCAGCCAATGAGATTGCTGCTAACATAGAACCTTTTCTCCTCGCGGATCACACTCGCGCAGTGATACCTGAACGCTCGAGGTATTATAACGAGTGTACAAACCTCCGATTAGTCAGTCTGCATTTGTCTGTAGTCAAGTTTCAGTCTGCGCCTAATAAGATTACCATATTCCTGTACATAGCCATGAAGAGAAATGTATAGACACTTTGTCAAGTATCAGAGATATGTGAGAATAAGATTAACGTACCAAGACCAAAGGAACTTCAGATTGTCAATTGTAAACAGCATCCAGAATGAAGTTACGTAATGTCTATGATTTTTATTATTTTAATAAATGTGTGTGAAAATTAATCAAGTTCTGTTTAAAGTTGGTCACCGTCTACCTGCTACTCTAAGCGTGCAAGTGGCATTTCTATCATCTGACCTAACAGCAGAAGATAAACACGTTACGATAAGACCATGAGACATATTGATGACACTCGCCTACTTCGTTAGAGCGACAAGTCAAATAATCTTATTGTGTGTGTACCGAAGGTCTTACAGTATGCACACCACAATACAGTATGCCAAATACTTTCAGTCAAAAAGTACGTAAATAGTGAGTTTTAATTGGGCCTTACATCCTAAAAATATTTAAGTATTTGAAAATAACTAATACAGTAATATAGTAATACAGTACTAAACTAGTACTAATATTTTGAAACTGAAAATTTAACATTCTGTATGTATTTAATTCACTATTTGATAAAGATTTTTAATATTGCTCTAAATGCCATTATTAGGGCTAGAGTGTCTTTAGAAAGGTGCAAATTTTGACCATCTGACTGGATTACTGAATATGAAGTTGTCAATGACTGGTCAGATATCCAATTCATCCAAAACATCTTGGTGATCATAAAGAACAGTCAAGTTGTTCAATCGCTTCTGTCCCATTGTTGATCGGAGATATGATTTTCAGACATGTAACGGCACTAGATGACCATTCTGCTGTTGCTGTCGTGAGTGGAACTACTTGGAGAAGCTTAATGCACTTTTCTATTTCACATAACTTTTCTCCAATTGCAGGCTCTAGTGTAATGTACTTTCTTACATCATGCATGTTTTTTTAAGACCAGTTGTTTTTTATTAGCGATATTGGCTAACATATTCAAGTGTAAGCGCAGTTTCTCAATGTCTAAGTCATTTTTGAAAAACTCTGTTAATTTTTCCAAATTTGTTTCACCTCTGTGTACTAAAAGCAAGCACTCTCGTTCAACTGCAATGACCTGTGTGAGTCCAGTTGAAGGAAACCGCTCAGTAATGCAAGATTGCACCATTTCACAAACTTCAATGTAAATAGCTTTGTAGTATTCCTTTGGGGTTTTGAAAGTGTGCAGTGAGCTGGCTTCATTGTTTTCATACTTCTTTGGTATACTTCAATTCCGAGGAAGAGAAAGGATCATGAACTTGTGAAAGTTTTTATTTTAAATACAATTCCCAAAAGTGTTCAAAACTATCAGGCCTTCCATTCAATATACAAATCAAGCCCTCATATATTTGTTCCAGATCAGCAACACTTAGATGAGAGCATTGAATTTTTTCATTGACACCCTCTACTGGGTTCATTGCATGGCAATAAGGACGTAAAAAGAAATAAATCCTGAATTGTAACATTGACTAAAGATAGCCAGCACACTTGTAACCTGCCTCTGTTTTGTCCTCTGCAGAAAATGCTTCAAAAAACACAAGTTCTTCAATATTCTCAAGATACTAGAAGCTCACATAGTCGATAGAGTTGGGCAAAGAGACTGTAGACCAGCTTGGTTGTTGGCGCTATCACAGCATATGCTTCTGAAAAGTCCTGTGCTTTTGTTGGATTCCCTTACGGTGTTTATTAAGTCCCTGGCTAAAGCTATAATATCCCTCATATACGTAAGATGGCGGAGACTGTCTACAAACGCCAAGTCTAAACTGTGAGCAGTGCAGTGCACGTAAATGTGCTTTTGGTTGTATATCCAAAACTAACTTTTTTAGTCCTTTTAACTTACCTCTTATATTTGAGGCAACATCATAGTACTGTCCTCTTTAGTTATCCACTGACAAATCAAGACAAGCAAGAGTTTGTGATTCAGTGTTGCGGGTCTCATATAAGCCAATAAAGTCTTTGTTGATCATTAAGGAATCATCGACAGTTCGAATACAAAGTGACACTTGTTCGTGAATCAAAGAATCACTTGTTTCATCAGCCATAGTGGAAAAATGTTCAGTCTTCTTGATTGAAGCCAATACCTTTCTCAACGAAGACTTTCCTAATAGAGCAATGATCTCATTTTGAATATCGTGGGATGTCCACTTATACCCTGAATGCCCTAACCAATCTTTAAACTACGATACATCATTCGGAGCTCCAACAATTGAAAAAAATTTAAGTTTACATCTTCATGCCCTCTAATTGCTAGTTCTTCAAAAATGGCTCTGAGCACTATGGGACTTAACTACTGTGGTCATCAGTCCCCTAGAACTTAGAACTACTTAAACCTAACTAACCTAAGGACATCACACACATCCATGCCCGAGGCTGCACAGCAGTAAAAATTGTCTCAAGACCTAAACGGCCTTTCTTCATATCACTATCTAACTGTTCATTCATTTGTGAGGCCACACTTTGGTTAGTGACAGAATTTAGTTTCAGAACACCTTCTTTATGCATAAACATATTTTCATGAAGATGGAATTTTTCTCAAGGCTTTTTCCAGTTAGAAAACCCTACAGAAGTAAATGCATTTCTTTTTTTGAAGAAAACTGTAATAGATTTTTTGCATTTGCCTCTTCGCAGGTTTTGCAAAAAACTTCTTCGGTAAATGCTTCATACTCTTGCCATGTATATTTGATCAACCAAGACTTCTGAAATGATCTTCCCTTACCGGATTGTCCAGGTTTTGGCTGTGAATGACTCTCGCCCAAAGATGACAAGGCAACTGATGACACAATAATTGTTGGAGGTTGACTTGCAGTATCATCAACTTCCAAGCGTGCCTTTTTGGTAACAGATTTATCCATTGCAAACTTAATTCACACTACACTAAGCGACTAAAGTAAATGATTAAAATATAGTCATATAAAATAGTCCACTAGACACTAAAGTTGGAACACTAAACACATCTGCAGCATGCACTGAATGAAACTATCCACACTGAATGACTGCAACAGCAGGGTGGGCTTTATATAACCAAGTTTCGAAGCATCAAGACAATGTGAGGCGGAGGGTTCCGGGTTCCAGGTGCTTCTGCTCCATTCCTTTTGACGTTGCCGCACCCTCAGTGTCGGCCCACCGGCACCAGACTTTACCCGAAGGCTCGTGCACCGGGAACAATTCTAAGTGTGCCCGCAGCATTGTAACACTAACATGATTCACACCACTCATTTTCAGTTAACCTGCTTACTACCATAATAATTATTTGTTTTAACCCATTACTGAAAGTATTTTAAAAGGTAACTATCGTCAAACAAGAAAAATATAAACTTCCAACATAATTTTGTGATTTTACAAAGCAAAATATAACTAATAATTTTCTCAAATTATTGGGGGGACGGGGAGGGGGCGGCTTGGGCCCTCTCAGGCCCCATGGAGTTGGCGCCTGTGCTCATCTGACCAGAAATCCTTGTCTGCTTACCATTTCACTTCACAGATCCCCACTATATCTACATTGAGGCTTAGCATTTCCCTTTTCAGGGTTTCTAACTTCCCTACCACTTTCAAACTCCTAGCATTCTATGTTCCGACTCAGAATGTTATCCTTTCATTGATTATTTAATCTTCATCTCATGGTCACTCCCCCTCCCTCCCCCCTTTCACAGTCCTGTTCCAGAGATTGAAATGGGGGACTATTCCGGAATCTTTTGCCAATGGAGAGATCATCATCACACTTTTTTCAATTACAGGCAAAATGTCCTGTGGATACAAATTATTATGCATCCTTAATGCAGTGGTTTCCCTTGCCTTCTGCATCCTCATGCTGCTTATCGTTGATACTTCCACATTTAGGGAGCAGTTTCCAACCCCAAGGGCAAAGAGTGCCCTGTACCTTTGTCCACTCCTCCATTCTCCTTGACAAGTCTTCAGCTGCCATTACTGATGATTTCTATTCAAAATGTAGAAAGTGGTGGAGTTTGAACATGAGATGCAGGACATTTTGATTACTAATAGAAGACATTGCTCTCGACCAGACACCTGTCCATAAAAATCATGGTTAGAGTGCATATATGAAGAATTCAGCTCAGGGGACGTATTAAGTGAATGGACTCAAACAGCCCAACACATCAGATTCACACATCCTTGAAATGTCAAATTACTAGGCCCAATTTGTAAGGACAACTGGAAAAAAACCTTACAGGATTGTTGTTGTTGACTTCAATACACCTACAGGTCTGATGCAGCTCTCAACACTAGTGTATCCTGTGCAAGCTTCTTCATTTCTGTATAACTACTGGAACCTCCATACATCTGAACTGCTCACCACCCACACACTTCTCTCCATTAATTCACTGGGTCACCAAATTTACAATACAGGGAGCCAACCATAAAAATCATGCAGATATGGGGTTTTGAGGAATAAAAGAAAGGGACCAAAGCTAGACATTGAAATGAGCATTTGGCATCATGGGCTGGGAGGCCCCTTGCGGGGCAGCTCTGGCCGTCTTGGTGCGGGTCTCATTACGTGTGACGCCATATTGAGCGACATGCGTGCCAGATGGGGATGAAATGATTATGAAGACAACACAACACCAAGTCCTTGAGTGGAGAAAATCTCTGACCCAGCCAGGAATGAACCCTGGTCCGTAGAATGGCAATCCGTCACACTGACCACTCAGCTATCACAGCGGACTAAGCTAGACATGGACAGAGGAAACAAAACATGTTCACTGACTGTACCTGAAAAAAATTAGTGCTAAACAGAAGGCCAATAACTGTTAATTTTATTATAATATTCTTGTTGGGTCTGTTGCTAGATTGTACTATCATCTTGACACAAAATTTCAGGGATCCATCTAGCCACCAACTTCGGGGCAGAATGCTGTTTGTTAAATCTTGCAGAAGCTGATACATACAGAGAACAGTAGCTCTTTTCAGAATGAAACTTTCGGTCTGCAGTGAAGTGTGCGCTGATATGAAGCTTCCTGGGAGATTAAAACTGTGTGCCACACCGAGACTCGAACTTTGGACCTTTGTCTTTCGTGGGCAAGTTTCATATCAGTGCACACTCCACTGCAAAGTGAAAGTTTCATTCTGGAAACATCCCCAAGACTATGTCTACACCATGCCTCTGCAATATCCTTTCTTTCTGGAGTGCCAGCTCTGCAAGGTTCACAGAAGAGCTTCCACGTAGTCTGGAAGCTGGAGACAAGATACTGGCGGAATTAAATTACAGTTGTGAGGACAGGTCTCACATCGTGCTTGGGTAGCTCAGATGGTGGAACACTTTCCTGCAAAAGGCAAAGGTCCTGAGTTTGAGTCTCAGTCCAGCACACAGTTTTAATCTGCCAGGAAGTTTCATATCAGTGCACACTCTGCTGCAGAGTGAAAGTTTCATTCTGGAAACATCCCCCAGGCTGTGGCTAAGCCATGTTTCTGCAATTTCTTCCAGGAGTGCTGGTTCTGCAAGGTTTGAAGAAGAGCTTGTGTGAAGTTTGGAAAGTAGGAGATGAGGTACTGCTGGAATTATAGCTTTGAGGATGGGTCGTGAGTCGTGCTTGGGTAGCTCAGCTTGGGTAGCTTGCCCGCAAAAGGCGAAGGTCCTGAGTTTGAGTCTTGGTCTGACACACAGTTTTAATCGGCCAGGAAGTTTCAGCAGCTCTTTTATATGCCACTGAGAAGCAACAGTGCCTGCACAAAAATTTGTTGCTGGTGTCCCAGAATGCAAAGTAAAGTTACAGTACCCCAAAGGTGAAACCTGGCAAAAACAATCAATAATCACTATACAGAACATACTTTTTCAGACTGATATCAGGTAACACAAGACTCCATGTTTTACTTAAAGGATAGCTCTTGTCTCTATTTATAATCTTATTTGCCAGTCTAATTTCAATCGATACCTATAAGACACAGTTCCAATAGTGAGAGGCAGTTGATCTATCGTTTGCATCATACATCATTATCAGTTACTATGCCAGGAAAGTTTCTGTAGACACATCAAGTGTTGATTTTGTGTGGTCCTAAGTGAAACATTTCCACAAGAAGAAGCAAATGAAGAAGAGAAATGTATCTTTGTGGTAATTTATCTGCCTAGGGGAAAACACATACTATTAAAATTCTGAATGAACTACGGCTCTGTGAGTCTGTCATCTTAACACAGAGTGTCAAAAATTGGAACACTTCACTGAATGATTCTTGTAAAAAATTTTTGTGGGGGAAATAATTAATCTAACACAGTTTTCTTTGATGCTACTTCTTATTTATGCCAGTTACATAAAAAAAAATCTATAAATTTTGACATCACACAAAATTACCTGGACTATACATTTCTAATTTCACCCAAAAAATATACACAATCAGTTGTCAAAATAAGAAGATGATTTATGAAATGACACCATGAGATGGCATCCACACTGCAAAGGTTTTCACACAAAACCTGAGTAATATTTCATAATCACCTAATTTAGAAGGAATTTTTATGCTCCAAAACATTTTATTGGAATCTAGCATTTACCCTGTGTCACTCATACTTCAGTCACCAATAACAGTATACTGCTAGACTACCATAAAGGATGTTTGTGGCCAGGCACATCAAATATAAACAAAGGACAACAGGAATGATCAGAGGTGTCTCTATCTTACAGTAAATTGTCACAAAATGACTAAGACTCCAAATCAGCAAATAATCAAAGAAGTATGCTTACTGATTCTCAGTAAGATGTTTAGGCATTTCAGCACTGATGGCCGGTGATCATATGCTAATGTGCTACAGCACACTGTAAATACCACACTAAAATTATACCATTTCTCTTCTGAAGCAGGCGGGAACTTGCACTAAAATTACGCCATTTTTTTTTTTTTTTTTTTTAAAGTGCTCTCAGTGTGATAACCAGAAACCAGTGTCAAGTGCTGAAATTACAATCAGCTACTCCACAATCAATGCAGAGAAGGGCTGCATGCATCCTCTGATGTGACTTCATTCTTGCCAGCACTGAGGATGCTATGTTGCTCACAGCACTAGGTCAGTACTTTTCTTTGAACACTGCCTGTAAAGCATTGTGCACATGTAGAATATGAGGGATTTTAGAGCAGCCCTTATCATAACGGCGACATGGATGAGTGGTTTAGTGAACAGACTGGCAATTTGTCAACTCGGACTCAAATCCCACTGCTACCAACATACATCGTTTTTTTATTTATTTTTTTAAATTCATATTTTTATTTTTATTTCATATTATTCCTCTCAATGTACTAAGAGATAACATTCTGGCAACTATGAAATACTTATCATGTGATTTTAAGAAAATTATTACGTGAAAAAATTGATTTTTGTACATCTTACAGTTTGATATCTTCACTCGATAAAGGACTGAGTTTCTTTTCATTATTCATCATAGTTACTGTGTTACATCAAATTAAGTAAAGCATAGTATGAAGTTTTTGAGTTTGCAGAGGTAAAAACGCATTATGTAAACTTTGTGTATGGTTGATATTAGCCCATACATTTCTGTGTATGAAATGTAGATAAACTATCAAAACTTTATTTAAAATTGAGAGCAGAATGGTATATCATTTCACTTTCCAGTTATTGATTTTTATATCCGTCGAATGGTCACACATGACATGCCCATTTCTGTCTCTGTGCATTGAGAATCATGTTGTCAAAATGATCATCGTATTTCACAAATGGTTCAAGATATCAAAATAAAAAATACAAAAACCCCTTTATCATCATTAACATCCTCTTTTCTCAACAAATGGATGCCTTCTCTTTTCCATCTGATCTTTTACATATTCTTTCATGAAGTCAATTTAGCAGTATGAAGTAGAATACTTAATTCTGGTAAAACATTTTTTTTTTACCAAATTGTTCATAGGAATAAGCAACAAAACAGTGTTATCTCTAAAAATGAGAAATTAAATTAAAAGCCATTTATTAACCATTCCCTCAACTGATTCTGTGAATCAGTGAAGTTTAGTAGTCAAATCCTTACTATCACTATGGGAAATGATGTTCATTGTGAGATACTGTCCATCACATGGTATCATGATCCAGCTAGTAATGTGACCACTGGTAGGTCCAAATATTTTGATATTTTGCATCAGTTTAAATAAGAAGTATAAAAATCAAATGATAAACTTGCACTGTTGGTATTAACAGCAAAGGTACCAGGATTAAATGCAGTCTACAATCAGATGAACAACTGGCAAATTGAGTAATTTTGTAATTATTAATGGAAATGTAGCAAAATTTTACATACCTTTGTAAAATTAGTCTTTAACTTCTCCAATTCTTCAGTCTTTGCCTTCACCTCTTTCCTGAGTTTTGAAACTTCTGGACTAACAGTTTTCTTTTTTGGCTCTGCGGTCTTTTTCTCATCTTCCTGCTCATCAATCTTTGTTTGGAGTTCTTTAACCTATGGAATAAGTGGAATTAGAGAGTGCCTTGTAAATTTACAGTACTTTCAAGACAAACCTTCAGATATTTCTACTGAATGTCAAGACCTCACTACATGTTCTTTTCTCTTCTCTCTCTCTGCCTCCCTCCCCCCCCCCCCTCCCCCTCCCCCTCCCCCGGTCAATCTCTCTTGCGCATTACACCATCCATACTTTTCAATGTACATGGTACACGACTGCACAAGTTTGGCACTATACGTTGGGTAAGCAATTCAATGCATCAGATGGGAAAATTTGCTTTTCAATTGTCCTGAGGCCAAAAACCACATGAAAAGCAAAATGACATCTGTTTCTAATTGTCATGAGGTTGGTGCAAGGCATGTTCAATATGCTGTCCACCATTTTCTGTCACAATTTGAAATCGAGAAATAGCATGTTCCACAACAGATCAGAGAGAGTCAGGTGTCACGTTCAAATGTGTTGAACAACACATACCTTCAGTCCAGTTACAATCATAATTGGAGCAATGAACACAACTTCTTTCAGATAATTCCATAACCAGAAGTCGCACAGATTAATATGAGGTGATCTGGATGGCCAGGCTGTAGGGAAATAGCAGATGATGATGATCTTAGCATTTCTGAAATGCCTCTGCAGCAGCAGCTTCACTGACTGTGCAGTGTGTGGTGAAGTGCCACCTAGTATAAAAATGATACTACCTACACATCTATACCACTGAAGGGTTGGAATGACATTGGTGTGTAAAAGACTCTCCTAGAATTTACCAGTGACAGTACAAATGACAGGATCTGTAGGACTCATCTCCTCCAAAAAATACTGTCCTATGATAAACAATGCCGTCAACTTGCCAACTTGCACCTCCCAGTCACCTTTGCAGAATGTAGTGGTACTGGATGATGTGTGTGTAGATTTTCCATAGTCCATATTCTGCAATTCTGCATTTTGACATGACCTTTGAGATGGAAATGGGCTTTGTCTGTTCCATGGCCATCCATCGCCCACTTCCATAAGAGTAAGAAATTCCAGAGTGAATGTTTGTATTGCTTGAAAGTCAGGAGGAAGCAACTCCTGAGCACAGGTGGATTTTTGTGGATAGCCTTACAGGATGTTTAATAGAATTTCATGCACTGTGCTCATTGGCATGTCTAATGTTTGGGGAATTCCCCGTGCACCTCTACTGCAATGTTGTGGGCATACCTCCGACAGACATTGGATCAAGTGCTTTCCTCACTGTGCCACATTACACTTCAAGATAAACTATCTTTCCGAATTTTATAATCATTTTATCCAGACCCTTAGCAGACATTGGACCCTTTTCTTTTACTCTTGAGTGGCCGGAACTCCTGCAGGGCTACTGGCATATAGCATTGTTCTTGTAAAAGAACTTTACCAGCAGTGCGTGATCCTTCATTGGCATCTCAGACGCAAACCAAGGAACAGGCTTGTGCCATAACTCTCTGTGTACATATTGTGACAGTTGCAGCACCATCTATTGATCAAGTTTTTGCCAACTTTTTTTGTGCCATGACATTTTGAAACTGGAACTTCAGTGATGTTAAGATAGGCTACTCTCTTCTATGTACATGCTGACAAGGCTGCATAGTTCTTGGATAACATACTTAAGAACCATCATCAAGTACTGCATTATTTGGACAATTTAATGTCAAAAAGCTACAGTTATTTTAAGAGCCATTAAAATACACAAACGATAAGAAAAGGCAGTGAACATTCGCAAATGCTCTGTGTGAGGTACTACTCTGTACCCATTGCTGTTACAATTTACTTCATTACCTTGTCAGAGCCACTAATGTAATAAACATAATCCTCAGCAACATATTTTGGGTGTTAAGCTCCTATTATCTGGCTGTCTGTTTTAATCCTATATAAATATGCACTTAAAAGGTACACAAAACAAAAAATAAAAAAAATATGAAGATGATGATGACATTAATTATTTTGACAACTGCTACTTCTGGTCTTTAAAATGGACAAGATTAGAAAAGTATATGCTTTCTTTCATAAGCATGTATAAAAGAATTTCAATTGAAAAGTTGTGTGGATTTTAGCTCAAAGAGAAGTATTTCATACATAAACGGAAAAGGAATTGGCATTAAGATGAAGCCTTTGATGGTTTGCATGACTGCCTGTCATTTGTTTTCATCACAGCTCCGACGATTTTTTCTGTAGGTCAGACTATTTGACAAGAGATGCCTTCTCAGCACCCCAGAAAATTAGGTCCTATCTAACAACTGATATAAAATAATAAGAATGATAATTTTCTTACCAGCTCTTCATGTATTAATACCAGGTGTTGTGGTATTTACTTAGTTTACATTCAAGAGGTGATTCTTACGGCTCCTGTCACATTATGTAGTTTGTTCTGTGACCTTCACTTGAGTATCCACTTGTTATCAGAAATTCCAATGTCAACATTGTCCTGAATGTAGGTATCTGTTAAGACCGCAGCTAAATTTAAATGGGGATCAGTGACCCATGTAGCCAAGCAACTCAATGGTAGATGGATGAAGGAACTTTTTTGCTGGAAAAAAGCAAATCTGGCTAGCTTTACATTCAGATCTTTATCATTGTGTAGGCCCACTTGACAGCCAAATTATCTTCAATGTGACATTTGCTTCATACCAAATCTTTACTTAAGAAATCCTTAAGTTTCAATTTTAGAGATCTTAATATATCATTGCTTACATAGATAGTTCAAATGACAAATTACATACGGTAAGTAACCATCTGCTTCCAGTTTCAAAATTGCTATGAATTTAGTGAAATCAGAAAATATGCAGGGGAAACATGGAAGCTAAAGACAATAATGCAGAGAGAAGTTTCAAGGTGGCCTTAGGAATCAATGCCAAACCAATGCCAAATGGCTGACAATGGTGACAACAATAATGATGGTGGTGTGTGTGTTATTGGAGACCCCATCACACTCTTTCATTTCTTAAAAATTTCATCAGTCTTGAATTAAATGATTCCTTATATATCATTATATAGACTTTTATGGCTTTTATTAACTTGCTGTGATATCCATTATTGCTCTTTACAGTGTCAACGGCTTTAAACACAAAGCCTGTGAAAGCTACGTTTGTTTGTAAGTTGAATGTCGTCTAAAGAATGGCATCATGAAACCACCAGAAGCTGCTGTAATGTGTATTTCTTTGTGGACAATCAGTTTTAGTCAAGCAACCACCTCCAAGTCACGAATAGCTTTACATGAGGTCACAGGAAGGTTCCTCGGTGAAAAGTACATAAGTATATATCAGTTGCAGTTATGTACTCAACAGCAACCAGCCTTCCTTTAACCTAATGTAATGGTATCTATATGACTTGAAGATAGTCACTTGACCGAAACAGGTCACTTGACTGAAACTGGTCGTTCATGAATGAGTGCACATTACAACAGCTTCCGGTGGTCTCGTGATGCTGTTCTTTTAATTCACTGAAGCTGTGCAGTACTGTTTACAGAAACATATTTTGAATTCTCATCTTCTCTCTCTTACTGCAGAATAAATAAGTAACTGGTAGCTGAAATTTCTTTCTTAAATCCACTCTTTTTTCTCATCAGTGAGAATTACTTAAATTATATTTAAGACTGTTGCTTATTACTTTTACATATAACTTACATAATAAGAACTGTAGATGAAGATCATGACTTGAATACAGTAAGTAGGTTCACATGGATGGAGTCTGTGGTAATTATGCAGAGACAAATAGGCTTGCACAAGCCAATTTAGCATGGGCAGCTGCACCAAATCAGTCTTCTGACTGAAGACCGCAACAACAGCTTACATAATGAGTTAAAATGAGACTCCATATTTTTTACACACTTCTTGGTTATCTTTCTTAAACAGATATATTACTTCTAGTGTCTTTTACGTTTCAGGTAATCTACTTGTTGGACAGCATAGATTAATATTATGATTCCATATTTTAATAACTTTGCATTTATTTTATCTGCTCCAATAGTTACTCTGGTTTTCATTTTTTTAATTTCTAAAGCTTTTCTCTGGTAATTGGTTCAACTTGTCTTCTTTTGTTAGGTCTTCCTCTTCTTTGCACCATATCTCTTCACAGGACTTCACACATTGATCCTTTTGGACCACATCTACTCTTACAGTATCTTTCTTACTGCAGTTCATAATTTTATAGGTGAAATTCTAGCTGCCATATATATTAATATCCATTACACTAACACATTCATGTCCAGATACTTGTTGTGCTTCTCTAATTATTTTCTTAGCATAGGTTATTTTTTCTTTTATACTCTTTTGAAGTCTGTTGCAGATATTGTGGGTGAGCGATGCATAACAGTGAACATTCTGATACTTGTTCTTTTCATTAAGTTCTAGCAATAGTTACTCTTTCAGACTTTCTTTCATATGTTTTCTTCTTACAATATGTAGACGGTGTTACTAATGTTTTTGGAGCTTCTATGTTTTATACAGTTTACACTCTGCAACTAGTATACAGTGGTCTGAGCCAGTAGCAGAGCTTGTGAACTTTAGCAAATTTCTTAATTGAGGTGTTAGTTTCTACTTATTAGGAAATAATCTAGATGTTTTATTTATTTGCCATTTGGTAATTTAAATCAATCACACTCTTATATTACATAAATGTCAATGAGTAATTAATCTCTCTATAAACACTGCTGGAAGGAAACTAGTTCATCCTTTCACAGGTTTCCAGTTCACTCAAGATTTATTGTTGCAACAGTGCATATGGTGTACATGAAATGATTACATTTACAGACCAATAGAACAATAATCGATTCTGAGATACCAGTTATTGATTCATGCTGAAACACTGTATTAGTACATGATGTAGCCTCCAGGCACTGACTCTGGCATCCAGTCAATCACACAGATGGTGAATACTGTCCTGCGATATGTTATTCCGCGCCAGCTCAACCTGTTCATGTAGTTCTGTAAGAGTTGTTGGCTAACAAGTCATATGGGTCGCTTCTCATTATATCCCACATGTGCTCCATTGAAGACAAGCCTGAAGATTGTGCTGCCACGGGAAGTTGCCACCCATCTTGCAGAGCACATTGAGCTTTAAGGGCAGTGTGGGGATTAGCATTCTCCTGTTGAAACAACACCACCTTCCTGTTCCAAGAACAGCATATACCAAGCTCAGTTTTAGCATCCCCTCCAGAAACATCAAAGGTGAACAAGAATTGTAGCTTATAGCAACCCAGACCATAAGGCCTGGGGTGGGCCTCTTGGACAAATGCACTCTATTAGACAGCTCTCACCGGGTCTACATTGTATGCACAAACAACCATCAACTGCATGCAAGCAGAATCTGCTTTTATCACTGAAGACCACAGATGACATTCCATCTTTCATGTGATCCTCTGGCAGCATCAGTCCAGTTGTGCATGTTAATACTGTGGTGTGAGTGGAAGATGGATTAGAGTTGTGGGTGCGCATAGTGCCACTGCTATTAACCAATTTGCAACAGTTCATGTTGATACAGCAGGGCTCACAATCCCTCTTATCTGTGCTGTGGCAGCTGTACGATCTGCCACTGCTGCCCTTAAATACAACAGTCCTGTCAGGCATCTGTGCTGTGTGAATGTCTAGAAACTCTTCCATGGATGTGAGAATGTTCACATGACCACTGATACCAGAATTGTTGTACATTTTACGCCACTTGTGCGGCAGTTCTCTGAAAGGATCTCCTGCCACTTGGAAGGCTACAATCTGACCCCTTTCAACCTAGCTCTGTTGGTTGTAGGAACCACGATTGGATCTAAGTGGCATGGTTGCCTCCTTGCTTCATATGTTTGCACTACTCTGAACTTTCTGGCTGTGAGCATTCCCTATTCAAGGGTAGATACAGATGGAGCTCTGGTAGTTATGCCAATATGCTATCTGTTGGTAGACAATGCTGAAACCCTTGTCAGTACATCTAGTATCTCCCATGTAGTGTGTGCCATCATTGGCTCAAACTGATGTCATGTTTCCAGATGTACTAATTTTTTTCCAGCAGTGTATAAAGCAGAGTGTATGTTTGTATGTCTGTAATATCCTTCCAAACTTGGGATTGACTTCAGCTATATTTGGCACAGAAACAGCAGCATACACAAGTATCAACACTGTAGGGCTTATAACATCCCAGCTACAATAGGAGTGGAGTTATGGGGAAACACGTTTTTTTAACCCCTGCCATGGGCTGCCCTGCATAACAGGTGAGAAGTGTGAGAGTAGTATTGGCCTGCCTAGTCAATCTGCTTTGCAGGCCAGCCTATATGTTGGAGTCGCAAAACGGTTTTCCAAGTCCTGATGTGTGGGCTGTCTACCACGATGGATGTGCTGTGTTAGAATAGCGTCAGCCTACTTCCTCAACCTGTTTTGCAGGGCAGCATACACATGTGGATCGGCACAGCTGGGGAAGTTTGAGATAGGGGAGGGGCAGAGAGAGAGGGGAGCAGGAGGAAGTAGACAGAGGGAGGAAGCAGGATGGGAGTCAGAGGAGGAGGAGGAAATGGATAGGGAGAGGGGACAGCAGGAGACTAATAGAGAGGGAGAGGAGGAAAGAGGAAGGGGCAGGGTGAGATGAATGGGGAGAGTGGGAGGAGGATATGATTAGAGAAAGAAGGGGACAAGGAGATGGATAGGGAGAGGTGGGCAGGAGGAGATGAATATGGTGATGATGTTAGGAGGAGGTAAGGAGAGGGAGGAGAAGATGGACTGGGAGAGAAGGTGGTTTCTGGCCCATTCTTACCTATCACCACCTCACAATCATGTTCTTTCACCCTCATTGTGTGCTGCTCTCTGCCAATGCACCCACCAGTCTTTTGCTCTCTCAGCTCCTCTTCTCTGCCCCCCCCCCCCCCCGCCCCCCAATCTGTCACACAGAGAGGGAGGAAAGATGGGAGGGAAGAAGGCTGTTGTTGTGAGCTCTCCATGCTACTCTATCCTGTGTAAGCTTCTTCATCTCCCAGTACCTACTGCAACCTGCATCCTTCTGAATCCGCTTAGTGTATTCATCTCTTGGTCTCCCTCTACAATTTTTACCCTCCATGCTGCCCTCCAATACTAAATTGGTGATCCCTTGATGCCTCAGAACATGTCTTACCAACCAATCCCTTCCTCTAGTCAAGTTGTGCCACAAACCTCTCTTCTCCCCAATTCTATTTAATACCTCCTCATTAGTTATGTGATCTATCCATCTAATCTTCAGCATTCTTCTGTAGCACCACATTTCAAAAGCTTCTATTCTAGAAAATACTTCCTGACACTTAAATCTATACTCGATGTTAGCAAATTTCACTTCTTCAGAAACACTTTCCTTGCCATAGCCAGTCTACATTTTATATCCTCTCTCCTTCGACCATCATCAGTTACTTTGCTCCCCAAATAGCAAAACTCACCTACTACTTTAAGCATCCCCTTTCCTAATCTAATTCCCTCAGCATCACCCGACCTAATTCGACTACATTCCATTATCCTTGTTTTGCTTTTGTTGATGTATCATCTTATATCCTCCTATCAAGACACTGTCCATTCCGTTCAACTGCTCTTCCAGATCCTTTGCTGTCTCTGACAGAATTACAATGTCATCGGCAAACCTCAAAGTTTTTATTTCTTCCATGGATTTTAATTCCTACTCCAAATTTTTCTTTTGTTTCCTTTACTGCTTGCAAAATATACAGATTGAATAACATCGGGGATAGGCTACAAACCTGTCTCACTCCCTTCCCAACCACTGCTTCCCTTTCATACCCTTCGACAGGGTCAGTATTGCCTCACATGTTCCAACATTTCTACGGAATCCAAATTGATCTTCCCCGAGGTCAGCTTCTACCAGTTTTTTCATTTGTCTGTAAAGAATTCGCGTTAGTATTTTGCAGCTGTTAGTTATTAAACTGATAGTTCAGTAATTTTCACATCTGTCAACACGTGCTTTCTTTGGGTTTGGAACTGTTATATCCTTCTTGAAGTCTGAGGGTATTTCACCTGTCTCATTCATCTTGGTCACCAGATGGTAGAGCTTTCTCGGGGCTGGCTCTCCCAAGTGTTATAACTTCAAATTGAACAAATATATTTCAAGGAAGATGCAACACATGAAAGTCACAGATCAAGTAA
This sequence comes from Schistocerca piceifrons, assembly GCF_021461385.2. NCBI lineage: Eukaryota > Metazoa > Arthropoda > Insecta > Orthoptera > Acrididae > Schistocerca > Schistocerca piceifrons. The sequence goes on along the minus strand of NC_060139.1, from coordinate 1,046,570,429 downwards.
ACAGAGTAAGACGTGTGTACACTTTAACAGTCAAATCATAACTGTGAGTCCAAGTCTAGCGGCCACTGGCTGGCTGACTGCTTAGGTGGCGCTGCTGCTGCATGGCTGGCAGACAGCGCCGCATGTAGAGGACGCACGTAACTGCGCGGTGGCACTTTGAAAGATCGGCGAGTCACAACACTTTTCCCCCCTTTGAAGTTTTTGCACAGGTCTTGATGGAGGTGGCCTGTAGATTGCTAACGTCCATAGGTGTTGTTTGACTGGCCGTAAAGTCTCGAGAAGGAGGCTTCCCATACGGATGGAAGTGTCCCTGATGATAATGGGTCGAAATGACAGGAGACGTGGGGGTCGAATCTGCTGGGGCCCCTTGCACCTATCTGCCCATTGTGGCAAGTCCGGTTGTTATAACAGGAGACATGGGCGATGTGTCTGCGTCCGTAGGAGAAGGAGGCGAGTAGAGTTGCTCCGACAGATGATGGTCATCTGGTTCCTGCATGGGCACATCTCCTGGTGGCATCAGTTCTTGTGCTGGCACTGATATGATGGTGAGAGGACTGCGTTGTGAGTAATGAGAGATTCCAGTATCCCGAGCATCAGGTAGAGCCGAAGGTAGTGTATCGGCATCCGGAACAGGCGTTGCCGGCACACAAGGCTGAAGCTGGTCCGAATGACGCACTGCAACACCCGTGTCCCTCTGGATTTCATACAGGTGTTGGCCATGGTGTCGTAAGATGCGGCCAGGACTCCATTTTGGCTGCCTGCCATATCTCCTTACCCATACAAGGTCGTCGGTGGTGAACCAGCCAAGCGAAGGCACCCGCAGCCATGAGGTGGAAGGCTGCAGAAGATGAAGTAGCGTGCGGGGCTGTCGGCCACGTAAGAGCTCAGCTGGGCTGTGGTCACCCATGGGGGTGAAATGGTAAGAAGCCAGAAATTGGAGAAGTGCATCATCAGCAGCAGAAGAAGTCAGGAGTTTCCTCATCTGAGCCTTAAATGTGCGGACCTATCGTTCAGCCTCACCGTTTGACTGTGGGTGGAACGGAGGGGCCATGACATGCATGACGCCGTGACGGGCACAAAAATCCACAAAATCGGAAGAGGTAAATTGCGGACCATTATCAGTAACAAGAGTAGAGGGCAGGCCTCCCAAAGAGAAAATGCGAGCTAGAGCATTGGTGGTTGCCGCGGTGGTAGGCGATGTGCAACGGACAATGAAAGGAAAGTTAGAGTAGGTGTCAATAACGAGAAGCCAATAAGTACCTAAAAAAGGTCCCACAAAGTCAGCATGAATATGCTCCCAGGGCTTCTCAGGCGAAGGCCCTTGGTGAAGGAGGTGCAAGACCGAAGCATGCAAAGACCCCGCGTACCACAACACGCGGCGAAGCATTTTCGGTGGAAAGGAGGATAACACCATCCCTAGCCGTGAGGCGGTAACGCAAAGCGTAGTAGTTCCGCAATGGGTCAGAAGTCTTAGCAGACGGATGATCTGGCCAACCCTTCTGAATACAGTGTAAAACCTGGGAGAGGGTAGGGTCAGAACCCGTAGCAGCCGACAACCGGTCCTCGGTGATGGGGAACCCGTCCACAACCCGCTGCTCGGCAACATCCAGGTGAAACACAAAAGTTCGTCCCTATCGAATGCCAGATCAGGACCCATGGGAAGGTGAGACAGTGCATCAGCATTCGCATGTTGAGCCGTTGGCCGGAAATGAATCTCATAATTGAAACGAGACAAGTAAAGAGCCCAATGCTGGAGGCGGTGTACAGCCTTGTCGGGAAGTGACATTGATGGATGAAACAAGGAAACAAGTGGTTTGTGATCCTTAACAAGATGAAATTTGGATCCATAGAGAAAAACACCAAACTTATGAAGAGCATAAATAATGGCCAAAGCTTATTTTTCAATTTGAGAATACTTTTGTTTGGCATCCATGAGCATTTTGGAGGCATAAGCGATGGGTTGTTCAGGACCATCAGAAAAACTGTGCGCAAGGACTGCACCAACCCCATATTGAGAGGCGTCCGTGGCAAGAACAAGATGTTGGCCAGGTTGATAACTAGCCAGGCACGGGGCCTGTTTCAGCATAGTCTTCAATTTCTGGAAAGCCGCATAGCATGACGCGGACCACTGAAAAGGCACGTTTTATGCAACAGGCGATGCAACGGCTGAGCCACCGAAGCAGCAGACGGTAAAAACTTGTGATAGTATGCTATTTTCCCCAAGTAGGCCTGCAGTTCCTTAACAGATGTAGGGCGAGGAAGGGCATCGATCGCAGCAACAGTTTGCTGAAGCGGACGAATACCATCCTGAGAGAGTTGAAACCCCAAGTACGTGATAGATGCCTGAAAAAATTTTGATTTCTGAAGATTACACTTAATAACGGCAGTCTGCAAGACATGAAAAAGTGTGCGGAGATTTTGAAGATGTTCATCAGTCGTGGAGCCAGTGACAATGTCGTCCTGGTAATTTATACACCCACAGATAGTGAGCAATAATTGTTCCAAGAATCGCTGAAAGAGAGCAGGGGCGCTGGCAACCCTGAATGGCAATCGTTGGCATTGATAGAGGCCAAAAGGCATGTTAAGGACCAGAAACTGCCGGGAAGCAGCGTTGAGAGGAAGTTGATGATAAGCTTCTGACAGGTCAAGTTTAGAAAAATACTAGCCTCCAGAGGCATAGGGTAAGTGTCAATAAGGCATTGAGCATTTACAGTGGCGTTGAAATCACCACAGAGATGAATATCACCATTTGGCTTAGCAACGACAACAACAGGAGAGGACCACTCACTGGAAGTGACAGGAAGCAAGGCCCCTGAAGCAGTGAGATGATCCAGCTCCCGTTTGACCTGATCATGAAGGGCCACAGGAATTGGCCGAGCCTGAAAAAACTTAGGCTGAGCAGTGAGTTTGAGCGCAATTGAGCTTCAAAGTCGTTTGCATGGCCTAACCCAGGAGAAAAAAGAGACGAAAATGTTGTCGACAAGGAAATCAATTGAGCATAAGGAATAGCATCAGAGACGATATTGACAGAGTCATCTATGGAGAATTCAAAAATGTGAAAGCCATCAAAACCAAAAAGATTCTCTGCGATACTATGGTTGACCACAAATATGGGAACAGTGCAAACGACATATTTGTAAGATACCTCAGCATCAAATTGTCCCAAGAGAGAAATCTTCTGTTTATTGTAAGTCCATAATTGCCTAGTGACAGGTGACAGGATTGGAGAACCCAACTGAAGATGCATCTGAGAATTGATGATAGTGGCAGGAGAACCAGTATCCACCTGCATGCAAACATCTCGACCAAGTATTTGGACAGTGAGGAATAACTTCCCTGAAAGGGAAGAAGTACAATTGACGGACAAAACAGAATCAGAATCAGTGTCATGTTCATGAACATCATGTATGCGGTTGGATTTGCAAACGGATGACACATGACCCTTTTTTTTGCATTACTGACACACGGCCCAACGTTGTGGACAATCTTCTCATGAATGTTTCGTAAAACACCGCAGTCACAAAGGAAGTTGCCGTGGGTTTTGCTGCAGTTCCTTAGAGGTTTGTTTACGGTTAGGCTGAGGCTGCGCTTGGGAGCGTACTGTGACCATGTCAGCCGCCGGGGAGATGCCACACGCTTTGTCAACATCGCACAGAGGTTGTATTTCCCCCATGTTACCCCATGCCTCTAATTGCTCTCCAGCGGCAAGAGAAATTTCAAAAGACTGAGCGATGGATAGAACTTTATCGAAAGTCGGATTTACCAACTGAAGGGCACGTTGCCTAACTTTTTTGTCGGGCGCTGATCGGATAATAGCATCCCATACCATGGAATCGGCGTAAGATTCTTTGTGAACTTCAGTAACAAATTGAAACTTTCTATTGTGAAGTTCAGCAGCCCAAGCACGATAGGATTGATTCAGTTGGTTTTGACAATGATAAAAGGCAACACGAAAGGCTACCTCAGGTGTTTGCTTTTGAAAATAGATGGACAGAAGGGAGAACATTTCAGCAAAGGACAAAGATGCAGGATTTTTCAAAGGAGCCAATTGCGACAACTGATACATTTGAGGTGAAATCCATGAAAGGAACAGAGACTTACATGTTTGTTCATCCGCAACATGAAATGCCAAGAAGTGCTGTCAAAGACGTTTTTCATAATCAGACCAGTCTTCTGCCGTCTCGTCGAAAGGAGGAAAAAAAGGAGGTACAGACAACGACAAGAGACGCCCCGCATTTGATGCTGTGACGAAATCAGGAATCGCATTTGTGAGAAGTGTTTGCTGTTCTATGAGACCTTGCAATAGTTGCTCTAAAGTAGCCATGGAAACATGCGGGTCAACGATGGAAAAGAAAAATCCCATCCTCGTCACCAATCGTTATAACTGAGTCTGAGTCCAGCGGCCGCTGGCTAGCTGGCCGCTTAGGTGGCGCTGCTGCTGCATGGCTGGCAGACAGTGCCACATGTAGAGGATGCGTGTAACTGCGCGGCGGCACTTTGAAAGATCGGCGAGTCACAACACCAAGGCTGCCAGTAGTTCTAATGGAATGTTGTCTACTCCCAGGGCCTTGTTTCGACTTAGGTCTTTCAGTGCTCTGTCAAACTCTTCATGCACTATCATATCTCCCATTTCATCTTCATTTACATCCTCTTCCATTTCCATAATACTGTCCTCAATTACATTGCCCTTGTATACTCCTTCCACCTTTATGCTTTCCCTTCTTTGCTTAGAACTGGGTTTCCAACTGAGCTCTTCATATTCATGAGGGAGGAGGAGGCAGCCAACTAGAGTTGGGAAGGTGAGAGAGTAGGGAGAAGGAGAATGAAGAGATGAACACAGGGAGGAGGGAATACAGGATATGTGCAATATATTTGTGGAATCCCAACATGAGATCAAATCCACAGGAAAATAAAATACAATACAGCATAGTATGTATAAGAAAAATATTACACACACACACACACACACACCTATCTTCACAAGCAGGCACATTTCATGCCTGCATGACTGCTGCCTCCAGCTGCTCTGGGCAGACTGCAACTTTTGTGCTGAATGAAAACAACCTGAACCATTTCGATTTTCCCTTCCACCACCAGCTTTTCATCCTTACAACACATTCTCCGGCCTCAACATTACTGTCCCCACACCTTCCACTCAACAGTTTCTGCCCCCCTCTATCCTATCACCTCCTCCCAATTCACTCACCCTGCTCTGCTCCTCTTTTCTGTCCTACCCCCCTCCTTCCTCCCCCTCCCCAGTCTCACAACACTGCATCTGGAAGCTTTGTCCTGCCATCTTCTGGTCCCAGCATTCTCTGCTTGACAGCGCTCTTCTCTCCCCCCACCTGTACCCTGCTATCCCTCTGCCTTCCCAGCCCCACTCCAGACTGCTGCTTCCGTTGAATGTGACAGCTGCAGTCTGCCCAGAGCTACCAGAGATAGTGGTCACATGTGCCGTAAGTACACCCGCTTTTGTGGCTGTGTATGTTTTCTTTTCTGATGAAAGCTTTGCTCTAAAGTGCAATCTATTCTTTTCATAACTGTTTATATTCCAACCCGGACTTTCCATTGTTTAATTTACTTGTTACCTGAGCCTTTTGGAAACTGCCACATATGATTAGATTCTGTAAATCAATTTTATCAATCTGCCATTGAAGTAGTTGATGGAAGTTTTTTGTTCTTTCTTCCTTACCCTCTCCACACTCATAGATGCCTAATGTAGTCAGGTAACTTGTACTTATTTTCCCATAGATACAAGCTTCTCCCTTATGAAGTAATAGTTTTCAATACTTGATTTTCAACATTTATGAATGAAGATTGTTACCCTAGCTTTTGCCTGCATTTTAAGTGCAACACAGCTGTAAATCATTACATACTCCATAATTATTTCATTCCTTTAAGGTTCTTCTTTGCTTCTGTAATGACTTCAATTAGTATGTTTTGCTCTTTCAATGCTTTTTACACACATAATGCACACAAGCACACCAATCACTAAGATGGATTGTATTTGAATATTAGGCCACACATCACTGTATATATCAAGAAAATTTATTAAAGTTAATGCATACTAATCCATTATTTCTCCATAATGCAACAAAACTGCATGGGGTACCATGCTGGACATAGAAATAAAAAGGAAACTTTCTCCATTTATTAATAGAACAGTCCTTAGAGAAAGGAGAAGACATATTCAAACCACAAATAAAGCATAAGAGTTTTTTGTGTTAAGCATTAAGAAAATGACCTTTTAAAGCACTTAATAAATAAGACAGTACCTTTTTGTTTGCTTCTTCAAGTTGCCTTTCCAAATCTGCTATTCTTTCCTTTAATTCTACTGCTCTATCAGACGTTTCCTCAGTGGCAGTACTATTTATAGTTTTCTTAGTACCTCTGACAAGCTGCAATTTCTTGTTTTCAGCTGTAAGCTTTTCATTTTCAGTTTCTAAGGCTTGTGTTCGTGTTCTCAGAATTGCAGCCTCCTGTTCAATTACCTGAAGCTGACGTTTCAGGTCAAGTGTTTGTTGATCTGTACTGCTGTCCAGTGACCTAAAATAAATAACGTTTATATAACCTTGCAATGTCTTGGAAAATATCACAGATTTTTAATTGTTTACTTTATTTAATTGGATAGATAAAAAAATCTACTCACCAAGTGGCAGCAGAACACACACATAAAAGACTGTTGTGATTGGCAAGCTTTCGCAGCTAGTGGCTCCTTCTTCAGGCAGTAGAGTTGAAGGGGAAGGAAGAAGGGTGAAGGAAAAGGACTGGAGAGGGCTAGGAAAAGGGTTAGATTTCAGGAAAGTGACCCAGAACAATGGGCCAGGGGAGACTTACCATACGGGCCTTCTCATCCCGTATGGTCATCCATAATCGCAGGTCATGGGAGATTTTCCGTACGGGATGAGAAGGCCCATATGGTAATCTCGGCTGACCCACGGTTCTGGGTGACTTTCCCAAAATCTAACTCTTTTCCTAGACCTCTCCAGTCCTTTTCCTTCACCCTTCTTCCTTCCCCTTAAACCCTACTGCCTGAAGAAGGAGCCACTGACTCCAAAAGCTTGCCAACCACAACAGTCTTTTATGTGTGTGTTCTGTCACTGCCTGGTGAGTAGATTTTTTATGCATCTATTTGAATAATTTTATCAATAATTAATTGTTTACTTTGTATATTAAAATATTTAATGAAATGAAATGTGAAACTGATAAAAGATTTCTCTTATTTGTAAAAGATATAACATTTTAGGTGCTATTGCCACACTTTTATGAGTAATTGAAAAATTTTCTCATACACTAATAAGTGTTAAACATACTGAGATTACACTCAGATGTGTGAAGGTTTCTACAATAGCTTTAACACACATACTTTAGAATTAATTAATGTTGTGCAACATATCAAATGAATCTAATAATACTTTCTGAATTGGGAAATGTCCAGCAAATCATGTGTACTGGCATGCATGGTAATGTATCTGTAGAGACTATAGTGAAAAAAGTTACTCATTAGCTGTGATACTAGTAACTACAGTAAAATGGGCATATGTATCTCAAACATATTATTGGCAGTTTTCATTAATGGGTGAATTCTTAGTGAGATGAAAACTCTCCCATTTACAGTAGCACTTACAGCTACTGGTTTTACAATTACATTTGTCAAGTGGAAACTACTGGTCCATATTCTCAGGAAACCTCAAAGAAGACTTCATGTAAGCTAACAAAAACTGCCTTGTCTTTATTACTCTCCAAAGTTAGAATCAAATCGAAACAGTGTGATGATTTCAACATGATTTTACTTACACTGAGTCATCATTTACAGGTAGATTGCTATTACGTTTACTACCGTCAAGGATTGCACTACATAAATGTAACTGATTTTCTGACAGAATAATGTGTACCTTTAATATGCAACAATAGCTTTCAATTTAATACAGTCTTATTTGCAAAACATCTCTGATGTGGGACAAATTTTTTTTCATATATATGACAAAAAAAAACAACTGTCAAAGTGAACAACATCCAAGGCTATCCAGAAAATATAATGATTGATATGTCTCTGCTGCCTAGAAAAATCTTTTTGGTCTGATTTCAAAACTACTGTTCTGTGTTTTCAAGTTTTTATATAGTATAAATACTTTTACAGTGTAATAATAATAGAAATTTGAAGACGATGACTCAAATATTAACACTGAATATAGGTTACAGTTCTCAGCAAAATGAAACAAAATTAATATTTAACATCATAACTGCTGTTATAAAAGAGTGTAAAAGAGCACAACACAATAGTAGGAAAAAAAGAAAGTTAAAAGAACTCTTGAGAAGATCCAATTAAAAATGTTCACTGCATTACATACTTGCTCTTTTGTATGGTTCCTTTGGAGAATCGTTTCTGTGTTACTGTTAATTCAGCATGAAGTCTCTCACAGTCTCTCTCCTTTTCTATTAGTTTCTTTCGGAGCTCTGACAATTCATCTTCAAGCACCTAAGCATGGGAAAAATCTTTTTTAAGTCAGCAAGGACATTATCATCATTTCACCAGTTTCTAAGCATATATATAAAATTTTAGCAAGATGGGTGACTACCCCAATATATTTGCAAACATCTGGGAAACTTACCCTTCCTTTTGAGATCAGATCATAAGTTTAAAAACATGTAGCAAATTTTATGAAAGATCTGATTATTGCCAGATATCCATTTTACAGTTAGGAGAAATTTTTCCGAGTTTTTGCAAATGTAGGGGAAAAAATTAGTCCTTAAATGGTACAATGGTCCAAGAGTGAAAGAGATGAATTGAAAATCTACAAGAACTGGGTAGGTAATTCAGTGATACAGAACATGTACAGTTTTATGAGAAGGGAAAAAGTAAGGGCTAATTTATGTTAAGGGGAAATATGAGAAATGTATTTTTTTAAAATACAGTGAAATTAAACATATTATTGTCCTCATCATCATCACCCATTTAACATTCACTGCTGAATAAAGCCCTCCTCTAGAGTTTTCCAGCTTCACAGACTACAGTTATACACATCCACATTGTTTCTGAATTTTCTCTATTGCCATCTATCTACTTTCTGTTAGATATTCCTCTTTACATTTCTTGCTACAGCTATCATCTATTTATCTGTTCATACATCCTGCCAATTCTAATTTCACTTTTACTGTAGTCATAATCAGTGGCAGCTTGTGAGTATACACTCCGGGTGTTCACGAATTTTTAGATTCAGATAAATTTGAGAGTGTGAAATTAATAGCATCTGCGGTATAACAGTTACACTTATCAATAACTTTATACAACTATGGCCACTGCCATAATAACGACAACAACAATAGCAATAACAGTAATAATAATAATAAGATACATAACTTATCTGACAAAAGAAAGAATTGATTTTGTGGATTTGCACACAATTAAGTACAGTTTATGGCAATAACAAAAAATTGTGTAAGCTTTAGTAATTCCCCATTCCACATTTTTGTTTAAGTGGGAGTTTTTGTGCTTTTCCTTTTTTTATTATTATTATTTTTTTTTTGTCAAATGTATAAGAGCCTAACATATGTATGTACAAGATCCTCCCTAACAGATGTATTAGTTCACGAATTTACTTCCGGGCTGAAAAACAGGTATTCTTACGCTGCACCCACACAACAATGTGTGCTAACTGTATACTTCCTTGTTAAATGTTCGCTTGTAGTAATGCTTATTTGATTTTGTCACTCTCTCAAACAAGGATCTCTTCTCAGAGGTCCTAGTTCCTTTTATTCATGAAGTTTCAGCACAGATAAATCTGACTCACTATAAGATCAACAGATTTTAGAAGCATGAATAAATGCTACAATCTCACAATTGATGGTGATGTGCTTTATGCCATTATTGATTCTCAGCACTTCAAATGTATTACTGCATCATAACTTGGCCCATAAGACAATTATGTTACATGAGTTGCTCATGTGCAAAAGCTCCTTAAAATGCAAACAACTGAAGGTGTGCTCACAACCCTGACACCAAGCTTCATGGAGTTGAGAGGAACAATAGCGTGACAGGTTTAAGTGCTGTATCTTTCAGATTGCAGCATCTATGTTACGTTTAATGGCAATCAAAGAAAAATGACCAATAAATCTACAAGGCATCAAAAGTTAGGGTGTTCACGTGCTCTTTTGCTCTTACACAACAGCCACCAATGCTCATAATAATGTTTTACATCGCTGTCTGATCCTGGTCAGTTTCGTTTCTTATCTTCCCTAGTAATCCTCAATATGCACTTCTCCATTCCTCAGTGAGAACACTATTTTTCACATTGAAAGTCCACATCTCACTGCTTTAAGTCAAAACTGGTAATGCACACGGATTGTAAATTTTCCCATTCAGACACAATGGAAGATTGGTTTTGAAAACTCTTGCAGATAAAATGCAATTTCACTGTTATCTTCAGGGTTGCTGCACATAAAAATTCATCAACTTCTTCTTGTCATTAGATCGCCGGGAAAGCCAGAAGAGTTACAACTTCTTCTTTGACTTCAGTGTTTACTATTTCCATTTTTTCCCTCATTGCACATTATTTTCATTTTAGTGTATTTTATGCTCAGGCTTACTTTCTGACTGCTTTAAGTTTTCCAATTAGTTATTGAAATTTAAGTGCAGTAGGTGAACTGTATAATGTCATAAGCAGAACAACAATGGTCTGTTAATGTATGTTTTTTTTTTTGTTTTTCTATTTTAAGAATCTAAAAAGATCCTCTACAGCTGCTGAGAATAAAGGAAGGAAGATTAAGAGATTGATGCCTTGTTAACAGCAAGGGATGTTGCTGACAGTAGTTTTCATGAAAGGAAATCCCCTTGCCTGACTATCACTTCAATTCTGAATTTCTTATTATCCAGAAGAAGTCTAACTGAAGCTGCAACATTGCCATATAAACTCCTCAGTACATTAACACAGAGAGAATCAATGTCTTACATATCTAGAGCCATTAGAAGAAATTTTGTTGAAACTGAATCAAAAGCTTCCTCAAAATGTATTACATCTACATCTGCATCTACATCAGTATTTCACAATCCACCTGATGGTGCATGGCAGACAGAACCCCATACCACTATTAGTCATTTCCTTTCCTGTTCCACTCGCAAACATAATGAGGAAAAATAACTGTCTATATGCCTCTGTATGCTTGTGGTCCTTAAGTACGGTATAACATATGTTGGAGGCAACAGAATTGTTCTAGAGTCAGCTTCAAATTGTTGTTGTTGTTGTTGTTGTGGTCTTCAGTCCTGAGACTGGTTTGATGCAGCTCTCCATGCTACTCTATCCTGTGCAAGCTTCTTCATCTCCCAGTACCTACTGCAACCTACATCCTTCTGAATCTGCTTAGTGTATTGATCTCTTGGTCTCCCTCTACGATTTTTACCCTCCATGCTGCCCTCCAATGCTAAATTTGTGATCCCTTGATGCCTCAAAACATGTCCTACCAACCAATCCCTTCTTCTAGTCAAGTTGTGCCACAAACTTCTCTTCTCCCCAATCCTATTCAATACCTCCTCATTAGTTACGTGATCTACCCACCTTATCTTCAGCATTCTTCTGTAAGCTTCAAATTACAGTTCTCTAAATTTTCTCAATAGTGTTCCTCAAAAAGAATGTCACCTTCCCACCAGGTATTCCCATCTGAGTTCCCAAAGTGACTCCATAACACCTATGTGTTTTTCAAACCTACCAGTAATAAATCTAGCAGCCCATCTCTGAATTGCTTTGATGTCTTCCTTTAATCCCATCTGGTGCAGATCCCAAACACTCGAGTAATCATGAATAGGTCACAATAGCATCCTATATGATGTTTCCTTTACAGATGAACCACACTTTCCTAGGATTCTCCCATTAAACTGAAGTCAACCATTCTTCTTTTTTTTTTTCTACATTTATAGTTAGCTGCCTTTCATCACACCGACTAGAAATTTTGTCCAAGTCATCTTGTATCCTCTTACAGTCACTCAACTTCAACAGCTTACTGTACACCACAGCATCATCAACAAACAATGACAGACTGCTGTCATGAAATCATTTGTGTACTCAGAAAATAATAATAGTACTGTCACACTTCCCTGGAGTACTGACAATACCCTTGTCTCTGATGAACATTCACTGTCAAGGACAAGTTACTGGGTTTTTTAACTTAAGAAGTCTTTGAGCAACTCACATATCTGTGAACTCATTCCATATGCTCATACCTCCTTTAACAGCCTGAGCCTGCAATGGAGCACAGTGTTAAAAACTTTCCAGACATCTAGAAATATGGAATCTGCCTCTTGGCCTTCATCCATAGTTCACAGTACATCATGTGGGAAAGGGGAAAGCTGCGTTTTGCACAAATGGTGCTTTCTAAAACCATGCAGATTTGTGGACATAAGCTTCTCAGTCCCAAGAAAATTTATTATGTTCAAACAGAGAATATGTTCCAGGATTCTGCAGCAAACCAATGTTAGGGATGTTGTTGTTGTTGTTGTGGTCTTCAGTCCTGGGACTGGTTTGATGCAGCTTCCATGCTACTCTATCCTGTGCAAGCTTTTTCATCTCCCAGTACCTACTGCAACCTACATCCTTCTGAATCTGCTTAGTGTATTCATCTCTTGGTCTCCCTCTACGATTTTTACCCTCCACGCTGCCCTCCAATACTAAATTGGTGATCCCTTGATGCCTCAGAACATGTCCTACCAACCGATCCCTTCTTCTGGTCAAGTTGTGCCACAAACTTCTCTTCTCCCCAATCCTATTCAATACTTCCACATTAGTTATGTGATCTACCCATCTAATCTTCAGCATTCTTCTATAGCACCACATTTCGAAAGCTTCTATTCTCTTCTTGTCCAAACTATTTATCGTCCATGTTTCACTTCCATACATGGCTACACTCCATACGAATACTTTCAGAAATGACTTCCTGACACTTAAATCTATACTGGATGTTAACAAATTTCTCTTCTTCAGGAACGCTTTCCTTGCCATTGCCAGCCTACATTTTATATCCTCTCTACTTCGACCATCATCAGTTATTTTGCTCCCCAAATAGCAAAACTCCTTAACTACTTTAAGTGCCTCATTTCCTAATCTAATTCCCTCAGCATCACCCGACTTAATTAGACTACATTCCATTATCCTTGTTTTGCTTTTGTTGATGTTCATCTTATAGCCTCCTTTCAAGACACTGTCCATTCCATTCAACTGCTCTTCCAAGTCCTTTGCTGTCTCTGACAGAATTACAATGTCATCAGCGAACCTCAAAGTTTTTATTTCTTCTCCATGAATTTTAATACCTACTCCGAATTTTTCTTTTGTTTCCTTTACTGCTTGCTCAATATACAGATTGAACAACATCGGGGAGAGGCTACAACCCTGTCTTACTCCCTTCCCAACCACTGCTTCCCTTTCATGTCCCTCGACTCTTATAACTGCCATCTGGTTTCTGTACAAATTGTAAATAGCCTTTCGCTCCCTGTATTTTACCCCTGCCACCTTTAGAATTTGAAAGAGAGTATTCCAGTCAACATTGTCAAAAGCTTTCTCTAAGTCTACAAATGCTAGAAACGTAGGTTTGCCTTTCCTTAATCTTTCTTCTAAGATAAGTCGTAAGGTCAGTATTGCCTCACGTGTTCCAGTGTTTCTACGGAATCCAAACTGATCTTCCCCGAGGTTGGCTTCTACTAGTTTTTCCATTCGTCTGTAAAGAATTCGTGTTAGTATTTTGCAGCTGTGACTTATTAAGCTGATAGTTCGGTAATTTTCACATCTGTCAACACCTGCTTTCTTTGGGATTGGAATTATTATATTCTTCTTGAAGTCTGAGGGTATTTCGCCTGTTTCATACATCTTGCTCACCAGCTGGTAGAGTTTTGTCAGGACTGGCTCTCCCACGGCCGTCAGTAGTTCCAATGGAATATTGTCTACTCCGGGGGCCTTGTTTCGACTCAGGTCTTTCAGTGCTCTGTCAAACTCTTCACGCAGTATCGTATCTCCCATTTCATCTTCATCTACATCCTCTTCCATTTCCATAATATTGTCCTCAAGTACATCGCCCTTGTATAGACCCTCTATATACTCCTTCCACCTTTCTGCTTTCCCTTCTTTGCTTAGAACTGGGTTTCCATCCGAGCTCTTGATATTCATACAAGTCGTTCTCTTATCTCCAAAGGTCTCTTTAATTTTCCTGTAGGCAGTATCTATCTTACCCCTAGTGAGATACGCCTCTACATCCTTACATTTGTCCTCTAGCCATCCCTGCTAAGCCATTTTGCACTTCCTGTCGATCTCATTTTTGAGACGTTTGTATTCCTTTTTGCCTGTTTCACTTACTGCATTTTTATATTTTCTCCTTTCATCAATTAAATTCAATATTTCTTCTGTTACCCAAGGATTTCTACTAGCCCTCGTCTTTTTACCTACTTGATCCTCTGCTGCCTTCACTACTTCATCCCTCAAAGCTACCCATTCTTCTTCTACTGTATTTATTTCCCCCATTCCTGTCAATTGCTCCCTTATGCTCTCCCTGAATCTCTGTACAACCTCTGGTTCTTTTAGTTTATCCAGGTCCCATCTCCTTAAATTCCCACCTTTTTGCAGTTTCTTCAGTTTTAATCTACAGGTCATAACCAATAGATTGTGGTCAGAGTCCACATCTGCCCCTGGAAATGTCTTACAATTTAAAACCTGGTTCCTAAATCTCTGTCTTACCATTATATAATCTATCTGATACCTTTTAGTATCTCCAGGGTTCTTCCATGTATACAACCTTCTTTCATGATTCTTAAACCAAGTGTTAGTTATGATTATGTTGTGCTCTGTGCAAAATTCTACCAGGCGGCTTCCTCTTTCATTTCTGTCCCCCAATCCATATTCACCTACTATGTTTCCTTCTTTCCCTTTTCCTACACTCGAATTCCAGTCACCCATGACTATTAAATTTTCATCTCCCTTCACAATCTGAATAATTTCTTTTATTTCATCATACATTTCTTCAATTTCTTCGTCATCTGCAGAGCTAGTTGGCATATAAACTTGTACTACAGTAGTAGGTGTGGGCTTCGTATCTATCTTGGCCACAATAATGCGTTCACTATGCTGTTTGTAGTAGCCTACCCGCATTCCTATTTTCCTATTCATTATTAAACCTACTCCTGCATTACCCCTATTTGATTTTGTGTTTATAACCCTGTAGTCACCTGACCAGAAGTCTTGTTCCTCCTGCCACCGAACTTCACTAATTCCCACTATATCTAACTTCAACCTATCCATTTCCCTTTTTAAATTTTCTAACCTACCTGCCCGATTAAGGGATCTGACATTCCACGCTCCGATCCGTAAAACGCCAGTTTTCTTTCTCCTGATAACGACATCCTCTTGAGTAGTCCCCGCCCGGAGATCCGAATGGGGGACTATTTTACCTCCGGAATATTTTACCCAAGAGGACGCCATCATCATGTAATCATACAGTAAAGCTGCATGCCCTCGGGAAAAATTACGGCTGTAGTTTCCCCTTGCTTTCAGCCGTTCGCAGTACCAGCCCAGCAAGGCCGTTTTGGTTATTGTTACAAGGCCAGATCAGTCAATCATCCAGACTGTTGCCCTTGCAACTACTGAAAAGGCTGCTGCCCCTCTTCAGGAACCACACGTTTGTCTGGCCTCTCAACAGATACCCCTCCGTTGTGGTTGCACCTACGGTACGGCTATCTGTATCGCTGAGGCACGCAAGCCTCCCCACCAACGGCAAGGTCCATGGTTCATGGGGGGATATTGGTCTGTAATTCTGCAGGTCCACTCTTTTTCCCCTTCTTATGCACAGAAGTCACCTGAGCTTTTTTCCAGTCACTTGGTACTTTGCTCTGGGTGAGAGATTCATGATAGAGGCAAGCTAAGTAAGGGATCAGTGCCATAGATTACTCTTTGAAAAACCAAACTGGGATTCAATCCATACCTGATGACTTACTTGATTTCAATTCCTTCAGCTGTTTCTCTATCAGGGATGCTTACTACCATGTCTTGAATGTGAAATTTAAAATTTTGGCTTTCATTTTGCTATCTTCAACTGTCACATGAGACTGGTCAACAAGAGACTGGATGGAAGCCTTAGACTCACTTAGCGATTTTACATGGGACCAGAATTTTCTCACATTCTCTGCCAGATCTTTTGCTAAATTGCGATGCTTCTCACACAGATCTTTTCACAGACACATGAATCTCTACTAAATTTGGCTCATCATCATTTACATGTTCTCTTTTGAACTGAGGGTGCAACAGCCTCTGCTTCCTCAGAAGCTTCCAAATGTCGTAATTAAACCATGGTGGGTCTTTTCCATCCTTAATCCATTTACTAGGCACATAATTCTCCAGACCATGATTTGCAAATCTGCTTAAACTTTGCCCATAATTCCTCTATGTCCACCTTATTGGAACTAAGTGATGTCAATTTACTGTCTAAGTGGGGTGCTTACAACTGCATATCTGATCTGTCGAGCAGAAATACTCTCCCAGCCTCCTTAACTGATTTAATAACTTTTTTAAGCACAGTTGCTATAATGACATTATGATCACTAATCCTCATTTCTATACTGACATTGCTGATAAGGTCCAGCCTACTTGTAACCAGAAGGTCTAAGATATTTCTGTTGCATGTGGGCTGCCAAACTAGTTTTTCAAGACAGCTTTCAGAAAATGTGTTCAAAAGTATTCACTTAACTGTCTGTCTGTACCTCCAGCAATGAATTCATAGACAATCCAGACTATATTTTGTAGGTTAAAGTTGCCTCCAACTAGTATTGCACTATCTGAGAATTTACACTACTGACTGTAGACTTTCTTTGAATGACACTAGAACTGTCGCAGCAGAATCGGGAGGGCAGTAAAAACAGCCAACAATTAACTTGGTTTCAGCTAGACCTGTTATATGCAACCAGGTAACTTCACTGTCACAGAACTTCAACCTCAATAGAGAAAATATTATTGTCAACTGCAATGAACACTCCCCCTCCTATGGCCTCTAATCTGTCTTCACCATACGCGTTCTGTTACTCACTAAATATCTCAGAGCTTTCCACTTTCGGCTTCAGCCAGCTCTCAATCCCAAGAATAATTTCAGTGCAAATCCTAGATAAAGTGGAAACTCATATTCATTGCTCTAGTCTAGTCTATAATTTCATTCATCACTTGCTAATTGTCCATTGTGTAATGTCCAATTCTAAAAGTCAACTAGTAACTTTGCCTGATTAAAATCAATTTTTTCCATGCAGTTTTCGATAGTAGTAGTAGCAGTAGTAGTAGCAGCAAAAGTAACACTAATCTGTAGACTGCTTTTACAAGGATATTGGACATGTCTTTGTATTACAACTTAAGACAATAAAAACAACACAATTCATATATACAGGTCTAGTTTGACAAGGATGGGGCAGGCAGTCAGCCATGGCCTCATGTAGGAAACATATTGGCATTAGCCTGAAGTAACTTGCAGAACCCAAAAGAAACCTAAATCAAGATGGCTGGATGAAGACTGGAGTCTCTACCCTCCCAAATACAAGTTTTTTTAAACAGTGCTACCTCATTTGGTTTATCCCTAGTATACAATACCATTTTATAAAGAAGTTATTTAACAATATAAATAATTAGTGTTACATTATCCATTCATTTCTCGCTCCCAGTGACTACACACATATACAATCAGCTGATGTCAGGATCATTGCTACAATGCCTGGTTTCCATTATGTGTACCACAAATTCCCACTCACTAGCCTGACAAACTGTGTAGTGTCCCCCTATAATGAGTGTGATGTTGAGCTCACAAAGAGAATGTGTTAGTATTATACACTGCATAGCTTTGGGAGAATGTTTTCCCAGGAAAGAAAAAAGAAGAAAAACCAATGTGTGAAAGTGTTATGTGAAATGAAATTGCTAGCATTGTTATTATTATTTATACATGTTACATTCTTTACCATACCTCTACTCTGTGTTATCTAAGTCACCCCTCAATGTATAGAAGATACTGCTTAATACAGGATGTTCCAATGCTGCTCCATCAGGCATAAGCACGTGCGAGCTCCCTTCAGCTTGCACATGAGCAGGTGGAGGCCTTGTAGGCAATCCACCAGACGGCCTGACTTCATGTGTTTTGTGCATGCAAGACCTGCTTGGTCACCCCTTGCCACATAATCTTGGTAAGTGGACTATGATCGTGTGTGCTACAGCCCGGCTCCAAGACTGTCTGTGTTTGCCAACCTGCGCCCACCTTGTGCCCATAAGTGTCTTTTACTCTCGGGTGAGGGTGCGCAGGGAGGGGGTTGGGATTGGATTGGGGGGGGGGGGGTTCACAAGCTGGAATGGCCTGGATTAACAGATACTTTTTAACTTCTTTTTTATATAGTTTTTTTAATAAAAATTTCAGTGAAATCTTCTACATTATGGAGAGGAAATTGATTGACTACAGTTTTTACATTTTTTATGGGTAGGATAGGTAATACAATGATACACAGCATTTACAAGTTTAAAAGATGGATGAAATAAAAAAAATAAAAACTTAACTAGATGAAATATTAGAAATTTAACTACAAAATTTTACTGAAATTAAACATATACAGTAAGGACAGCTCAGATATCCAGAGAAAGTCACTGGGAAATCAGAGGATGAGAAGAAAAGACAAAAGGAGAAGTTACATAATATGAATACTTGGAGTCAGGAAAGTAAATTCTGTTTTATATTTGTATCAGATAGATCATGATTTGCCACTATATAGAGACCTAATAGCAGTCTGTGTAAAGTTAAAATGATTTGTTGGAGTCTAACAATGACTGAGTACTACTGGAGGAGGATCAATTCTTTTTTCAAAATAGCTGTGTTTCACTAAACATACATATATCAAGCAATCTAGAAGTAATTACCATAATTATCAGTTTGAGTAAACTGAAGCTAGTCATAATTTGTTGTCATCACAGAACATGCAGCAAGGGTAGCTCCTGTTTATTAATGTATATCTTCATTCACTCAACATTGCTGAAGCCACTACTTCATGATGGGACTGACTGAATGAATGATAATGAAAATGGATGAAAAAGAAGAATCTCCTTTGTTGGTTATTTAATTCTTCTATTTTTGTCTTTCCATTCTCTTGTAATTTTATTGGTATTATTATCAAACATTTCTCTCATTTTCTGTATATTTCACTGCTCCCTCTATTAGCCACAGAAAAACTGTTTTCTTTGCTATATACATAGCTTTTATTACTTGTTTTCTTCCCACAAATCTCTTTGATTGTTTTCCAACTGAATGTGCATTACCTTTGGAAGTGGTATGCATTTACTATGATTCTCTACTTCTCATACCACTTGTCATATGATATTTCCACTCTGACTATCCCTATGACTCCCACTACATCATAAGACTGCTGTAAACATCAATGTCATATTCATGCATGAAAATAATGCCTAATGTACTGTCTTCCCGTTGCTGTTGTATCTGAAATCAAACATGATAATCTTCTGTGTACATTGTGTTTTATTCTATATTGACATGCTGTCAATTAATAAAATGATGGAAAGAAATATATGATTTCAGGCCAATCTCTTTCTTTCTTTATTTCTTTCAGCCACCTTTTATTCCATACATTTTCATTTTCCTCTGCTTCTTCTGGCCTCTTAATAGTTTTCGCTAGTCTCAATTGATAACTGCACATTAACTACATTTACCTTTCCTGTTGGGCTTCGCATTAGGACTCTCCCTCTCCTCTCCCACCTCAAAATTGAGTTTCCAAATCTCTTTCCTTATGGCATCCCTGATCCTAAATTGTGCAACTGAATTCTTTGAGCATAAAATTGTAACTCATGAATAGTGATGCATTTTACAAATTATAAGAAAGTAAAATTTCAGGTGAATAGAAAGTCTATGAGGACATGCTGAAAAGTAATGCCTCCAATTTTTTATTCTGTTCTCAATGTTGGTTGAGGTATTACATTTCACGCCTATTACTCAGTCGACTTTCCCACTTTGCTGATGCAAGATGCAATCCCTTGCTGCTAGAGAGCTCTGAACTGTACCATGTAACAAGGCAGTGGGTAGCGTAACTATCTCGGAGCATAAGAAATAGCATACTGTAATCGAGTTTCTGAAAGCTTGAATTCAAACAGTTCATCCACACATGTTGCACCCTCTCCTTGGCATGACATTGCCAGACCACACATGAGTGCTGTGACATCTGTAACAATGCGACGCATTGGGTTGATTGTCATAGGTCATCCTCCATACAGTCCCAGCTTGGGCCCATCTGATTTTCATTGTTTCCCAAATCTTATAGAACATCTTTGAGGAATTTACTTTGATATTGATAAAGCAGTGCAAGCAGAGGTGAGGTTGTGGCGTCTTCAACGAAGTCAAGCATTCAACAATGGAAGTATTTACAAATTGGTCTCCCGTGGGGGAAATATATTTTTTGCCAGGATGACTATGTTGAGAAACAAGTATGTAGACATGAAAAATAAAGATGTAGAATGTTAATAAATTTGTTTTATTTCAAAAGTTTTAAGGGTTTTTAAAATAAAAGATTTGGAGGCACTACTTTTCAGTATGCCATACTAAAATCCTTAAATAATGCCTTGCATCAGTTATTACTTGACTGGAATTTAAGAGAATTGTCATTCAAGCTAGGATTGACAATTCCAACTTCAGTGCTGCGATTTGTAGTGTCCATCAAAGCATTTCAGTAACAACACATTCGATTAGAACCTTCATCAATTTCATGAAATTGGAACAGATGGTTTCACTATACCTTGTAACACAGTTGGTAACTCCTCAATCATAAACAAAGATAAAATATGCATAGTCCCCTAAATGTTGCTCCAGCCTCAATGTCTTGTATATAATGAACAAGACGATACATTATCACTCACATTATAAAACAGGTTATGTGGTGAACATGAGAAACTACAAGTACTGAGAGTCTGAGTGTTCAAATATCTTTTGAATTTGCATGCATAAATTCTTCTCTGCTTCAAATAAGAGCAATTTTTCTTTTGTCTGTTCACTGCACATGTGTGCGGTGGTCTGTAGTCTCACACATTACTTATATTCCATGTAGTATTTTCCGTTGTAATAATGAGTGTTTTATCAGCTACATAGCTTCCAAAGTACAGAGCTTTATGAAACAAATATAACTGTGTGGCAATTAGGATACATTTTTCCTATTGTCTATTTTATCCTATAGAACAAAAATTAAGTGAGTGTAAAATCTTACACAATTATTTATAATGATTTAAAGAAAATATAAATTTGTATACCTTAATTTTCTGTTCGTACAGTACATCACTTCCCTTAGCAGGTTCTGGTGTTGTAATGGCAGCTGCACTTTTACGTGTTGTTTTGGCTGTTAATTTGTCCTGTAGGTCTTTAACTTTCTTCTTTAATGTTTCTCCTTCTTTCTCAAGTTCTTCAACCTTTCTCCGTAAAACAGCAGCTTCCTGTATAAAAAAAGATATAATTTTAAAAATATAACTTTTTACTAATTAAGTAAGTTATGAAGAGCTGAACTGTTTCTTAATTTTCAACTACATAATTTCTTGGTAAATATGGTATGGAAAGTTCTGACAGAATTTTAAAAAATTAGGAATAAAGGTAACAAAGCTCCAAGCAGTAGAGCTATCGAGTCATTGACACACACACACACACACACACACACACACACACACACACACACACACACACAGCCACAATATGCTGATTGAATTTTAATGGCCTGGTGCTTCTTGTTGGAAGATTCAAGTGGCGTCATTGAGACATTTCTGCTGGTGGCTCAGAAAACCAATGCGAGAGCTGACTTGGCGCCCAAAGTTGAGGCAAAT
Organism: Schistocerca piceifrons; assembly: GCF_021461385.2. Classification (NCBI taxonomy): domain Eukaryota; kingdom Metazoa; phylum Arthropoda; class Insecta; order Orthoptera; family Acrididae; genus Schistocerca; species Schistocerca piceifrons. The sequence continues at coordinate 1,046,548,578 of NC_060139.1, read as the reverse complement.
ATGAGCCACTCCAGCAGGAGGGTTAGTCATAAGCTCATGTCTGCATGATAGTTTTGCAGCTAAGTTGTTAAGCTATACTTGGTCATGCATCTTGCTTCCATCTGCAGTCAGTTTCCTCCATTTGCTGCGATCGTCAGCAAGTTGCTCCCACTTGTCACTGTCAACATCAAATGTGCACACATCATGCTTAATGCAATCCCTAAAGCATAGTGAAGGTCTTCCATGAGGTCTCTTGGCTCCTGCTATTTCACTGAGTAACGTGCACCGGGGCAGATGGGAGTGGTCCATATGATGCAGATGTCCTAACCACCACAGGTGACGTTGCTTGAGCATGGCAGTGATACTCTGTTGTTTTGCAGTTTTCAGAACCATATCACTTGTCACATGATCCTTCCATAATATTCCCAAGATGCTCGTAAGCACCGCAGCTGAAAGGTGTTGAGCTTCCATTCCTATTTGGCATACGAGTTCAAGTCTCAGCTCCATACAGGAGAGTACTCAGCACACATGATCGATACACAAGTATTTTTGGTGACAATGTAAGATGTTTGTTGACCCATACTTGTGTGTGGAACTTTCCAAAAGTGCTGGCAGTCTTTCCTATTCATGCATTTATCTTGTCATCCAGGGAGAGATCTTCTGTCATTATTGAACCAAGATAGCAGAATTTATTGACTACCTTCAGCAAGAAGCTGTCCAGTTTGATGACTGACAGATCTGTATAATCTTGTGCCATGACAACTGTCTTCTTTACATTTATAAACATGGAGAAGAGCTTGCATGCAGTAGAGAATTTATCCACGAGCTCTTGCAGATCATCTTGAGTATGCACTACAAATGCAGCATCATCAGCAAATAAAAGGCTATTTACAAGGAAGTCTTCTTGGAAGCACTTGGATCTGAGTAGAGAAGTGTTGAGCTTCCCATCATCTCTGGTATACAGATGAATGCCCAGGTTAGTTTCACCAAAAGCAACTTTCAGGAGAGCTGAGAAAAAAATATTGAACAGAGTGGGAGCCAATACGCAGCCTTGACAAACCCCTCTTTTCACAGCAAATGGGTTAGATGTGATTCCGTCGAAGACCACAGCATCTTCCATATCTTCAAAAGTACTGCATACAGTCCTTCTCTGCTGACTGTATCGAAAGCCTTGTTCAGTTCAATAAAGGCAATGAACAGAGGGGTTTTCTGCTTGTGGCACTTTTTCTTAATTTTCCAGACTCTGAAGATCATATCAACTGTAGATCGTTGGGGACAAAACCCGCATTGTTCCTCAGGGTATATGTGCTCAGCAAGCTTCTGAAGTCTGTCCAACACCACACAGGAAAATGTTTTTCCAGGTATACTCAGAAGTGAGATTCCACAGTGATAGTTGCAATTGCTGTGATCACCTTTACCTTTGTATAAAGTAGCAATATTAGCATTGTGCATGTCTTGCAGTACAATACCCTCAGCCCAACATTTCAGTAAGAGGTTGAAAAACAGCAGAAAAACTGGCTTAAGTTTTACAATTTCTGTGGAGATGTTGCCTTTGCCAGGGCACTTCCCACATTTAAGCTGTGCAATTGCTCTTTGAAGCTCCCCCATAGCAGATGTGATATCCAAGTCATGGTAAGGTGTTATCTGAGGAATTTCTTCCATTGCGTTTGGACTAATGGTGATGGGATGTGAGTAGAGGCTGGAGTAATGTTCTACCCAATAGTGCAATTGATGGTTTCAATCTGTGATGACTTTTCCATCTATTTTCTTGAGTGGTACAATCTTCTTTGGAACGGGTCTAATGGCCTGTTTGATGCCCAAGTACACACCACCAATGTCGCCAGCATTGAAACACTCCTGTATGCCAGTGCAAAGTTGTTCCCAATAGGAATTGATGCAGTTGCAGACAGTGTGTTGAACAGCTGCCTTTGCTTTGCTTAGTTCCCTGCATGTAGAATTGCAGGGGTTTTTATGCCAGATAACAGTGGCCTGACACATAGCCTCAAGGAGAGGTTTCAGGACATCTACATTCTCGATGAACCAATCCAGCGATTTTGCTTCCAGATTACCGAACACATTTCCAGCCGTAACGGTAAGAAATGATATTATCTTCTGCCAGTCTTCAAAAATAAGAGTGGCTGGGTCCCAGGGTTCCACCTCTTTTCATATCTTATCACTATATACGTCTACTGCAGCAGTGTTTCTTGTATGGTAAAGATTAATTTTTGTTTTGCAAGGTGTTCTGGAAGAGTGAAAATTTTTAGTCATGATGCGTACTTTTGTCAATACAAGTGCATGATCCATGTCACAGTCTGCACTAAGAAAAGAACATGAATAAAGAAAGTAATGTAAATCTTTCCTTTTAGTTAGAATAAGACCTAATTGGTGCCAACGTTTTGAGCGGGAGTGCATCCAGGAAACCTTGTGGTTCAGTTTGCCTTTTAAGTATGTAATGGTGACCCACAACTTATACTTTGCACAGAATTCAAGCAACCATAGACTATTTTTATTTATCTTGCCCACTCCGTGTTTGCCTAGGCAGTCAGGCCAAATGGCAAAATCACAACCAATACAAGCATTGAAATCACCAAGGGTGCACAGATGGTCCCCAGAGTGCATTCCTTGTACCACATCAATGAGTTGTTCATAAAACTGATACTTGGCATCTACAGCTGAGGTACGTGTTGGTGTATGTATAGATATCAGCGTCAGTAGTCCACTATCTGTTGTGAAACACAGTCATAATGCATTCTGAGATCGCAATTGGGTTTTCGGTATAACACAGCAAGTCACTGCAGACAGCAAAGCAGATTCCGTGCTGTCTGGGGCTAACAACATCTTTGCCCTTCCAGAAAAAGTGAAGTTTTTTCCCCGTATTGAGCCTTCTTCTGGTAGCCTGGTTTCCTCATTGCTGTTATAGTGATATAGAGTTGGACTAGCTCTAAGTCAATAGCAGCCATTTCATGTAGCTCTTGTGAGCCTCCACAGCTGTCCAGGAAGCCTTGCAGCATAGTGCAAATGTTCCGTGTACTGATGCATAGTGAAATATCTTTACTTTTTATTTTATTTTTATTTTTATTTTTTGTTTTTGTAGCAGCAGTGTGAGATATTATGGTGATAACTTCTAGCAGTGCTAGTGTTACAAACACCCAATGGAACAATCGGCACCAGGACAGGCCAGTACCTAACTGACTGGGGGCTGACCAGCTTGAAGTGGGTGTGACTGGCCAGTGGATCTACGATGGGCCCTCCCACTGTCAATAGCGACCCCTGGTGCCCACTCCTACACCCATTGGAGCGAGCTTCTGACCAGTAACTGCCACTATCCATGTTTGTTTCACATTGATGGAGTGTCCTCTCCGTGGATGCTACTGCACCTGAAATGCAGATTTTAGGTGACCGTGAGCTTGCCCACTACTCATGCCACCCTCTCGGCCTAGCTGACTGGTTCCACAGGAGCAATAATATGCAATGTGCGAGGTCAGTTTGGCCGCAGGCAATTGCCGCTCATTTCTGGTTGGACCGTACTTGTGCCTAATGGAAATGACGATTCCGGGTTTCAATTTGGAGTTGTCCCTCTCCTTTACAAATGGCATGCCAGTGCTAATGAAATCTGTATCACTGAAGACATGGGAAGCAGGATAGGATAAGAAGAAAGAAAGGGCATTGTGAGACACACTTTGTCTGGCTCCTCTGCAAAGGTCTGTCCAGCTTGGGAGGCCCTGCCAGTAGCTACACTACCGCTGGCATGACCCTCTGCTTCCCTGGAGCACGCAAACCCTCTAGCCCGCACAGACAGTGCTACTCTAAGGCGGTGTCTCCTGAGAGGGGCTGGCTGAATACACAATACTCTATTGCTTATTTAGCTGACACAATGCTCTATATATATATATATATATATATATATATAGGAGAAGGAAAGACAAAAGGATATGGGTTTTAAGGGAGAGGGTAAGGAGTCATTCCAATCCCGGGAGCGGAAAGACTTACCTTAGGGGGAAAAAAGGACAGGTATACACTCGCACACACACACATATCCATCCACACATACACAGACACAAGCAGACATTTGTGTCTGTGTATGTGTGGATGGATATGTGTGTGTGTGCGAGTGTATACCTGTCCTTTTTTCCCCCTAAGGTAAGTCTTTCCGCTCCCAGGATTGGAATGACTCCTTACCCTCTCCCTTAAAACCCATATCCTTTTGTCTTTCCTTCTCCTTCCCTCTTTCCTGACGAGGCAACCATTGGTTGCGAAAGCTAGAATTTTGTGTGTATGTTTGTGTTTGTGTGTGTTTGTGTTTGTGTGTTTGTTTGTGTGTTTGTGTGTTTGTTTGTGTGTCTATCGACCTGCCAGCGCTTTTGTTTGGTAAGTTTCATCATCTTTCTTTTTAGATATATTTTTCCCACGTGGAATGTTTCATATCAGTATAATGGAAGGAAACATTCCACGTGGGAAAAATTATATATAAATACAAAGATGAGGTGACTTACCGAACAAAAACGCTGGCAGGTCGATAGACCACAAACAAACACAAACATACACACAAAATTCAAGCTTTCGCAACAAATTGTTGCCTCATCAGGAAAGAGGGAAGGAGAGGGGAAGACGAAAGGAAGTGGGTTTTAAAGGAGAGGGTAAGGAGTCATTCCAATCCCGGGAGCGGAAAGACTTACCTTAGGGGGAAAAAAGGACAGGTATACACTCGCACACACGCACATATCCATCCACACATACAGACACAAGCAGACATATTTAAATATATATATATATATATATGTGTGTGTGTGTGTGTGTGTGTGTGTGTGTGTGTGTGTGAGTGTGTGTGTGTGTGTGTGTGTGTGTGTACTCTAGCCCAAAAAAGGATTTATCCTAAACCTAGTGAAGTTTTCAGTCTTGTTTGTGCACCTTCCAACAAATTGGTGCATCTACTATTTAATAAGTTGTTACATTTATTACTCTTAAATTAATCTCTTAGTCATTTATAAACAGACCTTCTAGAGACAGATGACTAAACTGTGAAGAGTATTTCATATTACTTGTTTGTTTTAAAAGAAAATTTACCATTCTTATAATACATACATCAGTAATCTGATATATTACAAAACTATATTATTTACAAAACAGTAATCACATTCTCTGCTGAAAACAACACTTGCTATACAAACACTAAAGGATTGATACATACAAATGGGAGAGAAATGGCAGAATTGTTTCCTTAATTATCTGGGCAAGAATACTTTCCAAATATCAGTGCTATGCTGTAGTGGTGATCAGAACACTCTACAATAATAATACTGGTCAAGTTCTGCACTATAGTGACATGTTAGTGAAATATCCAATTCAAAATAGGCTTAAAGGTGCTATGTGCTCAAACATATGCTCTTTCCTTACACTTGTGAGTAAGAGGCATGACCACAACGACAGAGTGGAAATACGTTCTGTTTTGGTGGATGACTTTTTAATCAAGCCAGACTTTGGCCAAAAAGATTGGACATGGTCACTAGCATAACAGAGAGACAGAATATAAATGACAATCCTTCTCCGGCTCATACACATGAAGAACTGCATTTTCTGTCAACTGCTTCAGGAGTGTTGATGAATGATTTGGGGTGACTTTGAATTCTCAGGAAACCAGTGTACTAACACAGCTTGTCCCTGGAATTTCTCTTGCAGACTATGATTACTATAATCTCCCATACTCAACTGCAGCAGACAGACTTCATCTCCTACCTTGGAAACATTCTCTTGTATCACCGTGCTTATGAAAGGTATACAAAAAATCAGTGCTACCCATGCAGCCTTTAGATGCCTCTCACATTATGTCTTTTTCAATAAAGATTTGCAAACTAACAGTGGCCCAGGCAGTTATTGTCCCAATTTTGCAGCACTGATTATTTACCTCATGACATCATAGAATTGCTTTTACCAGCAGATACTGACCACTTATGAAGTTTCTTGTAAACAATCCACTGCAGCTCAAAAGGAACAATGATGCACATAATTACAACACCAGAAGGACAAATGACATCCATTACATCACATAAATGTTGCCTTCAGCACAAAAAGGGATGCACAGTACTGCAACTAAAATTTTTGATATAAAATGTCTGATAGACAGCAAAGTAAAATTTGAAAACAAAATGAAAAAGTTTCCCCTTGAGAAATCCTTCAGTTCCATAGAAGAACTTCTTTTATTTTAAAGTGTAACAGTTGGTGGGTGGGAATTACTAACTCACATTTGTGTAACTTACAATAATACAACTTCTAAATGTCCAGCATGTAGTCGTATTTACAAATTAATTTATAATGTGAATCTAAAATGACTCATTCTGCATCATTATGAAATCCATAGAACATGAAACTATAAGACACCCTGAAATGAAACCCTAAAATTGTAGCCATATTTACAAATTAATTTGTAGTGCGAATGTAAAATGACTCATTCTACATCATTATGAAATCCGTAGAATGTGAAAATATAAGACACCCTCAAATGAAACCCTAAACTTCATCACAATGGGACCATGGAGTTGTTCCATTCAAATGCAATCACCATATGAATTAAGGCATTCATCCCACTGGAAGATGAGGTCATCAGTTCCTGTTTCATAGAATGTGGTCAGTCACTGATAAGTCCACCACCACACCCATTCGTGCACTTCCTCGCTTGACTGAAACTAATACACAAGCATGTCTTTCTTCAGGTCACCGAAGAGGTGAAAATCACATAGTCAATGATCCTGAAGGTACAAAGGATGTTGCAGTGTTTACCAACCAAGTCACTGAAGTGTAGCCTTCATCTAATTGGCAGTGTGGTGGTAGACACTATCATGCAGCAGAATGATTCTATCTCATAGAACTATGCATTGATTTTGGTTCCATGCTCAATGACTAATTTTGGTTCCACGCTCAATGAACTCGATGACCAGAGGACCCCTATAGTCAAAGAAGAACATCATGACCTTAGATGATACCACCATTTCAAACCTGAGGGCAAACGGCCAAGCCAACAGTTTAAACATCCCACATCTCTCCCACCCAAGAAATCCAAAGCCTTTTTCCAAACGTTAGGGTAGAGTCAGGATGATCCTCTTCTTAGACTGCATGGGCCCCCTGCTCTTCACGTTCCTTTGGCGTGGAACTGCAATCAATGCACAGTGCTATGAAGACACTTTCCAGAAAATGTAATGGGTCATAAAGTAAAAAATGTCCAGGAATGCTGTCATACAGCATCATTCTGTTGCACCATAAAGCCAGCCAGCCCTCTCACTGCCAATTGGATGAAGGCTATGCATGCCTCAGTGATTTGGTTGGGAAACACTGCAACATCCTCCATACTGCACACATCATTCACTGTGTTACTTTCACATTCTCATGACCTGAAGAATGACTTGCATAGACACCAGTTTCAGTTGGATGGGGAAGTGGATCTGTCAGTAGCCATCTGAGTTCTATGAAACAGGACTTGATCGTCTCATCAACACAGTGGGATAAATGTCAGGATGTATGTGGTTGTTACTTCTGAATGGAACTATTCAATGGTCCCATAGAGGTGGGTGTTCATCACTGCCCCTCATAACTAACAAACAAACATTGAATGGGAGTGTTAGTATTCAGTTTCACATGGATGTACTAAGCCAAGGACATACAGTATAAAATCCACCGTTTTTGTGTGTAGTATTAAATAGATCAGCCACATCCTGCACATTACTGATGACAGACTTCCTTCACAAAACCTGTATGGTGACCCCAGTATTGGTGGGGGAGCTCGACATGCTGCTCTAAAGGGTTACAAGGAGCAGCTTAAAAAGACCTTAAAAAGCTCAGATAACTTCTAATATTTGGGATGCTGTGATAGAAAAACAAAAGCTGTGCCACTCAACCATATAAGCTGTAAATTTCTCTGTTGGTACAAGACAGGTGATTGAAGCTCAGCAAAGAAGGGAACTATGGCAAATGCAACCTTGATCTACATCTGCTTCATGGACCAATAAATCTGTCGAATGAAGGTGACATTTTCCACTATGTTGTTGTTGTTGTGGTCTTCAGTCCTGAGACTGGTTTGATGCAGCTCTCCATGCTACCCTATCCTGTGCAAGCTTCTTCATCTCCCAGCACTTATTGCAACCTACATCCTTTTGAATCTGCTTAGTGTATTCACCTCTTGGTCTCCCTCTACGATTTTTACCCTCCACGCTGCCCTCCAATGCTAAATTCGTGATCCCTTGATGCCTCAGAACATGTCCTACTAACCGGTCCCTTCTTTTTGTCAACTTGTGCCACAAACTCCTCTTCTCCCCAATTCTATTCAATACTTCATCATTAGTTATGTGATCTACCCATCTAATCTTCAGCATTCTTCTGTAGCAACACATTTCGAAAGCTTCTATTCTCTTCTTGTCCAAACTATTTATCATCCATGTTTCACTTCCATACATGGCTACACTCCATACAAATACTTTCAGAAACGACTTCCTGACACTTAAATCTATACTCGATGTTAACAAATTTCTCTTCTTCAGAAACGCTTTCCTTGCCATTGCCAGTCTACATTTTATATCCTCTCTACTTCGACCATCATCAGTTATTTTACTCCACAAATAGCAAAACTCCTTTACTACTTTAAGTGTCTCATTTCCTAATTTTCCACCAAGGCAGCATATTTATTAAGACCTCTTCTTAGTTACACAAGTTTCAGCTTAAAGAGTCAGTTTTGAATATGTATGCTACGATGTCATACACATGAAAATGTAATGGATTCAGCCAATATGTTATTGTTTTTGATGGTGTGGAAATCAATATGAATCTGCTGTCGTATTTGTGCAGTTCTAAAGCATCAACTGCAAACTGACCAGCACAGCACTGCAAAACGGCATCAAGAAGGTGCTGACCTGCATGCCAATGGAAAGAGCAGGCAGGAAGACAGAGTTCAGCACCCACTCTGAATGCTGACTTAATGAGCCACCCATAGCTGGTCAGGCCTCAGTTCGGTCACAGACTTCAAGAGCATCAGTACTGAGTAACAGGAAGATGATACTTAGCCTGCATACTACAGTAGTAATAGTGTGTAAAAGTAATTACAGATAGGAGGCACAGGAAGCAAATTATGCCACCTCACAATGAGAAGTTATGTTGCCCTCCTTTTTAGAAATAAAGTTTTCTATTGGTCTGCATATGTTATGTACAGATCATTTTGGATTCCTGCCACCAGCAATTGCAACTTCTTTCCTTCCTTGTTTGTGTCAGTGCTGACTCCCATAGTAGCTGACATAACAGTATTAGTATGCATGACACTTGGGTGAACATTCAAAACTGGCTTTTTAAGCTCAAACTACCCTTAGTTTACTTTTTATCTCTGGTTGTATAGCTAAAAAGAAATTTTAATAAACATATAGACTAAATGGAAAAAAGGTCCCTTTCACTCAGTCATGTGCCTCACCTACAGTTAGGTATATATGGACACACATTTCATCCACAGATTGATGTCCTACACTAGCCCTATAATACACTGCAGGTGAATGATGAGGGTTCACCAATGTAGACAATGGTAACAACACACATTAAACAAGACTTCAATTCATGCTCCACATGTTAACCACTTCAAGTGTGTAACGTGATGAATCAAAATTTGATGTTTCAATCAAGTTACAAGTGACAAAAATGTCTATACATAATGTATTAACAAAGTTTACCATAAAGATGACACATTTAGTTGTTGACGGGCGCAACTAAAAGGCACTTACCACATTCGCTTTTGGTCACAGCCTTCATCATAAAAAGAAACATACGCACATATTCACTCACACACAAGAGCACACCTCATGCACACATGACCACCATCTCTGGCAGCTTGGACTAGCATTAATGTGTAACTGTCTTTTAGTTGTGCCTGTCTGCATCTTAACATCTCATCTCTACAGTAAGTAGCAATATATCTTTCCTGACTCCAACCTGGAGTTTCCACTGTTTCACATTTAATGTGTGTGTGTGTGTGTGTGTGTGTGTGTGTGTGTGTGTGTGTGAGTAATCCCTTCCACCCCGTGACCACTACCACCACCAGCCCCTTCGATGACATCTCCCACCAGCCCCTTCGATGACATCTCTCACAACACAGACAGCATTTGATTATCTTGCTTGTGTTGTGCAAAATTTATTCTTCCAGCAGCATGCCCTTAAGTAAATATATATCAAATACTAATAATCATGGCTCTTATTATTTTCATTGTTTACAGTACCTAGCTGTCTCTTGTCACACAATTTTTCTACTTCCTTTCTATGTATGAAACTGGATTTCAAACCATCAACTGCAGTGGTCATCCAGGAAGGAAACTGTATACTATAAGGATGAACTAATGTATTCATATAGGTCCAACAAAAATAATGCGCATGATAAGATCATATTGAAGCTATTAATCATAGGCACAGTATGAGCTCACCTGCTCATTGAGTTCAAGTAGCAACCGCAACTCTGCTGGGTCCTCTTCATCTGATATACCCTCATCTTTCTCTATTGGAGGCTCTGGTGTCAATCGAGCAGGACCTGGACTGTTTCGATGACCTTAAATCAAATGATATTTTCTCTCTGTACACAATACCAACATAATGACAATAGTGATAGTCATGAACTGCATTTACATTCATATTTACTTATTGTTCATCAATAATGCACATGATATAGGTTTCATCACATAACAACACATAACACATAACAACTATGTACATTTAGGCACCTATGTAAGTGAAAAGTATACACAACCTATTCCAAATATAGCACAATTAACAACGTTGAAAACTGGCTAAAGAAATCAAGAGTGGTAAAAAAATGTAACACAATATACATTAGTATCTGTACCAATGCATAGCTCCTATTTAACTAAAGTAAATTATTAATACTCCGTTACATTAATTCTGCATATTGGTGTTAGGTGCTACCTTTCTTAGATTTCTTGACGCGAGGAGTCATGAATGTTACAACAAAAATGGAACTAACAGATTAAATTTAAAATTTCACTAATCTCAACAAAATCTGTTCAATAGGGATATGGTAGTGCATTAATGTCACAAATCCAGCTCATAAATGTAATTTCTAATATTACTGTTGAGCACATGCTGTATTTTGAAAAAAAAAAGTTGGTTTTACTTTAAAAACAAGCTGTTTGTATGCTGTTTTCAGTTATAAAATTAATGTATCTTTACGCTCCTTTTTTAGAAAGAATTGTGGAGTCTCAATCAACAAATAATCATGTACAGCTTAGCCAGTCGTATCTGGCTTTCAAAATACTCTAACAAATGATTTATCTGGGCTGCATCAGGAACATATGTTAATAAAACTGAAGACCTCTGCAAACAAACTATTTAAAGAAATGAAAATTCTAACAACTTATACTTACACAGTTATCAGATGGACTGATTCTTCAGTGCTGTCCAATTGACAGGCAGGGAGGCGGTGAGGCTGCTGTGGTGGGGTAGCAGGTGTGTTGGAGGATGCACTTGTATGTCTGTCTGGACATTCTGGATGAGTTTTGTGTGCTGGATGGTGCTGGACATGATCTCATCATATTAACACCAACACCCATGATGCACTAAGTTGGTATCCTTCATCCCTATTGACCAGATTTTTGTAACTCCTTATTTCTATGGAGTTCTTTATAATTGTGCTCCGATAGCCAATTGTTTGGCATAGCATCTTGGTGATATGAAAGTCAAGGGTATGGTCTTCCTTGAAACTACACTCTGCTATTGCTGACTTCTCTGTATGTCCCAGTCATACATGCCTAATGTGCTCCTTGCAGTGTTACACACTACAGTGCTGCATTTGCCCAATGTATTGTTGGTCACATTCACAGGTGATGCTGTATGTCTCAGACATGCTCAGTTTTAGTGGGTCTTCTGCAGAGTGGAGGTATCCTTTCGTCTTAGAAACTTGTCAGAGGACAATTTATGTCAGATTTTTCAAGCAGCCTTCCAATTTGAATAAGGGAGGTCACAAGTATGGAAGGAAAGCAAGTCTCTTGTCTTCTTCTCCCTCTCCCCAGTTATCTGCATCTTTTCTCTTCTCAAATAATGCCCTACTAATCTGCAGTTCACTGTACCCAGCTCTGTAGAACACTTCATTCAGGTGCTGTAATTTGGCTGGGTGGCTTTCATTTGATGTGCACCCCATCTACCAGGGTGGTGCCACTGTGTGCCACTGCACTGAATGGTAGCAGCTTGTAGCATTGTGGAACAGGTCTGTGTGGTCTCCTTCCTATATACTGCACAGTCCAGTGTACCATCTGCCTTCTTCTTTATTGGTATGTACAAGAAAGGGAAACAACTGTAGATCGGGCAAACACAGAGGCGTATTTCAAAATGCTACGAGGAGCACATTAGGCATGTATTAGAGGAGGACAGAGAGAAATCAGTGGTAGCGTAGCATAATGTCAAGGGAAACCACATCTTTGAGTTTCAGAACATCAAAGTGCTAGACCAAGCAACCTGCTATTGGGACAGCATTATAAAGGAATCCACATAAATAAGGATTCATGAGAACCCTGTCAATAGGGATGAAGGATACCAACTTAGTGTGGTGTGGAATCCCACATTATCAGCAATATGACAAGAGTGCATCCAGCACTGTCCAGCAGATGAGACACATCAGGAACGTCCAGTTAGAGATGAGAGTGCAGCCTCTGGCACACTCGACAGCCCACCACTGCAGCCTAACATTCCTCCCCACCTGTCAGCTGGACAGAATGAAGCCACCGGCAGGCAGCTGGAAGGGGGCACACTGCTAGTACAAATATTGCAGCACCTACAATATCTCAACCACAGGCTTTGTTGACTTTGTAACAGTCTTGGCTGGAGATTTCAGGAATTGCAATATCAGTGGAGAATTGTGGGACTCCCCTTGATAGGTCAGGGATGCACTACACAAAGGAAGCAGCTACTAGGGCAGCAGAGAACTTGTGGAGCCCATATGGGTTTTTTTGGAGTTAGGTGGTGGTTTGAAGTATTCTGATGAACATATGGGAGTCGATATGCAGATAGTGAAAGTACACCACATTCAAAGTAAAGACACTAAACTGTCTAGATTTTATCACTAAATTGTTGTAGTATTCATAACAAAGTTCCCAAATTTACTACTCTTCAGGATATTTGTCATGCTTAAATTATTCTTGGGACCAAGAGCTGGCTGAAACCCTTAGTAAAAAGCTCTGAAATATTTAGCGAGACATGGAATAAATATCATACAGACAGATTAGATGCCCTATGAGGGACAATATTCATAGCAGTCGACAAATGTATTGCCTCAACTGAGGTTGAATTTTAGTGTGATGATGAAATTATGTGGACGCGTATAACAGGTCTACGTGAAGTCAGGTTAATTGCTGGATGTTTTTACTAGCCACCTGATTCTTCTGTGGCAGATTTAGAGTCATTCAAAGAAACTCTATGCTCAGTAGTGCAGAAATAACCAGATAATGCAACATTAGGCGGAGGTTACTTTTACCTGCAGATTATAGACTGGGAAGTCTATGGATTCATTGCAGTAAGTATGGACATCCAGTCTCATGAAGTACTGCTGGACACATTTTTAGAAAACTGTCTCACTAAAAGCAGACAAATATCCCCCCATGAACTGTGGACCTTGCCATAGATGGGGAGGCTTGCATGCCTCAGCGATACAGATAGCCGTACCATAGGACCAACCAAAACGATGCAGTATCTGTTGAGAGGCCATACAAATGTATGATTCCTGAAGAGGGGCAGCAGCCTTTTCAGTAATTGCACGGGCAACAGTTTGGATGTTTGGCTGATCTGGCCTTGTAACATTAACCACAATGGCCTTGCTGTGCTGGTACTGTGAACAGCTGAAAGCAAGGGGAAACTACAGCTGTAACTTCTCCCCAGGGCATGCAGCTTTACTGTATGGCTACATGATGGTGGTGTCCTCTTGGGTAAAATATTCTGGAGGTAAAATAGTCCCCCATTCAGATCTCCAGGTGGGGACTACTCAGGAGGACGTCATTATCAGAAGAGAGAAAACTGGCATTCTGCATATCAAAGCATGGAATGTCAGATCCCTTAATAGAGCAGGTAGGTTACAAAATTTAAAAAGGAAAATGGATAGGTTAAAGTTAGATATAATGGGAATAGGTTCAGTGGCAGGAGGAACAAGAATTCTGGTCAGGTGAATGTTGTTTTTGTTGTGGTCTTCAGTCCTGAGACTGGTTTGATGCAGCTCTCCATGCTACTCTATCCTGTGAAAGCTTCTTAATCTCCCAGTACCTACTGCACCCTACATCCTTCTGAATCTTCTTAGTGTATTCATCTCTTGGCCTCCCTCTACGATTTTTACAATCCACGCTGCCCTCCAATTCTAAATTGGTGATCCCTCGATGTCTCGGAACATGTCCTACCAACCGATCCCTTCCTCTAGTCAAGTTGTGCCACAAGCTACTCTTCTCCCCAATTCTATTCAATACCTCTACATTAGTTATGTGATCTACCCATCTAATCTTCAGCATTCTTCTGTAGCACCACATTTCGAAAGCTTCTGTTCTCTTCTTGTCTAAACTATTTATCGTCCATGTTTCACTTCCATAAAAATACTTTCAGAAACGACTTCCTGACATTTAAATCTATGCTCAATGTTAACAAATTTTTCTTCTTCAGAAACGCTTTCCTTGCCATTGCCAGTCCACATTTTATATCCTCTCCACTTCGACCATCATCAGTTATTTTGCTCCCCAAATAGCAAAACTCATCTACTACTTTAAGTGTCTCATTTCCTAATCTAATTCCCTCAGCATCACCTGACTTAATTCGACTACATTCCATTATCCTCGTTTTGCTTTTATTGATGTTCATCTTATACCCTCCTTTCAAGACACTGTCCATTCCGTTCAACTGCTCTTCCAATTCCTTTGCTGTCTCTGACAGAATTACAATGTCATCGGCGAACCTCAAAGTTTTTATTTCTTCTCCATGGATTTTAATACCTACGCCAAACTTTTCTTTTGTTTCCTTTATTACTTGCTCAACACACAGATTGAATAACATCGGGGCTAGGCTACAACCCTGTCTCAATCCCTTCCCAACCACTGCTTCCCTTTCATACCCCTCGACTCTTACAACTGCCATCCGCTTTCTGTACAAATTGTAAATAGCCTTTCGCTCCCTGTATTTTACCCCTGCCACCTTCAGAATTTGAAAGGGAATATTCCAATCAACATTGTCAAAAGCTTTCTCTTAGTCTACAAATGCTAGAAACGTAGGTTTGCCTTTCCTTAATCTTTCTTCTCAAGATAAGTTGTAGGGTCAGTATTGCCTCACGTGTTCCAACATTTCTACGGAATCCAAACCAATCTTTCACGAGGTCGGCTTCTATTAGTTTTTCCATTCATCTGTAAAGAATTCACGTTAGTATTTTGCAGCTGTGACTTATTAAACTGATAGTTCGGTAATTTTCACATCTGTCAACACCTGCTTTCTTTTGGATTGGAATTATTATATTCTTCTTGAAGTCTGAGGGTATTTCGCCTGTCTCATGCATCTTGCTCACCAGATGTTAGAGATTTGTCAGGACTGGCTCTCCCAAGGCTGTCAGTAGTTCTAATGAAATGTTCTCTACTCCGGGGGCCTTGTTTCGACTCAGGTCTTTCAGCGCTCTGTCAAACTCTTCACGCAGTATCATATCTCCCATTTCATCTTGATCTACATCCTCTTCCATTTCCATAATATTGTCCTTAAGTACATCGCCCTTGTATAGACCCTCTATATACTCCTTCCACCTTTCTGCTTTCCCTTCTTTGCTTACAACTGGGTTTCCATCAAAGCTCTTGATATTCATGCAAGTGCTTCTCCTTTCTCCAAAGGTCTCTTTAATTTTCCTGTAGGCAGTATCTATCTATCTTACCCCCAGTGAGATAAGCCTCTACATCCTTAAATTTGTCCTCTAACCATCCCTGCTTAGCCATTTTGCACTTCCTATCTATATCATTTTTGAGACGTTTGTATTCCTTTTTGCCTGCTTCATTTACTGCATTTTTGTATTTTCACCTTTCATCAATTAAATTCAATATTTCTTCTGTCACCCAAGGGTTTCTACTAGCACTAGAGAACGATTGACAAGAACGGGGGAAGAAAATATAGTAGAAGAAGAATGAGTAGCTTTGAGAGGTGAAATAGTGAAGGCAGCAGAGGATCAAGTAGGTAAAAAGATGAGATCTAGTAGAAACCCTTGAGAAATGGAAGAGATTTGAATTTAATTGATGAAAGGAGAAAATATAAAAATGCAGTAAATGAAGCAGGCAAAAAGGGATACAAATGTCTCAGAAATGAGATCGACAGGAAGTGCAAAAGGGCTAACCAGGGATGACTAGAGGACAAGTGTAAGGATGTAGAGGCATATATCACTAGGGGTAAGATAGACACTGCCTACAGGAAAATTAAAGAGACCTTTGCAGAAAAGAGAACCACTTGTATGAATATGAAGAGCTCAGATGGAAACCCAGTTCTAAGAAAAGAAGGGATAGCAGAAAGGTGGAAGGAGTATATAGAGGGTCTGTACAAGGGCAATGTACTTGAGGACAATATTAAGGAAATGGAAGAGGGCGTAGATGTAGATGAAATGGGAGATATGATACTGTGTGAAGAGTTTGACAGAGTACTGAAAGACCTAAGTCAAAACAAGGCCCCGGGAGTAGACAACATTCCATTACGACTACTGATAGCCTTGGGAGAGCCAGCCCTGACAAATTCTACCATCTGGTGAGCAAGATGTATGAGACAGGCGAAATACCCTCGACTTCAAGAAGAATATAATAATTTCAATCCCAAAGAAAGCTATCATAGTAATAAGTCATGGCTGCAAAGTACTGACATGAATTCTTTACAGATGAATGGAAAAACTGTTAGGAGCGAACCTCAGGGAAGATCAGTTTGGATTCCATAGAAATGTTGGAACACATGAAGCAATACTGACCCTACGACTTTTCTTAGAAGATAGATTAAGGAAAGGCAAAACTTTTCTTAGAGAAAGCTTTCGACAATGTTGTCTGAAACACTCTCGTTCAAATTCTAAAAGTGGAAGGGGTAAAATACAGGGAGCGAAAGGCTATTTACAATTTGTACAGAAACCAGATGGCAATTAAAAGAGTCAAGGGGCATGAAAGGGAAGCAATGGTTGGGAAGGGAATGAGACAGGGTTGTACCCTATCCCCGATGTTATTCAATCTGTATATTGAGCAAGTGGCAAAGGAAACAAAAGAAAAATTTGGAGTAGGGATTAAAATCCATGAAGAAGAAATAAAAACTTTGAGGTTTGCCGATGACATTATAATTCTGTCAGAGACAGCAAAGGACCTGGAAGAGCAGCTGAACAGAATGGACGGTGTCTTGAAAGGAGGATATAAGATGAACATCAACAAATGCAAAACAAGGCTAATGGAATGTAGTCTAATTAAATCGGGTGATGCTGAGGGAATTAGATTAGGAAAGGAGATGCTTAAAGCAGTAGATGAGTTAAGCTATTTGGGGAGCAAAGTAACTGATGGTTGTCGAAGTAGAGAGGATATAAAATGTAAACTGGCAATGGCAAGGAAAGCACTTCTGAAGAAGAGAAATTTTTTAACACTGAGTATAGATTTAAGTGTCAGGTAGTCTTTTATGAAAGTATTTGTATGGAGTGTAGTCATGTATGAAAGTGAAACATGGACAATAAATAGTTCAGACAAGAGGAGAATAGAAGCTTTCGAAATGTGGTGCTACAGAAGAATGCTGAAGATGAGATGGGTAGATCACATAACTAATGAGGAGGTACTGAATAGAAGTGGGGAGAAGAGAAATTTGTGGCACAACTTGACTAGAAGAAGGGATCAGCTAGTAGGACATGTTCTGAGGCATCAAGGGATCACCAATTTAGTATTGGAGGGCAGCGTGAAGGGTAAAAATCATAGAGGAAGACCAGGAGATGAAAACACTTAGCAGATTCAGAAGGATGTGGGTTGCAGTAGGTACTGGGAGATGAAAAAGCTTGCACAGGATAGAGTAGCATGGAGAGCTGCATCAAACCTGTCTCTGGGCTGAGGACCACAACAACAACAATGGAAATATTTTAGATCTCACATCTACAAGCAGCCTGACCTTATCAACAGTGTCACTGTAGAGACAAGGATTAGTTATCACGTGATCATAGTGATGATGGTTACTAAAGTTAATAAATCAGTCAAGGAGGGTAGGACAGTATTTTTGCTACAAGGAGCTGATAAGCAGTTTTTACCATTCCACTTAGACACTGAATGGACGTAATTTAGATTGAGGATGATGGATGCAGAGGAATTATGTGCAATGTTTAAATGGATTGTAAATCATGCCCTGGATAAGTATGTGCCAAGTGGGTGGATTAATGAGAGGAAAGACCCACCATGGTTTAATAACAAAATTTGAAAAATGCTGAGAAAGCAAAGACTGTTACACTCTTGATTCAAATGAGAATGCACAAATGGAAACAGGCAAAAGTTAGTAGAGCTTCCTGCACCTGTAAAATGATCGATACGTAAAGCATACAATAGCTAACATCAACACGCCAAACCAAAATATTTTGCTGAGAACCCATGAAAATTCTGGTCCTATGTAAAATAACTAAGCAGGTCAAAGGCTTCTATCCAATCACTTATTCACCAGTCCAGTGTGGCAACAGAAGATAGCAAAAGGAAACCAGGAGTTTTAAATTTCACATTTAAGCAACAGGTCACATAGGAGGATTGTACAAACGTACCACCTTTTAGCCATCGCACAGACTCCCATATGGAGGACATAGTAATAGGCATCACTGGCATAAAGAAGCAACTGAAAGAGTTGAAAACAAATAAGTCACCAGGTCCAGATGGAATCCCAATTCAGTTTTACAAACTGGCATGGGCCCTTATTTAGCTTGCATTTATCATGATTCTCTTGTTCAGTGCAAAGTCCACAGTGACTGGAAGAAAGTGCAGGTGACTCCCTTACGCAAGAAGGTTAAAGATTGAACCTGAAAAATTACAGACCAATATCCTTAACATTGGTTTGCTGCAGAATTCTTGAATATATTCTCAGTTCAAATATAATAAATTTCCTTGGGACAGAAAGGTTCTGTCAATGAATCAGCTAGGTTTTAGAAAGCATCATTCATGCTGAACTCAGCTTGCCCTCCTCTTACATGACATATAGTAATCTACAGATGAGGGCAATATGCAGATTCCATATTTGCAGATTTCTGAAAAGTATTTCACACAGTGCTCCACTGCAAACTGTTAAATATGGAATAGGTCCCAATATGTGAGAGGCTTAAAGACTTCTTACATAATAAAACCTGGTACACTGTCCTCAACAGCAAGTGTTCATCAGAAGCAAGGGTAGCAGGAGTACCCCATGGAAGTGTGATAGGACTCCCACCTTTCCAAAACACATTTATCCTGAGACGCTGAGCTCGCATTCTGCTCTGCCGCACAGGCAGACGTATTAATTCAGTATACGTCTGAAGTAAGGGTTAATGTGTAGTGTGGATACATACCTACCTAGAACTATTTCCATATATTTTTCATATATATTTATATTATATATATTTTCTATATATATAAATGATCTGGCAGACAGAGTGGGCAGCAATCTGTGTTTCTTTGCTGACGGTGCTGTAGTGTATAGGGGGGTATTGTTGTTTAGTGACTGTGGAGATATACAAGATGATTTAGACAACATTTCTAGTTGGTATGATGAATGGAAGCTAGCTCTAAATGTATAAAAATGTAAGTCAGTGCAGATGAGTAGGAAACAGGCCTGTAATCTTTGAGTAAAGCATTAGTAGTGTCCTGCTTGACACAGTAACATAGTTGAATTCAGAGGTAAGCTGCTAGGTTTGTTAGCAGTAGGTTCGGTCAACCTGCAAGTATTATGGTGACGCTTCAGAAACTCAAATGACAATTCTTAGTGGGAAGTTGATGTTCTTTTTCAGGAACACTATTAAGGAAATTTAGAGAACTGGCATTTGAAGCTGACTGCAGAATGATTCTACTGCAGCTAATATACATTTTGCATAAGGGCCACAAAGATAAGTTAAGATAGAGAAATTAGGGCTCATACAGAGGCACACAGTCAGCCATTTTCCCCTTGCTCTACTTGTGAGTGAGGTGGGAAAGGAAAGGACTAGCAGTAGTACTACAGGGTACCCTCCACCACACACCATATGATGGCTTGCAGAGTAGATGTATAGAGGTAGATGTAGATCTCAACGCTTCACTGGAAGACATAAGACATTCTTTTCTTCTTCATTATGTTGGTGACCAGGTCAGTCTCTCAGTTGAAAGTTTCGTTGGGGGGGGCGAATCTCCAGAACTGACATATTTTTATTTGTTCCAATTGTCATGATTTTTCTTTCAGTTCTGAGGACCTGATCTGTTCTTCCTTCATTTTTAAGTTGTAATAGGATGTCACAAGCATAAGTGACTTCTTCTAAGAGACTGGCAGTTTTCTAGTGTTGGATCTTAATGTCTGACAAGTGTATCCTATTACATGGTAACCAGATTGGAAATTGAGCTTTTTTCACTTTGTTGTTTTTATTTAATCATGTTTCTTTCTCCCTTAGTTCTTCTTGATGATTCTCCAAGACATTTGAACTGTAGAACTATCTCAATTTTTCAATTTTTGAAGCTATATAACGTAACTGTATAGATAAAAAGTATACTCAACCAAGTGGCAGCAGGAGAACATACATATCAAATTTATTGAAATTTGCAAACTTTTGGAGTCAGTGACTCCTTTTCCTGGCAGAAGTGTTAAAGGTGAAGGACTGGTGAGGTTTAGGAAATGAGGAGCATTCAGAAAAGTCGTCAAGACCCTGGGTCAAGGGAGATTTACCAGAGAGAATGAGAAGGGAAGACTGATTGTTGGTGACTGCCGCCTGACCTTGATGTACATTGATCTCTTTGGTCTCAGCATTTCTTCTCAGTAACTTCCTTTTTTTCACTCACTTTTAATTTTCTGTATCTTTTACTTTCTGACCTCTCTATTTTTCCCTGCCCTCCACCTCTACCATAAACAATGCACTTAAGGTTTTCTGCTCTTATTAATTCTTGCGCCATGTATTGTCAGTAATCTCTGTCTTGATTGTTATACTACACTCACTTTTAATTTTCTGTATCTTTTACTTTCTGACCTCTCTATTTTTCCCTGCCCTCCACCTCTACCATAAACAATGCACTTAAGGTTTTCTGCTCTTATTAATTCTTGCGCCATGTATTGTCAGTAATCTCTGTCTTGATTGTTATACTACACTCACTTTTAATTTTCTGTATCTTTTACTTTCTGACCTCTCTATTTTTCCCTGCCCTCCACCTCTACCATAAACAATGCACTTAAGGTTTTCTGCTCTTATTAATTCTTGCGCCATGTATTGTCAGTAATCTCTGTCTTGATTGTTATACTATTTTCCAGCTTTAAGCTTTTCAGATCTCATCCGGTGCAGTCCCAACAATCAGTCTTTCCTTCTCATCCTGTACAATAGGTCTCCCCTGACCCGGAGTTCTGGGTGTCTTTCTTGAACTCTCTCTATTTCCTAAACTTCGCTGTCCCCTTCCTTGTTCCATTTTCCTTCCCCTTCAACCCTTCTGCCAGAAGGAGCCACTGGCTCCAAAAGCTTGCAAATTTACTAAACCTTTATATATGATTTCTCTTCCCACCACTTGGCGAGCAAAAGTTTTATCTATCCAGTTACATTATATTTTCAAAAACTGATAATTTTCACTGATATATTAACCGGGGTTTGGTTACAAAATGCCAACACAAATAACAACCTTGAGTGTAAAGGTTTAAATAATGTCGAGGCGAGCGAATTGGGACACCTCTTCCTATCCACCAAATGTCTGCCAGACAGGGGACTTCTGTTCTGGAAATCTATCACACTACAAACATTAAGCAGCATAGTCAACTCCAGATTTGTGTACACTTTCGGGGCACTGTATCAGAAACCAAACTCATGATGATCTCTATTAAATAGTTCCATGCTTGTCCCATTTGTAATGATCAATTATACAGTTGATGCTATGTGAAAGTAATGTGGTGATATGAGACACATAACAGCACAAGCAAGATGTGAGTTGCATATTAACAGGACCTTTGGTGAAGTGGTACATAAAACACTGGTGACGAACCCTACAATTACAGCTTCACCAGACGTAACCAAGAGAGCATTTTGAATATTTCCTGTACAAAACAGTTTCATGTGGTAGGCTGATGCATTCTTGTTATAAGTGTTTCCTATTATTAATGTACTATGAAAAGTTATAGAAAATGATTTCTATCTTGGGAACAAATTGTTCCCCAACCCATGTGAATATAACATATTTTCTGCTACTGAGTACGAGAAATGTGCTCTTAAGGATTCACCATAATTCTTTGTTACATCCGGTGTGTGTGTGTGTGTGTGTGTGTGTGTGTGTGTGTGTGTGTGTGTGTGTGTGTGTGAACTTTCAAGTACTGTTGATAGACAATTCGACAGTACAAAAAAATTACACTAGTTTTTGTCATTGTCAGTTTCTTCCTCAGAGAGGAAGAGTTGGCGAAGGCTGGAAAAGATGGACATGCCACTCACATCTGATGCTGAGATGGACCAACCTGAACCTACCCTTTCTCCTACCTGAGGAAAGGACTAACAGCTCCAAAAATTAAGATAGTTTTTCTGCTTTTATATATGTCTGTAGGCAATATACTTGGAATTTCTCCTTCTGAAGGTCAGTAATGGCCAATCGTTCTGTCTTCTTATAATTTCTCTGTTGTCTCAATTGAATTTTCCCTTTGACAGAATTACAAAAATAATTCAGCACTCACTTTAAATGTGAACCCTTAGTGGCAAGGATAGCACACTGAGCAGAGTCATGCCCATTTTATATCACATACAAGCAAATACAAAGAAAACACAGATGCCAGTAGGAATTGTATGCCCACATTAATGGAACAAATGCCCAGGCTTTTAGGTCACAAAAAAAATAAAATAGAAGTAAAAAAAAATACTCACTAAAGACATTAAATAGATATGTATTGGATCACTTATGTAAAAGAGCCTAATTTTTCCACTTAACTTCCTCATTGCTATCTATTCTATCCGGAATATTTTACACACACACTAAAAGCCGGTCTTCAAGAATGACAAGCAAGCAGTTCAACAAGCTCTTATCTTCTTTTTCAAGTGCAGTCAAGCACTTTTATGTACAAGTAAGTAGATGGAAACTTTCAAAGACATCAACTGCAGTCACAGCTTATCTAAACCAAACTAATCTTGACAGTAATATACAAGAGTAATGTGTCTATCAAGAATTGTGTTGCTAATACAATAGGCTTGCATGCTAAAAATAATATTTATATGCAAAAGTCATAATCTACCAATTCTATGATTAACAACATTTCAATGTCATTTTAAATAAACAAATATTACTTTTCTCAGAAAGTTTAGTGGTCATGCTATTTTACCTTTCAGGCAGTTATTTGCTAATTAGCATAAGCTGCTGATTTTGTAAGCTGTGTGAAAAATTTAATATACATGTGTATGTAAATTATAGAATATTATGTAGTATAACCTACAGCACTGAAATTAAAAACTGATATCCAATTCTCTAACCTTAAGGCTTCATCATGGAATGCTCTATCATTTTTAGAGTTGTCTGTCTCATTCTACATAGTTTCTACTTTGTGGATAACATGTTACAGCTGTTACCCTTGCAAATGAATTAATATCATTATGAGGCAGCATGGAATTTGAAACTAGCAAATAAGTTGCCATATTATTGTTAGCAGCGGTAGAAAACAATGGCAAGTTTATATCTCATTCAATAGGTATAGTTTCTGGTTTGTGGACTATTTGTTAAAAGTGTGATCTTGTAATTGCACTATTACATCATAAAAGCAGCATGGATTTGAAACTAGCAAACGAGTTGTCATACTATCATTAAGCAAGGGTAGCAAACAATTGCATGTTTATTATAAGGCACACACTTTAACTGCATTTCCTGTGGGCATGATTATGACTTAATTAGTAGGAGTGAGGAACTATGGGATATTTGTTGAACAGGATAAAATATTAGATATCCCATACGCAGAAAGCCACAAATTAAAGCACACAGTAAATTTTACAGTTAAAGGTAATAGACAGTTATGAATAATGTCTCAGTTCATATAAATAACACAAGACTCCATGAAATCACAAAAGTCTTATAAGAATAGTACTAATTAATGCAGCCGTAGAAAATGGTCACGGCTCAGAAAGAACATAAAGCATTCAATGCAATGCAAGAAATTTGTGGGATCATAAATCAGAAAACAGGCTTTTGTAAGAAGTGTCAGAGGAAAAAGCAAGAACTACTATTACAAATGATGAATTAGGTTTCCAACCCTCAGGCATTTTGATAAGATAAAACATACTTCTGGCCTTTGTAGCCATTTTCTTCAGCTGCAACACCAGCGATTCATTATCATCCTCGACCCTAGCTGACTTCTTGCGCAATCTTTGAGCCTGAAAAGAAGGATTTCAGTGATTTACAGTCTAGAACTTACAACTAAGAGCAATATTATCTGGAAACACACAGTCAGTAAATATCAAGTGCTGGAAAATTGGTTCTATTCTTATTGTTTTTCAGATATGTGAAATATTACTGTGTGGTTTCAGAGAACTGCTTCATAAGAAATTTTTTAATTTCCTTGTGTAGAACATAAAAAAATTACACACAAAACAAGTGTAAGCACCACAAGAAAATTAAAACTTTTCTTTGAACAAATACACACTGTCTTCATACCTAAAGGTGCCATCAGCACTGACATGGGTGAACAAGATGACAGAAGTGCTCCATGTGGATACATTGTAGACAGGGAAAACTGCATCTGTCGCATAGCAATAACATTTTGATGAAGTGCAGGTGCTCTGCTTGTTTCATCAACAAATTCATCATGTATAACCTGGACACCAACAGATGTAGTGTCTTTTATATTTTCCCCTGCACTGTCATTCATTGGTGTTCTACTTTCTGTCAATGTTTCTGCTGCATCTAGATATTCATCTGAATCTGATTTGTTCTCAACAAATGATCCAGTGTAAATGTTTTCTACACTGTCTAAGAATCTCACATCATTTTCACTAATGGCCTGCACATTCAATGGTGCATCAATGTAGGCTGTAAAATCAGTCTGCACTTCTTTTATGTCTGAGATAGAGTGAACTGCATAACACTGAGTTTCTCTTGTTTCAACACTGTGTATAAATTCTGTCTGTGTACACTGATTTACAGACTCTGTGTCAGTCTGTGTTTCAACTTCAAAATTTCTTTGTGCAGATGTCTGCGTCTCTTCATTAACTGTCTCAAAGTGCAAAGTCTGTGTTGATGACACTTGATACTCTATTTCTGGAAGAGATACCTGAACTGACCTCGTAGTACGGTTGCTTACATTCAGTGTCTGTGTTCCCATGTCAGATTTTTCAACTGATTTTGAGAGAGAATGCATTGCTGTATGTGATTTAAATGCAGACTGGATGACCACTGGGCGAGCCAGTGAACTGATTTGCAGTGGATCTTCACTGGATTGCAATCCGAATGATGAATGGAGCACTTCCTTGGGAACAGGTGTTTCATGATGACTCAGGCCAGAAAGCTTCGACAATAATTCAGAGTGCACATCCGAGGGAAGTGCTTCTGTGATATCTCGCAATATCATTTTTGACCGTCCTCTTCTCTGCAGCTAAGACAATATTAAAAATCGTCTATTACAGATCAGAAAAAAATCAGCCTTATTTCTTTTACTTTAAAAATATAAATGATGTATACAGTATAGCAAAACACTGACTAACTATTGGAAAAAAATGTTTCTGTCCCAAAACTACTGTCATAAATTTATAAAAAAGTCCCTGATAATTTAAATACTATTTGTCATTGCATAAATAGTAAAAGTCAGTAGCTTTAAACTTCAAAAAAATTAAAAGCAAATACACATGAACAGAAATTAAAATTGGCACTGTACATGAAATGAAAAAAGAGCCACAAAAAGTTTATTGTAACAAGCATAATTAAAAAAGTAATTACCAGCACGAAAGCTTTGTACAGCCCTCAAAGGAGTCTTTTATGGCCCTCTCCTTCACTATTTTGACCTAACACAACAATTATTTCCTATGTATTCTGGAATCAGTATAGACTGAGGTTGTGCACTTATTTTCATCATCAGTGAAGTGGGGTCCCAATCCTCATCTGGCCTTCTAGACTGGGGTTTTTAATGTCTTACCTAAATAGGATGTCTTCTATTCAATTTCCTTTCCTGTTCTGGTACAAAATGAGTTCAAAAGCTTGTTTCAATGTAATTTGCTCTTAGCAGTATCTTGCTGTCTTTATTTAAAGACAAAGTTGTTTGCTTATTTTGTCTTGTCTGGTGTAATTATTTTCTGGGGAAATGGACACATAGTAAATAAAGTATTTATTCAACATAAGTCTACAACAGGGATACTGTGTAAGGTACATAACCAAATGTCTTACAGAGGCCTCTTTAAGGATCTTGTATTTCTTACGTTCACTTCTTAGTGTATTTACTTCTTAATGGTTTTTGATGATGATAATAAACATCTGTTTCAGCTGACCTACAATTTGGGCATTCACAATATAAGACTTAAGACCAATTTTCATCAAGGCTTTGCTCTTTGTTTATGCTTCAGATGTAGTTATGTACTCTGGTGAAAATGTACGCAACAAGCTCCCATTTAACATGCAGCAAGAAACTGAGAATTCCTACCAATTCAAACATACCTTGTTAGCTACCAATTCAAACAGCTCACTAGCTACCCTTCTACAAGTTATCCAATTATCTAGACACAAGAATAGGAAACTCTTGTTAGCTACATGCCATTTAGCAGTGTTCATTGCAAAGTCAGATGTGAAGTTGCAGTATGTTCTATCCAGGTCTGTGTTGTTACTGGTGTAGGTAACAATTTCCTTTGAATAAAATCAACATAAACAAGGGATTATTAAGCAATTGATAGAAGATAAACAGCAACTATTTAATTAGAACTCCACAGATGGTGTGACTGCACAAAAACATACCAGTAAATGGTTCACAATATGTTACCAAGCAGTCACCAGTGACTTGGTATCTGTATTGCCACGCAATCTGAGTTTTGTCACCTTTTCAAACACAGAGCCATATTGTTTTATTTTGAAAATTAATGAGCAGGTTTTGAATATTAGCTTTTTATGGGAAGTGTGGACCGAAGTTTAAGACAATCATACAGAAGAATCAGTGTGGAAGGAAGTGGGAAACTGAAATACTGACGAATGATGTGATGCATTAGAAGTACATTAAGGATGTGGATATTGTAATAAAGTATATCATGGCAGGCAGTTTACTTGAAGAGGATGGACATCTCTAAACTGGGTAGAAGAGGAATGGAAACTTTAAAAAGGGCAATTACAGATATTGGACGGTCAGTTACAGATACTAGAAAGGTAACTCCAAAGGAACCCTAGGTAACAGAAGAAATACTTCAATTGATCAGCAAAAGATGGTAGTACAAAAATGTTAAGGAAAAGGCAGGAATACAACAATGTAAATCACTTAGGGATAAAGGAAATAGGAAGTGCAGGGCAGCCAAAATGAAATGAATGCAGAAAAAATGCAAATACATTGAGAAAGAAAAAGAAAATGATCTCGGAAAGACTGACTCAGCATGTAGAAAACTCAAAACAACCTTCTGTGAAATTAAAAACAATGTTGGTAAGATTTAAAGTGTATTGGGAGTTCCACTATTAAACACAGAGGGGAGAGTGGATAGGTGAAAAGAGTACACTGTAGGCCTGTATGAGGGGAGAACTTGTCTCCTGACTTGCAGAAGAAGAAACTAGTGTTGATATGGATGATGTAGGGGATTCAGTATTAAAGCCAGAACTGAAGAGAGCTCTGGAAGACCAGAAGGGATAGATTACATGCCATCAGAATTTTTAAAAACATTGAGGGAAATGGCAGCCAAACAACTATTCAAGTGGGTGTGCAGAATCCATGAGACTAGCACCATGCCATCAGACTTTTAGAAAAATATCATCCATACAGTTCCAAAAATAGCAAGTGCAGATAGGTGCGAAACAATTGCACAATCAGCTTAACATCTCATTAAAGTCACTTTCTGACAAGAATAACGTACAGAAGAATTGAAAATTAAATGGAGGATCTGTTAGATGACCATCAGTTTCACTTTAAGAAAGATAAAGACACCAGAGAGGCAGTTCTGATGTTGCACTTGATAATGGAAACAAGGTGCATGATGTTTTTGAAATTCTAAGAAAAATAAAAGTAGGCCATAGGGAAAGAGAGTGAAAACAATATGAACAAGAACCATGAGGCAACAGTAAGTTTGGAAGACCAAGAAGGAAATGCTCAGATTAACCCTCGGGCAGGCACACCTATGTACAAAGTGAGCCAACTACAAATAACATTGTCTTGTCTGTGGTTTTTTTCCCCCCCTTCAAGCCCTTACCTATTGCCTCATTAGTGCTTCAGCTAACACAGTGCTAAGTTGTGCTATCATACATCCAAGTGAGCAGTAGTAATATAAAATAAACAGCGAGTGAGGCAAAATAAATAAATAAATAAAAATAAATAAATAAATAAATAAAAATAAATAAATAAATAAATAAAAATAAAAAAATAAAATAAAATACTATCTATCAAAGAAAAAGACCCAGATTCTGAGCCAACAGCACACCCCCAATATGGCAGTTATCTGCAAGATAATTAGCAATCAAATAAGCATCTTGGTGGGATCTAATGCAACTGCGCTGTTTAATGCTTCAAGTGGGACATTACTGTGGGATAACACTTGTACGTGACAACAGATTGGTATAATGAAAGATCATTTTATTACTGCTTGGTTAAAGAGTGATTCAGCTCATTTAATGCAAGTTTGTTTTATTGTTGTTTAACTAAACTAAGATTAAACTGTGAAGTTGCCCACACATATTTACCTTGGTAGCATAAAGACAGCTGTTCCTTACATATGTATGAGTAGTACGTTGTGCACTTGCTCATGTCAAGGATTAAAAAAGCCATAAGGCAGGGATGCAGTCTTTCACCCTTACTCTTCAACATTTACATTGAAGAAGCAATGATGGAAATGAAAGAAAGGTTCATGAGTGGGACTAAAATTCTGGGTGAAAGGACATAGTGATAAGATTAGCTGGTGACTTTGCTATCCTCAGTAAGATCTAAGAAGAATTACAGGATCTGTTGAGTGGAGTGAACAGTCCAATAAGTACAGACTATGGATTGGGAATAAACTGGAAAAAGACAAATGTAATGAGAAGTAGTAGAAGAAAATAGTGAGAAACAAAAAATCAAAATGTGTGATCATGAAGTACACAAAGTTAAGGAATTCTGCTACCTTGGAAGTAAAATAACCCATGACATATGAAGGAGGAGGACATAAAAATCAGACTATCACAGGCAAAGAGGGCATTCCTGACCAAGAGAAATCTACTACACAGGCAAATAGGGCGTTCCTGCCTGGCCAAGAGAAATCTACTAGTATCAAATACAGACCTTAATTTGAGGAAGGAATTTCTGAGAATGTACGTTTGCATCACAGCACTGTATGGCAGCAAATTGTTGACATTGGTAAAATCAGAACAGAATACAATTGAAATATTCAAAATGTATTGCTACAAAAGAATTCCGAAAATCATGTGAACTCTTAAGATAAGGAATGAGGAGGCTTTCCACAGAATTTGCAAAGAAAGCAACATATGGAGAACATTGAAAAGAAGAAGGGACACGATGATAGTAAATTTTCTAAGGCATAAGGGAATAGCCTCCATGCTACTAGAGGGAACTATAGAGAGTAAAAGCTGTGTGGCAAGAATGGAACACATCTAGCAAATAACTGAGGACATAAGATGCACATGTTACTTTGAGCTTAAGGGGTTGGTGTAGAAGCTGAATCAAACCTGTGAGAAGACTGAGAAAAAAGAAAAAGACAACATCCTATTTTATAAACCTATAAGCTCCCAGGCTACAGCAGGAGGCAATTTACAGAGAAAGCATGGTGTGAAGTGGGAAAAGAAGTTCTACTGTACATCTGTTATTTGGAAATATATGTATAGATACAAATGTCAGTGGGAGGAAAAATACAGTAAAATGTAAATCATATCAGGAGCATTCTTTTCAATCACTAGCAGCAACCCATATCGTTCTGTAAAATTATCATGTGCAAACAGAAAAGGAAAATGATGGGAAAATGACAGAGGAGCCACAAAGTGTAAACACAATGGTGTTAACCTACAAATAGACAGTGAATTTCCTATCTGTTTGTTGCAGGTCCTTGACTGGTGACAACAGCTTATAGTTTATGTTTTTCTGGATATAAACATGTGCTGTATCTGATGAACTTGTCATCAATGTGAACATAAACTGTAACCTGCTTTCCATTCTTCTCAATGAAGTAGGAGAGCATTCTTCTTAAGTGCTCTCATTCTAAATCTAGGACATGGTATGCATTTCACGTTCTATGTAACAATATGCTAACATGGTTGGATTTCCTAATAATATCTCTTGGTTTTCTAACATGTGCTCTTAAGTGCCTAATTTGCTTGACACCTAAGACATTGTCTATGATTGAATCCTAAGGTGTTTCCTGCAGAATGAATCTCAAATACCAAGTGCATCAGATCATTCTGTGGGAAGGTTTTACAGTCATCAGTTATTCTGTTTATTTATATTTCACATCTGCATTATTTCAGCATTCTGTGGTTGTACGAATCTTCAATATGGGTATGGTCTGCCTGAACACTGACAAGCAGCTATACTGAAGTCAAATATAGAAGGCAATCCAAATATGGCTAGTCTTTACATTGCTGTAATAAAGGTACAACCTTGTATGTAATTGTGAATGTAGTGTTCCTATGCATTTCATTTAATGGGTTACTTCCATTGTTGTTTGATACTGTTAATCTACCAGAAATAAGTAAAATTTATTAGCATATGACTTCCATTACAAGGATTTATCCTTTGGCTCTACAACCCATCTTACAACAACCTCCATTTGAAATTCATAGAAAAATGTAATTATGATTTTTTAAATATTTATGTAAGATTGGCCAGCCAGTCAGGCTGTCAGCAGTATGTCATCTTCATAAAGCTTTTATTTTCTATTTTCCTATTTTTCTACATGCCTCCAACATCAAGTTATGTAACTTTTACTTCATTCCAAGGATAAGTTTCACATGAGATCTTGATGGTCAAAATTTTAATAACACATAAAATTTCCTGATAAATGTCTGTCATGATGTTAGTAACTTTACTATCAAAGGACGTACTGCCTGCATGGAAATAATTTTATATTAGCCAAGCTTCAAAAATTGTCCACCAATGGCCATAACAATGGAACACGTCAAAGTCAATACCGGAAGGTATTACATACAAGTCCAAGCTAGAATCTCATGCAAGTTCAGTTTTAAAGCTTGCAGCTTGTTGAGATAAACCATCACCACGATTTGCAAAGAGATTTAATAAGAGGTATTTTCCATTACAGCTGTGCGGAATCAACATCAAGGAAATGCCATTATTATACCGCAAGAATGTCATGTAATCAACATATTTGTATGGTTCATTGTCTGCAGTTCCTACAAATAGTATGTCACATTTTCTCAATAAATATGACTACTTTCCTCTCAATAATCAAAGTATCTGTATTTAGTTAAGATGCATGGTTTCCTTTACATTCAGAAGGATTATATGTTTTTCCTGTTTAGCTGTATTTTTAAATTGTATTATTGATTTTAAAACTTTAAGATGTTTTGTACTGCCCAAAGAACAGCTAATATTCTAACACACTTTCATCCTTGGAAAGATATTTTGACTTTGTGAGTTTTGAAACTGAACTGAAACAATCACCTGATCAGTCACATTAGAAATATCATTTTTCCCACAGATTATTCTTTGAATGTTTAGGTATAATATCCAGTTACAAATACAACTGATAATCTCTCATCCAGCACAGTCCCCAGCAATCAGTCTTTCCTTCTCATCCTCTCTGGTAAGTCTCTCCTGACCCAGGATTCAGCATGACTTGCTTGAAGTCACCACTTTCCTAAACATTGCCAGTCCTTTTTCTTCATCCCTCTCCCATCCCCTTCAACAATTCTGCCAGAAGAAGGAGCCACTGGATTCGAAAGCTTGCACATTTCCTTAAATTTTACCTCTGTTTTCTCGTGCCACTGCTTGATGAGTAGATTTTTTTCATCTATCCATTTATATTTTCCAAAAATTGATTATTTTCATTGAAATACAATTGATGTATTTATATTGGAACAAAATACAAACTGCTGAAGTAAGTTTTGCATCACCTGCATATCTGTGAACATTTGTGAGATTTGATTCAGCAGGAATAGGGAATGACAGATTATGCCTTATGAAGCCAAAAAAAGAAAAAAAAACTACACTATGAAATAAAAAAAAAATTAAAACTTTTATCCCTTGTGGATGTGGAACACTTCAACTATGATGAATACATGTTTTTGAAAATGCCTGCAACTCATTTGCAGTAATTTCTCGAAACATTTTAAACAAAATAATAGTCAAAATCAAGGCAATCTGTTGAAAAGTTCACTTCTCTGGACATCCATGAGATCAAAGTCTGGACTTGAAAACATTCTATGCTGTGGCAAACCATCCATAAAAGCACACTCTTCAACAGTTGACCTCCTTAAGTCATCCACCATATCATGAGGTTCCTGTGACAAAACATTGCAAGTTTCAATTGGGCCAAACAGTGCTGAACCAAGCTCTTGTCAGCATGTACCACAGGCCTGCCTGCTGGAAGAAAGTGTTCACAAAGTGGGCGCAATATGATCATGCATCATCATCTTGAAGGACAAATCTATCATTAAAATATTGTTTATATGACAACGCAACAGGTTGGAGAATCCTACCCCAAACACAGCACAGCCTTTAAATACCTCAACAGCAATGAGAGGCAGCTGACATCTGCAGAAGATACCAGTTCAGAACATACATTGCTGTTTGTAATGGATGTCTAGGGGACAAACTGATCATGTGGAGATTATTACATGTTGCCTAGGTCACCACAAACCCCACAGCTGAGTCCAAAAAGGTAGTGCACAGTTAAGTTGCATTATCTACATGCATAAATTAGTATGCAGCAGCCATCAGCTGGTTTTGTTGATGGCACACACTCACTACAATGCAGATATTCAGTGTTTTGTGTTTCACAATAGCAATCAAATTTTTGAATGGTGTCGCTGTGGTGAACACCAATTTGGTATGTACTTCCCATGCTGACAACCATCCTTGCCCTACATATAGTGCCAATGTCTGCATGGCCTAAACTTGAAACAGATCTTTGAGGCAAGTTGACAGATTCAAAAGTGTACACAAGCTGCATTTTCCTATTCACAACTGGGAACACAGCATTCTTTACTGATCTGCAGTGAGACAGCAGGTTTACCTCTGCATCCATTACACAGGTGACTGTATGTAGTAATTCGCTGTGGTCATAAGGGTACTGAGAGAGGAGGTTCTAATTTAAAAAAATACACAAAAAGCCTAGTGTGGTGCAATTTTTTTGAGCATTTTCTATGAATTAGTGAGTCCAAAAAATGTTTGTTTGGTTAAGTCATTCAACAGAATGTCCTGCAAATATACTCAATATGGCTGTGCATCAAATCTCATCTGTATCAATAGTGCCAATCATTGTTGGATCAAATATACTTAATGACATCATAACTTCAGTGTATGTTATTTGAGAGACTGACAGTAACAGTTCTGATTGAAATATACCCTCATGCTTAATTTCTGAATGAGCTTGTTTCTGCAGAGATAATTAAAATTCATTATGGAATCACTGGTCATAAAAACTAGTACCAAGAAAGCACATATTAATATACAATACCTCTTCTTCAGCAAAACGAAGTTGCTCTCTTAAGTCTGCTTCTCTCTCCATTGCATCTTGGAGATCTCGGAGTAACTGTGCAGGATCATCTTGAGAACCCCCTCTGGTTAAAGATTCTCGAGAAAGTTTCTGAAATATATAACATAAACCTGTTGTCCTTTTATCAGTTTAACACAAACAAATTCTTTGAAGATTGCACAAACAGTAGAGCCACAGATAATCCACTCCTCTTTGTCACAATGCAGCACTTATTATTTACTACAATAGTCATAATTACAAAAATAAATATAAACACACATTCAATATCACAGCTAAATGATTTTAAGAAGTAAGCAAGACTGGTATATCTGGAAAGTCCCACGTTATCTATTTTTAATCAACATCAACACACATGGAAAATGTACCACAAGAGCACAGAATCAGGTCAATAAACAGTAATAAAAGAGTGCTGTCTAAAAACTGGAAGCGAACACATGTTTTCAATGACTGTGTGTGTTACACTGCACTTACGACAAAACTGTCATATGTAAATTGACTCTGTCCACCTGTATCAGTATGAATGATTTTTATGACATATAGTTGTAAGTTTGTCGTTGTGTGTTTGTTCTGAAAGAGTATACATACAAAATGTCTCATGGAATGTAAATAATTTAGGATTAAAGGGACCAATAACTGAATCGCAGAAGCATTGAGTCACTGACACCCCTCTAATTCACATTCCTAGCCAGGTAACCAGCTGCCTCACACCAAGCCACTAGCTACCCACCCCAAGCCCCTATTCTTGCCTCCCACCTCTCTCTCCTTCCACACACCATACCTGATGCAACCCCTACCTGACCCTAGTCCACATGCCAAACTGTAATCTCAACACTCTGAATCCAGCTGGTACTATGTAGGGGCGCAGGTGCGTGATTGTGTGTGTGTGTGTGTGTGTGTGTGTGTGTGTGTGTGTGTGTGTGTGTACTCTAGCTTTTACTCTAGTTCCACAAAGGATTCAAAAGCTACCAACTTTTCTTTCTCTTATGAGTATTAAAGTGGAAGGATGGAGAAAGAAAAAAAAACTTGTATGGGTACACAACATATCCCCTTAAAACAGCAACCATCTATGAATAATCTGTGTAACTGTCAACAGTGTAATATGCCCTTGTTCCACAAAATGACATAATGAGGTATTGTATTCAACCAGCACCATAACCTTTACATAACTTAACCATCAATCTATGGTGATAAGGTTCCCTTTAAAACTGTGATTTCAGTCAAATGCAACATCATAATTTTCTGGTATAAGTCATAAGAGTGAATGAACATCTCATAACTTACTCTTTACTTAGAAATGTGATACTATTCTCTGGTGGGAGTATTAAGTCTGCTAGTTCAATCTGCTTTACTTTACCACACAGTAACAAAATCTTAGGAAACAATCAGAGTTATACAAACCTCCCCTGATGATGTTTTTCCAATTGAACCAAGCATGGGAGGTTTCTTTGTAGGTTTCTTGTCTTCCTTAACTTCTTCCTGAGCCTTCAGTTTTTGTAGAGCTTCATCTAGCTCTTTTTGCAGCCTGATTGCCACCTAAAACACAACACAGTAAGAAAATTGTCAAGAGAGCTTATTATGAAACATATATGAACATTTTATACATTTCCTATGGTACAGCAGAACATATTTTAATGATTATAGTTCAAGCACACCAGGATAACTGATTCCGGTGAGTGTAGTTTACTATAACAAGCTTCTAAAGTGGGATGTGGATATACTGTAAAGAATAAGCTCTGTTTGCGTGCTTGTGTTATTAAAAATTCAGAATATTGGAAACATTTGTCACTGGAGAAGCCAGCACATATTTAATAGCACAGTGATATCAATACTGTGGATATAGCTTCAGTTGCTTCCATTAAAACTTTAAAATTAAACACTTTTAGAAAGTGGTGGTGTTGTGGTCTTCAATCTGAAGACTGATTTGATTTAGTTCTTCATACTATGAAATGTAACAGATTGTAATAACGATATTTGGTACAATATTAGTCCTAAAACAAATAAAATTTTTCCTCTATTGTTCTGATAGTATATTAATAAAATATTGAAATTATTTGTTAGGTAATATTTCATTAACATTTACTGTTCATAGAGTTAATTGAACTATGCTGAGTCAAATGGTCCATAAGTTTTACATGATATATTTTCTTTTAAGAGAAATCAGTAATTGACTATGTTCAGAAGCCATGAGATCCTAAAAATGTTATGAGGTAATAATTGTTTATTTCCAAAAAGACCTAGCTCTAATTTCCTTCTTTCCATTAAGCAGTTTATTTTTTCTAAAAATCTGGTGATGATGCGGGAATTAGATTAGGAAATGAGACACTTAAAGCAGTAGACACATTTTGTTATTTGGGAAGCAACATACCTGATGATGGCCCATGCAGAGAGGGTATAAAATGCAGATGGGAGTGACGAGAAAAGTGTTTCTGAAGAAGAGAAACTTGTTAACAATGAATATAGGTTCTTACATATTTTCCGAATATATTTGTATGAGATGTAGTCATGTATAAAAGCATTAACAGTTTCAACAAGAAGAGAATAGAACCTTTTGGAATGTGGTGTCACTGAAAAACGTTAAAGATTAGGTGGGTAGATCATGTAACTAATGTGGAAGTAATGAATAGGATTGGGGAGAAAAGAAATTTATGGCACAGTTTGACTAAAACAAGGGATCAGTTGATAGGACACATTCTGAGTCATCAAGGGATCACCAATTTGTTATTGGAGGGAAGTCTGTGGCGGGAGGTAAAAACTGTAGAGGGAGACCAAGAGATGAATACTGTAACCAGATTCATAAGGATGTAGGTTGCAGTAGTTATTCAGAGATAAAGAATATTGCACAGGACAGAGTAGCATGCAGAGCTGCAACAAACCAGTCTTTAAACAGAAGACCACAACAACAACAAAAAGATATTTTAATTATTTGTAACTAGGTTTGCCCCACCCGAAAATATTCCCATGATTTGATCTTTCAAGCTTCCTTGCTGGCTGGATATTATACTTCTACTGTCCTAATTTTTCTAATCGAGATAATAGATTTGATTACATGAGTAAGGTGTTACTTAAGAAATTAAAAAAATTAGGAAAACTGAAACCTGAGAAATTTCCATCAAAATTGGTAAACCACAAGGGAGATGCACATTGTATCAGCCAGACAGTGCATCAGACTTTCTTACTTGTATAGTTATCTAATGTGCAATCAAGTAAAATTATTGCTTGCTTCACTGGAATGACACCACTACTAAATTTGACCCTTACATCACTATAAAGTGAAATTTAATTACTGATTTCACCAGCTGTCCTGATGCTTGTCTATATATGCCACCTCCAGACAATAAGTAGGCAGTCTGTGCTTTGCAATCACCATGCTAATATCTTAGTGGAAAAGTTTTCACCTGATATCAGTCAGTCAATATTTCTATATCAAAGTCCACATATTAGTGAAAAAGTTCACAGTTAAAGTTCAATACCATATAAAGTTCTTTGTGTGAAAGAGGGTATTAGCTACTCATGTGACTATAATTATTCAGTGTAAATATCTTTCTAACTTATTTAGAAGAATGCCCAGCTGTAATAGTCAACCTAACTTTTCTGTATTAATATACTAGTAAAGATCTTATGACTGACTCCAAGAACTGTTTTTAATTATCCATCTTCGATCAAATGGTGTGTTGGTGAAATTTTCTCATCAGTATATGATTAGTATATGAACAACAGAGGACTTCATTATGTGAATGTGTTCTGAAGAGTTTGCCACTGTCTAAAAGACATTATGTACAACAGATAACTTGGTTTATTGGCATTATTATCTTGAAGAAAAAGTGGACTAATCAGAATGCAGTTAATAATGGCATTCTTATTCACAAATATTGTGTGATATGAAAAGACATACATAAGCTAATCATTGCCAGAATGTGTTTTGGCCTGAATAAATGGGAATCTAAATAAATGGTATTGCATCTATCATTGAACTGTGAGTCTACCAATTCAAACAATTGAGAACTTACAGTGATTCAGTCAGGTTTGTACAGTTACATTAGACTATCTTGTGCAATTCCATCAGGGATGGAAACAATAAACAAAAATGGGAAAAGCCAACCACGCACCTGTAGCTAAGTTGTGTGTATCAAAATGACATTTATAGTAGGAAAGGGAGTTTATTAACTACCACTTTCTTCAGCTTAAGTGTACGCACATAGCCACACCAACACCCAAATGCACCCACTTGCAAGTTATAAGTGGCTGCTCAGGATGAGAGGGATTG
This sequence comes from Schistocerca piceifrons, assembly GCF_021461385.2. NCBI lineage: Eukaryota > Metazoa > Arthropoda > Insecta > Orthoptera > Acrididae > Schistocerca > Schistocerca piceifrons. The sequence goes on along the minus strand of NC_060139.1, from coordinate 1,046,510,353 downwards.
TAGGAGAGGACAGGAGCTTGGCTGTTGGGAGCAGATCATATGTACAGTGAAATGAAGGGGTGGGGAGGTAATGGGAGGAAGAGAGGGAAAGACATAGTCAAAGAAACTGGTAACTGCCAAGAGAATTGCACAAATACTGAAGTAACTGTTGAAGTCATTGCTGTTAGCCTCCATTTGGCAGTGTACATTTGTATGGATATAAAGCTAGTTAGTTGTCACCCCCATTTAAAATGCTGTATGTAACTGTAACATATACATATGCAATGCAGCTGCTTTCACAAGTGACACTACCTTATATAGGATGGGAAACGCCTGTGAAGCGTGAGTCTTGCAAATGCGGTACAGGACCGACAGTAGGTTTGACAGATGAGTGGATTAGAATTTGTTAGGTAGATGAAGGAACACTACTTAAAGAGATGAAGCTCGGATGCATCTCATTTTCAATGAGACACAAAAGTTAGCAAAATATGCTGATAACCTGGCCAGAGCCTTTACAGACAGACAATATCCTGTCCTAAAACAGATTTATCATAGTATTTCTCCATGTGACACCAACAAATCCCCTGGTACAATGAGGCAGTCACTGACCATCAGTATCACCCAGGCCTTCGAAAGCCCAACTCTACTCGGCTTTGACCAACTCTTGTCATGCCCGCAGATAAGTGATATCATACCCAAAGTACTATCCTCAACACACTCAGCTTGCATAATATTTTTGTTACTGTGACCAATTCTTCCTTCATTGCCCCCTTCCTCTGATGTTTCAATAGCTGCTTCAGAATGTATGCTGTATGTGTCCTAACCCCCACAATAAACACCAGCTTCTTGTTGTTGCTGCAGCAACAGGTGGGCTCACTTGAGTGTCTGTGTGATTATGTGTGTACTTAAACCATGACAAGAGTAATAGCCTAAAAGATATTTAAGTCTCTATGTTATTATTTGGGGCTATGGACCACACATTGGCAATGGCCTTGCCGCAGTGGATACACCAGTTCCCGTGAGACACCGAAGTTAAGCGCTGTTGGGCGTGGACGACACGTGGATGGGTGACCATCCAGCCGCCATGCGCTGTTGCGATTTTTTGGGGTGCACTCAGCCTCGTGATGACAATTGAGGAGCTACTCGACTGACTAGTAGCGGCTTCGGTCAAGAATACCATCATAACGACCGGGAGAGCAGTGTGCTGACCCCAGGCCCCTCCTATCCGCATCCTCCTCTGAGGATGACACAGTGGTTGGATGGTCCCGGTAGGCCACTTGTGGCCTGAAGACGGAGTGCTTTTTTTTTTTTATGGACCACACATAACTCAGCTACTGCTGTGTGATTGTCTTCCTCATTTTCATTTACCTTGAGCAAGTGTGCTGACGAAGGGATAAATTTCTTGAAGTGGCAAGGAAACTTGTACACAAAATTTGCTCTAGTAATTGTGACTGAAAGGATCTTTTCTTGATCACCACCGAAATGAATAGCAAGAAGTTTAATTTATTTTTGTGTTTTAGGAGACTATTAAATACGTGAAGGTTAAATGAAAATAACAGACAAATATCATTATTTACCTACAAATAATCTGAGCTACCATTTTCAACAGTGAAGTTCATTTGCTTATATATAAAATAAAATCAGTATGCAACAGCACCACCTCTAAAACGACTGCTCTTTAAATTTTTTATTATTTCATGAAAGATTAAGAATATCTCACAAAATTTCCTGTCAGTCTCACTTTTATGTGTTCAAAAACTGATTCTAAAACAGTACAAGTCTATTTATAATTACAATTGGTGACCTGTGTTGGTTAAAATATCTACAGATGTCTGATGATGATGATGTTTGGTTTGTGGGGCACTCAACTGTGGGGTCATCAGCGCCCATACAAAGTCCCAGTTTTTAACGAAGTCCAATTGAGCCACTGTCATGAATGATGATGATGAAATGATGAGGACAACACAAACACCCAGTCCCCTGGCAGAGAAAATCCCCAACCTGGCTGGGAATTGAACCCGGGACCCGGGATCCGGACCCCATGATCCAGAGGCAGCAACGTTATCCACTAGGCCACGAGCTGCGGGCTCTACAAATGTTACCCATGGGGAGACACTGTTGGCAGTATTGGTGAATAAGGACCTGAAAATGTGGTTTTATTTTTGGTAAAATGCACATATATTTTAGGCAAAATTCATGCGTGTGTGTGTGTGTGTGTGTGTGTGTGTGTGTGTGTGTAAATGGTTAGGCACACATATTTAAAATATTGTCAAGCAACATGCCCGAAGACAAAGCTTTAATGCTTTGAAATAACTTACTGCCGATAGGGGAGCTTTTTGATTATTATGTTTACTTCCACAAAAACTTCAAAAGCTTTTTCAAAAATGGTCTTTGTTTGCTTTCTTCTTTTGGCTCTATTTAAAATTTCAATAACTGATTGTTTCTGTTGAGAAATAGCAGCTTTTTCTTTCTCTTTTGAACCATTTCGATAATTACAAAAATAATTTACATCTTTTGTTGGCATTCATAGCCATGTTACACACACTTGTCAATGCTACATGTAGAAGTGATAAGGCACTGAGCTTAGAAGTAGAACCAGAAATATATCTGCACATTAAAGAAAGAATTTTGGCATGGTCAAAACATTTTACAAAGTTTTGTTTTCTGGCAGCTACAGGAAAGACACTATAAACTGACAGTTGGCTGTGAGCATAAGCAAATCAGAATTATAACCACCAGAGGGGAGAGGAGCAGTTTGGGGAAACTGCCTTGGCTCCTTCTTCCAGGACAGCAGCCTACACTCTTGTTCTGTGAAAGCAGAACTTGACACATGATTATGGGGTTTGCTGATCCCTTCTGGTGATGTGAAAGCTGCAATCAAAGTCTACAATGGACCAGGATTAGTTTCTTCCCTCATTTGAAAATAAGAAAGGAAAACATTGAGCAACACACAAGACAAAGTATTCGGTAACTGCTACCAAGTATTTACTTGCTGAGGTTAACAGTGTCACACATGAGAGAGTTCAGGCCTGATCTTTATGGGTATTTGATGCTATGATAATTGTGTCTGCATTATATCAGTTTCTGAACTTCAGTTAAGAGACAAACATATATGTTCCTTTGTTTTAAGGTGCTAGGTCACTTGGCTCAGTACTATGCTGCAAAAAAAAGCTATTTCAAACTATCTCTGATAAAATAGTCCATCAGGATACAATTCCAGAATGAGATTTTCCCTCTGCAGCGGAGTGTGCACTGATATGAAACTTCCTGGCAGATTAAAACTGTGTGCCCGACCGAGACTCGAACTCGGGACCTTTGCCTTTCGCGGGCAAGTGCTCTACCATCTGAGCTACCGAAGCACGACTCATGCCCGGTACTCACAGCTTTACTTCTACCAGTACCTCGTCTCCTACCTTCCCAACTTTACAGAAGCTCTCCTGCGAACCTTGCAGAACTAGCACTCCTGAAAGAAAGGATATTGCGGAGACATGGCTTAGCCTCAGCCTGGGGGATGTTTCCAGAATGAGATTTTCACTCTGTAGCTGAGTGTGCGCTGATATGAAACTTCCTGGCAGATTAAAACTGTGTGCCCGACCGAGACTCGAACTCAGGACCTTTGCCTTTCGCGGGCAAGTGCTCTACCATCTGAGCTACCGAAGCACTACTCACGCCCAGTACTCACAGCTTTACTTCTGCCAGTACCTCGTCTCCTACCTTCCCAGCTTTACAGAAGCTCTCCTGCAAACCCTGCAGAGTGAAAATCTCATTCTGGAAATATCCCCCAGGCTGTGGCTAAGCCATGTCTCCACAATATCCTTTCTTTCAGGAGTGCCAGTTCTGCAAGGTTCGCAGGAGAGCTTCTGTAAAGTTGGGAACGTAGGAGACAAGGTACTGGCAGAAGTAAAGCTGTGAGTACCGGGTGTGAGTCGTGCTTTGGTAGCTCAGACGGTAGAGCACTTGCCCGCGAAAGGCAAAGGTCCCGAGTTCAAGTCTCGGTCGGGCACACAGTTTTAATCTGCCAGGAAGTTTCAGGATACAATTCGCTGTTTAACAGCATATATTAGATAATTTTGTGTTTGCAAATTATAATGCATATTTTGCATCTACACTCCTGGAAATGGAAAAAAGAACACATTGACACCGGTCTGTCAGACCCACCATACTTGCTCCGGACACTGCGAGAGGGCTGTACAAGCAATGATCACACGCACGCCACAGCGGACACACCAGGAACCGCGGTGTTGGCCGTCGAATGGCGCTAGCTGCGCATCATTTGTGCACCGCCGCCGTCAGTGTCAGCCAGTTTGCCGTGGCATACGGAGCTCCATCGCAGTCTTTAACACTGGTAGCATGCCGCGACAGCGTGGACGTGAACAGTATGTGCAGTTGACGGACTTTGAGCGAGGGCGTATAGTGGGCATGCGGGAGGCCGGGTGGACGTACCGCCGAATTGCTCAACACGTGGGGCGTGAGGTCTCCACAGTACATCGATGTTGTCGCCAGTGGTCGGCGGAAGGTGCACGTGCCCGTCGACCTGGGACTGGACCGCAGCGACGCACGGATGCACGCCAAGACCGTAGGATCCTACGCAGTGCCGTAGGGGACCGCACCGCCACTTCCCAGCAAATTAGGGACACTGTTGCTCCTGGGGTATCGGCGAGGACCATTCGCAACCGTCTCCATGAAGCTGGGCTACGGTCCCGCACACCGTTAGGCCATCTTCCGCTCACGCCCCAACATCGTGCAGCCCGCATCCAGTGGTGTCGCGACAGGCGTGAATGGAGGGACGAATGGAGACGTGTCATCTTCAGCGATGAGAGTCGCTTTTGCCTTGGTGCCAATGATGGTCGTATGCGTGTTTGGCACCGTGCAGGTGAGGGCCACAATCAGGACTGCATACGACCGAGGCACACAGGGCCAACACCCGGCATCATTGTGTGGGGAGCGATCTCCTACACTGGCCGTACACCACTGGTGATCGTCGAGGGGACACTGAATAGTGCACGGTACATCCAAACCGTCATCGAACCCATCGTTCTACCATTCCTAGACCGGCAAGGGAACTTGTTGTTCCAACAGGACAATGCACGTCCGCATGTATCCCGTGCCACCCAACGTGCTCTAGAAGGTGTAAGTCAACTACCCTGGCCAGCAAGATCTCCGGATCTGTCCCCCATTGAGCATGTTTGGGACTGGATGAAGCGTCGTCTCACGCGGTCTGCACGTCCAGCACGAACGCTGGTCCAACTGAGGCGCCAGGTGGAAATGGCATGGCAAGCCGTTCCACAGGACTACATCCAGCATCTCTACGATCGTCTTCATGGGAGAATAGCAGCCTGCATTGCTGCGAAAGGTGGATATACTCTGTACTAGTGCCGACATTGTGCATGCTCTGTTGCCTGTGTCTATGTGCCTGTGGTTCTGTCAGTGTGATCATGTGATGTATCTGACCCCAGGAATGTGTCAATAAAGTTTCCCCTTCCTGGGACAATGAATTCACGGTGTTCTTATTTCAATTTCCAGGAGTGTATATTCACATTTATCACAAGAGAAAGAATACCTCATACTATGTAACAGTCAACTGCATAAAGACACAACTTTTATATATTCTCATTTCACATCCAAATTCATAAGAAACAGAATATAAAGGAACTGAAAGTTTTAACATAAGAAGCACATGTATTTGGAACATTACACCCTGAATTTCATAATTGTAAAAAAATATAGTTCACAGTGTATTCTCTCTTTCAGAAAATCAGCTCATCTCACTTCTTGTCCAGCCTCCAGTCTTGAATGAAGTGTACTGGCTAGTGGATTGCATACTTTTCTGATAACACTTAGGTTATCAAAAATTGGAATCTCTCTAGTGAAGTATCATTCTTGGGTCCCTATTTATAATCTGCAGTGTTTTGTGCCTATCTTGACCTAGGATCCTAAATGACTTGCTCTTTCTTTCCCCATAATGCAGCACTTCAGCTTCTCAATACCTTGCTTTTCCACATTACCCCTTGAGGAAAATATTTTAATTATATTTCCTCTTTCATTGATCCTTGTCTCAGTTTGACTAGCGTGAATAATTTTAACATGTATGATTATTAAATTTGTCTTTCATGTAGTTGAGTTCTACAGTTTCAGTTTGTTTTTTAAGTATGACACTTTACCTTCAACAGCTACATTTTTCTCTTTCAAAAATAATCTCCATGAACTTTTACACTATTCTACTGTGGAAATAGTTAATTAGAAAATTCTTAAATCCACTCATTTCTTCAATTCTTTTCATGACCTATAAACAATCTGCAATGGTTATGTTCACCTTATAAGAAGTAGTACACTTGTTGCTGCTTCTTTATTTTCATTCCTACAGAGCCGCTTGTGAAGTAATGTTGAGGTTGCATTTTTGAGACTTCCATGCTCTTCATAAATATGACAGCTCTTGTGGCACTTAACGCAGAGGGATTTATTTTGAAGTGATAGACAATTCTCAGCTATTACTTCAGATGCAGAACGTTTTATAAATGGGATAATTGAAGTCTTAACATAGCCCTCTGCAGCTGAGTTTTTCTTGAAGCCACAAACACCGTGCAATAAGTGTTATGTTAAAAAAAAAATAAAAATAAAAAAAAAAAAATCTGCTTCGGCATACATATAAATTCCAGCAAGAAAAATGCTGCCATTGTTGAAAATTTTTGCTATCATTTTTTTCCTTAAAGAAATGTATTGGGGATTTGTAGCATTCTGGCTGTGATAAAGGAAGAGTGAAAGTGAAGACTGTATTATACCGACTCCCAGACTCCTAGCAGAGAAGCAAGAATTTTACAAATGATGAGAAAAACATGATATATGGTGAGATGTGGCATGTATTACTTCAACTTCTAACATACATGTCATTAATGTAAAATCTGAAAATAGTAACCTTGACTGAGATACGTGAAACAAGTAATTAGTGATGTTGAGGTAAAATCAAAGAAGCAGCCCTTTTCTTTGGTTTTTGTTGTTATATCATAACAATGGCTATGAAGCCTTTTGTCGCAGGGTCCCTGCATACAAAGTCCTCAGTAAACTTGCCACATCAAATTTGGATAAAATACGAAGGTTTTAATGACTACCTCCATCATTGATCATCAAGAGCTGTCAGACATAGCCTCCGAGCTTGATGAGAGCTAAATTGCGGGCCTGAGAAATTGTCATGAAACTTGGTAAACCAACACTAAGATATACGCTGTATCAGCCAACTAGTACAGACATAGGCCCTGGTATTGATGATAGAGGAAGTCACCGAAAACATGAGATTTTATCTGAATCCGACACAGCAAGTTATTGAGAACTTTTTATGCATATCAGAGCAATACTGTCAATTAAGAGAACGAATTTATAATGATGCTGATGATAGGATTTAGAAGTCACATATTATCATACTTCATTAGCCACAGCAAGTTCTTGTTCCATGTGCTTGATTTGTTCACTTTTATCAAGGCCCGCCTGTCCACCTGCCAATTCCCTGCATTTTCGCTCTGCTTCAAGCTTCTCAGCTTCCATCTGCTCAGCTCTTCGTTCTGCTTTGCGTAACTTGAAGGACAATATCCGACAGTTTTTTGCTGTCTGCTCAAGTTCTTTCTTCAGAGATGTGTATTCATCAGCCTGATCTTCCCTGAAAGGTAGTAATACAATGACATTAATTTCAAGAAACACTACTTACAATGTGTTAAGAATTCAGCTAGTGGGTAGAATAACTTGTCAGTGAGATATTTTTCAGTTGTCTTTTCGATAACTGCATTATGCTTTTAGGAAATTTTAATGTGTTGGGAGGCAGCTTAAAAACTTTTAGAGGAACAGTGAATTTTATGTATCCAGCGATTTTATATGTGTTTGGAGGCAGCTGAAAAACTTTGTAGTGGAACAGTAATTTTCCTGTTTACAGCCTATAGTGATTGCACTTTATGCTCTGGCCATTGTATGGTTGCTTGTAGAGGGAGCAGTTCTTGCCTCTGAAGCACATTATTGAGAAAATTTATTGTCATGTCACAGTATGAATTAATAATTTTTGGAGGACGCTGCCACTTATATATCTAGGATGTCACCATTTATAATTTGGGTTACTTATGTATGTAAGAGACAGCAGAGGACATAGCACAGAGGAAGTAGCACAGAGTCTTTTAGCATTCCAATCTTTAAAATGCTTCATAATTTTTTTTTAAAGAATTGAGTAAGGTGGCACAGTGGTTGCACCATTAAGAAACAGATTTGGACATAGCAGGATTCAAAACACCATACTAAAATACATATTTAGGTATGTGATTTCCCAAAACTACTCAAGATGAATGCCAAAAAGTTTCCCTAGAAAAGACCACAGGCAATTTCCTGGCCCATGATTCTACACTCCCATCTTGTACTATTTTAGCAAGGACCTCACCATCCATGAGAAATTGAGCCCTAATCATTCTTTGTTTGATGAAACAGATATACAGTCTCACAACTCATAGATGCTGCACCTGCAGTTAAGTAGGAATTGTTAAAGATACACCAATTGCTTTACTAGAGGCTTTATTGACAGACGTACCCTATCCAGCTCATTCACAGACATATCTACCATGCCATCTCCTTCTCTGATACCAGTAAATCCACTCACCAGCCACCAACCAGCACTCTTCTGATCACACAGTATCACCCTGGTCTTGATAAACTTAACCACATCATTCACCAGAGCTTCAAATATGTCTCATTGTACTCTGAGATGTGGGATATCCTACACACACTAACTACCCAAAGCTGTGTTCTGCCACCCATTCAATCTGCAGAATATCCTTGTCTACACATATTCTGCTCAAACCACAGGACCAATGTGGAGACTGACCATCTGGCTTTACCCATTCACCTGAGAGTGAACAGGAAGCTGCTACTTCAGCAGGGTCCAAGCAGGTGCACAGAGAGGGGAGGGGGTTACTAGTTATCAGAAGCTACAACATTAGGTGCATTATGAAGTGCCTTAGGCAGATAGTGTTCAGGGCTGGAAAGAAAGTCAATGTGTACTCAGTATGTCTATTGGGGGTCCTCTGGAGGTGGCTTTGCCTGCGGCTATCGAGTGTGCATGGTGCCGTCATCTGCACACTGCAATTTGCATTGGCACAAATTACACCTTTTGCGTGGGTTCTGAGGCCATCCTCAGTTCATACAGGCAGGTGGCAGAAGCAGTGATAGCTGTTGGCCCAAAGCATTGCGTGCAGGCAAACTTGCAATTTGCAGCATTGTTCCCACAATACATCAGGGTCATTTGGTTTGGAGAAGAATGGAGGGTCTCAACCAAAGGATTTGTCAATTCTGTGACTGTCTTGGATGCAGATTATTGGTTGGGCATTTGTAGGACTCCCCTTGACAGGTCATGGGTGCATTACAAAAAGGAAGCAGCTACTCGGGTAGCAGAATACTTGTGGAGTGCACATGAGGGTTTTTTTCAGGCTAGGCAATAGTTTGAGATACTCTGATAAAGACTCACCAGTCAAGATGAAGCAAGGAAAATCAGAGCACGTTCAGTATAAAGACATTTTGACTGTCAAAGTTTCATCAGTAAATTGTTGAAGTATTTGTAGCAAAGTTCCTGAATTTATTGCCCACCAGGAAAGTTCTCATACTCAAATTATTCTCAGGACCAACAGCTGGCTGAAACCTGAAGTGGTAAGCTCTGAGCTATTTAATGAGTCATGGAACATATATCAGAAAGACAGATTAGAGGCCATAGGAGAGGGAGTGTTGATTGCAATTGACAAAAACAGTCTCTATTGAGGTCGGAGTTGAGTGTGACAGGGAAGCTATCTGGTCATGTATAACAGGTCTAGGTGAAACTAAGTTAATTGTTGGGTATTTTTACCCACAACTGTTTTGACAGTTCTAGAGTCATTCAAAGAAAGTCTATGATCAGTTGTAAGTAAATATGCAGATCATGCTTGGAGGCAACTTTAACTCACTGAGTATAGATTGGGATGTCTAGGAATTCATTGCAGGAGGTACAGATAGACAGTCGCATGAAGTACTTTTGAACATGTTTTCTGAAAACTGTCTTGAGATACTAGTTTGGCAGCCCACTCACCATGAGAATATCTTAAAATTTGTAGCTACAAATAGGTCAGACCTTATCAACATCGGTATAGAAACAAGGTTTAATGATCATAACGTCATTACAGCAATTATGCTCACGAAACTTAGTAAACTAGTTCAGCAGACTAGGAGAGTGTTCCTGCTAGAAACAGTAAATAAGCAGTTGTTAGCATCTCACTTAGACATTGAACTGATATCGCTTAGTTCCAGAAAACTGGACGCAGAGGAACTATGGCCAAAGCTTAAGCAGACTGTAAATCGTGGTCTAGAAAATTATGTGCTTTGTAAATGGATTAAGGATGGAAAAGACCCACCATAGTTTAACAACAAGACTTGGAAAATGCTGAGGAAGCAGAGGCTGTTGCACCCTCAGTTCAGAAGAGAATGTGCAAATGATGACAAGCACAGATTTGTACACCTGTTAAAGGATTTATGCACGAAGCACACAACCACGACCATCATACCTAAGAAAAAGATCTGTCAGAGAACTCACAAACATTCTGGTCCTATGCAAAATTGCAAAGTGTGTCTAAGCCTCTATCCATGAATCAGTGTCGTTTTAGGAAGCTCCATTCATGTGAAATTCAACTTCCCTTTTCTCACATGGTGTACTGCAGACTGTGAATGAATGGCAACAGGCAGATTCCACAGGTTTAGATTTCCCAAAAGTTTTTGACACAATACCCCATTGCAGGCTGATAAAGAAGGTATGAGAATATGGAATATGTTCACAGAGATGTGAATTGCTCAGACACTTCTTAAGTTATAGAAGCAGTATGTTGTCCTCAGCAGTGAGTGTTCACCAGAGACAAGGGTATCATCAATAATGCCCCAGAGAAATCTGACAGAATCGTTATTATTCTCTATATACATAAATGATTTGGCAGACAGTGCAGCTGCAATCTGTTGTTATTTACTGATGATGCTGTGGTGTATGATAAGGTGTCAAAGTTGAGTGACTCTTGGAGGATACAAGATGATTAGACACAATTTCTATTTAGTGTGATGAATGGCAGCCAGCTCTAAATGTAGAAAATGGCAAGTTAATGCTGATGAGTAGGAAAAACAAACACATAATATTCATATACAGCATTGGTAGTGTCCTGTTTGACACAATCACACCGTTTAGGTATCTGGGCATAATGCTGCAAACCAATGTGATATGGAATGAACATGTGAGAACTGTGATAGGGAAGGCAAATGATCAACTTTGGTTTGTTGAGAAAATATGGTTCATCTGTAAAAGAGACCAAATATAGGATGCTTGTGTGATGTATTCTTCGAGTACTGCTCGAGTGTTTGGGATCTGTACCAGGTTGGAACAAAGAAAAAGCAATTCAGAGGCGGGCTGCTGGAGCTGTTACTGGTAGGTTCCAAAAACATGCAATACAGACATGCTTGAAGAACTCAAATGGGAATTCCTGGAGGGAACATGACATTCTTTTCGAAGAACACTATTGAGAAAATTTAGAGAACTGACATTTGGAGCTGACTGCAGAATGATTCAATTGCCTCCAGTATACACTGTGCATAAAGACCGTGAAGATAAGATACAAGAAATTAGGGCTGGTACGGAGTCATATAGACAGTTGTTTCTCCCTTGCTCTATTTGTGAGTGGAACAGGAAAGGAAATAACTAGTAGTGGCACAGGGTACCCTCCACCACATGCCGTACGGCTGATTGCAAAGTGTCTATGTAAATGTAGACGTACATGTAGATGTAATAAAAATATAAAATTTTGTTTGATAACAACTGAGAGTCAGTAATGATAAACAGACACAGCTGAAGAGTATTCCCTGGCATCACACAAAACAATACACTTTAAAACAATAGTCATGACACTGGTGGCTGTTCTATAATGAAGGTGGTTTGAATTGGTTCCTGTCATTTATCAGACCTCATCTAATGTTAATCTCTCCCATTGCTGTTTGTCTTATAGTAATCCTTTTGTAATTACCTTCTTGTATCCTGAAGATAAATAGCCACAAATGACAAAACAATGAATATTATTGCTGAAAGATAACGTAACATACATGTGAAACAACAATTAAGCCTAGATAAAAGATTTTTTTATATAATTCTGGAGTTGAAGTTTGCAAAACTCCATGTTACGTTATTACTTCCTCTAAATATTCTAAGAAGTAAATGTAAAACACATGTAATGATATACCTGTGTGAATGTGAAGCATACACAATGAGGAAGCAAATTACTGGAAGTTCTTTTACACTGCATCTCTCAAAACACATTTGGTGATGTCATTTTGATTGTCAAAGTATTAAGGAAAATAATTTTCTTGTGAGGTTTCTTACAATATTCCCCTTTCACTCACACACTGAAACAGTGTTAATTCCATTAATTTTGAAAACGTATCATATCAGTGAGAGAGATGGTATGTTTCTGGTAGACAGGCAGCTCTACGAGCAGTACAACTGTCTAAAAATTGGTGTATATGCTAACTTATACTTCAGTGTTTTAATGGGAAAAAATAACAAAGTTGAAAACACATACCTAAAATTGTCTTGCAACTCCTCAATCTCTTCTTCAAGATCTCTCAGCTCCTTTTTCATGTCTTCATTTTCATCCATGAGCTCTTCACACAGAGTCTCTGCCGCCAAGAGTTTTGATCGCAAGTCATCCACAACTCTCTGAGTGGCATTCTTGTCTGGACGAGTTTCTAATTCTTCTTCCAATTCCTTAACTCTTAAAGACAAACTTTTCTTGTCATCTTTCACATCTTCCAGTTGTGTCTGTAGTTCATTCACCTTTTGCTGCAACTTAAGGACCTGCAGCAATAATAAACATCATCTTGTTTTAATTAAACCATCCAATAAAGTGATAGGTATTGTCACAATGTAAGACACTCATACAAAAAAATCAAATCCATCAAGAAATATTCAACCAACAATTTCTGTTCTATATTGTTTTCTGAAAAAAAAAAACTGTATACAATCAACATTTTGTTCATCTCAATCACGAACCAATACTGAACACCTGTGACAATCTTGAGGAAGGCTGAACGTGAAAATATTTTAATATTATCATCCTTTCTTTTCATGTAAGGAATACTGGTATTCAACATCCAGTCAATAATTAGCTAATTAGAAACAGCACAAACTAGGATATCCAAAGATGGAAGAATAAGCTGGCTGTGTTGTGGACAGCTAGATGGAAAACTTAACCCTGCTTCTGCCAAATGTGATTACAGCGGCAGTTGAATTCCAGCTTTCTCCATGGCTGTATAAAAAAACTGGTGTGTGAAAAGTATTAGTTTGTATTTAGGAGTTTTTGTCTGAATAAATTGCTTTTTTGTGTGTTTGCAAATTTTTTTGTATAGAGTAGCCTCATGCTATCACAAGCACAACAATTGTATGATTTGAATATATCTGCTGTCATTGCAGATATAGTCAGTATTAAATCAACATTTGCCACAGATGTAGCAGCAATACATGGTTTTCACACATCGTTAGTTAGATTATTTAGTATGAGCTTTTGAGTAAAATCAAATATTATCTATCTTTTTTTTGTAAACTGTAGCTTAATTTCTAATTTCCACACTTATTTCTGGTTTTAGGCTCATGTGGAAGAACTTTGAAATGATGCTTTACACTTCCATAAGTACCACAGCCTCCTTACACAAATGAAACCAACTGAAAAAAAGGCTCAGTAGAGGAATATGGTAAAAGTTGACAGGTTCCAGGTTTCTTTCTTGGACTCAAGCAGCTTTGAGGCTACTGGGCTATTGCTGGCACTTCATGTGACTCTGTTGTCACCTGAGATGCCTGACACGTGGCACCCTCTAACACATTTCACCCAGCTGAGTTGCCTTCAGCCAAAAGCCAATGGCGCATGGTGACATGGTCAAAATCTCTGAATGTAAGGCAAGCATGAGTACTATTTCACAGGTGTCTCTGCCACACAAAAAAGAACATGCATTTGGTGTTGACTGTTGCTGGTAAAATGGGTGAGGCAGAATGAGTGATTTCATCTGTACTGAGTACAGTCTATCTTCAGATTGGTCCAGATTTGCAGCAGGAATGGGATGTCATTGGGAGCTCTAACTGTCAGGCACGTGATAGAGCACCTCTGGAAAACAGCAGTCAGATGAACTCAACCTGTCAGACAGGGGAACCCATTAAAGATGTTAAAGATGTAGAGGAGGCCACCACTGACCACTACAAAACACAATAGGTGGCACCAACTGGAAGCATAACTGTAAGCTGCAGCATTGTCCAGAGGGTCATCTGCTCTCCTCAGATTTGGAGCTGGATGGAAGGATTCAACAAGAGAGACTGCTGATTTGATCGCAATCTTGGATGCAGATATCTTGACCAGCACTGTCAAATGGAAAACTGTACTGCCCCTCTGCTCCCTGAATGAGTCGAGGGTGCATTAAACACAGAAATTAGCTACTTGGATTTCAGAATACAGGTGGCTTGCACATAGTCTTCTATGTAGAGTCACAGGCAGTTTGGTGTTGTACACCATAGAGCAAGGACTTTGTTGTTACAGATGAAAACATGTCCTATAAGTCAGAAAAGAAATTGCAAGTCTAATACTGGTCAACATCAAAAACATCAGAATGAAATAACAGTGAAATTTTAAATTCCAGATGGAATACATACTGAAAAGATGCACTCCATATGGTGATGTTAGTGGTATACTTATTGTCCACTAACAACAGGTACCTAAATGCTGAAATACTCAGGGAAAACTTGGAGAATAATGCACATGAATTTCCTGATAGGAGAAGATTTCATGAACATGTCACAGTGACTGGAGAAGTTTTCAATCTACTAGCTAGGACTAGAGACTGTGAGAGGCACACATTTGGAATGGGATACACAGATTCTTTTGCAATTATAGTAAACTTTTTTTTTTCAAACATTACCTCAAGCAGTGAGGTAATTCACTCATGAGAGAAACTTATTCAATCTGCTGGCAACAAACACGCCCACAGTTATTGATTTAGTGAATGTGCAGATATGGATCAGTTATTACAAGGCTATAGCAGCATTACAAGGCTATAGCAGCATTACAGGACACCAGTGTTTAACAAAAAGTTAAAAAGGTAGGCAGTATAGCTTAATAAGAGTGACAAGGAAAAACTTAGAAACTACCTGAGCAGCCAACAGGAAATGTTCAGCTCTGGGAAAGAGAAAATGTACCACCTGTACTTCAAATTCAGAAATATTGTGTGCCACATGCTATATAGGTTAGCACTGTGAAAGATGGTGAAGGGTGAGAAGGACCAACTATGGTTAATAACAATACTATAAAATTATCATGATGGCATGGAGATCTGCAAGGTCGATTCAACTGAGACTGAATCATTGCTGCCCAAAA
The DNA here is from genome assembly GCF_021461385.2 of Schistocerca piceifrons. NCBI lineage: Eukaryota > Metazoa > Arthropoda > Insecta > Orthoptera > Acrididae > Schistocerca > Schistocerca piceifrons. The sequence continues at coordinate 1,046,494,940 of NC_060139.1, read as the reverse complement.
AGCTTTTGCCTAATTAAGAACTATACCACCCAGATAGCTGCATGCATTTGCATGGTGTTTCTCAGATTTGAGGAAGCACAAGCACACTGGCCCTGATCAAACCCACTCAGTGACTTAATGACAAGGGCCAATGTGCCACCCAGCCTAGATGTAGTTTTAGGCACTTTCCCACATCTGACTAGATGAGTACTGGGCTGGTATCCACATCCTAACTCAAGTTACACAACTCAGAAACATCTCAAAAATACTCTCACACTTTCACATGAGATATCACTAGATGCAGACAGATGGGGTACACAAATTCCATCCTGGGTCAGAAGGGTTGGTTACAGGAAAGGCATCCAGCCACCCTGCACCACTAACATTCCCAAATCCAAATTAATGCATCAACCCGAAGAAGATACAGGATAAAGTCAGGAAAAATAAGAACACTAATGATAATACAGACAGAAATGGAAATCAGAGACTATAAAAATTACAAACAATCAATGATGATTGAAGACTTTAAGAAGACTGCGAAATGTGCAGGTCTTTCCAGTCTTTAAGAATAGCTGCAAGATATAAGAGACGCAATACTGACACAAAAATTAGACATCTATTTCAAACAATGCAAAATGCGGGATAGAATGTAACAATATTATGAGAAGGAAAGTTTCTACTCACAGTATAGCGGAGACGCTGAGTCACAGACAGGCACAACAAAAAGACTCTCACAATACATTCACGCAAACGCAACTCACACACACTACTGCAGTCTCAGGCAACTGAAACCACATTGCAAGCAGCAACACCAGTGCATGATGGGAGTGGCGACTGGGGGGGAGGGGGGGAGGCTGGGGGGGGGGGGGGGATAGTATGGTGGGGGTGCCAGACAGTGAAGTACTGCACGTTAGATGGAGACCAGGAGAGAGATGGGGAGGGAGGGGGGGGGGGGAGCGGGAAAGGAGAGAAATAAAATCTAAGCAGGACCTCCAGTCACTACTCACACTACTCAGATCCTTAGGCCCATTCCAGAACCACTCCCCAGAGTCCCTCTCTCTACTCAACCCTACCACTCCCCGCACTCTTACCTTCTACATGCTTCCTTAAGTCCATAAACCTAACCACCCAGGACAACCCATTGTGGCAGTTACTGTGCCTCTACTGAGAGAATCTCTCTCATAGACCAACATGTTCAACCTATTATCCAGAACCTATGCTCCTATATAAAAGATACCAACCGTTTCCTCCACCGACTCTCCACAGTTCCTGTCCCTTTATCACACGGTGCCATGCTCGCCACTATTGATGCCACCAACCTGTACACTAACATTCCTAATGCCCATGGCCTCACTGCTATTGAACAATACCTCTCCCATCGCCCTATGGATTCCTAACCAACAACCTCCTTCCTAGTCGCCATGACCAACTATATCTTCACCCACAATTATTTCTCCTTTGAAGGCATTACCTACAAACAAATCTGGGGTATGGCTATGGCACCTGCATGGGACCATCCTATACCGACCTATTCATGGACCATCTAGAGGAATCTTTCCTAAAATCCCAGAGTCCTAAACCCATCACCTGGTTCAGATTCACTGATGATATCTTTGCTATTTGTCCACAACTACCTCCCCCCATTTGCTTCACCTGGACCTACTCAACCCAACAAGCCACCTTCCTAGATGTTGACCTCCACCTCAAAGATGGCTACATTAGTACCTCCATCTATATCAAACCTGCTAAATGCCAGCAATACCTCCTCTTTGACAGCTGCCACCTGTTCCGTACCAATAAGGCCCTTCCGTACAGTCTAGCCACCCATGGTCGTCGCATCTCCAGTGACGAGCAGTCCCTCTCGAGGATCTCACCAAAGCCTTCACAGATCATAATTATCCTCCCAACCTTGTACAAAAACAAATCTCCCATCTCTTATCTTACCAGTCTCCCACCACCTCCCAAAGTCCCAACGTGTGGCCACAGAGGAGCATTCCCCTCATAACTCAGTGCCACCCAGGACTGGAGCAACTGAATTACATTCTCCACCAGTGTTTTGATTACCTCTAGTCGTGCCCTGAAATGAGAAATGTCCCGCCGACTATCCTTCCCACCTCTCCCACAGGGGTATTCCACCGTCCACCGAACCTACACAATATACTCATCCATCCTTACAAAACCCCTGCTCCCAATCCCTTGTCTCATAGCTTATAACCCTGTAATAGACCTAGATGCAAGACCTATCCCATACATCCTCCCACCACCACCTACTCCAGTCCAGTCACTAACAACACCTATCCCATCAAAGTCAGGGCTACCCGTGAAACCAGTCACGTGGTCTACAGGCTAAGCTGCAACCACTGTGCTGCATTCTATGTAGGCATGACAACCAACAAGCTGTTGTCCGCATGAGTGGCCACCGACAAACTGTGGCCAAGAAACAAGTGGACCACCCTGTTGCTGAACAAGCTGCCAAACAAATTATCCTTCATTTCAATGACTGCTTCACAGCCTGTACCATATGGATCCTTCGCACTAACATCAGATTTTCTAAATTGCGCAGGTGGGAACTTTTCCTGCAATACATCCCACACTCCCATAACCCTCTTGGCCTTAACCTTTGTTAGCCACTGTCCTCACCCATCCGGCCCCTTCCCTATTCCCATTCTAGCACTACACAGCCATCATTGCACCACCATTTGCAGTCTTTTTATTTCACTCCTTTTCTGCTACTTCTCCCCCGCACCCCTCCCCACCTCTCCCCTGCTCTCCATCTAACCTGCAGTACTTCACTGTCTGCCATCCCCACCCTCCACATCCCAGCCTCCTCCTTACCCCCACCCAGTCGCCATTCCCATCATGCACTGGTGTTACTGCTTGCAGTGTTGTTTCAGTTGCTTGTTTGTGTCTATTGTTGACGAAGGCTAATGGCTGAAAGCTTTAATTGTGAGAGTCTTTTTGTTGTGTCTACCTGCAACTCAGTTTCTCCACTATATGGTGAGTAGCAACATTCCTTCTCAAAATATCTATTTCAGTGATGTCTATATAGTATTAGAGACCTATTTTGGAGATGTTAATATGCTGTAGTATTATGGAACATATTTTGTGCTTGGGTATTGACTTTTTTGCATTGTGAATGACTCCTCTGTAGGAAACAACATGGATTCTGGGATCACAGATTTTGTGAAGCTCAGTTTGCCCTTTTTGTTAATGAGATCCAGAAAACTATAGATAAGATTAATGCCATGTTCATATCACTTTTGGAAGTCTTTAATACAATTCTGCACTGTCATGCAATAAACATAAACTGCTGTGGAATATCAGAGGTATGTCACTGGATTAATAACTTTCTAGCTAAGAGACTGTGAAGACATCATCAAAAGTGAAAATAGTATCAGGTGAACCCTAAGGAGGCATGAAAGGAGCATTACTGTTAACAATGTAAATAAACTATAACATTAATAAACAGAACTGTTGACCAGTACTTACTTTCAGAAGATGAAATATCTACTTTTATTGATAGGCATATATAAAAGGACACAACAATATGAAAACAATCACAGCTGTTACATGGTCCAATCACATTAATGTGATCACAGCCTAAGTTCAACATCAGTGAGCAAGAAGTACTCGTAGATGGAAGGTGGCATCACTAGCTTTGGAGAGTACATATTGGGCCAAGGGTGGAAGCATTTTTGAAACAGCTGAGTTTGTAAACTGTTCCCATGTGTGGCAAAATGGCACTATCCAAAGCTGTCATTGAGGCAACTGTAGTGTGGCATAGGCAATACATGAAAGGGGTGAACAATGGCTGCAGAGGTGTGCATGGGCGAATAGAAACAAAATTGTTGCGCACCTAACTATCCAGATGAACCAAGGGGCTACCAGCAGTGTCTCCTCAATAACTACTCAACAAAAGTTGCTGCATATGGGCCTCTACAAAGGGTGCCTGGTTCACATTGACTCTATTCATTCACGACAAAGACTGGAATTTGCATGCCAATACTGCGACTGGATGTCCACCGAATGGTGACAGTTGGCCTTTTCAAATGAATCATATTTTATGCTTCATCGAACAAATGACCTATGGGGTGTATGACACTGCAAAAATTGTCAGAAGGTTCCAGGCAGGAGGAAAGGCGTTATGATATGAGAAATGTTTTCATGATATTCCCTGGGTGACCTCATCATTCTGGAAGGCACAGTGGATCAACACAAGTATGCATCTATCCTTGGGGTCTACATCCATCCCTACATGTAGTTTGTTTTTTCCTCTGAATGGTGACATCTACCAGCAGGGCAATGCAACACACCACACAGCTCACAGGTTTGTGTGCGTAGTTCAAGGAACACCAGGATGAATTTACCGCACACCTCTGGCCACCAAACTCCCTGGATTTAAACCCCATTGAGAATCTCTGGGGCCACCTCGGTTGGGCTTTCTGCATCATGGATGCAAGAAACCTAGAACAACAGGACATGACACTGGAGTCGGCATGGTTCCACATCCCTGTTGGTACTTTCCATAATCTCATTGACTCTCTTTGTGCATATCTGTGCTGTAAAAGGCGGTTTATTCGCGCTTTTGACAGACAGTCACATTATTGTGACTGGACTGTGTAGTTAGCTAGCCAGTGTGGGTGTGTGCAGGAGAGAGAGAGAGAGATAGAGCAAGGAAACACTTCTGCTCACCCATGTGATATATATATTTTACTGCTGTGATTGATAATGTAAGTTTGAAAAATTAATTATATTGTTCAACATCTTAGAAAATGTTATGGGTATAAAGAAATTACATAAACTCAAAACATTACCATAATACCTTATGCTAGAAGATGTGCATAAAATTATTCATATGTAGTTACCTCTGAAGCTGCAGTTTTACTTGGAGCCATGTCTATAGAGGCTATTCTCCGAAGCAACAAATCACTTTTTTCACGTTCTAATCTTTCACATCTACTTCGTGTCATCTCAAGTTCCTGCTTCAGACTTTCTATCTGATCCTGCAAAAAACAGGCTGCAATGAAATTCATGTTAGGCTTACATAAATAAGCCCACCATTTTCTTAAAATTTGTTATATTGTAAATAGGTAATATGAGGAACCTTAAATGAGGTACATCACAATAGCATATTTCACCTCATAAGCAACAAGGAATACACAGAAGTAAAAAGTAGACAACCTACAAGCTTTGCTACAATTTTTAGTGATTGTGAACTTCTGAACTAAATGTTTTGCTCAGTGGTAACAAAAACTGTTCAGTTCATTACAAATGTCTGTCAGGACTAATATGTGACATCACAGCTTTCCAAGCGGGAAGGAGTGCCTGGTCCCCGGCACAAATCCGCCCGGTGGATTTGTGTCAAGGTCCGGTGAACCGGCCAGTCTGTGGATGGTTTTTAGGCGGTTTTCCATCTGCCTCGGCAAATGTGGGCTGGTTCCCCTTATTCCGCCTCAGTTACACTATGTCGACGATTGCTGCGTAAAGAAGTTCTCCACGTACGCGTATACCACCATTACTCTACTAAGCAAACATAGGTATTACACTCGTCTGGTGTGAGACGTTTCCTGGGGGGGGTCCGCTGGGGGTCCAACTGTACAATAACCCTGGGTTTGGTGTGGAGCGGTGGAGGGGTGAAGTAGACTGTGGTAGTTATCATGGGGTTGTGGATCACTGAGGCTGCGGCGGGGACAGAGCCTATCTGTCATTTCTAGGTCCCCAGTTAACATACAATACAATACAATACATACAATATGTGACATCACTGAACTGCAACTGAAAAATTAATAGTTTCTTAGCAAAAGGAGGAGAAACAGTAGAAGGCTGTCATTTCCCAGTGGATGTAGTCCCAATCCAGAGGGGAAAGAAAATTTTTGTCACATAAATTGAGATCTGAAAAGGCTATTGTGAATGGATAAATGACTTGTTCCACATCATTACAATTTATCATACAAAATGATCCCTGGAACATGAAACTAACTAACTGAAGTGTAACACCTCTCCAACCTTTTAAAAGCAACTGAAGAGAAGCACACAAAGAGAAAACTGAACATTAAATGGGCAAGAGAGGTATGATGAAAGTGTGGCATACACATACACAATCCACACATCTATGGTACTGTAGAAGCTTTTTCACAGAGGTGAGATTGACACTTGTATTCACCAGTTTATAATTTTTATTCAGTTAAAAGAGAATGTGAATATTAACAAACAGTTCTATTGGTAATTTTTCCCTTAAAAATCTGGGCTGGATCTCAGTAGTCTTCAACCTGCATCATATAAAAAATCAGTACACTGTTGGCCAGTGAGTCTGAATGACAATGTAAATTGTAATTACAATTCCCAAATGAAAATATGAATAGCTGATGACACAACCATTAATACTAATGTTCATCTTGTAAACAAAGAACAAAGAATTATAAAGATAGGTTTCAGCACATCAGAGGGATGCAGTGAATAGGAATGAGTCAGATACAGATGTTGTACTCATAATAGTTCATGCATTATTGATCATAGTTTGATATAACAGTGCTCAAGCAAACTTATTTTGTAGACCCAGCATTATATTTGAAATAGTTGGAGAATGAGATGTAAACAGCCCGAACAAGAACTAACTGGAGCTCATCTGGTAGTAAGTAAATCTTTACATCCATGCTAAAATATATGATATTGGTCTCTTCTGTCTCTTTTGTCATAATCTGCTCTCTAAATAAAATTGGTACAGATCAGATCATACACAAAACTCTCTTTAATTATCATCAATAAATACTTTCAGTTTATGGTTTCATCATTTGGATCCCTTCTCCAAACATCAGTAATTCTGAATTCTAGAGGTGGGAACTAGTTCTATGACATATACTCTCACCAACACCATGATCTTAACTTTCAATAATTGCTTTCCCTTTTCTCTTCTCAGTTCATTTCCACAGATTTCTCTTGGTTACATTTTAGATTTTTACACAAAATTTTTTATAGCTTACTGAAAATATAGAAGCTCCTCTCCCATCCACAAAGATAAAATACTATGAAACACATTAAATGTTGTTGTGTTATAATATATAAGCACATCCGAAAATAAGAGTGCTGCCATAATATAAACAACCACAGTGAAATGAGAAGATGGATATAGCTATTAATATATTAACTGACATCTCAGGTAAGCATCTCTGACTAATGGCTTAAAAAATCCACTTTCAGAATACAAGGAAGAAAGGAAGAGTATCCCATTGATCACAAGATTACTAGGTATGTAGCATTTGCTGTCTCTTCCTGGCAAACATTTGTGTCTTCTTATAAGGCTAACCCAAAAGCTAAGTTCCCTCTGTCACCCCAGGTTACCATCAACATAGACATGACAGTATTGGAAATATTAATAGTTCTCATGCTATGATACAATGGGTAGTTCCTTAACAATTCCCAGTTCAGGACGATGTTGATGACTGGCACCTTTCTGTTGCAGGATAATGCTTGGCCACATGTTGCCAAGGTTGATTTGACTACACTGCATATGCATACGTTTCACTGGGTACCCTTCCACATCCTACACACAGTCATGATATCTCCTTACACAATTTCCATATTTTTGGAGTCCTGAAGAAAGACATTTGTGGCTGTCAAATTGCATCAGATAAAGAGGTGCATTCCTGAGTAAAATCATGACTCCATAGGTAGCCACAAACACAGTGGGATAAACCTATTAACAGTTATAGTGATTACTTTTGAAATAATAAACAATTTTCTTATCTTTTTCCATCCGTCTCATTTTCACTGGACTGCCCCCTTATATTCTAGTCTATTCTATTCTATTGTACTTAATATTCTCTTCTCAATGAGTACATTTTCCTCAAATGTGATTTCTTAATTTTTCATCAATCCAGCTTTATAGTTTACTACTTGTTCTTGTTTAAATCATATTAAATACTACCCTCTTATGCTTTCTGTACATGATGTTTTTTGTATCTTTTCTGTACTAACTTTCCTAATTTTATTTTACTTCCTTTTACTTCTCTCTTTTTCTTGTTCTGTTCAGTAACGGACATATAGTTTGAGAAGCTAATGGAGTTTAAAACCCACTCCCTATTATCACTCTGTTTTCTTTGACCTCTAAACCAGGTATCTATCTTTGATACAGCTAGTACTTTCCCTATTGATCATATAACAATACTGACTTAGGTGGACAGAAAATAAGATTAATGCCTTAAAACAGGGCAATATCTTGAAGGAAATGAAATACTGAAAGTAAATGATTTTATGCCATTAAGAAAATCAGGATACCAGACTGTAAAAACTAAAATTTCATAGGTATTTCACAAATTCTCTTTGGCATACAAATTGCAGATTGTACAAGCCTAAAGTACTAACCTAATGACCATACCTGCAGCTCATTGTCATTCACTAATGTGGTCTCTGTTGTTTCTGTGCCAGCAGTGCTTGTTGCATCATCGTCACTACTTTCATCTTCAATGCTGTCTTCAGAGCTGGTACCGCTACTCGACGAACTGCTTGTTGGAATTGATGATGTTGTTTTTGATTTATTGTTTACAGCATTATTCTTAGATGCATCTTTGTTTTTGGCAGATTTCTTCACCTTATTAAAGTTAGAAAATGAGAGGCATTTATTTCAAAGAAGAAATCCTCCGTATTTTGTGCATGAAAGTAAACTAGTGAACCCCTAAGCAAATATGACACACTTAAACAAAATTCATTTAATTTGGTTTACATAATTTTTTTTGCTAATTCAATTTTTTTTTTTTTTGACTGTTGTTGAAAGGGAGAGAAGAACAGGAGGAACAAATAATGGAAAAAGTAAATGAGAGGGAATTTCTGTTGCTGAGAATGTTTAAGATCCATTAACCAGTTTCATATCACCTGGTATTTTTACTTGCTATCATTACATTATTTAAATTTAGATTACATTAAGTTGTAAGTTATGAGCACTTTCCAACATCTATTTTTATATAGTAATAGGATACTGTCAGACACTAATGCATAAGTAATATGAAATGAAATGAGCAAGACGTCACATTTGGAATAAAAAATCGCTATTTACCATTAATATCAATATGCTAGTAATTATTGTATTTACAATCAAATGATTACCCTTAGCTGCATACAGGCATTGATATAAGTCAACGGGGACAGCTGAAAATGTGTGCCCCGGCCGGGACTTGAACCCAGGATCTCCTGCTTACACGGCAGGCACTCTACCCACCTGAGCCACCGAGGACACAGAGGATAGTGCAACTGCAGGGACTTATCTCTGGCATGCCTCCCGTGAGACCCATATTTGCAACTTATTGTCCTGCACTATATTCATAATGCCCCTGCGCATCATACTCTTTACTCGCAGCTTTACTGCTGCTTCCTGTAAGAGTTTGGGCACTGTTTGTGCATCCGCACAGAAGAAGATGGTCAAATGGCCAGTGAGCCTTAACTATATATATATGAAGATGGTATCTGTTCTTTCGGACATATCCGAAAGAACAGATACCATCTTCATATATATATATATAATTATTGTATTATTTTTGTTCTACTTTAAACTTAATTCTATTCTAGGTGAGGTGTGATACACGTTGCTATTGATGTGCCATATATGTTAAAATCTGTCACAGTGTGAAAAATTTGGAAACTAAAAAATTTTGCATAGAGTAACATATAGAAGAATGTGCATGTGAGCTTAAACTAAACAATGACACCTTTATAATCATATAGGTCCACATTGGGAAATTTTCAACTATTTTTGAAAAACTTGGAATCTTTGTTGTGCTACCTATCAGACAGAGGAAAGCAAATTATTGTTTGTGGGGATTTCAATGTATATTTTCTGAAAGAGTTCGATAGAAAGCTTGACACTGAAGTATTACTTCATTCTTTCAATTTGGCATCAGTTATTGATTTTCCAACTTGGGTGGTACAGGAAAGCAGCACACTTATAGATAATGTTTTCACAGGCCAAGACAAATTTAATCAACTAAAAACTTTTCCTGTTAAGAATGGTCTATCTGATTGTGATGCACAGCTAGTTACAGCATATGAAATAGCTCCATAGAGTAATGCAAAACAGTCCTCCAAAATAGTGCGTTCAGTTAACAGTTCAAAATTTTAGGGAAAGCTTGCAACAGTTAGACTGGGATGAGGTGTACAGGGAACATGGTGCTAATTTAAAATTTAACCTATTTCATGATACCTTTGTGAGTATATTTGAAAACAGATTCCCTAAAAAAAAACAGTGAAATATAATTGTAAGAAACCATGTAAAAAGCCATGGCTTACTAAAGGGATAAAAATATCTCGTAAACAGAAAAGGGAAATGTATCTCATAGCTAGCAAAGGAATGCTCCTGAAACAGTGAAACATTATAAAAACTACTGCACTGTATTAAGAAAAGTTATTAAAAAGTCTAGAAGTATGTGCATTATGTCTGAGATTAGCACATCTGACAATAAAATTAAAACAATTTGGAATATTGTTAAACGGGAAACAGGGCAACCGAGAGCACAAGAAGACTGTATTTCTATCAAACACAATGAAAAGTTTGTTAACAAGAAGCCAGAAGTAGAAAACATTTTTAATACTCATTGTAGAGAAAATAGGGTCCACCCATTTATTAGAAAATGCAAGGCAGTATATGGAAGAGGCAGTACCTATGCAATTTGATAAAACTGAAATTCAATCCACCTCTCCTATTTAAATTAGGAAAATAATAAATTCACTCATAAGAAAAAACTCACATGGAATTGATGGCATTTCCAACAGAGTACTAAAAGCTTGTCCCCAACAAATAAGTAGGATTCTCAGCCACATATGTAGTAGCTCACTGACAAAGAGCATTTTTCCAGACAGACTGAAATACGCTGTGTTTAAACCATTGAATAAAAAAGGGTATAGATCTGATGCTAACAACTACTACCCAATCTCACTTCTGACAGCTTTATCCAAAATTCTTGAAAAAGTAATGTATTCAAGAGTACCATCACATATTTGTAAAAATGATGCTTTTCAACAGAAAATGTTATATATGCTTTCACTGATCAAACATTAAATGCATTGTATAACTGAATATCACCCATTGGGATATTTTGTGATCTCTCCAAGGTTTTTGATTGTGTGAATTGTGAAATTCTTCTAGATAAGCTTAAGTATTGTGGTATGAGTGGGACAGTGCATAAATGGTTTAATCCATACTTAACAGGAAGAATCCAGAGGGTTGAAATTAACAGTAAAGATAGTCTGCAAAAACCAGCAGAGTCCTCTAACTGGGGAGGTATCATGAATGGTGTCCCACAGGGTTCATTCTTTGGTCCCTTATTCTTCTTAATAAATATTAATGACTTGCCACTCTATTTTCACGAAGATGCAAAGCTAGTTCTTTTTGCTGATGATACAAGTATAGCAATCACACCAACAAGCAAGAATCAGCTGAGGAACTTGCAAATAATGTACTTCAGAAAATTATTAAGTGGTTCTTTGCAAATGGACTCTCACTAAATTTTGAGAAAACACAGTTTATACAATTCTGTACATTATAACACCATTGATAAATATAGGCTATGAACAGAAATCTGTTGCTAATCAGAATACTCAAAATTTCTGGGTGTGTGCATTGATGAGAAATTGAATTGGAAGAAGCACATCGATGATCTGCTGTAACAGTTAGATTCAGCTACTTATGCTATTAGGGTTATTCCAAATGTTGGTGATGAACACATCAGTAAATTAGCCTACTATGACTATTTTCATTCACTGCTTCCATATGGCATCATATTTTGGGGCAATTCATCATTAACAGAGAAAGTATTCATTGCACAAAAGCTTGTAATCAGAATAATAGCTGGAGCCCACCGAAGATCACCTCACAGACATTTATTTAAGGAATTTGGGATATTCGCAGTACCTTCACAATAGATATATTCACTTATGAAATTTGTCATTAATAAACCACCCAAATCAAAAATAACAGCGCAGTGCATAGCTACAACACTAGAAGAATGGATGATCTTCTTTATTCTGGATTAAAGCTCACTTTGGTACAGAAAGGGGTGAGATACAATGCAAGAAAAATCTTTGGTCATTTGCCAAGTAGTATTAAAAGTCTGACAGATAGCCAACCAACATTTAAAAGCAAATTAAAAGAATTTCTAAATGACAAGTCCTTTTACTCAATAGATAAATTCTTGATATGAAGTAGTAACTGTAAAAAAAAATTATTAATTAATTATTTTATGCAAAGAAAACTTATGTTAATGTGACATGTTCCACATCATTACAAAATATCATATTCATGATCTATGGAACAAGGATTACTGTATGTATGTATGTATAGATATCACTGTACCTGTATAATGAATTCCACTTCTGGATTTGTTGGTGCATCTACAGAGTGGACCTCTTTCAGTGACTGTATCTTCAGTCTCCTCTGTTTATTAATGTTTTCCCGCTCTTCATTCTGCTGGGCTCTGGATGGGGATGGAGTAGGCTTCTGCTGCTTGACAGGTTCAGGTGGAGCTGGACTGCTGCTGTGATTACTCAGGTCTAATAAATGTGACAGGTCACTAGTGTGCCGACGAAAGTAATAAGTGGCCGATGCTGCTGATGATGCTCGATCTGTCATGAGCAGATGCAATTTTGTCTCCCAGAAATAAAGGATCAATGAACATCCTCTTCCCTACATATGTGTCTACTGTGTTACTATTTATGTTATTTTAGGGTAAAAATTTTTCAAACTACAATATGAAAATCAGGAATTATATGACAGGTCATCCAGAAAGTAAGTCATATTGGTGAATCATGGAAACATTATCAGCTGATTGTAATTCTCTTGATGTGGGACACAACGGCAATTGTTTTAGCTACAGATATATGCCATACAGATTAGGTGAGCTGCGTATGAGTTGCAACAGGTGCCACATGTGATGTTTGGGGAATGATTAATTTTATTTGTAAACAGAATATGACAGTAGCAGATATCCACAATCAAATCTGCAAGATTAAGACCTAATATGAAAAAAGCAATATCTGAATTATTGGTTCTTGAAGTGGTTGCTAACATAAAATTCAAGATGGGTGATATTCACAGTGAAGACTAAAGCAAAAGTGACAGACCCATTTGAAGAAGAGGATGATAAGTGATTAATGGAAACTGATATTTTACAATTACAATATTACATTCCAGTTCCCAGACATTTCAAACAATTTTGCATGACACTGTTGTTCTCAGATTTTGCATCTACATCTATATTCTGCGACATTAGATAAAAGAATAAAACCTGCAGTTTCAGTGTGCATCTTGATCTGATATGAACTGAAGGAGATGAATTCTTTGGCCAAATAATCATCAGGTAAGGAATATATGACAACAACACCCTCCCCTGAAACCAAATGCCAATGTGTCCTCACTGTTGTCAACGGAGACATGGAAGATCATGTGGACAGTGTTTTTGGGAAGCTAAAGAAGTTGGAACTGTCACTCTTAAGACAATCAGCAACTGAACATTGAAACAAACCTCAGGACATCGGTAGTAAACTACATGACAAACTTGACATTTACACCACAATACTCATACATCAAATGGATAGAATTGGTGTGTAGCTGGCAGAAGTGAAAATAATGGATACATTATACATAAGTCTCCAGTTAGAAATACAACACACAGAATGAGAAGATTCATACTTTCCACATGAATCTATAATTATGATTCAGGTATGTTTGCATTTTGGTTGTCTATGAAGCAAGTAGTTCATTCCCGCATTTTGTATCTCCTGTGTACTGATGTGAGCATTATCTCTCTATTCAGACAACAGTACAGATCTTTAGTCACCATCTGAAGTACCTGGTCATGCGCACACTAGTGAGCAAGATTGATTGAAGATGCCATGAGTGCAACCTCCCATTTTTCAGATGTCAGAGGAGTTTGACTATTTTCATCGCCTCTTTAAGGCTGCATGATCTGAAACTTAAGGAAGGAACAAACTGACACCCTGGTGATACAATTGCTATAATAAAATGTAAAGACAGTCTAAAAAGAAAACGAAAAAAACTATACATGGTATGAGTGGTACTTACACAAAATGTACTAGATTTTCAATATTATTTTGCTTAAGTAATTGGCAAAATTCAAAGATTATTGGTCAACAGACTTGTTTTTCCTTCCAGCATTTGTGAGTAAAGTACAGAGTCATGATAAGTTTGGTGCTACATTGTCCATGTTACATCTAAATAACAATGGCACATGTTTCACTGTGACCCAATTCATACGGTGGTCCTTTCTTCGATTTCTTCATAAGTAAATGTAAAAGCAGTTTTCGACCTAACATGAATCCTACAATATTTAAGACAATATGTTCTTTTCATGGCAGCATTGGTTTTAGCACACATATGAAAAAACAAATATAGTATGAAAGTGTGAGCTCTGCGTGATTCAGCAACAGGATAATGCTAAACAGTGATGTGTGTACATGCCCAGCAGAGATTATTGAATTTAGTATCTTGGGACTTTTAGAGAGATTATTTTACAAGTAGTTTTATGTTCAAAAATGACATTATCATTCAGTTGGATAGCCACTACGTGGTGAAGCACTAAACCATGTATTCTATGGTCTAGGATCATCACCCAGACTGTCCTAGCACTCTTATCTGTTACTTATCACTTACTTCATGTGTGACACTGTTTGTTACTACTAAAAATTTCAAGCTGCAAATTGGTCCAGAGCCCACATTAAACAGTAGGTCCCCTTATAACTGGTTGGGTACGTCAGTTCAAAGATTGGAGGAAGGTATACCATCTCCAATAGGACCATGCTTAGTAAACTACTGTCATATTCATATCAACCTCTGAATTGATTATACGTTTACTACTACAACAGCTCATTACTTTTGGATGTGCTGTGGGAAAATAAAGTTCTTGGAGTGGGAATAGTAATGAAAACATGCAAGGTTTGACAGCTCTCTTCAAAATGATGGAGAAAAGCCAACTGTTTCGAGAAGAAAAGAACACCTGTTGACAGCAAAGTAAAACTCAGAATGGAAAATAGTTCCACAAAAGATAAAGCTACTGGCATAGCAATTCCTGTGAGAGCCAAGGAAGAAATAACAGGAAAAATCATAAAGTCAGACATCATCATTGATCACAGTACAAATAAAATTGGTGTTGACAGAGAAATTAAACTCTATGGCTATTACACATATATTGTTCAAAAGTGTGTAAAGCTGTGGAAAAAGATATTTTTTCCATTTATTTATTATACGAATGGTCAATAGCTTTTTATGTCATACCTGAAGACAGTAGGCAAGAAATTGGCTGAAAAGAGAAGATATATTTTCAACATGAATCTACTTCATCCACTTTGCATTTGCATATAATTTTCCAGATGAAGTTTCTATGTAGAGCAAACAAGGTCAACACAACTCACTCCTGCAAAACTGTTATAATAGAGCAGGAGAAGAAAGAAGACTGATAACTGCATCAGGAGGGAGAACAGACAGATTTGCAGGGACAGCAATGTTGGCTCTTGCCACTCCAGAAAAGGAACATTTAAAACTTCTTTCCTTCACAATTCTCACATTCTTCTTTTGTGTCAATTATTCCATCTATTTGAATTGCATGTATTGAAGTAAAATCACTTCCCCATGAAACACTCACTTTTCCATTTTAAATATTCCAACAACCATGTTCTTGTGAATATTTATGTATTTTCGGAGTAGTTTTAAATCAGTACATGGGAGTAGAGTAGTATGTTTTGATTTTTGATCGCTGTCTTTGATTTGAAGAAATTCTTCATGTTCTCTACAGCAATAATAAATGAAAGAAACTGTAAATGTTGGTTACCAACTCATATGGTAAATTTTGTTTGACAACTATACACCAACAGAATATATGCCAAGCGCTTCAAGAACTCACTTTCTGGTTGATTTTCATATCATGCTACAAGACACAATTACAAAACTTCATAATAAGTTAAAATTAATTGCCAAGGGAATTATGTAATTCAAAGGAAAATTTGTTGTACTACAACTACCTGTGAGCAGAAAATTTATTCATTACAAATTAATTGTTCATAGGCAGGAGAGTTTTATCAAATGTGAAAAAAGTAACAACAACAAAATAATTGTGAATCTACTCTACATATATTAATGGAAATCTTGATGGTGATCAAAATAATATTACATTAAATATTATTATTGTGCTACACAATTACATCAGTTCCAATATTCAACAAGCTACTGTCATCAGAACTTACAAGTCATAAAACATAATAGTGGTACAGGAAACATACACTGAAACATTAAAATGAGAAAACTCTAAGCCACTGCCACAAATATAATTCCTAGTCAATTCTAATGAAAAATTGTATGGAACATATTTGAAGTTACATTGTTGAAGTTACTCCAATCGGATACTTAAAGTGTGACAATAACATGGCATTACACCACATCACAACCACAACACATGAAACTAATGTGACCAGGAATAAATGTCTGATAGTATATATCATTACTAGCTGTTTCCAACTGTCCTATACTGTATTCCAAAAATCTCGAAAAAGTGTATAATAAATACCGCAAAATGCCCACTATTTACATCTGAGCAACAAGTTTCAAAGTGAAATAAAAATACACATAAGGTACACAGAAAAGCAACCAGTGGCTTACAGTTTGGTGCAACATTTCTACAAGCATTGGTTCTGCTACAGTTAGCTACACAAACATGTTAGAAAGCAAGGTCATCAATTAAGATCTCAATCACAAAAATTACTGTTGTTAGCCAAAATGTTATTATAGCACTGAAAGTTATTACACACTTTAATATTTCATGACAATCTCAATACTGACACATTTTTACTTACATACCAATCTTTTCGCACAGAAAGAGCCATTAGATCCAAGACACAAAATTGCTTGCACATCTCTTCTTTGAATATGCTTACAGTCTGCACGGTCTAACACTGACAGATTGAATGAATTTTACAGATACTCATGTATCTCTTGACTATGTTAACCTCTGAACACACAGAATATTTGTGGCAGTTACCATGGGTGAGTGCACATTGCATTTCATGCAGATAAATCATAAGCAGCATCATTCACTTTAAGTAAAATTTATATGTATGTTTTAAAAAAATTTATATTAGAGTTTAAATTGTAGATTACCTGATTACACACATTTAAAGGAAGGAGCTTGTATCCAAGCTCTAAATGGCAGTCATGATAACAATATTTGGAAATGTTATAAGTTTTAGGGAATTTGTTTAACACATTTTAAGGCTATTTATTACATTCAATAATTAAAAAACCTTACTGCATATCTTGCTGAGACTGCAGTTTGATGAAATAAATCACACTTAGATTAAATAATTGCACTTATTTAACCAAAATGTTGTGACAAATGCAGTAGGATGATTATTCTGACAGAGCTTTGAGCTTTCACAGCCACAGCTTCACCTTTAATCAAGGAGAAAGACAGGAAAGAGAAGGGACATAAAATTCAAGACAGGGTGCACTGACTGAAATCTGAATTTCTTTCCTTGTGTAGCCTTTAACTTGGTGTCTCTCACATGACCTGAGTTCTAGAGAGAGACTTCCATATGTGAGCAACATATTCAAATTTGATACTGTGTCCCCCATATTACTTGTTTTGTTTCACTCTTCATGACACCTGTTACTCGAAAATCTCAGCATTAAGTCAATTCTCATTTTGATTCAGCTCTGTCAGATTGTGGTCAGTTGGTACATGTGGTCACTCAATCCACATTCACTGCAGTCTGAATAATTTCTGATATTTTATTTTCATATGGTTTATTTTTTCTTCTTTTTTAAGGATAACAAGAAAACATTTTCTGTTGCACTGCCAACTTAGTGAGAAGCATAATTTATAGCAGTATTACTCACAGCATGCAACACTATTGAACAATAAAGGAACAAATGCCCTCACTCCCCAAATCTCCCACAAAAGAAGTACGGCACAGAAAGAGATACACACCAATGAAAAATGTATCTGAAGGAGCAGCTTATATACAGAGCAAATGTATAAGAGGTTATTTCACACATGGTTAAAATGACAGTAAATATTGACAAATAATTTTTTGTTACATTATATATGTATTATTTTCTGTTATGTACAGATAACACAGATTTATTTGTCAAACAATGGAAAATCCAAGATGGAATAATGAGTCTGGCCTTGGCAGCCAGAGACTAAGATCGTGTGTGTGTGTGTGTGTGTGTGTGTGTGTGTGTTTGTGTGTGTGTGTGTTTTGTCTATTCTGATGAAGGCTGAAAGTTTTGTTTGAGAGCCTTTTTGTTGTGCCTATCTGCAACTCAGCATCTCCGCTGTATGGTGAGTAACAACTAACCTTTTCATAAATTGTCACAGATTTATTTGTGTGAGTTATGTGCTGTATCTCTGACAAAAAAATGTTCTTGTTGTCAGTGAAGTCACTTGGAAATACAACTGACTGTAAATGTTAATGCATGCACTGAGTTTCTGGTGTGGCCCTACCATTTTAAACACTCTTAAGAGGCCTTTGTTCAGTCTCTGCTGCATATGAAAGTGCAAAAGAATGTGTGAGAAGCCTATACAGTAACTTTTGACATGGAAACTTCAGTATTTGTGGAACTATGATGAAACTCTATTCTCACTATGTTATTTGTATCAAAGGGCATGAGTCTCTTAACAAGAAAATAAATATGCATTCCATCCAAAATACGAACTGTCACCTAAAAACAAAATACAACTGTAATGTAGGGATAATCAGTAATAGATTTATAAAATATGGTTCCCCTACGTGTGTCAACAACTGTGAGAAACTTATTATTTAATAAGTAAACTTTTTCCTTTTTATTATATGGTTATGTGTTTATTTTGTAGCTTCATATGCAATGAAATGTTATAAATATAGCTGCAAAATAATTAATAAACTATCACTATGAAACGCATACCTTGCCCAGTATCTTGAGGTTGAGGCTGTGGTTTCCGCCTAGGTAATGTGAAACTGAATGATGTTGCAATATCAGCTGTTGTGTCATCTTTCAAATTTCCTAAATCTGGTGTTGATGTCCAGGAGGAGGCAGGCCTCGAAGTCCCAAATCTGAAATATTTTGCCAGCCATTCATGTAGGTCAATCTCTGTAAATACATATGTTACACATTGAGAGGGGAAAAAAGAAAGGGAGTTATGTTTTGCTTTAAATGACTTAAATGGCCAGAAAAAAATGACAACTAGTGTCACACACCCTACTCATGAAATTTTTACATTCTCATACAGCCAGGAATACAGAAAATAAATGTAATGTGTTAACAACACAAAGTTCATTTACACTCATCGGTTTCAAATATTGCTGTGCCAGAGCTTTTTCTAAGTGAATTTGAAACTGAGAAAATTTGTTGCCAGTATCATAATTTGTACCTGGCTGTCTCATAAATCTTTCTCCCCCATCCAATCCTCCTGCACATGGACATACATGAATGAGGGCAACAAATGCTACATTCAAAAATGTCTTGCCCTTCCTACAACATCAATGCAACTGTTCTTCATATACAAGTACAAGTTTATACTGCAAATGTATCTTTGTGTACGTGAGAGGCATGTGACTGAAGAATTGTTACAACATGAATTTTGACACAAGAATATGCTATCAGTTATAAAATTTTTCCTGACTATAAATGATTTCATAAATCACAAGCATGTCAAATTTATAGCTCATCATTTGGTACTAAAACAAAATTAGGGAAGAATGGAAGCATCTCTCCCAATAATATGAATAAAGTGCGAGATTCATGTCATATTATGCAGTCTGACTTCGATACAGCAACATAAGTTACCATTGCTGGTGGAAAGTGTAATGGTGCTACTCTCATCAGCTTTCCCCAGTCATACTGTCTTTTTTCACTAAGTTATTATCAACTGCCACAAACTAAAACAACTACAAATGATGGAAGTTTGAGACACACTTTTATGTTCAAGACAATGTGCTTAAAGTCTAATTAAACATGACTGGACAATTAATTTTCAGGGTTTCTATTTTCAGCATTGTCTTGACAGGATGATGTGTATGCAAAAAGGTATAGGTTATAAAACCATCATCTATTTCTGAACTTAATCCTTGACCTAAACTGTCAAAGGCAGGAGAACGAACATTTAAACAGAGCAGCATTACTAAATATACATTAATTGTTGTGTTTTACACACTAAAAATTTACAAAAGCGTATTGTCATTGAAACAAGATAACAAATGGCAATAAACATAAATGTATTGAAAACAGATGTTACCTTATATAAATGAATTAATGTTAGTTTACAACCAGCAAACTCTGTAAACAAAACAGAATAAACATTACTGTTAATAACAATGTCACACAGTAGACAACACCAAAATTTTAAACATCAAAGCTGCTAACACAGAGGAATAGCATGCAGAACATACACAACTCACTCAAAAAATATCCTTTTTTAAAAAGACATATAGACACTCACGTCACATTTCAGAAAATAATAAGTGATGCATATTTTTTAAACGTAAGCAGTAATGATACATAATTCAAAGAAAACATAAATTGAACTGAAAATGTCACACAGAATTAGAAGGTGAAAAATTCATTGCAAAATTTCAGAGTCTTTACTCATACTTGATCATTTAGTATAAACTGACTGTTACAGTGTCTTGTGATGTGCAATAAGAGAACTACTGTATTTTCAAGAAGCTACAAGGGAACAGTATATTGGCAGTTTCACTAAATACTAGTATAAAACTTACAGGGTAACTAAAAACAAACAGCATTCAAACTGAGGAATACAGGCTGTTCAATCATCTACCTATAATTACAGGAGACATTGTGTACCGAGATACAAAATGTGAGATAAGAAAGCGTCAGCTAGATACTACAGGGCTGAATTTAACACCGTACTGACTACCACAGAAAGACATAAACTACAAAATAAAAGGCAGGAATATCAACTGATCTAAGAATGCTGACAGTGTGGATGTCTGTGTATAGCATCACCTTGATGAGGACCCACTGCTACTGCTGCTAGAAGAGTCCTCGGACTGTGAGGAAGAAGACAGCCAGCTGCTACGGCTACTGCTGCTGCTACCCAGGCCACTATCTGTACTGCTCCGACTGTCGTCACGAGAGCTGCAATTTTGTATTAACACACAATTCCTGTTCGCGCACATGTTTATTCCTATGGAAATGCAGTAACACTGAAAAAAAAAGAGCAGAGGTAGGTCTAACTTCCTCTTACAATACTAGGGCTACCAATCTCCGCAAATACAATTTTTGTTCAGAAAATCACTTAAGTCTTCATGTCTCTTCCATTGTCAAACATTTTATTCATCCTGTTATATCCCATCCATACTATTTCACAAGTGTGATTCTGTACAACCATCAATGGATAGGAGATTTTTATGGATAGTGGTTGAAACATTAAGGAAAAATACTGTGAGAACAACATACAAACATTATTAATATTTCACATGTTCCATGACTTGCAGTCACCAAACATATATTGAACAACACCGTTTTTGCATGTCTGTTGCAATCCCTGTCTCCCTGCAGAGTGAAGAAAATGTTTCTGACTTTCCATCCATTTTCAATTGACTTTCGTGCATACTTTGAATCACATCAACTTTAAGTCACAGTATACTGAATATAATCCTTCCTTCATTCTTTGACAGTTGTCTCTTCTCTGTCCCATCAGCTGAGAGTAATTCTTGCTAATGTAGTTGCACTCAATCCAGATATGGCCAATTTGAATCATGGTGGTAGAAGGAGTTTTCAACGTCATTTCCAGCCAGTAAGGGGAAGATCAGCAGTGGTCTACACCTCTTGCCCAACAGACGGTGCATTAATGCTGTATATTGAATCCAAAACCTATCTATGTGTATTATGGTGCAAGCACATATGACACTGTTGATGGCAAATTCATCTATTAATGGAGACTTTAGGCTCAAGTGCTATTATAGGTGCAAGCAGTGGGGTCACAAGCTCTCTATTATCATGTTCATCAACAAAACAAACATGACAAAATACTACTCACATCCATAACATCCACATACTTAACAGTTTTACCAATATTTGGGAAACAGGACACATACTTTGTAAAACAAAGATGCCTTTGGGAGAAAGAAAGACAACCATTCCATATATGTAAGAAAGTTGATTTTTCTGTTTACTAACCTCTACACGGAAAGTGAATTTTGTGTAACTTATTTTATTTTATAATCTAGTCCATTAGTACAGATGATGAAGCGCTCCAATGTCCCCTATATTTTAAGCAGCATAGACCTATGTAACAATTTTTATCTGTGGAATGGTAGAGGAGAAAATATTGGATAATGTGCTAAATATGTGAACTGATATTTTAAAAAATGTGCATTCTCAAACATTTTTCCCAGTATCCAACTTTTATAGTGTGTGCAAGAGAGATCACATTGGACAATGGAACTGCTTAAAATCTGGACGCCTCAGGTGAAACAAAACGCATAATTTGAATCACTTCCTCATCACCAATGGCATACAATCGATAAATTTTTGTTGGTTGTGAAATATAATTTTGATGAATTTTCTGAAATCTGCAAGTGTCTCAAATAACGTAATTCACATGAATCTACTGGATGGGCGAATAGCTTATTTATGTGTTATACAAATTATATTTGTCTAATCTTGTTCTGACTAGTTTCCCTAATTTTAACTTATGTCTTTGTGTGATTACCAACTTTTATCAATCACAAGGGTGAAGTGTATGTGACTTTTGATCGTCAGATTTGGATTTCAGCAGTTCTGTACAATTAAAGTTTGCTCAGCAGCTGCTGTTGAATCCATTAAAAAGTCTGCCTTTTGTAATATATCTAATATACAAACACTTAGTGAAAATTTCAATTCACTGACATCATGTAGTACAATACCTCACTTTAAAATGATTAGTATTGTGGTGATTCATGAATTTCATAAAAATGACACTAAATTTGAGACTAATTAGCAGACACTATTACAAAATAAAACAAACAACAATGTATTTTAAGAAACTGTGGCATTCATTGTGGTAATGGGAAAGACTCGAATTAGTGAAAATAGTACGAATAAAATATATGGTATTAATCACCAACTGTAATTATTCATTGGACTTTTACGAATGTAGTTTACTCATTCAAGAAGCTATTCTGTCACTTGCAAATGAAGGCACATATTGTAAAACGTAAATTTAGGATGAAAGCTGTAAAGAACATTCTGTCTTAATGACTTTTTTAATTAAACTCATATTGTTGCAACCAGATATAAACCTAATTATAAAATTCTAGGCATCTGTTACAAATTCTGTCAATCAAAACCTGTTTTGTTTTACCCTCTTAGCTTCAATTATTGTTAGGAATGTGAGTTGTGTAATTAGTGTGTATTAATTAATTTTGTGAAGTTCATTATTGTACTCATATTTAGATGGAATTTTCACATTTAAAAACATTTTTACATCATAAATTTCACATATTATTCAATTATGTAATTTTAAATGTATTATTCTGTGTAATCAGAACATCTTAGCTTTGGAACTTTTTATTGTAAATACAATTAAAAATATGTTGTCATTATTAAGTAATAATGATCCAAGTGACCATCTATTATTTAGAATATATAAATAGGGAAGCAGCAAGGCTGCTGTGTCGGGCAGTTTGAGCTGATATCTCGAACTGTAACCTGTGTTAGTTCCTTGAATATTATTTCACTAAGATTTAAAGTTGTGAAAAAGTATGTTTCTTGATTTGTGAACCAGTCAGTTGTTTTACGAAGACATACTGTACAACTCGGCCTCTTGGCAATGTGTCATGATGGATTTGATCAGCTATTACGAACGGAAGAATAAATGTTTAAAAACTGGAACTGATCACTTTCACTTTAAACCACACACTTAATGAAGATCCAGGCAATCTATGAATATTTCAGTCATGTGGAGAAAAATTTCGTTTTAACCTTCTACTTATGATTCTAGATAACATAAGATGACATACACTTTTGATAAGTCAGTTCATCTGTCTTCGAAGTTTTGAGGATTACGTTACCAACGAGTAGATAATAATTAAGTAGAAGTGTTAAACTTTAACCACAAGATATTTCTACATCCTACATCATTATTTTTTACTTTGTGATTCATGTTTAGATTTCTGTTTTATCTGCCAATTAGGTGGGTTTCTTTTATAATTTCAGGATATAAACTAGTTATTATGAATAAAAATTCAATGCTACTGCAAATGCTGCTTCCAGGTGTTTTGCCATTTCTAGAAAGCTCAAAGTGAATTGACATCTGTCAAGTCATTCTGGTAGGTCTATCTGTAATTATACTGAAAGACATAACTGAGATCCTGATACACCTCCAAGACTGTGCCCTCCTGCAGGCACACAACTTCTTGATTACTTTGCCAGGAGAGCCTCAAACAACAGAAATATCTTACTTCTGTTAAAAAGAGTCATTATTCTGGGCCAATAACCATTTCAATGCCTAATACCAGCTCAACATCATTTACAAGTATTCAGTCTTTCCACTCACTAGTTATGTGCTAATGTAATAGTAAAGCTCACCAACAACTCTTCATAATAAACAAATCCATGAAAAATAAATAAATCTACAAAAATCAGAGATAATACTAGAAAAGGGGCAATATCACCACATGGATAAGCACAACAGTTCCCTCTTCCCGTGAATATGCAATGAATGTTGTTGAAGCATTGTCACTCTGGTAACCTATAATGAGTAAGCATGAATTGGATATGCTTGAAGAGCTTGATATGCATACCCCGCATGACAGGCAATGAGACCAACAACAACTTTGTATTCCAGTAACACAGCCCTCTATAGCCAACTAAATGGCTCACAACTGGGCATCTGTGACATGAAAGTTATGTCACAAGATCCTATGGTTCATCGCAAGTGGAAATGCAGATACACTATGTGTCAGTCATTTCACTGCCTTCTTATCCATGACAAGTATAGACAGTTTCAAGAGCACTAGTGGCAAGGAGTTGTGGCAGTCAGTTCAACAGTAATCAGATGATTATCACAATTCACAGGGGCCACACTTCTGTAAGATTGAACTTGGGGTGATAACACCCTCCTCTTACATCAATGACATTTCACACCAATAGGAACAAATACCAACAAAATATAAATGAAATCAAAATAAAATTTCATTGACACCCTTCCTTCATAAAGGGTACTTCTGCAATGGTGATGGTAAGTATAGCTGTCTTCAGCCCAAGGGCTGGTTTGAACAACACAATGTTTCATACAGATTGGAAATGAAATGCTCTTGCCTTTCTCTAACTTGTAACTAACTTAGAAAATTAGTTATAAGAGGACCTACACTTCAAACCAGAACACTGGTGCAACTTGGCATTTTTCACATATACATTAACATTAGTGAAAACTGCAGCACAAAGACTGACATACATACCTAAAATGGGCTTTATATTAGGCAAATGACAATACAATAATAATCAGGACTAAAGAATCATTCCCTATTTCTGACTATAGGATTCGGTATGTTGTGAAGTCTTCCCTACTGCAATCTCAGCCTCTAAATATTGTGACATAAAATCAAAGAACGATCTAAATATGATCTTGAGGAATCTTCCGGTGCATCATTTCTATGTGAGTCAATGAAGCAGCAACAGTGATTGTTGAAGAACTATTATAGATTGTCAACTAAGCATAGCCTGAATGTGTTTAGTGTAGAATGTAGCATGTGAAAATACAGGTCAGGGAGTATTCCTACCATTCATTACTCACCATATGTGTCCAGGCATGTCCTCCTGAGACATGGAGTAAAGTGTTGCCTGAAGAAAGGGCAGTACTTTGTGCTCTGTTGTTTGGATTCATGAATATACATAGGTGATGAACTACAGTTTGACAGCCCAGAGACAATCCATGACCTATAAAGTGGTCATAGCACAAATGCTTCACACGTCTGTCACAACCAAACATGTAACACAATTTTGTATATGTCTTTATGACAACATTTTAGTGTACCCACAGTTGTAAGCAACTATGACTTTCAGCCACTTTTGAGGTATCCTTTAACATTTTGTATTTTGTGATTCAAAACTAACAACAGAGCAGCTAACCCAGAAGGATTTTCTTGTGCTAAATGGAGTGCAGTATGTTGTATGTAACAACAGCCCAAACCATCAGATTTGATGTTTGAACACTATGCTGCTCAGCAATGTGGGCTGTCAGATTGGTTTTGCATAATAGCATCTAAAATAACATAAATGTGGCTATTACCCTAGAACAGGCTGAAGTGGTTCTCATCTGAAAGCATTTGATTCTTGTGCTCAACACACTACAGATGGTATTCAAGTGTCCATTGCCATATGACAAATTTTTGATCACTGGGTCATGGAAGATGACACAGTGTCATACATGCTATCAATTCATCTGGCAGTAAATGAAGTCAAGTACCTGAGTCAAGCAGGATTATATCTACTGCCATGTTCGAGCATTAGAACAACACTGTGGATGTAGCTTTGCATTTACAACTACATATGTATAAATATAAGTCACTGTGCAGTACATGGTGGAGGACACCTTGTTGTATGAGCTATCTGCACTATTCCATTTGTATATTTAAAAAACAGAATGCCTATATGTCTCAATACAAACAGTAGTATTATTTCTGTTAACCTTATGGCCACTGTGTAAGATATTAACAGAAGTAACAGAATTGTCACAAGTCCTCTAAATTTATATCTTTGGGAGTTTCCTGAGCATCTATTTGTGTACTGGCTTTAGTGACTTGTTAAAATCAATGCAGCACATCCTTGAATAGTTCAACATCTGCCATGCCTCTCATGCTGTTGGAGCAGTATTTTAGGATGGATACACTAGTGTCTCTTATGCAGCCTTCTTAACATACATACAACACTTTCCCATTATCTTTGCTAAAAACTAGTTTTCCAATCACCTTCCCTGCTACTGGGTTACTCATGTTCATTACATTTCACACCATATTGTAATGTTATCCGTAGATATTTAAACAAAGAGACAATATTATAAATTATAGAGCGCAGCAATCAGTCATTCTTTTATATCTTTTATTACGCAAATCCAGATTTCTGCTAGTAGCTAGCCATTCTCAATGCACTACTTTCTATTCTCAATGCATGTAAGTCCCTGTTGTTCAGGCATCAGTCACAGTTCTTTGTCTGAATGAGACAATCTCTGTAAGTTCACCAGTAATAGTATAATCAAATAATATCTGGTTCTTGCAGTTATTAGCAAATAAAGAGAAGCGCCATTCGGTAGGTCCCACATTGAAATAATATGTAGGAAAAGTTATTCTGCATTTCCTTCTGACCATGCTGCAACAAGGCTTTCCACACACTACAGCATCGTCAGCAAACAGAGTCTGTTAATACATTTATATATAACCACTAACAGCACCCCCTGATTCTTTAGAGACTGGAGACTGCATGAGTATAGTGTGGGTACTTTGCTCCCCGTCTTAAGAAAAGTCACCTTTTCACACATGTCAATGTTCATGATGTACGTGTCACACAATAATATAATTTTGCACATGCATTCAGTGGTGAATGTGGATATGTCTGCAAAATTTGTCCTAAATAGAATTAGTAAAGAGGTAATAAATTAAAATATCACACCCCGGTGGTGGAGTTTTACTGCAAGAGAAAGTTCAAAACAATTTGAAATCATGAGTAAAGTTATTAGAAGTTGCTACATGTTTTGTTTTTCAAACACTGGATGAATATAATCTGGATAATTTGTGCGCTGTGAGCTATGCTGCAACAAGACACATACAACGTTTCTACCTTAATACTTCACTTACTGTGTAAAATCTTTAACATACAATTATGCACCTTAATGAGTAGACTCAGACAGTGTTTCAAATTTGGGCAATACTAAAAATCAAATTTTTGTTGTCTCTGGAAGCAGTTATGTAGGCAACCTGCAATTATGAGCAGGTGACAGTTTTAACCTGTTGTAGTATCGCGACCCTGTATAATATTCTGCGTTATATCATCAAAACAGTATTTGAGCAACTCATACTATGCCATTCATCCGATTGTGATGAAACATTGGTGAGTTGTTATGCACCCGTCCGGAAAGGTTTTGGAGGAGGTAGGAAAGTGTATGTGTGTTTGCAGGGAGGGGGGACTTAGCAGCATGACTCCAGAATATCTGGAGCAATTTCAGCTAAATTTTTTATATACAAGACTCATTATTTGTGTAATTATTGGTAGTGTACTCTTAACATTCCTAGGGGTGGGGGCTGAGAAGATGTGAGACGTAAAAAATATTTGAAGACAGCTGATATTGGTATCAAAGCTATAGTTTACAGGATCTCAAGGATCATTGGTGACAGTCTCGATACATTTCCACCCCTAGGAGTGTGGGTTTGGGGGATAGGAAGACAGTGACATATCAGTGTATATCTGTAAAGGCTGAGGCAATTTCTACCATACTTGCCCCCCTTCTAACAGCCGTGTACCGCAAGTCTCTAGAGGAACGGAAGGTTCCAAATGATTGGAAAAGAGCACAGGTAGTCCCAGTCTTCAAGAAGGGTCGTCGAGCAGATGCGCAAAACTATAGACCTATATCTCTGACGTCGATCTGTTGTAGAATTTTAGAACATGTTTTTTGCTCGAGTATCATGTCGTTTTTGGAAACCCAGAATCTACTATGTAGGAATCAACATGGATTCCGGAAACAGCGATCGTGTGAGACCCAACTCGCTTTATTTGTTCATGAGACCCAGAAAATATTAGATACAGGCTCCCAGGTAGATGCTATTTTTCTTGACTTCCAGAAGGTGTTCGATACAGTTCCTCACTGTCGCCTGATAAACAAAGTAAGAGCCTATGGAATATCAGACCAGCTGTGTGGCTGGATTGAAGAGTTTTTAGCAAACAGAACACAGCATGTTGTTATCAATGGAGAGACGTCTACAGGCGTTAAAGTAACCTCTGGCGTGCCACAGGGGAGTGTTATGGGACCATTGCTTTTCACAATATATATAAATGACCTAGTAGATAGTGTCGGAAGTTCCATGCGGCTTTTCGCGGATGATGCTGTAGTATACAGAGAAGTTGCAGCATTAGAAAATTGCAGCGAAATGCAGGAAGATCTGCAGCGGATAGGCACTTGGTGCAGGGAGTGGCAACTGACCCTTAACATAGACAAATGTAATGTACTGCGAATACATAGAAAGAAGGATCCTTTATTGTATGATTATATGATAGCGGAACAAACACTGGTAGCAGTTACTTCTGTAAAATATCTGGGAGTATGCGTGCGGAACGATTTGAAGTGGAATGATCATATAAAATTAATTGTTGGTAAGACGGGTACCAGGTTGAGATTCATTGGGAGAGTCCTTAGAAAATGTAGTCCATCAACAAAGGAGGTGGCTTACAAAACACTCGTTCGACCTATACTTGAGTATTGCTCATCAGTGTGGGATCCGTACCAGATCGGGTTGACGGAGGAGATAGAGAAGATCCAAAGAAGAGTGGCATGTTTCATCACAGGGTTATTTGGTAACCGTGATAGCGTTACGGAGATGTTTAACGAACTCAAGTGGCAGACTCTGCAAGAGAGGCGCTCTGCATCGCGGTCTGGCTTGCTGTCCAGGTTTCGAGAGGGTGCGTTTCTGGATGAGGTATCGAATATATTGCTTCCCCCTACTTATACCTCCCGAGGAGATCACGAATGTAAAATTAGAGAGATTAGAGCGCGCACGGAGGCTTTCAGACAGTCGTTCTTCCCGCGAAACATACGCGACTGGAACAGGAAAGGGAGGTAATGACAGTGGCACGTAAAGTGCCCTCCGCCACACACCGTTGGGTGGCTTGTGGAGTATAAATGTAGATGTAGATGCAGATGTAGATACCTGGTAAACGTATCACTGGGGAAGAAATTACTGTGACAATAAGACACACCTAGCATCCCTATAGCTGAGGATGGTGATGGAAAAGATGGCATAGGGACATAACTGAGGAACGCTTGGAAGTATTTCAACCAAATTTGTTACATACACATGGTTTAAATTCAAAGAAATTGCACCAATGGCAACTGATAGGTATGTACCAAATAAATTAATAAGAGATGGTACTGATCCCCCATGGTACACAAAACAGGTCAGAACACCGTTTCAGAAGCAACAAAAAATGTATGCCAATTTTAAAGGAACAGAAAATCCCCAAGATTGGTGAAGTTGAACATAAGTTCATAATTTACTGTGATCTTCGATCCCCCACAGCGAAACTCTCTTAAAATCTGGTAGAAAACCCAAGGATATTCTCACCGTATGTAAAGTACACCAGCAGCAAGGTGCAATCAGTACCTTCACTAGGCAATAGCAATGGTAATGTTACTGATGGCAGTGCCACTAAAGCAGAGTTACTAACACAGTATTCCGAAATTCATTCACAAAAGAAGACAAAGTAAATTTTCCAGGATTCAAATCAAGAACAACTGCCAACATGAATAACTTAGAAATAGGCACCCTCAGTGTAGTGAAGTAGCTTAAATTACTTAATAAGGGCAAGGCCTCCGGTCCAGACTCTGTATCAGCTAGGTTCCTTTCAGAGTATGCTGATGCAGTAGTTCCATACTAAGCAATCGCATATAAACACTTGCTCATAGAAAGATCCATACATAAAGACTGGAAAGTTGCACAAGCCACACCAATACCCAATGGGAGTAATCCTCTGAATTACACACCCATTTTACTAACTTTGATTTGCAATATGGTTTTGGAACATATTTCGTGTTCGAACATTTGAATTACTTCGAAGAGAACAATTTACTGACAAATAGCCAACATGGATTCACAAAATATTATTCTTATGAAACCCAACTAGTTCTTTATTCTCATGGAGTGAGTGCTATCAACAGCTGAGTCCATATTTTTTAGATTTCCACAAGTCTTATGACACCTGAACTCACAAGAGACTACTGATCAAATTGAGTATCCTATCAGATGTGTGACTGAATTCGTTATTTATTTCCTGTTGGTAAGGCCATAGTTCGTAATAATTAATAAGAAGTCATCGAGTAAAACGTAAGTAATATCTGGTGTTCCCCAAGGAAGTGTTACAGGCCCTCTGCTGTTCCTGATCTACAAAAACGATTTAACAGACAATCTCAGTTTGCAGATGATGGTTTCATTTACCGTCTTGTAAAGTCATCCGTATGAGGACTAAAAGGAGTCCGCTAAATTTTGGATTCACAATTAATCACACAAATCTAAAGGCTGTAAATTCAACTAAACACTTAGGGATTACAATTACGTATAACTTATTAACTTATAAATTGGAACGATCACGTGGATAATGTTGTGTGGAAAGCAAAACCAAAGACTGTGATATATTGGCAAAACACTTAAAAAAAATGAAACAGGTCTACTACAGAGACTGCTTAACTACGATTGTCTGCCCTCCTCTGGAGTCCTGCTGTGCGGTGTGGGACGCATCACATGAGATTGACGGAGGGCACTGAAAAACCTCAAATTCTGTATTATCGCGAAATAGGGGAGACAGTGCCACAGATATGATACATGAACTGGGGATGGCAATCATTAAAACAAAGAGGTTTTCCGTTGCGGCAGGACCTTCTCATGAAATTTCACTGAAGAACGTTCTCCTCAGAAAGTGAAAATATTTTTTGACGCTCACCTGCACAGGGAGAAAAGTTTATCATAATAAAATACGAGAAATCAGAGCTCGCACGGCAAGATTGCGCGCTATGTTTGAAAGTGGGGACGACAGAGAACTTGAAGGTGGGTCGATGAAACCTCTACCAGGCACTTAATTTTGAATTGCTGAGTAATCATATGGATGTTGACACAACTCATTATTTGTATAAAAATACTCGGGAATAAGATAACCCTTCTACCAAAGGGATGGCGGTAGGTACGAGAAGTGGTGACCTGTAAAAAATGATCAGAAACGACTTGTCGGTATTTCTTTCCTTTATTTAGTCGACTTGGAATGCTTTAAATGTATGAAGCGCAATCTGTCTCTTATACGTGTTGCTGAATGTGTCGAGAGTCGCGAGAGTAAGTACTGCAGTGAGCCATATACGGATTATTTACCGAGTTTGTGTTGTACCCACCACTTTTCGTTACGTGAGCAGCGCCTGGACAAAATGGTGACTAAGCATGAAAACTGTTGGAATATGCGAGATGTTTATTTGTTACAATAGGGCAATGGTGCATTCAGAAGAAAGTGTCGAAAAGAACCGCCATGTAAACAGAACACTGTGCCTTGGTAACGACAAATCAGGAAACCTGGTTGTCTCTGTATACGTAAGTACCAGTCGACCAGTGGTCCCCGATGTAACCGTGCAGAGGGCGAAGGATAGCGTCGCACGCAGTCCATAAAAATCAATGGTTCGCGCAAGCCACAAAATTGGAATATCGCAGCAAACTGTGTAGAATATTTAGCGAAGGCAGTTGCATTTCAAACCTTACCGTCTGCAGTTCGTGCAACAATTAAAACCGCAAGATTACTGCCGGGATCTTCAATTTTGCATCACGATGCAGGTAGCACATGAGGATGAAAATTTCGCCTTCAAGCTGACACTCAGCGACGAAGCAAGCTTCCAGTGTGAGACTGTGGCGCACTGAAAATAGCCATGAAATTGTGGCTCATGAACGAAATTCGCCGAAAGTTTATGCTTTCTCTTCGCTGTCACAGACGAAGCAGTATGGGCCGTTTCTCTTGTGCGAGAAGACTGTGACATGTACCTCTTACTTCGATACGTTGTAGTTGTTGTTTTCAAAACTGACTTCCGAGAATTTTATCTTCCAACAATACAGGGCACCCCCGCATTGGAGCATCGATGTACGTCGCTACCTAACGACGAATTGTCACATCGCTGGATTTGGCGCAGTGGGAGAGATTATGTTGCTCTGTTCCCTTGGTCCTCCAAGTCGTACGGTTCAAACCCGCGTCCAGCCATCCTGGTTTAGGATTTCCGTGATTTCCCTAGATCGCTTCAGGCAAATGCCGGAATTGTTCCTTTGAAAGAACGCGGCCGATTTCCTTCCCCATCGTTCCCTAATCCGAGCTTGTGCTCCGTCTCTAATGACCTCGTTGTCGACGGGACGTTAACACTAACATCCTCCCCCTCCTACTCCAGGTCGACTGATCTAAGGTCTTGTGACTTTTTCCTTTGGGGTACATTAAGAACTATGTTTGCGAACCCCAACTGCCAAGGACACTGGAACAGCTCAGAGAACTATCACTGTTACTGTTGGTGACCCCGATCCGATGTTGCTAAGGTATGTAGCGAATCTGACTGCCGTTAGCACATATGTCATGTGACCAGAGGGGCACACATAGAACATACGTAGAGTGCAAAATGCAATCCTCGCGAGTTTACGGTTCTATTCATATATCAATCATATTTTTGCATGTAATACTTTGGAAAATATAATCTTTGAAAACAAATGAATCGTTTATTGTAGCTCTGTGAAGTCGCGGGCAAAAAGCTAGTCCATAAAGAAAATACGCTGCTTGTTCTATGACAATGTAATAACGTACTGTACGACTTCTGAGTCAAATTCTTTAGGTAGTATGTTCATCGCTCGTGATAGGCTATTTTTAGCCGTGTTTACTTTGGCTAGTACTCGAGACATACTTCAGGCCGCTGGCATACCGCATCCTAAATTTGAAAACTTTCGCTTAGGAGCCAGGAAATATGAAATAACTCTTCTGCTTACGCAATCTGATACGAACTATTTATTACATAGGTATGCATAGACCGTTCGTACACTTTAGCACCAAAACTATACACATGATAAAAGATCCTCATCTGCGTACTTTGAGATAAGGAACTAACGGTCGAAGACTAATATATAGATTTTAACGTACGTCAGAGATTCCTTGTGCAATACTAGCTCCAATGAAAGACTGTAACCAAAAAGTGTCGTAGTAATGTGTGCCAGAGATCTTCATCCATTTACATCAATATCAAGGGGTGGATTTCGCTCTTTTTTGTCAGGAGCTTGCAAACTTGGGTTCGAAGTTTAGATAGAGGGACCTGTCCAACACGACTGCATCATCCTACGAAAGTGGCCGAAACATCGAAAGACAAGCCGATGAAATTCGGGCAAGTATGTTGCCATAAACGCAAATGCATGTGCAACTGTAGCCTACATGTACATCCACATACGAGGGTAACCCCAAAAGTAAGGTCTCCTATTTTTTATAAGTACATAGACCTGTTTATTTCTGCAATGGTTTACATCAGTTAATAGCTTGAACATTTAGCTATTTTTCGATATAATCACCATTTCCGTCGATGCATTTTTGTAGATGCTGTGGCAGTTTTTGTATGCCCATGTCATACCAGCTCGCCGCCATGCTGTTCAGAAAGTTATGAACCTCTTCGTTCACCTCGTCGTCGGAGCTGAATCGCTTTCCGGCCAAATGTTCTTTTAACTTAGAGAACAGGTGATAGTCACTGGGCCCCAAGTCAGGACTATATGGTGGGTGGGTGATTATGTTCCACTGAAGCTGTTGCAGGAGAGCAACGGTTTGCCGAGCGATGTGTGGGCGAGCGTTGTCATGGAATATGTATACGCCCTTGCTCAACATTCCTCTTCTCCGGTTCTGAATTGCCCGTTTGAGTTTTTTCAGTCTCATAGTACCTGTCAGCATTAATTGTGGTCCCAGTGGGCATAAAGTCGACCAACAATACCCCTTTCGGATCCCAAACACGGTTGCCATGACTTTACCGGCAGACTGTGTTTGTTTGAATTTCCGCGGCTTTGGCGAAGAAGGATGCTGCCACTGGCGTGATTGTTGCTTGGTCTCAGGTGTAAAGTGGTATGCCCAGATATCGTCACCCGTGACAATTGAGTCCAGAAACAGCATGGCGGCGAGCTGGTATGAAGTTAGCATACAAAAACTGCCACAGCATCTACAAAAATGCATCGACAGAAATGGTGATTTTGTCGAAAAACAGTTAAATGTTCAAGCTGTAAACTGATGTAAACCATTGTAGAAATAAACAG
Source organism: Schistocerca piceifrons (assembly GCF_021461385.2). NCBI lineage: Eukaryota > Metazoa > Arthropoda > Insecta > Orthoptera > Acrididae > Schistocerca > Schistocerca piceifrons. The sequence continues at coordinate 1,046,459,936 of NC_060139.1, read as the reverse complement.
ATCTATGTACTTATAAAAAAATAGGAGACCTTACTTTTGGGATTACCCTCGTATGTTAGTGCATGTACATCCACATACGTTACTGCACTCTTTGTTGATCAATACAAGACGTTGTGAAACGTGGTCCTGGCAACAATTCGCCTTTCTGAGGGAGGAAAAAAACACGGGGAATTTATTAAGAACCATATTACGGAACCACTACTTAACTTTGGAGTAAATCCTCAGCATCTTAATAAGATTTCATGTACTTTGCTTGAGGCGCTCATATACGCAACGCATTGCAATCCTTCCCACATCTTTCTAGCGCAGTCCAGAAACACGTTTTCGATGGCGATTATTTGAAAAATGAGGTTCATCGCTTGATTAACGTTGCCAAAGACACTGTCCGATTCATGAAGAAAGCTGGCGATGTGCATTCATCAGAGATAAGCTTGAAGCAAGAAACGGAGGCTAGATGGAACAGCTTGTTTAGAGTGTTACAGTCTATAGTTAGGAAGCATCAAAAAGTAAGGGAAATGCTTGCGGAAAAGGGCGCCTCTGACAAAACTTAACGCTTATGACAACGAATTTGCAACACAAGTCATGACGTTTTTGGAGCCATTCAAAGACGTAACAGGAGCGCTCGAAGACAAGAAGTATCCTACAGTTCAGTATTTCTTGTTATGGGTTGCATAAACTGAAAAGTCATTGTAATGCACGGCTCAACAATACAGACGCATGTTTCTTTAAATTATTGCAGATCGAGTTTTCTTCTTTATTACGCGCTGTGTGTCCAGCAAATGCTCAATGTATTTAGCGGCAAACGCAAGTTTCAGCATCACTGGCATTATACTGTACGGTACAACTGCCGTAAAAAATTAAGTCTTATTTTAACCCTTACATACTCGCGCTGGTGTACGGCATACACCGCTTATCCATGTTTGCCGTATCTTATCTCGAACAGATGAAACAGACTTGATCCGAAACGCATCGCCGATTTAATACACACATACAAATGGCTATGATTTGCACATACATAGCTAGTAACGCAACTTTGTGCTCAATATATCTTCCACAGAAACCAGTGCCTCAATATGTGTTTAAGGGTTAGATTCAAATAACTTTTTAGCTAACGGATATCATCACAGGTTTTCAGTAACACTGAAATTAAACTGTCGATAATATTTGGCAATCTACCTGTTTTCATCACGTATTGCTGAGGGAACTTTTATGCTCGATTTTGTACGTCCAATGATAAATCACTTCAATTAATTATGCATCAATCGCATCTGGAAGAGATTAATCCACAGCTACATATTAATCACTTTTAAATGACGAAAAGAAGAATTAGTCTATTCAGTGCTTAATTAAAAGAATATGTATACTGACCAGCCAGAACTACCCAATAGCCGGCACGCATGAATAATAGGGGCGACGTGTTGTTGCATGGAAGCAAAAGGAGGCCTTGGGGGGGGGGGGGGGGGGGAGATGAAGTCTGACGCCACATTCAGTCACTTCCCAGATTGTTCTTGTTCAGATCTGGCGAGCTGGGGGCCAGCATATCAACTGGAACAAATCACTCTGTTCCTCGAATCACTCCATCACACTACTGACCTTGTGACATGGTGCATTAACTTTTTCGAAAAATGCCACTGCCGTAGGGAAACATGGTCGTCACGAAGAGGTGTACGTGGTTTGCAACCAGTGTACGATACTCCTTCGCCATCATGTTGCATTGCACGAGCTCCACTGGACCCACGGATGCCCACGTGAATGTTCCCCGCAGCATAATGGAGCCTCCGCCAGCTAGTCTCCGTCCCGCAGTACAGGTGACAAGGAGCTGTTCCCCTCGAAGACGACGGATTTGTGCCCTCTCATTGGCATGATGAAGAAGATAATGGGATTCATCAGACCATGCAACGCTCTGCCACTGCGTCAGCGTCCAGTGCCGATGGTCACGTGCTCATTTCAGTCGTAGTTGCCGATGTCGTGGTGTTAACATTAACACACGCATGGGTCGTCGGCTGCGGAGGCCCATGGTTAGAAGTGTTCAGCGCACTGTGTGTTCAGACACATTTGTACTCTGCCCAGCGTTCGTCTGATGTTAGTTCGGACACAGTTCGTCTGATGTTAATTCCGACACAGTTCGCCGCCTGTCCTGTTTCACCAGTCTGCCCAGCCTACGACTCCGACATCCGTAATGAGGGGTGGCCGCCCAACACACGACGTCTGGACGTGATTTCATCGCGTGTTGAAGACATTCAACACAGCACTCCTCGAATACTCGACAAGTCGTGCAGTTTCCGAAATGCTCGCTCCGAGCCTCCGGACTATCACTCTCTTCCCTCGGTCAAACTCAGATAGATTGCGATCCTTCCCCATTCCACACACGGACAGCTCGCTCACTGATACTACACGCACCGCACGTGTGTCTGACTAGCAGTCATTCCTCGCCAGGTGACGCTGCTATCGCCTGGACAAGTTTATATCGATAGTAGGTCGGTGGTCATAATATTCTGGCTGATCAGTCATAAGGCAATTTAACTTTGGCGTACGCCTTATATGTGTATCCCAGTTAAACAACACTGCTTTAGCAAAACTGATGGAAGTACTACGGACTGGTTTCACTCAGAAGAATGAATGGATAGGTCACTCAACTAAAGCACTAAGGAGTTATTTCAATAGAAAGAACAAATACTTGGTCCAACTCACAGTCACGCGGGGTAGCCGCGCGGTCTCAGGTGTCTTGTCACGGTCCGGCGGCTCCCCCCGTCGGAGGTTCGAGTCCTCCCTCGGGCATGGGTGAGTGTGTTGTCCTTAGCGTAAGTTAGTCTGGAGGGGATAGGTGTGTGTGTTGTCCTTAGCGTAAGTTAGTCTAAGTTAGATTAAGTAGTGCGTAAGCTTAGGGACCGATGACCTTAGTAGTTTGGTCCCATAAGACCTTACCACAAATTTCCAAATTTCCAGCTGACAGGAAACTACAAACTTATTTCACTAGAAACGCAAGATTGGCTAATTCAGTCAATGCGCCAAACCACATCGAATTGTGTCGCATGTTTTCATTCTGTTCCACTCACAGAATGGTTTAGCTCGAATGAAACAAATGAGTGAATAGCCAAAAAAAAAAAAAAAAAAATTATATATATATATATATATATATATATATATATATATATATATATATATGTCTCTGAGCTCTGTGAGACTTACCTTCTGAGGTCATCAGTCCCCTAGAACTTAGAACTACTTAAACCTAAGTAACCTAAGGACATCACACACATCCATTCCCGAGGCAGGATTCGACCTGCGACCGTAGCAGTAGCGCGATTCCAGAATGTAGCCGCAGTGGTTACACACTGGACTCGCATTCGGGAGGACGACGGTTCAATCCCGCGTCCGGCCATCCTGATTTAGGTTTTCCGTGATTTCCCTAAATCACTCCAGGCAAATGCCGGGATGGTTCCTCTGGAAGGGCACGGCCGACTTCCTTCCCTCATCCGATGAGACCGATGACCACGCTGTCTGGTCTCCTTCCCCAGACAACCAACCAACCAACCAGAATGTAGCGCCTAGAACCGTTCGGCCACCCCGGCCGGCAATAGTCCAACAGATACATACAACAGCAACCCACTAAATCGATTGTTTTTATTTGGTTGCTACCACTGGCTGGTTTCGCGCAAAAGATAGAATGAATAATCCAACAAATGTGAAAAACCATAACCGAATAAGGCGACTGTTTTCGAATAACCGACTGAATCGATTGTTTTCATTCGGTTGTTCTCATCACTAAACACTGGTCGCAACCCCCGCTTTGACAAACCGTAGTATATTCTCGACTAATGTTTGTATCAGCATGATAGTACAACCAGTCACAAAGCAGCACCTGCTAGGCACTGGTTTGTGGACAATAACATTCCTGTAATGGACTGGCCAGCTCACATTCGTGTCCCAAACCCAATGGACCACCTTTGGAATGTGTTAATGCCGCCTTCGCTCGAGACATCCCTAACATCACTACCTTCTCTGATTCGGCTCTTGAGGAAGACTGGGCTGCTTTCCTCTACAGGCAGATACCTCACTGAAACTGTCCCCAGCAGAATTCGATCCGCCATGAAGGGTGGAAACACTCCATATTAATACCCAATAATAGGTGTCCGGATACTTTTGATCAGATAGTGCACAATGAATTAAATACCGAGGAATAGTTTACCGCAGACTCCTGCAGATCGTTTACGTTGCGCAAGAGATACACGTCTGTGAGAAATTAGAGCGGTCTCCAAAGTGCATCTGGCAAGCGCGCAGCTAGTGGGCACGCTTTTGCACGAGCGTCTTGCGCAATATGTCGTCACTACAGGTGCAACCCCGCCAGTCAACAGCAGAACGACGAACGCATTAGCTTGTGACATTCCTAATGGCATCGTCAATAGCAGTACTTTCGCTTAACGTTCTGTGACCTCCTTTACTACTTTCGGCTGGATTCACAGCTGCAAATTACTGCACCACAATGCTCATCACTGAAATTTTACCACCATGAAAGTGACCTGCAACAAACGTCAAACTGGCGTGAAGTGCTCCAAATGCTTCGATATGCAAACGATTAGCAATTCAGTGCGAACGTGCAAAGTAGGTAGTAGTGCCTTCTTTCTACATATAATGAAAGATTTCACAGCATGTTTCTCATTCAGAATGCGCATACGAATGTTGGTTGATTGTGAGGAGATCGTGTTAGGTAATAAGGAGACATGTTTACCAGCTACCTGTCAGAATTTGACAGCAGCAAGACCGTGGCCTGTTGACATTGTTATTCATTGATAATAATGCTGCTCTGATGGTTTGAGATATTACGACTCTTAACACCGCGAGTGCGCCTACTGGTCGACATTTATGATATATGCCAGGCTTGGTCAGAAATGAAAGCGACACCAGTGGGAGCTTCAGATGGCCAAGCGTTCAGATAGTAAAACAGTTTTTTTTTTTGGCGTGGGTCAGGTGAGGCACGCGACATTAAGGTTATCGTTTTCCAGGCAGTAATTGGCGCAGCGCGAAGATTATAGGTAGGTAATCCGAGAGCCATGGAGTCGAGTACATATGCGGTTACTTTTTTATATATCCAATATTTATGTTACACTGCAAATAAACCAAGACATTGCTCAATATACAGGATGTTTTCGTAAGAGCGTGCAAAAATGTAACTGGACATCGAGAATGCTCCAATGAACAATTTGAGGTAAGGAATCTGGAGTCGGAGAGGACAGCTTAACTGTTTAGTCTACCGCATTTTACAGCATTATTGTTTTGCAGCTTATTTAAAACTAACATGCGTACAAGTTTACGTGTACTTTGCTGTTTATTTACATGTACATTCTTTATTTCATGCAAGGAAACGAGGAGGACGAGCCTGATTACTAGGAAATATTTCCTGATCGTTGGATTTGAAGGCGAGGTCCTATTCTATGGCCTGCGATATCGCCTGATCTGAATCACCTTCATTATTCCCTATGGTAGGGTGTCCATTTCATTTTCATTGAAAAAGGGGACATTTAAAATAAATTAGAGAAAAACCTGGGACAATGAAGAAAAAAAAACGGGACATAAATATTGTATAGACTAATTTAATACACATACAAGTTTACCTGTAAAACGTGCACTCAGATGACCCCAAATAACTTTTTACAAGTATGCTGCCACACTATCACCGTACTTTTCACTTTTATGTACTTTATCAAGAAGTGCACATTCATTTGAAATTGTATCATAAAAGTCAGTACACGATACACCATTAAAGTGTGTTTTGACAGCGAGCAAGGCCCTCACTGTTCCAACTTTCATTCTGGTTTTTTCATCTGACCACAAAGAGTTCACTAACGAAAATACACGTTCCACAGCAGCATTTGACCCAGGAATTGCCAGACAAAACTCCACCAAATGAACCATGTTTTTCATGTTAATGTTTTTACTTTTGAAATAAGCAAATATTTTACACCACGTTGCACTAACACTTTCTTTGTCTCCCTCTTCACTTTTTATGAAGTTCTGTGCACATGAAAATTCATCAAACAGTTCGTCTTCATCAACAGGAAAATTTGGTACAATACTTTTAACAAAAACACAACAGTCCTGAATATCCTTTACTGTAGCTCCTCCTTTTCAGTATTAACCCAGTCAAATGCTTTAAAAGGCGTGAGAAATGGTAAAAACCAATCTTTAATATACTCAATGCAAGAGTCACAGAAGATGTCAGCAGAAATATGAAATTGTTCTACAGTAACTTCACTCTCTTCTTCCAGCTTCCTTAGAGTCTCGTGTACAAAGGATGTGGGAAATCTTTCAGATATTCTAAATTGCAATTTGCCCAATTATTTGATTATTTCTTGATAAACTTCCACTACTGTGATTTCTTGTTTCTCAATACATTTAATTGTTGTGGAGAAAGGTTTTAGCTGGCTAGCAAGAAAATGTAAAAGAACAATAGACACAAGGTTATCAAAGAATTGTTTGAGGTTAACAGGACACTTATCAAGGGAAATGAAATATGATTTCAAAGCAGGAAATATCTACAGTTCTTTCCAATGCTGGTAGCAGAGATAGCCACCTTGTCTTGCTGTGCCCAAGTACAGTTTTGTATACAATTTCAGTAAACTTACAGAATTACTTCAGAGATTCAACCCTTACTGTACATATGTGGAAATGCTAGTAGATTTTGTTTACAATTAATTGGCAGTCGATGGGTAGGCAATCTGGCCAGTTTGTAAGGAATTGTTCACCACATGTGCTGGACAGCCAACACCTACTATATTATTCACTGTAATCTGTTGCAGTTTATAGAACAAATTGTTTTTTTTTTTCCTTTCCTCTGCTTGCCACCAAAATTGGTGTTAGTGTTGTCTGCAGAAACTACAATCACCATTCCCTCAAGATCATATTTCTTTAAAACCTCCAGCACATAATTCTGAAGTAAATCTGAAGTTTCTCCAGCTAAATTAAGCAATTCGAGCACTTTCACTGTGATGCCATTTTCAGGGTGAAAATACCTGATAAGGAGAGGAACCAACTTCAAATCCAGATGATTCGATGTATCAATTTTTACAGAAATGAATCGAGCACTTTTCAGTTCATTTAAAACCTGCTGAGCTGCATACGGTGCAATAACATTTGAAATGATTGCATTACATTTTGTGTGTCCACATGTGAATTTAGGATTGAAAAGTTTTTTAACAAGTGCTGTTGTACAGTCCATTGACTTAAAGCTACGGTTATGCATTGCACTGTGGTATGCAAACGCAGCTTCTTGCGCTGCCAACTGCCTATCCATTTCTGCTACTGATTTTAAGTTTACATAGCAGTCACTCACGCATTTGTTTGCTCTTTTCGTTTGATCACTCATGCGATGTTTCTTAGTCTTAATGTGATTCACAATGTCAGACCTTACACCATGATCAATAGCAAATTTTGATCTGCACAACGTACATTCTAGTTTCTCCACTACCAGTGATAAAAGGAAACTTGCTTTTTATATTGCTGTTAAAATTACACTTTCGTTTTGGCATAATGAAACAGTGATTGCACAGTGCAAAACATTAACAGTGAGGTGATGAAAGCCAGAGAGCAAGTATTAGTGGTGTAGAGTATCTCTGGACCGAAAGGACGGATTCATTGGATCGATTTAGAAGAGAAGAATCTTCGTTGTTATTCGTAACCTAAAGTGCGTTTAAAATTACTTGCGATTGTTGACAGTTCGGTACATGTTTGGGGTATGCTGAAAGTCATCACACGCTTCCTAGCGTAAATAATTGAGCAAGTCAAACAACCAGTAGCGTAAAATACTCTAACCAAGTGGAATCAGAAAAAAACGGGAGATTTGAGCGTTCCCATAAAAACTTTTGGGACAGCGGGACATTTTGGTAAAAAACGGGACTGTCCCGGGAAAAACGGGACGAATGGACACGCTACCCTATGGTGATATCTAAAGTCACTTGTGTATGAGACCCCAGTGGATGCGAAGATGGAATTAGTTGCCAGATTGTAGCTGCCTATGTTGTGATTCGAAACACACCAGGGATATTTGTCAGGGTGCGCCAGACTCTTGCTCGCCGATACCATGCTTGCGTTGAGGTTGATGGCCGTCAGTTTCAACATATTTTGTAAGATACACTACAAATGGTACGTTCATTGTGTCAGAGATGGTATTAACGGTTAACTGTCTTTCTTTTCTTTCTTTTGCTACTGCCTTTATCCCGCATCGTGCGCAGGGTCGGCAGGGTTAAGTACGGATTTGGCATGGTTATTTGTAAGGGGTGGCCGGATGCCCTTTCTGCCGCCACCCCATACCCCCCGTGATGGAATTAGTGTACCCCAGCTGTCTGCGTCTAGTGTAAATCGTGATATAGTGTCAATGCGTTTCAAATGTCTGCGAGTCGTGTAACTGAGGCGGGACGTGGGGACCAGCCCGGTAATCACCTAGTAGGATGTGGATAACCGCCTAAAAACCACACCCAGGCTGGCCGGCGCACCAGCCGTCGTCGTTAATCCGCCGGGCGGATTCGATCCGGGGCCGGTATCAACAGTTAACTGTAACTAATGTAAATAAAAAAGTACACAGTACGGTGAATTTATTTCTATTATCTTGTTAAGCTGGCTTCTCCGACTCGAAGTTCCCTACTTCAAATTGTTCAGTGGAGAATCCTCTATGTCCTGTTACATTTTTGCAAGCTCTTGCGGAAACAACCTGTATTGTATTTATTAATATTTTCATAAGAGGCATAGAAAGGAAAGCCAAAGGAAAATTTGAGATTGCAAATAAATTTCCATGAAAGGATCGTATTTACAGCGTCCAAGAGGGTCTCCACTTGTTTCAAAAAGCTGTTGTAATTAAAGCACACAGGACTCCGTTAGATTCATTTTTACCTCGGAGAAGACTGCGTCAAACTACATTCCATTCCACTCGTACATCACCAGCTGTACTTGCCAATACCTGGCGAAATTTTGCGTTTTGCGAGGTTTGCTAAGCAACTGCGTCATGAAGAAGAATCTTTTATGGATGTAAACCAAGTTTGTTTATCTATAGAAACTTAAAAACAGCCGTGTAATTGTACACATGCGGCGTTAATAACGTGAGCAACAGACCGATAAAATTATTGCTTCCCCTGTTTCTATGACGAATATCACCCCAGCACGTGTAAGTCTTCAACTGTAAAATAACAGACGTATCTAATTTTATATACGATGTACTCGTGTACGCATTACAATCCCTTCATGGAAATTGGATAGAACTTGACACGATATTCATCAGGGGGACATCTAACGACTATCAATAAGTGGCAAGCCGAATAACTGCTTGCATAAGAGCCATAGGTGGATTAGCGCATTACTGACGTGCCCAAATTGTGAAACTCTTTCTCTTGAATAAAGCATCCATTTTTCTGAAATTGTAGTTATTTATTTGTCTGGACATTTACATCACATATTCCGATTTCCGCCCCATTCGGATAATTCTTTCGTGGTCCTTCGGTTTTCTGTCTTAAGAGTGTATTTCACGAGCCTTCTGAAATTGTAGTTGTTTATTTGTCTGAACATTTACATCACATATTCCGATTTCCGCCCCATTCGGATAATTCTTTCGTGGTCCTTCGGTTTCCTGTCTTAAGAGTGTATTTCACGAGCCTTAAGATAGACAAGACAAATTGCATCATCCGCCCCACACATTGTCTGTCTCTCTTTATTCTTTCACACACAAACACACACACACACACACACACACACACACACACACAACCACACACAGACCCCACACATGTAGACATGGGCACAAATTAGGGTGTTAAAACATAGCATTAGCATACACGCACACACATCAGTGTAAACCCTCGGCGATCAGAAAGCGCTGACATCAAATCATTATCTAGCAGATTATTTTCAGTGCGTTGGATTTTCACCCAGTGCCCTGAAGGAATGCTTCCACACCGTTATTTTAATTACATCCAATCTGTACACGTGAGATAAAACAGTGGTATTTAACATAATTAAATATTTACATAAGACAGTATGAAATAAAAAAAACATTTATAACACATGAGTAGCATTTGCTATTATTAGCAAAAGCATGTGCGTGAATCATCTTAATGACAAACACTTCCAGGTGCAAGAAATGGAAGACAATGCCACAACAAATCACAGATTGAACACGAACACAAGTCATGAGAAAAAAAGGAATGAACACAGAACCGTTATAGATGGGCAGCAGTTCTCTCTCTGAGCACGTACACATCTTCTAGCAGCACGGGATGGTCATTACAAATTTATGTAGACATGCTTACTCTGAACTGGTAAAAGAAATGGTACTTCAGCTGTATTATGATTATGTACATTTGGGCATTATATGGCCTCGTTCATAAATAGCGAAGTACTTCTGTAGAACAATTGCAGCATTTTTTTGAAAATTTGTATAGTAGTGGAATCTTCACTAAGCAAATTGTGGGATAGGGCGGCTATTATTATATTGTTATTTAATAACTGAGTGCTGCCTGGCTATTAATAGATTCTCACTGTATCTTGTACGCGTACGGATCATTGTCGCCCAAATTTTGCGAATTTGTGGACATAAAACCAGAGGCCACATGTCCCTGCCAGAAAAGCACGATGCGGTTACAACACTAAGAGACTGGTATGCCCGCTTTGGGAACCTTCTCACTGATGATAGAAAGCGCATACTGAACATTGGTACGCTGTAATTTAAAGTCAGTGCAAGCGATAGTGTAGGTACGTGCCAGACGACAATTACGGTACATTCCATTCCCTCAGACGTCATAACTATGGGACTGGAGGAGGACGGAGGGTATCTGTCAGCCGCTTACATCAAAACATTTGTTTCAGCAGCATATTAATCCATCGACGTGTGGATTGGAGAAATCAACATCGAACCCTGCAGTCATGTTACGGTGGCAAGCTAAAAAGCCCCTCCTATACTGTCGTGTACTTCAGTCCGAAGACTGATTTCATGCAGCTGTCCATGCTAGTCTATCCTGTGCAAGCCTCTTCATCTCCAACTTAGAAGATGGTCACTCTATTCATCCGTCGGTCTCCCTCTACTATTTTTATCCCGCACACTTCCCTCCAATACTGAATTCATGAGTCGTTGATATTTCGGATTGTGTCGATCAATGGAGACCTCACTGTACTCAAACAATGCCATAAATTCCATTTTTCCCTAATCACTGCATTTCTTCTTCATTAGTTACTGGTTCTACGCAGCTAATGTTTAACATTCTTCTTTAGCACCACGTTTCAAAACATTCTATTCCCTACTTGTTTGAATTGTTTACAGTTCACATTTCACTCCAGTACGAGGCTACACTCACGACAAATATCATCAGAAAATATTTCCAACCATTTAAATTTAAATTCGATGTTAAATTTCTCTTTTTCAGAAATGCTTTTCTTGCTGTTGCCGTTCTGCATTTTTTATCCGATCTGCTTCCCCATCGTTACTTAGTTTGCTGCCCAAACAGCAAATCACATGAACCGCTTCTAGTGTCTCATTTCATTACCTTAGCACCACATAATTTAATTCGACTTCATTCCGTTAGACTTGTTTTAGTTTTGTTGATATTCATCTAACAATTTATTTTCAAGACGCTATCCATTCCATCCAACTGCTCTTCCTAGTCGTTTGCCGTCTCTCAAAGGTTCAAAACGTCAACGGCAAACCTTAGAGTCTTTAATCCTTCCTCTTGAACTTTAATTTCCTTTCTAAACTATTCCTTGGTTTTCTTTACCATTTGCTCAATGTACCGCTTGAATAACACCGCGGGTAGGCTACAACCCTGTCTTATTCCCTTTTCAATCTGGTTTCTGGACTACAAGATGTAAATCACCTTTCGCTCCCTGTATTTTATCCCTGTTACCCTCGAAATTTCGTACAGTATGGTCCACTGGCCATGGTTTACTTTTGTTCATGTTCAGCTTGTAATCTTTTTTCATACACTACCCACTCCGTTTATCTACTCTTCTACATACTTTGCTGCCCCTGACAGAATTACAATGCCACTAGCATTCCTCAAGTTTTAATTTCTTCACCCTGCACCTTGAGCCCCTTCTTAGTTTTTCCTTGGTTTGCTTCACAGATTTATGTCTACAGACTGATTAACGTCAGCGATAGGTTGTAGTCATGTCTCTCTCCTTTCGTAAGTACTGTTTCCCTTTCATGTCCTTAGACTCTTATCTGGTTTCTGTATAAGTTGTGGGTAACCTTCAGATCCTTGTATTTTATCCCTGATACCTTCAGGATACAAGTGCAATAACCATAGGTTTGTTTATTTAACCAATACTCTCTCCGTCGGTGCCGACCAACTACCGTGTAATCCTCAACCGATAGGCGTCACTGGATGGGGATATTGAGGGGATACGTGGTCAGCTCCCCCGGCCGTTGTCAGTTTTCGTGTCCAGAGCCGTGACACCTCAACCAAGTAGCTCGTCAATTGGCCAACAGCGCTCGACAGACCCTGACGATCATCCATCCAAGTGTAACCCCAGTCTGACCACTGAGGCAAGGCCATTGGCAACCTATACTATCTGATCAAAAATAATATTAAAAAAAAACAAAAAAAAAACACGATACGGATGATTTGGAGAATAAGGGCCAAATAAGCGAGGTTCCACTGTATCGGTGTGATGTCTGCTCAGGGTGATTAAGTTCCTGACTGGTGTGTTCATGCGCCTAACGCATGGTAGTGCACTCTCAGCTACAGAACCACCACCAATCCGCGTGCTGCCCAGACAGAAAGTAACTGCTCTGAACGTGCAGGAAGGTGCCACTGTTACTGGACTGTAGTGAGCGCTGGTGTATTAGGAGGGTCGGTTACTCGTCGGCGACGCTGGGTCGTCGCGACGGCGGGTGCAGGACGGGATGCGGCGGGGTGGCAACGTCTACCTGTATGCGAGAGGCGAGGAGGTTCTGACTAGTCTACTGATGGCGTTCGGAGAGAGGGGCGCGTCGATCAACGCCTCGGCGGACACTGACCGTGAAGGCGACGAGCTGGTGGCCCAGCTGCTCAGACTCGGCGACGACGACGTCGCCTCGTCGCGGCGCAGCGAGTCCGACTGCTCCCGACCGCGACCGCCGTGCTCCTTGTAGTCTCTGCAACACAAACGAGAGGACACACCTCACCAAGCGCCCCAGCCAACTACACAACACTACATCTACATCTAACTTTTTTTCAACTTTATTGGCTCTCGGAACGTGTCCATACAGCATCTCAGCATTGGAAACGTTACACTACAGTTTCTCTTGACAATTCCGAGTATACATTAGTTTAAGTTGTATCTCTGTGAGAAATTACAAAGGCTTAATAAAAGACAGATTTTACATTCAAAGTATGCTCAAACGGGCAAACAAGACAAAAAATTACCATACACTGAAGAGCCATAGAAACTGGGACACCTGCCTAATATCGTGTAAGGCCCCCGTGAGCACGCAGAAGTGTTTCAACACGACGTGGCATGGACTCGACTAATGTCTGAAGCAATGCTGGATCCTGACAGCATCAATCCTGCAGGGCTGTCCATAAAACCGTAAGAATGCGAGGGGGTGGAGATGTCTTCTGAACAGCACGTTGCAAGGCATTCCAGATATGCTCAATATTGTTCATATCTGGGACGTTTGGTGGTCAGCGGAAGTGTTTAATTTCAGGAGAATCCTCGAGCCACTCTGTAGCAATTCTGGAGTGTGATGTGTCGCATTGTCCTGCTGGAATTGCCCAATGGACATGAATGTATTCAGATGATCAGACGGGATGCTTACGCATGTGCCACCTGTCAGAGTCGTATCTAGACGAATCAGGGGTCGCATATCACTCCAACTGCATACGCCCCACACCATTACACAGCCTCCACCAGCTTGAACAGTCCCCTACTGACGTGCAGCGTCCATGGATTCATGAGGTTGTCTCAACAACCGTACACATCCATACGCTCGATACAGTTTGAAACGAGACTCTTTCGAACAGGCAACATTTTTCCAGTCATCAACAGTCCGATGTCGGTGTTGGCGGGCCCAGGCGAGACGTAAAGCTTTGTGTCGCGCAGTCATTAGGGCTACACGAGTGAGCCTTCGGCTCCAAAAGCCCATATCGATTATGTTCCGTTGAATGGTTCGCACGGTGACACTTTTTGATGGCCCAACACTGAAATCCGCAGCAATTTGCGGAAGGGTTGCACTTCTGACACACTGAACGATTATCTTAAGTTGTCGTTGGTCCCGTTCTTGCAGGATCTTTTTCCGGCCGCGGCGATGTCGGAGATATGATGTTTTACCCGATTCCTGATATTCAAGGTACACTCGTGAAATGGTCGTACGGGAAAATCCCCACTTCATCGCTACATCGGAGATGATTTGTCCTATCGCTCGTGCGCCGACTATAACACCACGTTCAAACTCACTTAAATCTTAATAACCTGCTGTTGTAGGGGCAGTAACCGATCTAACAACTGCGCCAGACATTTGTTGTCTTATAAAGGCGCTGCCGACCGCAGCGCCGTATTCTGCCTGTTTACATATCTTTGTATTTGAATACGCATTCCTATACCAGTTTCTTTGGCGCTTCAGTGTAGGATACAGATAGGTAACACAATGAGAAATGATCAGTCGCAATTGGTGAACGTTTTGGATACTCCCAATCAATCCATATCAGTGTCTATGTAACTAAAATAGGAATAAAACGTTCTGTAAGAATTGTTTCAAATCCTGCAGATAGAAAATTGAATATTTGTGCAGGTCTGTGAGTGCCATCTAGAGAGAACGTAAGTGAATCATATTAGATGGTTCCGGATTTCCGCTGGGAGCGACTGACTGGTTTGTCTTCATGGAATGTCTTTGGTGGTATGGATGAGGCGTGCGACGCCAGCGAGAGAGGCAGTGCGTGTGGGCAAGCATGTCAAACCCTCCCCCCGCGCGCAGGAACGGTTTGCGAGCTTAATGGGAATTTGTGATGGTAACTGTGGTGTCACCGCCAGACACCACACTTGCTAGGTGGTAGCCTTTAAATCGGCCGCGGTCCGTTAGTATACGTCGGACCCGCGTGTCGCCACTATCAGTGATTGCAGACCCAGCGCCGCCACACGGCAGGTCTAGAGACACTTCCTAGCACTCGCCCAGTTGTACAGCCGACTTTGCTAGCGATGGTTCACTAACAAAATACGCTCTCATTTGCCGAGACGATAGTTAGCATAGCCTTCAGCTACGTCATTTGCTACGACCTAGCAAGGCGCCATTACCAGTTTCTATTGATGCTGTAAAACATGTACCGTCAAGAGTGATGTTCACCATTTATGGATTAAAGTTAAGTGTTCCACAGCTACGTCCTTTTTTGCTAGTCTAATTTCCTTGACCTGTTCCAGACCTCACGCCAGCCTGCGTGAGCTAAAAAGCGTGCCTTTCGGCTTCCTCTCATACAGGGTTGGCTCTCTTGCCAATCCACAACAGTAAGCTCCTATGGGACCAAATTGCTGAGATCATCGGTCCCTAGGCTTACACACTACTTAATCTAACTGAAAACTAACTTACGCTAAGGACAACACACGCACCCATGCCCGAGGGAGGACTCGAACCTCCGACGGGGGAACGAGCGTAACGGCTAGCGAGTGGACGGCATTGGCGAGGCTGCTGGGAGCGCGGGTGTGTGAAGGAAGCCACATGCACATATTTTCGCTGGTTCGGAGGAAGAAAACGGCACGCCATGTAGCCATGTTGTGTAGAAAGATAGTACGTCGCTTTTGGAACTTTTGAAACTTTTGGGCACTGAAAACGAGAGGACTCGTTTCGGTTTCATCCGATGAAGTGATCTTGTTCTCGAACCTCGTAGAACTGTGTTGTGATGCTGATCTTCTAAGAGGGGGAGACATATGGACACCGGTAACAATTAAGTTGATTTGGTTTGGTGGAAATAAGGCACGAACTGCAACCTGCTGTATTGGTCGTGAAGGACTTGTTCTTCTGGTAGTCAGGACTGAGAAGTGTAGTACGAGTAGTATAAAGACCGGACCGGTCCGAGGGGTGGGTAGATGTTGAGTAACTTTAAGTAAGGTTAGTCTGTACATGGTACTTTGCCAAAAGGTTGTCTTTTCTGTTATTGTAACGTCTCACTGTGTACGGTTATATAGTACACTGGAATTTTTCTTGTTTGAGGACTGTGTATATCGGCACACTGTAGTGATTCCCAGAAATAGTGGAGAGCTCTCAGGTTATTATGTTGGTAACTGTTCTTGGTAAACTGAATTTTATAAACTGAATTTCCTTTGGTTAACTAACTGTAAATGATCGTATGAGAAATTAAGCTGATCATTTTCTGCGTGAGCTTTGGTTAAATTATGTTATCGAATACTCTCGTAAATGCTTTTGGTAGCCTGATTTATCTTGTGGAAATTTGATAGCAAGTGTCCTCTGGAATTGTTAGTTTATAGATTATTGTGAAAGTGTCTTCTAGTATTATCTGAGTTTTTTCGTTTCAACATAAAGGATTGAAATGCAACTTGTTCGGTGGAGGTTGTGAGGTTGTTCAACTATTGATTGTTGAAATCTTAAATAAAGCAAGGGACTAACACTTGTCTTTTGCAAAATAAATGAAATGCTAGGGCACGCTGTTAACTGTTCAGTCAATGTGTAAAAAGGGTTGTTGGGCTACTGAAAATTAATAAATTTTTGTGATCAGGAGTGTTCGACTTTCAGTGTACAACTAGGCCGCTCCACTTCCCCACTAAATCCATGTCTCCCTTTCAATGACAACCGTATGCAAGAACCAGAGTCCGCAGCTCGTGGTCGTGCGGTAGCGTTCTCGCTTCCCACGCCCGGGTTCCCCGGTTCGATTCCCGGCGGGGTCAGAGATTTTCTCTGCCTCGTGATGACTGGGTGTTGTGTGATGTCCTTAGGTTAGTTAGGTTTAATTAGTTCTAGGGGAGAATTTTAGAACATGTTTTTTGCTAGCGTATCATGTCGTTTCTGGAAACCCAGAATCTACTCTGTAGGAATCAACATGGATTCCGGAAACAGCGATCGTGTGAGACCCAACTCGCTTTATTTGCTCATGAGACGCAGAAAATATTAGAAACAGGCTCCCAGTTAGATGCCATTTTCCTTGACTTCCGGAGGGCGTTCGATACAGTTCCGCACTGTCGCCTGATAAACAAAGTAAGAGCCTACGGAATATCAGACCAGCTGTGTGGCTGGATTGAAGAGTTTTTAGCAAACAGAACACAGCATGTTGTTCTCAATGGAGAGACGTCTACAGACGTTAAAGTAACCTCTGGCGTGCCACAGGGGAGTGTTATGGGACCATTGCTTTTCACAATACATATAAATGACCTAGTAGATAGTGTCGGAAGTTCCATGCGGCTTTTCGCGGATGATGCTGTAGTATACAGAGAAGTTGCAGCATTAGAAAACTGCAGCGAAATGCAGGAAGATTTGCAGCGGATGGGCACTTGGTGTAGGGAGTGGTAACTGACCCTTAACTTAGACAAATGTAAAGTATTGCGAATACATAGAAAGAAGAATCCTTTATTGTATGATTATACGATAGCGGTGCAAACACTGGTAGCAGTTACTTCTGTAAAATATCGGGGAGTATGCGTACGGAACGATTTGAAGTGGAATGATCATATAAAATTAATTTTTGGTAAGGCGGGTGCCAGGTTGAGATTCACTGGGAGAGTCCTTAAAAATGTAGTCCATCAACAAAGGAGGTGGCTTACAGAACACTCGTTCGACCCTATACTTGAGTATTGCTCATCAGTGTGGGATCAGCACCATGTCGGGTTGACAGAGGAGATAGAGAAGATCCAAAGAAGAGCGGTGCGTTTCGTCACAGGGTTATTTGGTAAGCGTGATAGCGTTACGGAGATGTTTAGCAAACTCAAGTGACAGATTCTGCAAGCGAGGCGCTCTGCATCGCGGTGTAGCTTGCTGTCCAGGTTTCGAGAGGGTGCGTTTCTGGATGAGTTATCGAATATATTGCTTCTAGCGCGCACGGAGGCCTTCCGGCAGTCGTTCGTCCCGCGAACCATACGCGATTGGAACAGGAAAGGGAGGTAATAACAGTGGCACGTAAAGTGCCCTCCGCCACACACCGTTGGGTGGCTTGCGGAGTATAAATGTTGTTGTAGATGTAGGGGAATTAGCGTCACGGTGTCTGCAATGCTAGAGCGGTAATCCCTGTTGCGTGCTCTAAATATGTGCATACTGATGCCCCATTACCCTCGTTTGTGATTTAAATCCCGCAGATTCTTCTCTACAATACTGCATCAACACTCTCTATAGGTACTGGACTAGTTATCATTATTTATTTTGTATTTTGTGTGTTTTCACGTACTTTTGACTTGGTCCACCACTAGCCTTCGGATCACCTGTGTTGTCGAAATTTATGGAGTGGCAAGTTCCCACCTTTTGTGTAATAAGACTGCCTCGCATTTCTTATTGTTATCAATATCCAGTTTTATCTGAGTTGTGAGAGTGTTCGAGATCGGTAGTCTCCCCCAGAGTCCTTCAATAATGAATTTTAAAAGGCAGTCGAAATCTCTGCTAGAGGGAAGCAGCCTGATACCACCACTGCCCACAAAGCATAAGACTGTGAGGTAAGGCCATTTTAATCTGATGGCAGGGAAAACGGTAGCAGGCAGAACACATTGCTTTCACTATTCTTAAGACGCCAAAGATATACAATATCGCTGATTCCTCCGGTCTTTCTCCTGTTCCACTCCCAAATGGTGTTGGCTCGAATATCTCAAATTTTCCCTTCATGGACTTTTCCCCGAGATTGCGTAGAAGGAAGCAGTGTATTTGTTGATACTTCTAGGAACGTACGCTCTCGGAATACATCAGGCTGCTTCCCGCTAGCAGAGATTTCGATTGCCTTTTTAAAATTAACAAGTAACCACTTGGATACAGGATAATAGCAATTAAGCACGGCAATTCCTAGCATTAACTCGTCAGATGGGCAGATTCAAAACACATTTGATGAAGAAATGGAAAAAGCAACCAGTGCATTACATGGACGATTTAGCTACCAAATTCATGACCCCCAATACAAGGGAATTATTGCAAGATGAATTTACTTTGGCTGAACATCTGAAGGTGCCTTAACCGTTCAACAAACAAAATAAGGTTGCTGAAAAGTAATTTTACTCGTACTATCATTTCGTGTCGAGATATTCTGATCTCTCTCTCAAAGAAAGCCTGAATCTATGAGTCTCCCAAGAGCTATAGGTTTCAACAGGCCCCAAGTGAGCTAAACACTGATGAACTGAGCTGAAATAGTAACAATAAGTTCCCATGCTTATATGTTACTTTATTATTCAATAAGTACAAGTGCAGAGTGGATTTAACAACCGATATTGTTAAAGAAAGTACAATGGCCGATACTGCAAGACACTTCTACAAGCCTTGTAATTGTAGTTCTTTTACTTACGATATAAGTAAGTAGTATACATAAAAATCATTTCACTGTGCAATTCATGCACGTCTTCGGGTAAGAGAATAGTATCTTAATATTTCGATTAATCACTACAGAGACAAGGTTAAGTCAAAAAACTCAAGCCGGCTGATACCGCAGGACTCTCCCCTAGTATTAGAAGGTTATGCCAGTACGACCAGTAATTCGACTAATAACAGACGTTCAGAATCAATAGCTGCTCAAAAGAGTACTGAAAAACAAGTTTTCGGATAAGCAAAGGATCAACCAAAGCAAAACAAGTCCGATCATGCGTTGCCAAAATGAAATTCTATGAAACAAAAGAGGATAAAAATTTCAAATAAAGAACGTGTGTCACGTCGAGGTGATGTATTGGTCCGCTAACAACCTGTTCGGCAATGTTACCTAAAAATAAAATTTTCTTGTACTGCTACCGCATCTTCTCGGAGCAGTCAAGCCTCAGGAAGTATACTGGTCTGCAAAACTTACAGACGAAAGAAACTCTCCCCTCATATTACCACCGCCAAGTAACATAGCTACGTGAAACTCAAACCATACATAGAAAGAACTGCTACTATATGGTACAGAAGGTTACTAACAGAAATACACTATGAGAGGAAGAGAAATATCACTTTTACTCAAAGACAATAATTACACTGAAGACACCCGATTTATGGTGGTCCGCTGGACATTACAAAATGCGGGACACCGTTCTTAACCCGTAACTCACGAGGTGAGTTTTCTGTAAGGTTTACTACGAGTTGGGGTCTCTGAGACCCGTGTATTTAAACCGAGATTGACGCAAATCATTTGACAATTTAAATTTAAATTATATAACATTAATTTTTACAATTATTTAAGTGTTGTTTAAATACTCCTTGTTGGTTTTATTGCACTAAATAAATCGTGCAGTAATTTACTTTGTATCACACAAATTGCATACTGTTGCGTCATTTTTAAAAAAAATAATACACGTAAAAGAACTGTCAGAGAACTGATTTTTACAAAATTGTAATGTCTCTGTAGCAAGTAAACTTTTACATAAAAATAAATTCCAGGGTTTAAACTTACACATAAAAATTGCTTTCATTTCGTAAAAAAGACAGCAGAATTGTCATTCAATTCTGTGATGTATATTTTTCTTTGCCAGTATTCAGATGACACTTGATTTTAACTAACACTTTAAGTATTTTATTGGAGAAGTTCTTCCTCTGAATGATCCTCCATTGGCAAAACTGTGATCATTCTCTACTGCAAAATCGTCGTCTTTTTCATTTACTTTTTTCAGCTATATCACTGACATCTTCCTCCATCCACCGACTAACCATTTATCAAACTTACGTTCGTTAAAACTAACAAGTTCCTGTGAATACATTTTGTACTCTGCTAAAGAAAACAGGTACATAATTCACGAGGCCCAGTCTAGGAGACCTCAACACATGTCAGTAACATGTGTCAGCAACGAACAAAGACGGTGACAATGTAACCAACAACAAAACATTTTAGAGTGGGCAATTTAAGTAAGGTAGGGGGAGTATAGTAGTATTCCGGCAGAACTGACCTTGGAGAGCGAGTTCGCAAATTTTTGCGCGGTCTGAGGGACCACACTTCGTGTGTTAAGGTAAGGAGTATTTTTGGTAGAGCGTCTGACAACTGTCGGATGGTCGTTGGTGCATGTAGACGTGCCGCAATATGGCTCCCCAACGCATCCCACACGTACTTAATGGGATTTAAGTCGGAGGAACGAGCAGACCAGTCCATTCGCCGAATATTCTCTCGTTTCGTCAGCTCCTCCACCTTCGGAGTTTGATGCGGTCGCGCATTGCTATCCATAAAAAGGAAGTCAGGGCCTAATGCACCCCTGAAAAGACGCACATGGGGCAGGAATACACGCTGGCGGTGAGTGTGCCGTATTCAAAGATGTGGAGGTCGGTACGCCCCGGCAACATAATGCCTCCCCAACCCATAACATCTGCACTAGCAAAACGATCAAGTTCGACAATGTACGTGAGTGCATTACGTGTTCCCACCCTTCGCCATATGACTGTGAAATTGAGCCATATGTATCACATATAGTTGAATATTTGATGAAAATTCCCGCAATAGACCAGAAATTGCTTCATTATTCACTTCACAACAATAAATGAAATAATTGACAATCCAACTCTATGGTAATTATGTAATGGCTACTAAACTGCTGTATGGCCTACACATTATTATTATTATTATTATTATTACTATTAGTGATTAGATACAAAGAATTGGAAGACTGAAGTCTTTTAATTTCTGCCAGTTCAGAAGGAAGTCCAGCAATCAAGTAACTTACAAACAGAAAGTATAATGCACGCATTCCAACTTGGTTGATTTTAAATATGGGTACAGGGTGTGGGTGAAGCAAGCGTCGCTAGGGAGAGGAATGGTGCAAAGCAAGCAAGTTTTGTAACCAAGTCTGCTCTCATTGTGCGTATTAGCTTTCTTTTCTGAAAAGCAGTTGTTGGTATCATCACGATGCACTAAAAATTGCTTCATAATTCTATAAAAAAAGTTTCTTAAAAATAAGCAATACCAATTGTGTCGTTAATACATTAACCCATAATTTAAAAAAAAAGCCTAGCAAAACAAAATATTATTTACCTTTCGTCATTTTAAAAATGAATACGTCCAAAGAAAACTGCTTTTCTTTCTAAAGGACAGTTATCGCTAATGTTGATGACTGGGGAGGGCTAGAGGTGGGGCGTGGGGAGGCAGGTACCAGCTAAACATCTGGTTGCACTCAGGAGTATTGGTTTGGAACTACATCAGTTCAAGTCTCCTCTTTTCTGTTTAGCGATTTCACTTGATTTTCTACCCCACAGTCACTTATTTTGGTACCTATCATTTTGACAGATTATGCTACCATTTAAAGGATGAATCTCAGAACGATCTTCTTCGGTGAAACAATTTCGGCAAAAAGTAATTTAGTATTTCGGTCTTCTCTTGTCACCTTCCCATTCTTACGCTTGTAAGGTAAACCTTATTTGCAGATAAGAGCGCATTTCATTTAATTTCTAGTTTTGCTATTTCGCAAAGGCGAAGTGAATATTTCTGCGCTGTAGCACGTACGGAGTAAGAAGCGAGCTGGCTAGCAGAGGCTGTTGGTCATCTGACGCTTTAAGAGGGCTGAGGTGCCGATGCAGAAACCGCTCGTGAAGTCAACAAAGAGATACGGAGGGAAAGTACATGTGTTGTGGCGCGAATCGATTAATTGTTATTCATAAATATTTTCTAACAAAAGTTGCCTTTTGCCACTCAGACGCTAGGAGGAGTCTACGGGTTATAAATACTACCTTTCAGTGAGTTTACAATTCCCAGGAAACGTTGATATTAATAAATAAATGAATAACTTTTGCATAACCTAAGATGCACCATCTTATACGAACTATGCGCCATAGTTGGCAGTCGATGTTAGGATGCCTTTCGATCTAGTCATGCGGTAAACCATGCTCTCGTAGTGTTAATAGTTCGCTTATAATGGGTGTAAATAAGTTCATTTTACAGTGTTTGTTAAATAACTGCACCATAATGGCATCCCGTGTAAAAATTTATTTGCACAAAAAAGCTTCTTCCCGCTTCATTCCGTAAAACATTGACAACAGAATTGCACTTCCAGAATCTGACGGCACTGCTACAGCTCTGCAAGGAGACAAAAACTACGACTGTATCTCCACACAGCAAGTAGGAAGAATTCCGAAGCGGCAGCCCATTAAGTCAGTTCTAGGACGGACTGGCTTAATTATTGCAAAATTCACATGGAAATGGGTGGCCAGTTACACTGTAGACCCTTATACCACCATCTACGGACTCGACAGTTAAACTAAGACATTTGTGGAGGTTTAGTATGAAAGAGGGGGTTCTTGCACACCATTGGGTTTACTGAATGTCTGGACAGATGGCTCTGATTCAAAACTAAAACATGGTCGGAATATGTGAATGGGATTTGAAGAAACCTTATTAAGGGCTTTAGCAAGAGGTATAGTGCGCACAAAATAACTTGGCTCGTAGCAGTATAGATGGCATACTAGGGGAGGGGATTGACATGAGGTTTTATTAGACCAAAAAAAAAACCAAACTAAGTTACAAAATGTCCGATAGACGGCGCTGGACAGCAAAACGTCAGTGACTGCGCATGACAATCGTGTATAAAAGGAGCTGTAATGAGAGAGAGAATCAGATGCGCCAGCAGTCGCAGCATGTTGACTTTACCTGAAAAGGCGCTTTTAGTGAAGCTGTATTATCAGAATGGGGAATGTGCTAGTTCAGCGTTACGATCCTATCGCCATAGGAAGGGGATTCGAACGGGTAAACGTCCGTTGACAAATGCAGCTGTAGAGAGAATTATTTCAAAGTTCGACGCCACGGGTTGTTAAGACGATAGACCCCGTAGTGGCCGACCGAGCACAAGGCGTAATGCTGATGAGACAGTTCAGGAAGAAGTGGAGACAGTAGCGGGTTCGTCTATGCACGGGGGAAGTCAGCGCTCGTCGCACTGGCATTCCATACACTACTGTTTGGTTGGCACTTAGGCGTACCCTCCGATGCTGTCCATACAAAATCCATCGGCATCATGAACTGTTACCTGGCGAATTAGTGAAGCGGAGGGAATTTACGGTGTGGGCGTTTCAGGAGATGGCGGAAGATGACGATTGGTTGAGTAACGTGTTGTGGACCGACGAAGCTCATTTCACGCTCCGAGGGTCTGTCAACGCCCACAACTGCAGAATTTGAGCTACCGAAAATCCTAGAACTGTCGTGGAAACTCCATTGCACGACGAGAAAGTCACGGTATGGGTTGGATTTACCACATCTACCGTTATAGGGCCTTTTTTCTTCGAGGAAATGCATGATTCTGGTTTTGTAACTGCTACCGTGACGGGTGAGAGGTACGCCGATATGTTACAGAATTGCATCATCCTCAGCTTAGCTGATAAACACCTGCTGGAACGTACGATGTTTATGCAAGATGGCGCTCCACCCCATATTGCTAGACGCGTGAAAGATCTCTTGCGCGCGTCGTTTGATGATGATCGTGTGATCAGCCGCCACTTTCGTCATGCTTGGCCTGCCAGGTAACCAGACCTCAGTCCGTGCGATTATTGGCTTTGGGGTTACCTGAAGTCGCAAGTGTATCGTGATCGATCGACATCTCTAGGGATGCTGAAAGACAACATCCGACGCCAATGCCTCACCATAACTCCGGACATGATTTACAGTGCTATTCACAACATTATTCCTCGACTACAGATATTGTTGAGGAATGATGGTGGACATATCGAGCATTTCCTGTAAAGAACATCATCTTTGCTTTGTCTTGCTTTGTTATGCTAATTATTGCTATTCTGATCAGATGAAGCACCATCTGTCGGACATTTTTTGAACTTTTGTCCTTTTTTTTGTTCTAATAAAACCCCCTGTAATTCCAAGCATGTGTGTCAATTTGTACCTCTCTGTCTACATTATTCCGTGATTTATTCAGTTTTCAAATTTATACTGACTTTTTGATCACCCGGTATATATATATATATATATATATATATATATATATATATATATATATATATATATATATATATACGAGGGCCGTTCAGAAAGTAACCTCCGGTTGATTTAAAAAAATACACCAAGTTAAATAAAAATATTTTAATATATACGTCTTACAACTACATCTTTGCACTATTTTTCTACATAGTCTCCATAGCGATTGAGGCACTTATCGTATCTCTTCACCAGCTTTGAAATTCCTTCTGCATAAAAATCACCCGCTTGTGCCTGGAGCCAGCCTGTGACCGCATCTTTGAGCTCTTCATCGTCATCAAACCGCTGTGACCCGAGCCATTTCTTCAAATGCATGAAGAGGTGATAATCACTTGGCGCCAGGTCTGGGCTGTAAGGTGTATGGTTGATAACGTCCCACTTGAAGGACTCAAGAAGGGCCGTTGTTCTGCGAGCAGAGTGAGGACGGGCGTTATCGTGCAAAAAAACGATACCGGAAGTCAGCATACCACGGCGTTTGTTCTGTATAGCCCGTCGTAACTTTTTTATTGTTTCACAGTACACGTCTTGATTAATGGTCGTACCACGTTCCATGAATTCAACCAACAACACCCCTTTGGCATCCTAAAACACCGTTGCCATCAGTTTTCTGGCAGAAAAATCTTGCGAGGCTTTTCTTGGTTTGGTAGGCGAATTTGAATGTGCCCACATCTTTGATTGTTCTTTTGTCTCAGGGTTCACGTACTTAATCCAGGTTTCGTCACCGGTCACGATTCTGTTTAACAATGGTTCTCCTTCGTCCTCATAACGTGACAGAAAGTCTAATGCAGAGGCCATTCTTTGAGTTTTGTGGTGGTCGGTAAGAATTTTGGGCACCCATCGTGCACAGAACTTACGGTAACCCAATCTTGCTCTCACTATCTCGTACAAGAGAGTCTTAGAAATCTGTGGAAAACCAGTAGACAACTCCGACATTGAGAAACGTCGATTTTCACGAACTTTTGCATCAACTGTCTGAACGAGTTCGTCAGTCACCAATGATGGTCTACCACTCCTCTCTTCATCATGAACGTTTTCTCGTCCACTTTTAAATAAACGTACCCATTCACGGACAACTCCTTCACTCGTAATTCTTGGTCCGTACACGGCACAAAGCTCACGATGAATAGCTGCTGCAGAATATCCTTTGGCTGTAAAAAACCTTATGACAGCACGCACTTCACATTTGGCGGGGTTTTCTATTGCAGCACACATTTCAAACTGCCACAAAAACTAAACTAGCGCCGGTACGACGTTCACTCGACCACGGCTTGATGCCAACTGACCTGTTGAGTGCGTGAACGCACAGATGGCGTCGCTACTCCCCCCACAACCCGCACTGTGACCAATCGGAGGTTACTTTCTGAACCGCCCTCGTATATATATACAGCCACAGAATTAAAATGTTTTGGATATATATATATATATATATATATATATATATATATATATTTTTATATATATATATATATATACTGACTTTTTGATCACCCGATATATATATATTACACATTTTTACCTCAGGGACAGTGGTTAAATATTTTTTTCTTGTTTCCTACTTCTTTTTCTCTTCCCAAAACATCCAAAACATTTTAATTCTGTGGCTGTGTTCCTGCTTTGTCCATATTTTGCCGATTTTCTTCCTTTCTGTAAGGTCAAATTTCGTGTTCATAATCTCGTTTCTGAATTCGTGTGTCTCATTTATCATTTCACTACTGATGCCTGCTAGTTTGAGGTCTTCTTCTATTTCTTGAAACCATTTTTTTATTGAACTGTTGACTACATCAAAAATAGTTTTTGTGAGTCTGTTGTTCATTCTATGTTATGTGTCCAAAGACTTAGTCGGCGTTTTCTGATCATGTGCGTGAGCCTATCTCTGCGTTCATATAATTCTTTGGTTGGTTTGTTTACTCATATACTATATCCGTTGACCTCAGAAGTTAAGTCCCATAGTGCTCAGAGCCATTTGAACAATTTTGAACTATATCCGTGTGCTGTTCCAAAAATTTCTCTGAGGATTTTACGTTCTATTTTTTCTGTCCTTGTGCTGCCTGATGCTCCCATTGTGGTCGTTTCTGATGGGTGGCGTGCTTCTGATAGTACAACTTTATTGTAGTACGTGAGTTTGGCCTGACTTGAAATATTTATTTTATTTTAATGCGTCCATGTCAGTTTGTATGCTTTCTGAAGTTATTTTGTTGTTTCTATGTTGGGTGCTTTTTTCTGATCCTCCTATTTGTACGTATTCCCCGAGATATTTGAATTTTTCCAGTGAGTTAACCTCTCCGTAGTTTGTGTACATAACTTGGTTGTTGTGGTTCTTTCTTTCCACGTATTTCGTTTTCTCATATGATATTTGTAGACCTGTTTTGGCAGAGGCTTCATGTAAGTATTCCAATGTTTCATGTGCTACTTGTACATTCTTGCTGAGTATTGCCATGTCAACTCAAATGCCAGGCATTTTATGATGGTCTTGTTGGCACACGTTCTTCCGAACTGAATTCCTTTTACTTTTTCTTCTCATTGTTTGATAATTTTGTCCATGTTAAATAAAAGTGGTGAGAGACCATCTCCTTGTATGACCTCTGTATGTATCTCGAATGGGTCTGAGATTTCCCCATAATTTTTATTTTTGATGTGGTGTCCTAGTTTTTCTGTCTATTCCATATTGTTCTAGAGTGTCAAAGAGAATCTGCCTGTCTATGAAGTCGTAGGGCTTCTTGAAGTCCACTAATGTGACTACAGTGTTGTTCGTCTGTCTGACTTTCAGGAGCGTTCGCAGGTTCCAGTCTGTTCAATACATGATCTTCCTTTTCTTCAGCCTGCTTGGAATTCACCTAAGGTGTATATATATTTAACTTCGGAGGTTGCATCTGTTAATGTCTGCGGAGGATAATTGATCTTGTTTTCCTGACAATCACGAATTCCTCTAAAGTGTGGAACAATGTTTGCCTATCTGTTGAATTATAAGGCTTTTTAAAGTCGACAAAAGTTACCACAGTATTACTACGCCTTCTCATTCGGGAGATCGTCTTTAGGTTCCATATCTATTCAATGCAGGATCGACCTCTGCGAAACCCTGACTGATACTCTCATATTAATTGGTCCGCCTGTTCTAGCCGACTTAACAGGGCTCTTTCGAATTTTGTATACAGCAGGGAGTTTTCGGTTTTCGTTCCTTTTTTGTGGAGAGGATGAATTAATGCACATTTCAACTATGCAGGTGTTTGTTCAGTTTCCAAAATGTTGTATTCACTGCTAACCGACCAGTCACACCACTGGAATATAATAATCGTCATGCCCAACGCTTGCGTATATAGTGATAGTGTCGTGAGTCATCGGTTATACTTGCGAGTTCGTGTGCTCGCCCTCCATTCTACGCTGGTACAGTTCATCTGTATCCGACAACAGACTCAAGTGTTGAGTTTTCAGTTAAATGGGCAGCGGCAAGTCGTATCTCCGATCACGCGGACGAGTTAGACGATGACGTCGTAGCACTCGCTGGCGAATTTAAACCGAATATATAGAGAGAGAGCTCGTTTCGAATCTCTAGTGTCATTCGGAGCTCAAGAGAAATCTGAGTGGGAGGGGAGTGGGGAAAGACGGGGGGGGGGGGGGGGTGATCAGCGCCGCGACGCTGGCGCCTGGAGGGGAGGGTGGCCGCGTTATTTCCGGCGAAGCACGCGTGACCAGCGTCACGGACACAGCCGGAGGCCTCGTTCTCACCACGGACAGCTAATTCACCGCCCTTCAGCGGCCCTCGTGCATACTACACGTCGCCTTCTACTTCGCCTCCCAGCTTTTTTACGCGGAACATGCTGAACGTGATTTCTTCTTTCGTCTCATAATACAGGTCTACTCAAAACGAATATAGCGGATAAAGACTAAAAAATGTATCGCAGTGGCAATACACAAAAATCTGCAAACAGATCTGAACAATATAGGACTCTCAGTTTGGTAACAAAAGCCTCCAAGATTTTGACCTCTAAGATACTAAGGCGGATACAATTCGGGATATTCGGCTTTAGAAGAGGTGTAGGCACACGAGAAGCAATACTCGGCTCACGATTAATTCCTGAGAAAAGACTGTCGACAGGGTAGACTGGCGACAGTTTTCTAAGATGCTATAACAGATTGGCAAAAAAGTATGAGGATAGAAGAGTAATGCAGAGATCGTAAAGAGAAGAGGTGGATGTGGTAAGGTGTGGAGAACATCAAGAAGAAACTTTTATCACGCAGGGTGCACGACAGAGCTGCTCACTCTCTCCTCTCTTGGTCAACGAATACTTTCAGAGGGGAATAAATGAAATTAGGGTGAAACTACGAGCTATAGGAGGAATTAAAACTCATACCAAGAAATTATATTTGCTGAGATTTTCTGGTGATATCGCAGAGTCAGCTGAAGATGCAGAGCAATTGGAAGCGACGCTGGCCCAGATGGAAACCACCCTCAGCTCTTCCTGTAATACGAAAATTAATAAAGCTACAACAAAAATCTTAGTGCGATATTGTAGTGCCTATGTTGCTCAGAATTACGGTGGAGTTTACATGTATTTCATAACACGCATGAATGCATGCATGTCAATAGGAACAGGTACTGCAGCGACTACAGCCGTTATGAAATACATGAAATGTATTCACGGTCGCTAATATGGACAACAGCTGTATAACAGAATGACGACAATGAAAATTTGTGCCGGATCGGGGCTCGAACCAGGTTTCTCCACTTCTAGCTAATGACTGAAGACCTAAGAAGACGGGCCGAGCGGTTCTAGGCGCTACAGTCTGGAACCGCGCGACCGCTACGGTCGCAGGTTCGAATCCTGCCTCGGGCATGGATGTGTGTGATGTCCTTAGGTTAGTTAGGTTTAAGTAGTTCTAAGTTCTAGGGGACTGATGACCAGAGAAGTTAAGACCCATAGTGCTCAGAGCCATTTGAACCATTTGAACCTAAGAAGACGATAGCGGATACAAACGGCTGTAAAGGCGTGTGTCCACCAGCAAGTAAACTTCCACAAGTCGTTTGCAGAAGCTACCTCTGCAGCTTGAAGAATAGTTAAGTTTCACGTTCCATCCACAACGAGGTCATTACAGACGGATCACAATCTCGGATTGTTTTGAGGATGGGGAAGGAAATCGGCTCTGCCCTTTCAAAGGAACCATCCTGGCATTTTCCAGGTGATTTTGGAAAACCATTGAAAGCCTAAATCGGGATGGTCGGTCGTGCATTTGAACCGTCGTCCTCCCGAATGTGAGTCCAGCGTGTTAACCACTGTGACCCCTAGGTCGGTGTGGAAATGACTTGCTCAAGTTCCGTCACTTCCAGAAGCACTTTCCACATGTTAGCGGAAACAGTTTCTTGCTTCTCGCTGCAAATACTTGCCGAACTTCGGAAGTAAGTTTTTCTCAAATATTCAGAAGTTTTATGCGTTCAGTATCAGTACGAAAATAGCAGTGTCGACATAGGAGAATGGTGCAAAGACATAGGGACAGAAACAAAGGTACCACTGGAACCCCTAAAAATACATAATTGACAACCGTCAGCCAAAGAAGTGCGAAATGAGTTTATCTATTACTTTGTTTCATCAGAAGGGGAAATAGATTGGCAGTACAGACGACTTTAAACTTTTGCTAATATAATGTTAGCGTAAAAATAAATACCTTACATTTGCAATAAAGGTAATAAAAACAGTTTGCAAAAATCGAAAAGCAATTTAAGAGCGATCTCTTGGTTTATGAGCTTGTCGCATTTTCGTACCCTGTTTTCGGGTATTTTATTGTACAATAAACATGAGACGTTCGAAACTTTTGTGAGCACGGCACCAAACTACCACTTGCCGATCTCATGACGTGAGTCCATATGGAAATACTTCTGCAAGTACTTTCAGACAAGTAGGTGAGCTTCTTGTCTGTATAGAAGATTTAGAAATTGAGGGTGGAATACAGGTACTATGCCTGTCTGAACATCATATAGTCACATACGCAAAAGGGAAATATAGGTGTATATAAGCTTTTAGCACCTGTAAGTAGAGACTCTATGGAGAGAGGAGGAGTTGCCATATTTGTTAAAATCTGTTACAGTGTGAAAAATTTAGAAACTAAAAAAAATTTGGGTAGAGCAACATAGAGAAGCAAGTGCGTGTGAGCTTAAACTAAATAATGATATTTTTCTAATTGCATCAGTTTATAGGTCTCCACTGGAAAATTTTCAGTTGTTTTTGAAAAACTTTGATTCCTCGTTGTGCTATCTGTCAGATAGATGGAAACAAATTATTGGTATTTCAGTGCACATTTTCTGAAAGAATCCGATAGAAAGCTTGACCTTGAAGTATTATTTGGCTCTTTCAATTTGACGTCAGTTATTGATTTTCCAGTCTGCCCTCGTGGTCTCGCGGTAGCGTTCTCGCTTCCCGAGCGCGGGGTCCCGGGTTCGATTCCCGGCGGGGTCAGGGATTTTTCCTGCCTCGAGATGACTGGTTGTTGTTGTGTCGTCTTCATCATCTTCATTCATCCCCATTACGGTCGGAGGAAGGCAATGGCAAACCACCTCCATTAGGACCTTGCCTAGTAAGGCGGTGCGGGTCTCCCGCATCGTTCCCCTACGCTCTGTAAAGAAGCATGGGACTTCATTTCATTCATTCATTGATTTTCCTACACGGGTGGTACAGGAAAGCAGCACACTGATAATGTTTTCACACACCAAGATACATTTAATCAAATAAAAAGTTTTCCCGTTAAGAATGGTCTGTCTGATCATGACGCACAGCGAATTACAGTATATGACATAGCTCCATAAAGTAATGCAAAACAGTCTTCCAAAATAGTGCGATCAAGTAACGATTTATCAATTGAAAACTTTAGGAAAACTTGCAACAGTTAGTTGGGATGAGGTGTACAGGGAACCTGGTGCTAATTTAAAATTTAACCTATTTCATCATACCTTTGTGAGTATATTTGAAAACAGTTTCCTGAAGAAAACAGTGAAATATAATTGTAAGAAACCGTCTAAAAAACCATATCTTGTAAACAGAAAAGGGAAATGTATCTTATAGCTAGAAGGAGTAATGATTCGGAAACTGTGAAACATTATGAAAACTAGTGCACTGTATTAAGAAAAGTTATTAAAAAGTCCAGAAGTGCGTGCATTATGTCTGAGATTAGCACATCTGACAATAAAATTAAAACAATTTGGAATATTGTTAAAAGAGAAAAAGGGTAACCGAGAACACAGGGGGACTGTATTTCCATCAGTCTCAATGATAAGTTTGTTAACAAAAAGGCAGAAGTAGAAAACATTTTTAATAATCATTTTTAAGTGTTGTGGGGAAAATAGGATCCAGCTATTCATTAGAAAATGCAAGGCAGTATATGGAAGAGGTTATGTCTATGCAATTTGAAATTCAACCCATCTCTCCTATTCAAATAAGGAAAATACTAAATTCACTCAAAAGTAAAAGCCCACATGTAATTGATGCAATTTCCAACAGAGTACTAAAAGCTTGTTCACAACAGGTAAGTCGGATTCTCAGCCATATATGTAGCAGCTCACTGAAACGGGGTATATATCCAGATAGACTGAAATACGCTATTGTTAAACCAGTTCATAAAAAAGGGGATAGGTCTGATGTTAACAACTACTGCCCAATCTCACTTCGGACAGCTTTATCCAAAATTCTTGAAAAAGTACTGTATTCAAGAGTAGCATCGCATATTTCTAAAAATGAAGTGTTAACAAAATGTCAGTATGGTTTTCAGAAAGACTTTTCAACAGGTAATGCTATATCTCCTTTCACTGAACAAATATCAAATGCTTTGAATAACTGAACATCTTTGATTGGGATCTTTTGTGATCTCTTAAAGCATTTTGACTATGTGACTCATGAAATTCTTCTACATAAGCTGAAGTATTGTGGTATGAGTGGGACAGTCCACAAATGCTTTAATTCATATTTAATTGAAAGAATGTAGAAGGTTGAAATCAACAGTACAGATAGTCTGAAAAAATCAGCAGAGTCCTCTAACTAGGGAGGCATCAAGAATGGTGTCCTACAGGATTCAGTCTTGGGTCCCTTACTGTTCTTAATATATATTAATGAATCATGAAGTTCAAAGCTAGTTCTTTTTGCTGATGTTACAAGAATAGTAATCACACCTAACAAACAAGAATCAGCTCAGGAAATTGTGAATAATGTCTTTCAGAAAATTATTAAGTGATTCTCTGTAAATGGACTCTCATTAAATTTTGAGAAAACACAGTATATACAGTTCTGTAAAGTAAATGGCATAACACCATTGCAAAATATATACTTTGAACAAAAGTCTGTTGCTAAGGCAAAATATTCCAAATTTCTAGGTGTGTGCACTGATGAGAAATTGAATTGGAAGAAATACGCTGATGATCTGCTGAGATGGTGAGGTTCAGCTTCTTATGCTATGAGGGTTATTGCAAATTTTGGTGGTAAACATGTCAGTAAATAAGTCTGCTATGCCTGTTTTCATTAACTGCTTTTATATGGCCTCATATTTTGGGCTAATTCATCATTAAGAGAAAAAGTATTCATTGCACATAAAGTGCAGTCATAATAAGTGTAGCCATAATAAAAGCTAGCGCCCACCCAAGATCACCTTGCAGACATTTATTTAAGGAATTCAGAATATTCACAACACCTTCGCAATACATACTCGTATATTCTCTTATGAAATTTGTCATTAATAACCCACCCAAATTAAAATAACAGTGAAGTGCATAGCTACAACATTAGAAGAAAGGATGATCTACTCTACTCTGGGTTAAATCTGACTTTGGCACAGAAAAGGGTGAATTATGCCGCCACAAAATCTTTGGTCATTTGCCAAATACATTAAAAGTCTGACAGATAGCCAACCAACATTTAAAAACTCGTTAAAAGAGTTTCTCAATGACAGCTCCTTCCACTCAAAGATATAAAGTAGTGACTGTAAAAAATAAAAAAAATAATTATATTCTGTAAAGAAAACTATGTTTAACTGACACATTCCACATCATTACGAAATGTCGTACTCATGATCTATGAAACAAGTATTAATGTAATCTAATGTTCCTGAAATTAACTTGTCCAAGCGACTTGTGCAGATTTTTGCAAACGCCTCAGCCAAGTACTTGCAGAAGTTAGTTGCTAGCGGAAACACGCCTTAGCTATTCAATGCACAGGGGTACATTGATAAGGATTACAAGGAATGTAACAGAGAATTAAAACGTTATTACGCAGTTTATTCGTGTCATATACGACTCCCCTAGCTGACCCCGACAGCATCTAAGCGATAAACGTTTTTCGTCAAACATTTTGAAGCGTCAGTCAACAACGCGAGAACAAGAGACACGTGTGTTTTTCGGCAAGGTAGGTATATACACATGGTCTTCCACCTAACGTGAAAAGAAAGCCATGAGGGACCCGTCTGGAGTTCTAGGTGGCAAGAGCAGAACAAAGCGCCATGTGCTATACTATGCGGGTGTATCACTGCCTATACACTTTCGAATTCCGATTCACTGCGCTTGCGCAACGATCCAAAGTTTAAACGTTCTTCTACATTCACTGCGGTTCTTATCGATGTATCGCCATGTATTAAATTGTTCAAGGCGTTTGTAATCGCTATATTCATTTTCAAGTACCCTATACAGCATATTCGGCATTCACTGTATGCAGTAAAAGTGAGTACATATTTCTTTGATTTCGCTTAAGAACAGCGGGATTCGAAAGTTTATTATTAAATCCAAGGGAGGCAGAAATTTAACAGATACGCCACTCGCGGCTTGTACGCCAACTGTGGTCAGTGGCCAGAGTTATATTCTCCATTGCGCTAGGCGGTGATCGCGATGTTGTTTCTCGGTGTGTTTCTCGGGATTATCGTAAACACTTAACCGTTTTAGGTCTGGTATATTTCAATATGTTAGTGTTTGTCTTTAAGCACGTAAGCGAGAAAAAGTTTATTTGTCGAATATCCTCTCGTACAAGTATGAATGTCTGTAAGTATTATGAAACGGCAAACACACAAAACGGGACTCTGTGCATCGATATTTGGACTTAAGTAGACCCGCCGTTAGAGCTCCGGAGAAGTGGTGCTTGCGTATCATTGGCAGCGGCGTAATCGTTCGTAGCAGCGCCCTAATGCCGCGGTAGCGGTTGTACGAAACGTGGCGGCGTGACTGGTGGCGCGCATATTTTAAAATGCGGCCGACCGGATGGTGGCCGATACTACAATGTCCTTCTGGAAGAAGTCAGCTCAGTACATGGCATCTCCAGCTCTCTCTCCCAACCAGAATCCTAGAGATGTTTGGGCCGTTCTCGAAAGATGTATTGCTAACGGCACAGGAAATATTCAGCTTTAACTTCACGATCCACATATAGAACACTGTTGTAGGACTTTTCTTGTTGCTGGAGTCAGGGAGGGTGTGTTAAGGCTTCCGTCGCGAAACACTTTAGCTACAGCCTCCAACAGGTAACGGTTTCGTATGCGTGTAGCGTTGTGGTTAGGTTATCATTGTTACTTTTCTGGTGAAAACTGAAACACGTGTGAAACAAATAAGAGCAGCATAGTAATGCTGCCACTCATAATAATAACATGGTTCCCAAAAAACGAGAGGATATGTTACATCGTTTCCCGAAACCACAGTATCCATTCCTGATTCAACATTAGCGGCGGATAAATAAAATGAGAATCTCCAGAAAGAACTAGTAACAATGAAATTAGGGTAATTGCCATTCACGTCTTACAGAAGTAAATTAAGCAGAAGAGTATTAGTAATGATCCACAACCTGTTTTGCTGCGGTGTTTCACATGAGGGAAGATTCTATGTGACTAAGAAAGAGAAAGCGTATTCAGAATGAGATTTTCACTCTGCAGCGGAGTGTGCGCGGATATAAAATTTCCTGACAGATTAAAACTGTGTGCCGGACCGAGACTCGAACTCGGTACCTTTTGCCTTTCGCGGGCAAGTGCTCTGCCAACCGAGCTACCAAGCACGAGTCACGCCCAGTCCTCACTGCTTTACTTCTGCCAGTATCTCGTCTCCTACCTTCCAAACTTTACAGAAGCTCTCCAGAGAACCTTGGTAGAGCACTTGCCCGCGAAAGGCAAAAGGTCCCGAGTTCGAGTCTCGGTCCGGCACACAGTTTTAATCTGCCAGGAAGTTTCATAACAGCGCACACTCCGCTGCAGAGTGAAAATCTCATTCTGGAAACCTCTTGTTCAAGTGTTCTTCTTCCTGCGCTATTCAATGCGGTCGCGCACACTCATCCATAAAAATGGAGGGCTATGCATCCCTAAAAGAACGCACATGAGGAAGGAGTACAATGTCCGGATAACGTTGAACGGTGAGTGTGCTGTGTGCAAAGATCTGAAGGTCAGTACGAACTGCAACATTGTGCTCACCGACATCATAACACCCGGACAACCAAAACGACGATGTTCGACAATTTTGCTTGATACTGATCGCCAAACTTTTGAACTCGGTAAACTCAACGGTCAATGTTATTTGACACTGTACTCGTTCCCTATGTCGTCTTTTCAGTAGTCCATTGGGTCCTGACCTCGTTTTCATTGATGGCACTGCGCGGCCGCAGCGAACAGCATTGGTGGAAGAGCGCTTGTAACGAGAGGATTTTTCGACGCATGGACTGGCCTGCCCCCCCCCCCCCCCCCGCCCCCCCGCGCAGTTAAATCCACTCCAATCCCATGGAGCACGTAAGGGATGCGGTGGGGTACGCATTGCAGCACGTCCTCGGGTACCAATGACCATCCAGTAGGGTTGGGTTGTTTTTTGGGGAAGGAGACCAGACAGCGAGGTCATCGGTCTCGTCGGATTAGGGAAGGACGGGGAAGGAAGTCGGCCGTGCCCTTTGAAAGGAACCATCCCGGCATTTGCCTGGAGCGATTTAGGGAAATCACGGAAAACCTAAATCAGGATGGCCGGACGCGGGATTGAACCGTCGTCCTCCCGAATGCGAGTCCAGTGTTTAACCACTGCGCCACCTCGCTCGGTACCATCCAGTAGTTGTCAGAGACACGCTGGTGGAGGAATGGAACTCCCAACCACAACACCTCCTCGCTAACCTTGTGGGCAATACGGGAGCACGTTGCAGTGCATGCACTGCAGTCCGTGGTGATCACACATCCTGTTAAGAACCAAGTCCCGCCTTTGGTAATGTCCAGTGGACCATCATAAATTCCTGTGGATTCAATGTTATTAATGTCTTGGAATAAAAGATCTTTTGTGTTCGTCTCATTGCTTTTAATTATCTTCTGTACTACAAGGTGGCAATTCTTTTTTGTGTGGTCCAACTGTGTGCCGGACCGAGACTCGAACTCCGGACCTTTGCCTTTCGCGGGCAAGTCCTATACCAATTTTTTTTTTTTTTTTTTTTGACCATTGTACTTGGTCGTTGCGAACGCCACATGACATCCGTTACAGTTCGCTTGTTGCTCCTTTCACTTAGTTATTTATCACAGAGGCCAACCAGCTCTCTGACTGAAGACGCTGAGCTACCGTACCGGCGCCAGTACCTCGTCTCCTACCTTCCAAACTTCACAGAAGCTCTTCTGCGAAACTTGCAGAACTAGCACTCCTGGAAGAAAGGATATTGCGGAGACATGGCTTAGCCACAGCCTAGAGGATTTTCACTCTGCAGCGGAGAGTGCGCTGATATGAAACTTCCTGGCAGATTAAAACTGTGAGCCGGACCGAGACTCGAACTTGGGACCTGAAATCAGGGTAGAGTGAAAATCTCATTTTGGAAACATCCCCTAGGCTGTGGCTAAGCCATGCCTCCGCAATATCCTTTCTTCCAGGAGTTCTAGTTCTGGAAGGTTCCCAGAAGAGCTTCTGTGAAGTCTGCAAGGTAGAAGACGAGGTACTGGCAGAATTAAAGCTGTGAGGACGGGTCGTGAGTCGTGCTTGGGTAGCTCAGTTGGTCGCCGGCACGGTAGCCCAGCATATTCGGTCAGAGGGCTGCGTGCTCTCTGTAATAAAGAAAGCTGAGTCATGGAATCAACAATCAACTTGAACGGATGTCTTGTGACGTCCGCGCAGACCAAACGCATCGAACTATATCGAACAAAATGAGACAAAAAAAAGTTGGTAGAGCACTTGCCCGCGAAAGGCAAAGGTCCCGACTTCGAGTCTCGGTGCGGCACACAGTTTTAATGTCAGGAAGTTTCATATACGCGCACACTCCGCTGCAGAGTGAAAATCTCATTCTGAACACGCTTTCTCTTTCTTAGTCCACATAGAATCTGTCCTCATGTGAAACACCGCGGCAAAACAGGTTGTGGATCATTACTAATCGTTTCTGCTTAATTTACTTTTGTAAGACGTGACATGACATTTACCCTTAAGGTGACTGTTACCAGTTGTTTCTGGAGATCCTCATTTTATTTATCAGCCACTAATGTTTTTGAATCAGGAATAGATTCTGTAGTTTCGGGAAACGATATATCATCTCGCGTTTTGGGAACCATGTTACGATGATGAGTGGCAGCACAATTATGCTGCTCTTATTTGTTTCACCCCTGCTTCAGTTTTCACCAGAAAAGTAACAATGACAACCTGACCACAACGCTACACGCATACGAAACCGTTACTTGTTGGAGGCTGTAGCTGAACTGTTTCGCGACGGAAGCCTTAACGCCACCTCTCTGACTCCAGCAACAAGAAAAGTCCTACAACAGTGTTCTATATGTGGATCGTGAAGTTAAAGCTGAATATTTCCTGTGGCGTTAGCAATACATCCTTCGAGACCAGTCCAAACATCTTTAGGATTCTGGTTGGGAGAGAGAGCTGGAGATGCCACGTACTGACTTCTTCCACAAGGACATTGTAGTATCGGCCAGCATCCGGTCGGCTGCATTTTAAAATACGCGCACCGCCAGTCACGCCGCCACGTTTCGTACAACCGCCACCGCGGCATCAGGGCCCTGCCACGAGCGATTACGCAGCTGCCAATGATATGCAAGCATCCCTTCTCCGGAGCGCCAACGGCGGGTCTACTTAAGTCCAAATATCGATGCACAGAGTCCCGTTTTGTGTGTTTGCCATTTCATAATACTTACAGGCATTCATAGGGGTCAAGGCTTGTCATTTACGAAATAGTCATTCTATTGAAGACTGACAGAATCGTAAATCTTTGTATATGCATATATTTCGACATTCAGATCTACTGTTAACAACTGACGCTGCAACTACAGCAAACAACGTTATGTGTTACCTCTACTATTTAATATTAGATGTAGAAAAATTGATATCTGAATTCTCTGTCCACGAACCGCATCTGTCCCTCGCTCCTGTATTCACTAAGGAACCACATAAGCGTACAAAGAAAGTTACAACAGGCACCATAGCCCCGACAAATTTAGAGACTTACATAGTTTCAACCAGGTCGTTACTTTACATTAGTACTTTACGAGATTCTAATTATCACCTCCAAAAAATTATCACGTGACTAATTTGTTGTTTGTTTGCAGGGGCATACGTGTAGTGCTGACAGCTGGAACACACAGAAATCTCCACGCCATGATACTCCAACACACCGATACAGTAGCCAAAAGAAAATGGCGCAGACCACTGACACAATGGAGTACCGTAATTTGTTTTCTGCATTTGAAAAGAAACAGAGCTGCAACAGTCCTTGCTGAGTTGGTGGAAGTGCACGGCGACAATGTACCACATGACTCAATGGTTAGGTGGCGCAGTATTTGCTGAGATTGATGTTCGTCACTTCGAATGATCTTATGTAGGCCGGCCGGAGTGGCCGAGCGGTTCTAGGCGATACACTGGAACCGCGCGACCGCTACAGTCGCAGGTTCGAATCCTGCCTCGGGCATGGATGTGTGTGATGTCCTTAGGTTATTTAGGTGTAAGTAGTTCTAAGTTCTAGGCGACTGATGACCTCAGAAGTTAAGTCCCATAGTGCTCAGAGTCACTTGAACCATTCAATGCGTAAGTTGTTTATACCGACAAAAGAAAAAAGAACATTCATTTCGCACCATCAGTCATTGACATCAACGTAATCCGTTTAAGATCTGATATATGTGCATTTGCGATCCTAAATGTTTGGGACATCACATACGATGTGTGTTCAAAAATTATCGGGAAACTACATTTTTTGGAAAGAATTCTATTTGTTCGTCTGCGTTAATGTTACCTCCTTTAAAGTAGTTCCCATTAAATATTATACCCCTACGCTCGCGCTTCTTCGAATACCAGCTACATCTTCGGATAGCACTTAGCTCTTTCGGCGATGTGTTTTTAATCTCAACTAACTTTTAAGGTTCACTTTATTTTTGGAAAGAGAAAAAAGTTACATGGGGCCGTATTTGACGAATATGAAGGCTCGTGCATCATTGTAGCGTTATTTCTCATCAAAAATTCACGAACAAGCAATCACGCGTGAGCAGGTGCGTTGTCGTGGTGATGAAGTCTTGAACTGTTTCGCCACAAATGCGGGCGTGTTTTTTTTCCGGGATTACTTCCCGCAAACAGCGTTGAACTTGTGGGTAGTGGTCCTTACTGATCTTTTGACCGTTTGGCGAGAACTCATGATGCATTATGCCGTTAAAATCGAAGGAGACAGTGACCACAACCTTCATATTCGACCGCACTTGCCGAGGTTTCTTTTCGGTCTTACTCCATTGGGGCGGTTGAGTCTTAGCTCCGTCATATCCATACACATACTTATCGCCACCTATGACACGTTTCAGTAGTCCTGTACCGTTTTTGACTCCATTTAGCGGCTCCTAAGCAACTTCCATTCGCCGGTGTCCTTGCTCGAAATTCAATGCCTTTGACACAAATTATGCTGTCACACGTTTCACACCCGAAAAGATTTTGTGACATCGGCCCACTAATACGCCAATATCATCAGCAAAGTCTGTGACTTTGATTCGGCGTTCGTTCATAATCATTCCTCTCATTGTTTTAACCTTTTCATCGGTTGCTGATGTGCCGGGGCGTGCAGAACGCCATCTTCAACTTCCCCACGGCCATCTTGGAAACGCTTACACCACTCATAAACCATTGTTTTACTTATAGTAGGCTCATCACAAGCAATATTCAACATCGTTACATTTTATTCTATTTTATAGCAAAGTGTAAAGCAAATTCTCAGACTTCTTTTTAAAATAAATCAATGATCGTCACTCGTAAGCACAGAAATGAATATTCTTGACAAATGACGACAGGCTAAACATTCAATATGGCTACCAATGCACAGATATGTTTCTCACATTTTTTAAAATAAATCAATGATCGTCACTCGTAAGCACAGAAATGAATATTCTTGACAAATGACGACAGACTAAACATTCAATATGGCTACCAATGCAGAGATACGTTTCTCACATTATTACCAATCCAACAATGAAAGGTAGCGCGAATCGGACTAACACAACTTGTGAATTACAAAATTCTCGATACTTTTTTAATGCGCCTGGTATGTAGGGTATCCCAGGAGGAAAGGTCAATACTCGGGGATATGACAGGAACGATCACCTGAAGCAAAAATTCATATGGACGTATGCCCTATTC
This sequence comes from Schistocerca piceifrons, assembly GCF_021461385.2. NCBI lineage: Eukaryota > Metazoa > Arthropoda > Insecta > Orthoptera > Acrididae > Schistocerca > Schistocerca piceifrons. Next base: position 1,046,418,377 of record NC_060139.1, on the reverse strand, counting down.
CGAATAGTTTTCGAGAGAATGCATTATTTTAATGTACATCAGTGAATTGTATTAAGGGAAGCAAACTACCATTGCCATTTAACCACTGTCAAAATTCGAGTCGTGTGGCACTGTCGCCAATGTGAAGAGTGGGGCACGTGTATGTGAAATGGGTAAACGTTTTCCGCATGTAATGTTCATCATACATGTGTTCGTGGAAAATTGCTTACGTGCAGAAAGTTGCCGTGTGTTGATAGTACAACTACGCTGCAACACTTCAACAGTGTGTCGCTGTTCCTTCACAGCTTGTTTAATGACACGTTCACAAGACAAATGGGAACTTGGAAAAATACCTGTTTCACGCAGTGTGCTGAAAACTTCGGTAAACACTCTACGATCAGGAACTCAGCGCGTTGAGAAGCGCCGGTGGTATTCTTCGACTTTAACAGGAACGTTACCATCGGAGAATCTGTAAACATACACCATACCTGGAAATTCTTCATTAGTGTCGATGTGTGGCATTTTAGCCGGCACGTGTTCACACACAGTTAACCGATGCTTATCTCTGACACCCTGTCAGTCCCTCGGACTACTTCACTCTCAACACATCACGGATAATTGCGCTTTCAGCGGGCTAGTGTAGCAGCAGAAAGACATCCTGGGCAGAGACATTGACAGCAACGGTGTAGTTAGAACATCAAAGAGGTTGGGTGGATAAGACACATACGTGCGCGCCTCTAGCCCAAAAGCAAATGTACATTAAAAGTGTTCTATCTCGGAAAACCATTCCGTATAGGGTATACGTCCATATGAGTTTTGTTGCTCCAAAAGAGCGTTCCTGTCATATCCCTGAATACTACTCTTCCTTCTGGGACACCCAGTATAAAGTTGGGAAGGGCAGTCGTTCAACAACGTCTAGCTTTAACTCTGTTCCTGCCTGGAGGCGAAAGCCGACAGAAATGTTCAGAGAACTTCGTCAAGAGTGTAAACACACACACACACACACACACACACACAACGTGTGTACATGTTGACACGCGCTCTAACGTTGCTATATAGTAACGAAAAACAAGACGTTACGTTTCGGACGCCAAATCCAACATCGGAGCAGTAAAATAGCTGCAGCGACGAAACAGTTTGTCTACAAGGGTTGGAAGATGCTAAACAGAGCGCCTGCAGTCTGCGTCAGCAATCACCGACAGCAACAAGGCATTCCGGGAGAAACAGGATGCTGTCAAATAGTGGACTTCTATTATTTGTATACTTCCGTCACCCCTACAGCCTTGCTTTGAACACGCTGTTGGTGTTCTGTGGGGAGCAGAGCGGAATGCAGTAGCTTTTCTTAATTTTGAGGTTATCTTTCAGTTCTCTAACCTTCCTACTCCCGACTGCCTCGATTGCGCCCACAGCTGCGGGCTCAGGTCCAGTTATTCAAGGCACGCTTGAATGATGGAGTCCACCCCCTCAAAGGATCAGAAATATGGCAAGCGGATGCCTAACCAGGAACAAATATTAGACGAAGTTCAGTACTGTTTGTTTCATCTGTTTGTGGTCTGCTTTCTCGTAAAAGATGGAGAGCATTTTCTGTAAGGTAGTGGATATTACGCAGACGCCTGTCTCCTAATATAAACATTCCTATGAAGCATTTATCTAAAATGCTCACCATCATGAAGAGCGCTTTTCCCTCTCCTCCAGTAGATACGATCTGTATCTACAGAATGTTTCAAAAGACTCATGTTCGCAGGCGAGACAGAAATCCTCATATAGAGCTTCAAAGTTTTTATTATAAAAAGAATCACCCGATTTTATATCAGTATAGGTTTTACATTCACGCACATGTTGCTCGCGGTACTTTTTCTACTGCGTTGAGGATCATATATTCATTTACCTTTCACGCATTTTCAACGTTCCTCTGCCGGAAGCACGACGATCATCGAGACCAGTGATTGACAAAATTTTTTGCTCAGAAGCCAATACCAACATTGTGGGACTGCACCATGGGCCGTGCATATTCTGGTATTACCATTAATTGGTAAACTACATAAATTGATATGTTATGAGTCAACAATAGACTAGCTATAGTGGGGACGCAGAAACGTGGCCGTCGGCCAAGTACTGACGCTAAAAAGTCAGCACCATTCGGGACACTTCGTGTCGACTATTCTCTGTGTCAGATTGCTGCCACCTTCTGCAACCTTAAGTTGTGCCACTGTAATTGCCTGACAAGCTGTTGTTGTGTTGTTTGTGTAAGCGGTTGATCAACTGAGTAATAACACTAACTGTACTTACATACTTGTTACGTTGTGTTACAACTACTTTAATTTACTTTCATGTTCCTAGATAGGAATATGTACCGTATTTAAATATGGCCATCTCTATAATGCGCATTCTCGAATCCACATTACTTTAATGTCAAAATTTATACCATTGCAGTTGATCGCAACGAGTAGCGCACGCCCACATAAGTTGTCAGTGCTGGAAGACAAACAAGATAACATTTGTCGACCACTAATCCAGAGACAGACAAACTCGTCCCATACTTTTACGAGCATGGCGGGAGTTCGTATATTATTTGTTGTTGCTGATCGGTGTCGCATTTCACCCAAAGTTGTCGGAAAGAGAGACACTTGGACACTCGCACGGACACTTTCACCCGCCTCCCCTCCACCCCCCCCCCCCCATCCCCAAAACACACACATGCACGCAAATAAAATATGGTGCAACGTCCCTTATGGGCAATCCATTGTTGATGCAGTTATTGTTAAGATACACTCCTGGAAATGGAAAAAAGAACACATTGACACCGGTGTGTCAGACCCACAATACTTGCTCCGGACACTGCGAGAGGGCTGTACAAGCAATGATCACACGCACGGCACAGCGGACACACCAGGAACCGCGGTGTTGGCCGTCGAATGGCGCTAGCTGCGCAGCATTTGTGCACCGCCGCCGTCAGTGTCGGCCAGTTTGCCGTGGCATACGGAGCTCCATCGCAGTCTTTAACACTGGTAGCATGCCGCGACAGCGTGGACGTGAACCGTATGTGCAGTTGACGGACTTTGAGCGAGGGCGTATAGTGGGCATGCGGGAGGCCGGGTGGACGTACCGTCGAATTGCTCAACACGTGGGGCGTGAGGTCTCCACAGTACATCGATGTTGTCGCCAGTGGTCGGCGGAAGGTGCACGTGCCCGTCGACCTGGGACCGGACCGCAGCGACGCACGGATGCACGCCAAGACCGTAGGATCCTACGCAGTGCCGTAGGGGACCGCACCGCCACTTCCCAGCAAATTAGGGACACTGTTGCTCCTGGGGTATCGGCGAGGACCATTCGCAACCGTCTCCATGAAGCTGGGCTACGGTCCCGCACACCGTTAGGCCGTCTTCCGCTCGCGCCCCAACATCGTGCAGCCCGCCCCCAGTGGTGTCGCGACAGGCGTGAATGGAGGGACGAATGGAGACGTGTCGTCTTCAGCGATGAGAGTCGCTTCTGCCTTGGTGCCAATGATGGTCGTATGCGTGCTTGGCGCCGTGCAGGTGAGCGCCACAATCAGGACTGCATGCGACCGAGGCACACAGGGCCAACACCCGGCATCATGGTGTGGGGAGCGATCTCCTACACTGGCCGTACACCACTGGTGATCGTCGAGGGGACACTGAATAGTGCACGGTACATCCAAACCGTCATCGAACCCATCGTTCCACCATTCCTAGACCGGCAAGGGAACTTGCTGTTCCAACAGGACAATGCACGTCCGCATGTATCCCGTGCCACCCAACGTGCTCTAGAAGGTGTAAGTCAACTACCCTGGCAAGCAAGATCTCCGGATCTGTCCCCCATTGAGCATGTTTGGGACTGGATGAAGCGTCGTCTCACGCGGTCTGCACGTCCAGCACGAACGCTGGTCCAACTGAGTCGCCAGATGGAAATGGCATGGCAAGCCGTTCCACAGGACTACATCCAGCATCTCTACGATCGTCTCCATGGGAGAATAGCAGCCTGCATTGCTGCGAAAGGTGGATATACACTGTACTAGTGCCGACATTGTGCATGCTCTGTTGCCTGTGTCTATGTGCCTGTGGTTCTGTCAGTGTGATCATGTGATGTATCTGACCCCAGGAATGTGTCAATAAAGTTTCCCCTTCCTGGGACAATGAATTCACGGTGTTCTTATTTCAATTTCCGGGAGTGTATGTTCTTACATGCATGCTAGTGCGGTCGTGCACCATTTAGTTAAAAAATGAATTTTTTGGCATGTTCTCGCAATTGCAGATAAAGCCACATGAACGAACCAGCTGGGAACCAGCTGCACCAGGGAGACCCTTAGCGGCAATCACATGAATCAGAAATTTACAACTGGCACCATATCAGTTATTTAGTTTCGATGCCTAAGTTAAAGTTTACTCCTAGTTTGTATCTTCATTCATGGAGAAGGTACAGTCACAAATTATATCTTTATGAAATACCCTGTATTTAGAGACCTCATTTATTTGACTGATCAGTTTTGAACCGAATACCCCACTCTAGTTAGAAATAATTCAACACGAGAATCTTGTGTGGAAAATTAAAAGAAAAGTAAGAGGCGAGGAGAAATTCATTTCGTGAGCCTGAGAACTAAACAGCTCGTAGTGGAAAGTTTTCCATCCGTCAATGGTCAGTCTAAATGATTACTCTGCAATTTACAATTAAGTGCCGGGCAAAGTGTTCATCGAATCACCTTCAAGCTATTTCCCTACGGTTCCAATCTACAACAGCGCGCGGGGAAAACGAACATTTGAATCTCCACGTATGAGCTTGATTTCTATTTATTTTGTTATGATTATTTCTCCCTCTGTAGGTGAGCACCAACAAATATTGTCGCCTTTGCAAAAGAAATTTGGTGGCTTGAAATTTCTTGAGAAATCCTGCCACAGCGAAATGCGCCTTTGTTTTAATGATTGCCACCTTAATTCGCTTTACCACATGCGTGGCACTCTGTCTCCTACTTCACGACGGTGTCATTCTTTGAACTTTTTTCATGTCCTCCGTCAATCCCGTCTGATGCGGACCTCATAACGGGCAATAATACTTCAGAAGAAAACGGACAGGCATAATGTAGACAGTTCTTTTACAAGACATGTTGCATTTCCTAAGTATTCTGCCAATAAATCAGTCTTTGGGTTGCATTATCCACAACATTTTCTATGTGATCGTTCCAATTTAAGTCATTTGTATTCAGTCCAATTTACAGCCTTTAGATTTGTGTGGTTTATAGTGTAACTGAAATTTAACCGATTCCTTTTAGTACTCACGTGGGTGACCTCACACTTTTCATTATTTAGAGTCAATTGTCACTCTCGCACCGTACATTGCCGTATGTCCTGTCTAAAGTATTTTGCAATTTGTTTTGCTCACCTGATGTCTCTACTAGGCGGTCAATGACAGCACCATCCGCAAGCTGCCTGAGAAGGCTGCTCAGATTGTCTCCCAAATCGTTTAACTCGACGGCCTATAATACTTCCCTTGCGGAAAGCCAGATATTACTTCCGTTTTACTCGACGATTTTCCGTCAGTTACTACGAATTGTAACATTTCCGACATGAAGTCACGAGTCCAGTTGCACAACTGAGACTATATTCCATAGTCATGCAATTTGCGTTCCCCAAGGAAGTGTTATAGGCCCTCTATTGTTTCTGATCTATATTAACGACATAGGAGACAATCTGAGTAGCCTTCTTAGATTGTTTGCAAATGATGCTGTGATTTACCGTCTTGTAAAGTCATCAGATGATCAAAACGACTTGCAAAATGATTTAGATAAGATATCTGTATGTTGCGAAAAGTGGCAATTGACCCTGAATGAAGAAAAGTATGAAGTTATTCACATGAGTACTAAACTATGAGCACTTGTTCTTCTTCGTCACTGCAAACGTAATGTATGGACAGGAATTACTGGTGATAGAGTAACGATGCTACAATCGGAACACAAAGAAGGCGAATATGCTCCTGTTTATTAAAATACTCTGACTGACAAGTGGGGTATCAGCTGACTGATTCTATTTTCCTCAGCACCTTTAAAAAATTTTACCAAAATTTTGGCATGCGAACATGTTCGCTATCTTTTTAACATGCAACACATTTCTCACTCCCACAACCTCCCGTATAAGTAACTCACTCACACCCACTAGTCCACATCTGCAAGTCGCTCATACCAATCCATTCCCAATTGCCCATTCTCACTCACTCACTGCCATTATCTCTTTACGTCTCTGTAACGGTGACAGTCCCGTCTCGGAGCTACAGTCTGCTTCGTTCTGTCCCGCTACTACAGTCTCTTTTCACTGTCACTGTTTCCCTCTTGCTCTCTTACTACTGCTATCTCATTCATTCCTTCCCATTGCTGCTGTCTTTTCTAGCTGTCACTATCTCTCCCTTCCTCGTTGTTGCTGTCACAGACTCTCTCACTATCACTGACTCTCGTCCACTTCCACTTTCTCCTTCTCATTATTCCACTCCCACTGGCACTGTCTCCTTCACTCTCTTCCTAGCACTGTTCGTGACAGATTATGTTTCACTGTCGCTGTGTCTCCCTCTTCTTCTCACACGGCCATTGTCTCCTTCGTTCTATTCCACAACCACTGTCTACTACCTCTCATTACGTACGACTTTTCCGTCTCTTACCACTGTCATTGTCTTCCCTCTCAGCATCAAAAAGCTCGAATACGTTCGCAAGCCAAAATTTTTGGGATAACTTTTATAGGTGCTGAGGAAGTTAGAATGAGGCAGCTGAAGCCCTACTTTTCAGCATTCGCCTTTTTTGTGTTCCGAAAGGAGCTTTTTTCTGCAGGTTTCCTTCTTTTATTTGCTGCAGCAGGGAATGTCACTCATATAAAAAGACCTTCATTGGCCACTAAAATTCTGATAGTTTACTTATGTGAAGCTGAAAAATACCCACAAGACTATATAATTTTGCACATCAGACCGGATTTTATGTGCACAAAAATTTCACATCTGATTCAGTACAACAACAAAATGTGATTGCTAGTGATACAGGAGACATTTTACAGGATATTTGTCCGTGATACGCCACTTTATAAACTACTAACTCCAGATTTTACGTGCCTGTTTTATGTGTACAAGTATGGTAACTTTGAACCTCTTTGGAAACGGATAAAGATAATAAGAAAATTTTGGAACGGGATCTTAGGAATAAATCGTAAAAATTACTGCTATTTGCTGCGCACAGCCCTCTTGAGATCCGCAGCTCGGGTTTGGTCCCCAAAAACCACGTTTTTGGGGTTTTATCAGAAACCGCCCATGAAGTAAATGGTGTCTCCATATGCCTCTTAAGGCGCGCACCAGACCCCATCTAATACAAAAAGGACTAATCGGTTTGCTCCATCTTCCTAAGCTGAAGGGAATGTGTAACATTCGAACTTCGACCCTGAAGTGTAGGGTAGTTAAAGTAAGGCGATCCTTCTGTTGAGTATACAGATGGTCTCTTGCTCAAGCACTACCCAAAACATGTGACCCCATTTTCCTATCACCAGCAGAATCCGAGGTATAAGCCCCTGAAAAATCCCGTTTTTATGTAGGTTATTTTGGGACATACTGATAGCGCATGCTGTCGCCTGCATACCTATAGGACCTTACATACTTCCAAATACTGGTGCGAGGTATCGCCAGTACCTATCGAACGAGCTGCCTGTCCTGCTAGAGTACCATTCCAACATCGGCTTGAGATATGATTCACGCTTGATCGAGCACCAGCCTATTTTCTTCGAAATGTCCAAGACAGTTAATGGGCAGCAGATTTGTCAGGGAGGTCGAGTACGTTGGCCAACTACTTCTGCAGATTTAATCCCTTGGATTTTTGGCTGTGGGAATACTTGAAATCTTTGGCGTGTGCATGCGTTATTAGTGAGATACAAACACTACAGGAACGCGTCATCAGTGCCGGCCGGTGCAACTGTGATAAACTCAGAGTTTTTCACTGAGTGCTTGTTTCCCTAAAAAAGTTAGAAACACGCCTTACTGTGGATGGGCAAGATACTGAGCGCCTCCTTTAGCGATGGCTCACATGTGCAGGTAACATGAAATTGCAATCGGATTACGTGAGAAGCTCTGCTGTTTCACAGCCACAGAATAATGTGTTCTCGTTTGTTTACTGCACTGTGTTGGTCATTCGTAATAGCTACAAGCTTGCAGCAGAATAGACGTGTTTCAGACAGTAGCAAAGATGACCAAGTGATCATAGCTCCTAAGGTATACAGTTCAGATCCCATGTTTCTTCGTTTTCTTGTGCCTTTGTCCTGCATCGGTGCAGGGGCGGCATATTATTTTAGGATTTGTCATACTTAATATAAGGGTGGCCGGGTGGCCTTCCTGTCGCCACCTCGTTATTCCCTGGGTCCCAATACGTGCACCTCATCTATATTATTCATGCGGAAGTGAACGAAAGTTTTATAAATATTTGCGAATCGTCTAACTGGGGCAGGATTCGGGTACCAGCCCGGTACTCACCTAGTGGAAATTGGGAAACCGACTAAAAACCACGTCCAGGCTGGGCGGCACACCGACTCTTGTTCATCCGCCGGCGTACCTCCACGTTCAGGAAGCGGCCCTTTAAGATGCACCGCTCCGATATTTTTATCTTCTTTCAGTCCGTACTACCACCTCTCGAACATGGAATACTTTTTTAACACGCTGTGTATGTCTAGAAAAGCGTTTCAAATGATGCGAACTCGAGATATCCCGCGGTGAATTATTCTGAAACAAAGTGTTGTTTCTTCCAGTTTAGTTATGTTCTAGCTAATCAATCGATTGGGTTTAAATATGGGGAGTTTGGTGATCAGAGGAGTATGGTAAACTCATCCTGGTGCTCTTCGAAACACGCACGTACACTGCCAGCTGTGTGAGATGTTGCATGCCGTGTGACATGTTGCGTTGTCCTGCTGGTAGCTGCCATCGTCCAGAGGAAAAAATATAGTCTCCAAGAATAGATGCATAGTTGTGTTGATCCACTGTGCCTTGCAGAATGAGGAGATCATCCACGGAATGCCACGAAAACATTCCATAAAGCTGACTCCTCTGGCCTGGACCCCTCCAGTGGTCGATGCTGAGCCGCACACGCCAATGGCCAACTGTCCGATGGAACAGAAGATGTGATTCACCTGAAAACGTCACCTGCCACCTCTCGGTGGGCATTCAGCTGCTGTATTGGCGTGCAAATTCCAGCCTTCGTAGTCGATTAACAGCAGTCAGCATGGTTGCGTGAATCAGATGCCTGTTGCGGAGGGGCGGCAGCTGTGGTCGAGCGGTTCTAGGCGCTTCAGTCCGGAACAACGCGGCTGCTACGGTCGCAGGTTCGAATCCTGCCTCGGGCTTGGATGTGTGTGATGTTCTTAGGTTAGTTAGGTTTACGTTGTTCCAAGTCTAGGGGACTGGTGACCTCAGATGTTAAGTCTCATAGTGCTCAGAGCCATTTGAACCATCTAGGGGACTGATGGCCTCAGATGTTACGCCCCATAGTGCTTAGAGCCATTTGGACCATTTTGAACCTGTTGCGGAGGCCCAAATGCAGCAACGTTCGCTGAACGGTAGTTGAGGAGACAGTGTTGGTAGCCCTTTAGTTCATCCGGGCGGTCAGCTGCCCAACAGTTGCACGTCTATTCTCAGATACACGTCTCTGGAGCCGTCGTTCACCCTTGTCGCCTAAGGCCCGTGGTGCACTACAGCTGCCTCGGCGCCGGTTTTGGATAACCATGCCCGGTATACTTTAGCCACGCGCCACACGAACAGTTTACAAACTTAGCCGTTTCAGAAATGCTTCCAATCTTGGCCCGAAAGCCAATTATCATTGCCTTTTGGACGTCAGATGTATCGCTCCGTTTCCACATTATGACAACGACTGCAGTGCACTGTTATCTCCGCCTTCCCCTCCTCCCCCACCTCCACTTCTAGTGCTGCGACCTGCAGTCTGCAAGTGGTTATGGCATGTTGACGTTGAGCATAGGCAGTGGGCACATTAATGTGACTGGACTGTGTAAAATGACGCGGCGGTACACCCAGAAGGATTGTAATGAGACTGACAACGGTCGCTGAATCCTTTACTTACTAGAGCGAGATCTCCCGCAGCAACTAGCAGGCCGGGAATTAGGAGCATCTAGAGAATCTTCCATCCGCATGCCGTAGGCGCCGGAGCGAAGCGGTTGGCGGTGGAGACGAGGCGTGGTCGGCTGGAGTGGGCGACATATTCTGCTGGCGGGGTCGTGCATTCTTTGAATGCGTCAGGACGAGCGCGCCACCAGTTCCGTAGTGTCACATTAGTCGCGTTCCTAAACGCCCGTGGCGCTTCACTCTGCCTAACCACACCTCTAGTCAAATTAGACTGTAAAACGTAGCGGGGGAAGTATCAGGTTCACTGATGTAGCTGTCTGTAGTGGAGCTTCGAAATTTGCGTGTTGTTTGTCACGTGCTCTGTGTGTAACAGAAATAGAATTGAAGGATCGCCTTTTCGAAACCCCGCAATTCCTACCCACTGCGACGCTTAAGTTATTTTGCTCAAAGGTGCGCACAGCCTTCCTCTGTAACGATGCAAAGGCGTGAACTCGAAAAGGCCACAGCTCAGAGGTTCACGTGACGTGTAAGGTTAACACCGGCTCAAAGGAAGGCCTCGGCGCTTGTTCGTGACGTCACGTCAGCTAGGCACGGCGAACGCCAGGTCTGTTGCAGACATACTCATAATCGTGGTGTCTCCCTCCCTGACACAGGAAAATGTGAAACTATTGGCGGTAGTTGACCAACACACATTGTTCTGAGAGATTTCTGCAATCAATTAATTGTGCAATTCATTACACTTCTTAAAAAATAGTGTATTCCTGAACTTAAATTTCCACCTGTTTTAAGGATTGACATACAAAAACAACTTCATGGACAACTTCATGGTCCAGCAGCAACAGAATTCGTGCTTCTTTACCTTATTTGTAAATCTGTGGAAGTTACGTTTGTACTGGGTTGCTTTTACAAGAAACTGTGAACATATTGGTGCTCTTCTTTAGTATCTTGGTTGACTATGGGATGAGGAGCACTGAATGTTAGTGAAATATCTTGCGATTGTACACGTTGGGGGAGAGTGTGGGGGACAGAAGAAGAAGCAAAAGGGAGATAATTGTTTTATCAAATAAAATTTTTTTATCTTATAAAGTTTCTCCTTTAAGTTGCAAGAGGGTAATATTTATCTTTTCTAATGTGCATGTTTAAAAAAGTTTAAGCTCAGCAGTATTTTCAATGTATGAAGCTATTTTGTTTCCCGTTTAGAATTCCTTTCGTTGAAAACGACTGCAGTCTAATGACTGGCAACAGTTGGACATTTACACATGTAAATTAGTTCACATTTCCAGTGACGATGTCAAACGAAAATAAATAAATAAATAAAAGAAACGAGTTCATTGTAAGGGGGTCGGGGTAAGTTTCGACAACAAAATGGATCAAGGAAATATAGGTACTTGAATGTAAAATTTCCGAAGCTTGCAATGGGGCAAAGCGTCTTCTCATACTGATCTACGTTTGTTTCGACAGGATTCAGTAATACAGAACTATGATCTTCATTTGTAGCTCTACGACAGTAAGAAAATCTTTCATCTAAATAAAAATGCAGAATCTAAAACAATACCAAATATTTTGTCCAAAAATAAGAGATTTATAGTGATAAGCACGCCCAGGCTTTTCTGCCTGCAACAGACGTGCCTAGCTGACGTGACGTCACCAACAAGCGCCGAGGCCTTCCTTTGAGTCGGTGTTGGCAAGGTGGGCTAATGACGTCACATTGGCACCAAACTTCAACACAATTATGCCAACGCCGTTGTGGACCGGTCACACGATCGGTAGATCGTCAGAGCACCTCTTGCCCACATTTCGCCCCTTCTTTTGACCACTCGGCGTGGAGGATAGAACCGAGACGCCTAAAGTTACGCGGTTTTCTGATGGGTGGCAGAGAAAAACATTCCAAACACACCGTCGCTGAGAATCGGCATGAAGGGGCCGCAGAGGTGGCATAAAGGGCGTCAATGAAACCACCCCTTTTTTTATACTTATATGGATATGGTGTCTATTCTTTCGGACATGTCCGACACCATATCCATATAAGTATATAGATCCTCTTCTGTGCGGATGCACACATATTGGTTCAAATGGCTCTGAGCACTATGGGACTCAACATCTTAGGTCATAAGTCCCCTAGAACTTAGAACCACTTAAACCTAACTAACCTAAGGACATCACACACACCCATGCCCGAGGCAGGATTCGAACCTGCGACCGTAGCAGTCCCGCGGTTCCGGACTGCAGCGCCAGAACCGCACGGCCACCGCGGCCGGCTGCACACACATTACCCGAACTCTTACGGGACTTGGTATGAATGTCTTCCACGAGTAATGAGTGTGTTGGGTAGGGACACTACGAATGTATCGTGTGGACATACAAGGTGAGAATGTGGGTCTCGCGGGAGGCGTGCGCGAGATAGTCCCTGCAGTCGCGCTACCCTCCGTGCCCTCCGTGGCTCAGATGCAGCCGGCACGGTAGCTCAGCCTGTTCGGTCAGAGAGCTGTTTGGCCTCTGTAATAAAGAAACTGAGCGCAAGGATCAACAAACGAACTTTAACGGATGTCTTGTGACGTCCGCAACGACCAAACACAACGAACAAAATGAAAAAAAAAGATGGATAGAGCGTCTGGCATGTAAGCAGGAGATCCCGGGTTCGAGTCCCAGTCGGGGCACACATTTCCACCTGCCCCGTTGATATGTATCAACGCCCCTCAGCAGCTGAAGGTATTAATATAATTCTAATTTCGTTTTAACCCCTTATTTTGGAGCGCTGATTCCCACACATTTCGTAGTCAGAATCGACACGTCAAAGTGCAATCAGCAACTGGAAGACGTTCTCCACAACATTTGATACTACTGACACGCCCGGAGGTTTCAACCCTTCTCTAAGGAGACTGTGGGGCTGCATCCCAATTAAACGTTGTCTGACCCCTTTGGAGCGTAGCGCCGCCTCAATTTTTGCTCTGGTGTATAGGGTGGAACCACTAGGGATCGTCCACCAACATTCCGATTTGAACGTCATCCGAAGCGGCAAAGGAAGTTTATGCTTTAGCCGATCCTAGTCCGATCCAGACCCAGATCAGCATATTAAGAAGCAGATCTAAACTACTACATATTCGTACTATAGTTAAACAGCAATAGATGAAGATGATGTCTCCGAAAATGTTTTATTTGAGTGTGAACTCCAGCTACGAAAAAATACTGTATGTTTGTATTAACTCTATTCGTGTTTAGACTGAGACCTCTATAAGGTACAGGCACAGCCTACATAAAAGAACACGAGCTGCCTAAGCTAAGGGAAAGCTGAAAGATGGAAGGAACATATAGAGGGTCTATATAAGGGAAACAAACTTGAGGACAGTATTACATAAAGAGAAGATGAAGTAAGTGAACATGAGATGGGAGATATGATATTGCAAGTATAATTTGACAGAGAGCGAAAGGATTTAAGTGGAAAGATGGCTCCTGGAGTAGGCGACATTCCCTCAAAATTACTGAGATCTTTGGAAGATCCAGCCATGACAAAATTATTCCACCCCGAGTGCAAGATGTATGAGACACGTGAAATTATCTACAGTTCAAGAACAATGCAGTAAGTCCAATTCCAAAGGCAGCTGCTGACAGGATTGAATACTTTCGCACAATCACTTTAATAAGTCATGGTTCCAAAATACCGACACGAATTCTTTACAGAAGAATAGGACAACTAGAGGAAACAGACCTCCTGGAACATGAGTTTGGGTTCTGGAGAACTGCAGGAACACGTGCGGCAATACTGAACCTACTATTGGATCTAGAAGAGAGATTGAAGAAAGGTAAACCAACGTTTATAGCATTTCTTGATTTGGAGAAGTCTTTTGAGAATATTCATTGGATAGCACTCTTTGAAATTTTGAAGGTGACAGGGATAAAATACGCCGGCCGGAGTGGCCGAGCGGTTCCAGGCGCTACAGTCTGGAACCGCGCGACCGCTACGGTCGCAGGTTCGAGTCCTGCCTCTGGCATGGATGTGTGTGATATCCTTAGGTTAGTTAGGTTTATGTAGTTCTAAGTTCTAGGGGACTGATGACCTCAGAAGTTAAGTCCCATAGTGCTCAGAGCCATTTGAACCATTTTTTTAGGGATAAAATACAGGGAGTGAAAGGTTATTCACAACTTGTAGTACGGAAGTCAGATTGAAAAGGGAAAGAGACAGGTTTGTAGCCTGCCCCCGATGTTATTCAATGGGAACACTGAGCAAGGAGTAATTTAACAATCGAATTAAAGTACCGGGGGAAACAATAAAAACTTTAAGGTTTTCCGATGACGTAAATCTGTTAGAGGCGGCGAAGGACTTGGAAGAGGAGCTGAATGGAATCAAAAGCGTCTTGAAAGTAAGGTATAAGATGAGTATCAACAAAAGTGAAAGAAGTGTAATGGAATGCAGCCACTTTCAATCAGACGATGCAGGAGAATTTGACAAGTAAATGAGACAGTAAAAGTAATTGATCAGTTCTGCTATTTCACAAGTAAAATATCTAATAATGTTCGAGGCAGAGTGGATATAAAATGCTCATTTACTAGAGGAAGAAAAACATTTCTGAGAAAGAGAAATTTGTTAAGATCTAATAAAATTTAAGTGAGAATACACTGACAGAAATAAAATTGCAACACCAAGAAGGAGCTGTGCGACATAAACGAAAGTTGGTAGACCTGTGTTTCTACATCTAAAAGATGATGTCTGTTTAAATTTAGCGTTAATCGCGTACGAGTGGCGCTGGTAGGACACTATGAGAATGCAAGTCAGTTTTGCCTTCAATACACACTGTAACGATCTTGAGCGTTAGTTGCCTTTAAGATTGGATGTGGTGAGTTCAACTGAGTCAAAAATGCCTTTAAGACGACAAAGACACCGTTATTAACACCTCACTGAATTTGAACGAGGTCGTGTAATAGCGCTACAACAAGCTGTGATACTGCAAAAAGAATTGGGAGCAATGTAGCCACTGTACATGACTGCTGGCAACGACAGTCAGGAGAACGTATGGTCGCAAGAAGACCGGGCTTTGGGTAGCCATGTGTTAGTACCTAGACGGATGACCATAGAGTTCGGGGTATGGCTCTGGCGCATCGTACTGCAATATGCAGCAGCAATTTGAGCAGCGGTTGGCACCACAGTCACACAGCGAACTGCCACAAATCGGTTACTTCAAGGACAGCTCCGAACCCGATGTCCCAAAGCGTGTTTTCCACTGACCCCAAACCACCGCCATTTGAGATTTCAATAGCGTCAAGCGAGGGATCATTGGAGGGCAGGGTGGAAGTTTTCTGATGAGAGCTGGCTCTGCCCCAGTGCCAGTGATGGCTGTGTGCTTGTTAGAAGGAGGTCTGTTGAGGACCTGCAACCAACCTATCTGTCCACTAGACACATTGAGCTTACACCTGGAGTTACTGTTTGGTTCGAATGACGGCAGGAGCACTCTCGTGACCATCCCACGGACCCTGACTGCAAATCTGTACGTCAGTCTGGTGATTCGACCTGTAGTGCTGCCATTCGCGAACAGATTTCCAGGGAATATTTTCCAACAGGATATCGCTCAACCACACACCGCTGTTGTAGCCCAACATGCTCTAAAGAGCGTCGGTGCGCCTTGGCCTGCTCGATCGCCAGATCTGTCTCCAATCGAGCACATACAGGACATCATCGGACGAGAACTCCAGCATGATCCAGAAACATCTGTAACCGTCCCTATACTGACTGACCAACAGCAACAGGCATGGAACTCCATCCAACAAACTGAGATCCGGCACCTGTACAACACAATGAATGCACGTCTGCAGGCTTCCATTCAACATTCTGCCGGTTACAACGGTTATTAACGTACCTGCATTTCACATTTGCGTCGGCTTATCTCGCGCTTACATTAACCTGTGATCTTGCAATGTTAATCACTTAGATATGCTATATCGACAAATCTATTCCTGTAATTTCATTATTTTAAGGTGTGATTTTTTTCCTTTAGTGTATTCCACGATAGTTGGCCACTTGAGAATATCAAGCCAAAACAAACTGTGAATGACAAATCTCCGTTTATAAATTTTACTTTTATGAATATGAGAGTGTCAAAACTGTTTGAATTATATCGTTGCAAAATATTGTCTTGGACGGGGCGCATTCATTCGCACATGTACAATTCGAGCTTCTACAAAGTCAAAGCGCTCAAGCTGTCGCTATAACACAATCCATCACTGTATGACCTGACTGGATGTGACACCACTTATTCAAACGAACAGTACAGTAATTAATTTCCGCAATCTGATTTCTCCAGTTCCGGAGAAAGATTCAGTCTGTGGATGCAAACAGCGCTCGTGAAATCACTGTCTGTGCTGCCTTGCTTGTTGTCAATGATTTGTAACACATTATTAATATTTTTGGCTATTCGTGTCAGATAAAATTACATCTACTGTTCCCATTCAGTCGTCAATCAGTCATCATCTCTGAATGCAGACTAGTTAGGCTGCATCTCTGACTGCAGACTAGTGAGCCTGCATCTCTGACTGCAGACCACTGAGTCTGCCCATTCTGAAAGGAATCTCCGAGCTGCCTCCCAGCGAGAAAGCTTGTTTTCCTGAATATGCAGCATAATAATACGCGCTAGCATTGCCACTGTGTGTACGCAAGAGGAACTGACCCGCCTTGAATGAGCGTCTGAATACCAGCGTCACATGACTCAATATGAATGTCCGCTACGTAGTAGACGGCATGTACGTAGGCGGCCAAGTTCTGAGCTGTCTGCGCGTCCACCTCCATCAACCGCCGGCAGCCTATGAGATTTATAGTCTGATTTAAATTAGCCAGCATCTGACATTTGCGGCGCAAAATTGCGACATCACGGTGACAAGTGCTATTTGTGAGTAGCCACCACAGCACTCCACTCTCCACAACGATAGTAATTCGCTTTAAAGGTCTCTATCTGCTACAAAAATTTCGTGAGAAACTGAAATTCACATACGAAATTGATCTCGATGGTCGTTCTAAGCACTTCAGTATTCTATTCTATATTTTATTAATTACTGCCAGAGTTAAAAATAATTCTTTTGAAGTAATTGAAATTTTCCTATCCAGAGTAGGCTCCAAAATTATCACTTCATAACTGGAAAACTACTTCGTTTATTGCCTAAATATTCGCTCAGAAAGGATCTCTCCGAAGATGCGTAGCTCATCCGATTCCTACGTGTAAGCTTCGGAATAGGCACTTCGCTGCAATTTTGTCAATATTTAACTTGAAACAAACAAGAATTTCAAAGTTCAAAGTCTCTATCTCCTATTGAATTTGCATTTTCGAAGACGACGTTCTGTTCATCCTGATTTAGGTTCACTATGATTTCCCCAAATTATGCCAAGCGTATGCCGAAATGATTCCTTTGAAAAGCCTTTTGTAATCCGAACTGCGTCTCTAATGACCTCGCTGTCGACGGGACGTTTAAGTATAATGTTTCTTCTTTCTATCTCCTACAAAATTCAGGCAAAAATTCTGGAATTGATATGTGCTTAGATCTCTATAGTGTATCTGAGCATGTAAAAATCTGTTCTTTATTTTAATTAGGGCCGGAGTTCTGTTTTTTACTTTAAATAGGCGAAATTTTCAGGTCCGTAAAGGCTTTTTACTTGAGACAAAATTCTTCGCTCAAAGGAATTGACAACACAATGGGGACCGCAAATGTCAGACTCCCATTGGTGTGTTGGTAACTGAAGCACACCAACCCTCTAGCTACCTAGTGGGTTAACACTGTATGGCAAAATTACTCTGAATGATTAATGGAAACCACCTCAGCTGTAGTTTTACACATTCTCTCCTGACTGCACCGAGACCACACTTCAGCATTCAACACG
Source organism: Schistocerca piceifrons (assembly GCF_021461385.2). Lineage (NCBI taxonomy): Eukaryota > Metazoa > Arthropoda > Insecta > Orthoptera > Acrididae > Schistocerca > Schistocerca piceifrons. The sequence continues at coordinate 1,046,400,442 of NC_060139.1, read as the reverse complement.
CTTTAATTCGTTGTTTTCTACATCTTGTAAGGATCAACAACTTGGAAGGTGTTTCCCTCCACTATGCCACCATTCGTAAGCAAATGCCTTACTATCCATGATTCCCTATTGCTCTCTCTCTCTCTCTCTCTCTCTCTCTCTCTCTCCCTCTGTCTCTATCTCCTTCTTTCTCTCTCTGTCTCTCACTCACACACCCTCTCTCCCTCGCTACCCACTTCCCTGTCTACCTGCCTCTGTGTCCCTCGTCATCTCTGACGTTATCCCTCTCTATCCTTCTTTGCTACTCTCCCACTCTGAGTGAGACAAAAAATAATCTACTAATCCGTACCGTAAAAGGTATAACTTAATTATCGAAGTACATCAAAATGTTTATATCCTTAACTAGAAAGTTATTTAAGGTACGTTCGTTATTGGAGGCAAGGGTTGGACGCAATGGTTTGGTCTGGGTCCGCATCCTACGGCAATATTCAGCGTCCATTTCAAGTGGCTCTGGCTCTGAGCACTATGGGACTTAACATCTGAGGTCATCAGTCCCCTAGAACTTAGAACTACTTAAACCTAACTAACCTAAGGACATCACACACATCCATGCCCGAGGCAGGATTCGAACCTGCGACCGTAGCAGTCGCGCGGTACCGGACTGCGCGCCTAGAACCGCTAGACCACCGCGGCCGGCATTTCAAGTCATGTACCATTTGTTGACTACTTAGGAGAGCATTATTTAAGTTGGTACTGAAATATGGCACCAATTTTACAACGGACATACCTGCAACAGTCAACGAACTTCACAAGTACTTGTGAATTTACGCATGTAAAGGCGTCAGATTCCGAACAAAAGATTCTGAAAATTGAAATCTTTTATTGGAAGATTTTTACAAGATGACGACCGAATGGCTCTGAATGAAACGTTTCTATCACTACTGGTAAGCCCTCCAACCTCGATTCTTTCAAGAATCGAACTCCCATGTATAAAACACCTTTATATGTGTGATTTCTTTACAAATGACTAACACATTTGATGAGAAGCGCGTAAAACCTTTATGACTGAAGACGCAAAACCATAATAATAAAATCACAAACTAAAGTTATTTCCTTTCATTATTTTTTGGGGGGTATCGGTGAGAAATTATATATGTAAAGTGTGTTGGAAGTCGCTACGGTCTCTCATCCTCAAATACTGGGTGAATAAAGTCTGGGCAATTTGCGCGCCATGAGATACTCTGCTTCAAGACATATAAACAGTTTGTAATATTTGACTTACTGCGTTAAACTTTTAATGTAGAATCGGACGTCTTAATGAGTAGACTGTGACAGCATTTAAAATTTTTAAATTCAGCAAAAAATTAGATGAAGTATTGACAGTAAAATCTTTGTTTTCAAGCTGTTAGATAGGCAATCTACAACTAGGGCCGGATGACCGCATTAGCTGCTGTTTCGTCGAGGCACCCAAGCCACCCCACATCGGCAAAGTCGTACGTGATACCGGCCCAAAACATGACTGGCCCACTCTCCGTTGTAAAACTTTAGCCAGTAATGCTTTGCAAAAATAAGGTAGCAGCTTAACTCACCTGAAGCATCGCTTGCACCTGGTTGGCCAGCGCACCTGAGGGTGGAAGCCAAGGGGGCACAAGGGGTCGCCTTTGGAAGCTGGGAACTGTCGGCTGTACATTATTTCTGAAAAAGAGAGAAACTCTTGTAATCGATACCTCTTACAAAATTAACGATTTTGTGGCAAAGTAGAAACATCAGTCGTAAAGATCTTATGGACTAAAGGCAACAGGTTTCAATAAAATCCACGGCACATTTTCTACAAAGTCTAAAACAGCACAGGTATCAGTCAATATAGGCGACATGGAGGAACTCGAAAGTTGTCTCCGTTATAGCACAAAGTATTTTACTTCACGAATACTCAAGACAAACGGCGCCATGTTTTTTTCTTCTTCTTCCTCTTTTCTTCATGGAGCAGGTTTACAGCATGATTGGTCTTCACTGAAGTCATCTGTTCTCGGTTATCCTATATCTCTGATTCTCGCTGATCTACAATGTATTACTTCTTTAACTAATCCGTCTTTAGCCATCCTGTTGATGTGTTGTTTCCATTTTATGCAACCTTGACCTATTTTTTCATTCATAAACTATACATTAAGTTCTTATTTTATAGCCTTGTTTTGTTTTTGATTTGTGAAGACATAATCTCTAACTATCCTCAAAAATTTCATCTCAGCCGACTCTATTCTCTTCTTGTCTTTCTTAATTAGCGTCCAATATTCACTTTGATTTATCAGAATAAGGGTACCCATTACTTTGTAAAATTTTAGCTTTGTATCCATCCTTGTTTTGCCATCAGTGAATACGTGTTCTATGTAATGTGCCATATATATCTGAAACTCATCTAATTTATAGTGACATCTTTTTATATAACTGGCTAATAGTGCAGCCTAAGGAATGAAAACGTGACACGTGGTTATTGATTGATCACTTGATACTATTTTGGAGCGAATTGGATATTTTATTTAGAATGCTGTTGACTTAGTTTTTTTACTGGAATTTTTAGAGTATAGTTCTTACTTGTTTGATTGAGGCAATGTGTTGCAAACTGGAGGTCATTTCTCCTTGTGGATAATTATTTCATCATCGATAAAGAGCAGGGTATTTACGAGTGTATGTCCTGACATTAATCTGACGCCTTGTTTAACTTCCCGTTTGTATTTCCTAACAATGTCGTCTTAGTACTGTTGATACTGTCACTCTCCGTTGTTTGATCTTTATTGGTTCTATCTTCCCTTTCCCTGTATTTGTTATAATTCCTGTATGCTGATACAAGCTCTACATTATTTGTACCAAATTTCTCGGACACCCTTGCTTTTCCACGATGTTCCAAAGCTTCACTCATAATCTATGAATGCGATATGAGTCTTCGGGTTGTATTTCCGTAGTTGTTCAATTAGCTGACGTGCGTCAGCAACATCGTCAGTACAAGTTCGTTCTTCTCTAAAGCCATTTTGTTCCTCTGTTCGGAGGGCGTCAGCTATCTTTCTCATTCTATTGCTAATGACATCTGTAAGAAGCATGCAGAAGGCTTATTCCTCCATAGTTTTCATGGACATTTCTTCTCCCATTTTTGTACAGCGCATCACCTCCGCTATCTTCTACGGTTCTAGTATCACCCTCGTCTTTCAGCATTCATGTAAAGAAGAGCCTTAGTGTAACGTTGACACTCTGTTTTTAAGGAATTCTACGTTGATCCTGTCAGGAATTGCAGCTTTCCTGTTTTCCGTTTGATTCAGCGCCTTCCGTATCTCATCTCGTGTGAGGTCATCGCCTTGATATAAAAGATGGTCTCTTTTATCCTTTGAAGTTGTAATTCTTTGCCATCTTCTTTAGTCTATACTCGGTAGGGTTTTATCCAAGTATCTTTATCTATGACATTTAAACCTGCAGCATCCCTTTCTTATTTCACGAGTTTATAAACCACCTCTTGTCTATTACTCACGTCATTTTCTATAGTTGATATACATCTGTCTCACGATTCTTGATGATGTTTCCTTGCTATTGTTTCGACAAAGATGTGCTTTTTTACATTTATATCCCTCGACTCTCTTACCTATTACAACGCAGTTTCAAGAGATAAGCATTTTTTTACTTTAACTGCATTCTCGATCATTCCATATTGTGAAGTCAACATTACGCTTGAAAAGGGACACAGAATGACCCTCATTCTAAGATTAAAGTTAATATTACTAGACATACTATAAGTTTTAACACAGGTTTCAGTTACACATTCTGGGGTTATTGGGAATGACTGAGTATTATTAACTTAAAATTAGTTTCCATTACTTGATTTATGAAGCTGTGAAAAACTCAAGGTCCTGACAGCCATAAACGACTTAACAGCGTAAGATTTTAGCGGTAGGTTGAAATAAACTGCTTCTGTTTGTTTCTCACGAACACAGCACTTTTACAAGCAAACTTAACAGCCATTTCGTTTCTGAATTGAATGAACATATACACAAAGTTTGCCAGCTGATAGAACGAATCCTTTAGGAAAACTGGATGATGAAGCTACAGCAAAGTTAATTGTGTGCTTCCGGCTGTTATGTCAAATTGTTGTTTCCATTTTATGCATAATGTTTCAACCCAGCTGTGGCGCGTTGTCGAAGTATGCGTAAAATGGAAACAACTCGGCAGAACACCCTGAAGCAAACAAGTAATAAATCGCGCCTAGAAATTCTGGGAGATTATAGCAAAGTCAAGAAGTTAACTGGGTTTCGCTGTTCAAAGCTTTGAAGGAATAATTTTTTCTGGTCACAGCAGTAAGTTGGGTCGCCCACCACAGGCAAAGTAATTTGAAGATAAAGCGCAGGGCCTGTTTTTTTGCGCCAGCCGAGGAATTGCATTTACTTTGAACGGTTGCACTCACAGTTTCAGCTTCAGTTTAAATATGCCAGTGTCTAGCGATATCAGCGTAATAATGTACATCATTTCGTTCACTTATTTGTCTTCTTCGGTCTGCAAAAGCTTTAAAAAATGTCCGAAACAACTGACTGCTTCTAGTGAATGATTACTGGTTTCCTTTATTTTCTACCTCTTATCTGCACCAAATTATAGACACATGGAGTAATATTTCTCTTTAGCACATAAATAAACCAAAAAATTACATGTTTTCACTTAAAAATTAGATTTTGAGATGCTTTCTGGTTGGTCACTGATAGTTTTGTTTTCTTACCACAGTTTGAGATACTTTTATCGGTGGCTTGCACACATTTAGTCTATATAAACTTCCGGATAATTTGCTTTCACAATAAATATAAAGTACCTTCTTAACAGTTCTAGCGAGCTTAATTACCAAATGTGGAACTGTCGTTGCTCGACTGAATGTGACATAGCGAAGGGTAATACATGATATTTACGAGGTCGTAAGGAGAATTGAGCCATAAAGACTTTATTGTGTTTTGTATCTACATACACTGATAAGCCAAAACATTACGACCACTGTCCACGGCCACCTTGGATGCCACGTGGAGGCGTTGACACGATAACAATAGTATGTAAGCGGGTCTGACACGTATATGGGATCACCCTAGCGAAGATATGGGCTGCAAATGGAAAAATTCATTGACATAAGCGACTTTGACAAAGGGCAGATTATTATTACGCTTCGTCTATAAACGGGTATCTCGAAAACGGCGAAACGGGTCGAATGTTCACGTGCCACTATCGTAAGCATCTACGGAAAGCAGTCGAAGAACAGTGCAACTATTTCAAAGCGCTAAATGGCTGGACGTTCACGACTCTTCACAGAACGTAGGGTTGGGAGGCTTGCCTACTTTCTCAAAGTAGGCTAGTTGGTGATCAGTTGCATCTCTGTGGAAGAGCACAATGATGGTGTTCGCACAACTGTTTGGGAGCACACCGTTCATCGTACACCGTTGAACATAAGGCTCTGCAACTGACTACCCCTACGCGTTCACATGTTGACCCAATGACATCGTCTATTACGACTGCAGTGGGCAGGGGACCATGGCGATCAGTGCGTTAATCAGTGGAAACGTGTCGGCTCTTCGGGTCAATCACATTTTTACTGCACTAGGCCGCTGGTCGTAGCCACAACGCCGTCTTCGATGTAAACGGCGGCTCGAAATGTGCAGCGCGCCGCGGACGGAGGCTCGTGGGAGTAATCGAGGACACGCTGACTGCTGCGAACCATCCCTTCATGCTTTGTCTTCCCCTACGGCGATGTCATCTTTCAGCAGTATAATTGTCCGTGTCTCGGAGCCAGAACCCTGCTACGGTGGCCCGAGGAGCATTATAGAGAACTCAAGTTGATGTCTCGGCTACCAAATTCGCCTCATGTAAATCCCACGGAACCCATCGGGTATATATTGGACGCCATCACAGCGTACGCAAATCAGCGGCCCGGTATTTACGTGAATTGCATGACCTGTGCGTAGACATCTAATGACATATACTTCCACAAACCTACCAACAAACTGTCGGATCCCTGATATTCTGAATCAGTGATGTATTTCGTTCCAAAGACTGACAAGAAAGCTATTAAGCAGGTGGTCATAATGTTTTGGCTCATCATCGTATATACTCTACAAGCCACTGTACAGTACAATGCATTTCATACATTTCTGTCCTACTTCATTCGACTATTGAGGGTGGGAAAAATGATTGCCTGTCTGAACTGGTGAGCGGCCTAATCTCTTTCTCCGAGCGAGGTTGCACAGTGGTTAGCACACTGGACTCGCATTCGGGAGGACGACGGTTCAAACCCGCGTCCAGCCATCCTGATTTAGGTTTTCCGTGATTTCCCTAAATCGCTGCAGGAAAATGCCGGGATAGTTCCTTTGAAAGGGCACGACAGATGTCCCCCGTATCCTTTCCTAATCCGAGATTGTGCTCCGTCTCTAATGACCTCGTTGCCGACGGGATGTTAATCCCCTCCTCTTCCTCCTCTAATCTCTTTCCTTATTCTCACGAAAACTACGCGAGATGTGTGATGGAAGCACTATATTCGCTCTTCCTCGTATACTTTTTATCTAAATCTAACAGACAGGATTTCGCGAAAAGAACCTTTCTTTCGAAGGTTCTTTAAGTTCCCTGAACATCTCCTTCACTTCTATTTTACCAACCTGTTGACGAGCCGACCAACGCGTCTCTGAATTCATCCGATAGTTGCTACCATGCTAACTTCCATAAGGATAGCAACTGCTGAAGCAGTATCCTAGTCCACCTCGGTAGCTGCGCGATCAACGCGGCAAACTGCTTAAGGAAGGGACCCGGATTCGATTACGGGCCAGATCGAAGAGTTTCTCGACTTAATCTCGTATCGTCATAACTGTTGGGTTTGCACTGAAAGCCAATAAATAAATAAAAAATAAAAAAAAGAAGAGTACAAGTATTAACAGCACCAGTCTCTTGTATGTGGTTTGCTTTGAAGATGCACTGCGCTTTCCCTTGTTCGTCAGTGTACAATAGGAAACCAGTTATACGTGAATTAGAAGAAAAGCATGCAAAGTGATTAGAGCTAGGAATGTGAGGAAAGACCTTACGTAGCGAGCGCAGGCATCGTCTGCAGTGGAACAGTGATCATTAGAAATTAAAACTGTAGAGCAGCCACAAGAGGAGTTTAACCTTTCTTTATTTTGCCATGCTCATTCTTTTTTGGGTATATCGTTTAAGAGCAATTCGTCCGCAAATTTCTAAGACCAACACAACTGTGGGAGACTGTATACTAGTTACAGTCAGTTTAGTTATCACACTTCAGTTTTTGGCTACTGGTGATTAGTTCAGAAGATGTACCTCTTCAAAGTGAAATGTTTGGCCCCTTCCCCCAGATAAACGAGCCATCCAAACTGCACTTCCCATCGATATTCCTCTTGATACCAGATGTGTAAAAAGCAATTTGTCTTATAATTGGTAAGACCAATATCAGTATGAAAGAGTGTACATCAGTTACAACCGCACTGGTGATCATTCTTCACTTATTAGACACCGGTAATTCAAACGGAAGTTTGGTGTCTTTATTAAAAGTGAACTTCTAATCGATTTGCCTCTTGCAGCGCTTTGGTGCAAGGACTCGAGGAATTCATTAAAATATTTTGAAATATGGATGAAACGATTGTGTTAACATTTTATTTTGGTTCACCAGTACAGAGATCGAACTACGAACATCATAAATGCGACACACCTACGGCCAGAGTTATATGACAATAGTGAAATGACAACAGCGAGAAAATTTGAGAAATCGGAGTTAATATATAGGCTTACCGGCAACCATTCTTCCTGGCGCTATTTTTGAGTGGAACAGGAAAGGGGGGGAATCACTTATTGGTGCCAGAACTCTCCACCACACACCGTCAGATGGCTTGCGGAGTATTGATGTAGATGTAGAAATATTGTTTCACCGCTCAAATTGCCTCTACAGCAGAGTCGGCGTGTGAAAGAGGAAACAAGGTACACATGGCCCCGACGTGCGAAACATTCGCCGCTCTTGGTGGGCAACGCTAGCAACACCGTAAAATTGCCGTGTACTGCAGCCAAACGACTACAATGTTGACGGCAATTAGCTGAAACGCCCTGCTTCATCAGCAATGTTGTCCAGCCACACTGTAAAATTGCCCTGTACTGCAGCCAAAAGACAGCAATGTTGCCGGCGATACTACTGCGAGCACACAGTGCCGTAACATGCGAGGAATGTCGTAATATACAATGAGGTGACAAAAGTCATGGGATAGCGACACGCACATAAACAGATGGCAGTAGTATCGCGTGCACAAGGTATAAACGGGCAGTGCATTGGTGGAGGTGTCATTTGTACTCGGGTGATTCACGTGAAAAGTTTCCTACGTGATTATGGTCGCACCACGGTAATTAACAGACGGCAGTTGGAGCTAGATGGATGGAGCATTCCATTTCGGAAATCGTTACGGAATTCAATATTCCGAGATCCACAGTGCTAACATTGAGCCGAAAATACCAAATTTCAGGCATTATCTCCCACCACGGACAACGCAATGGTCGACGGCCTTCATTTACCGATCGAAAAAAGCGCCGTTTGCGTAGTGTTGTCAGTGCTAACAAAGAAACAACACTGCTTGAAGTAACCGCAGAAATCGACGTGGGACGTACGACGAACGTATCTGCGAGAACAGTGCGGCGAAATTTTCGGCTAACGGGCTATGGCAGCAGACGACCGACGCAAGTGACTTTGCTGACAGCACGACACCACCTGCAGCGCCTGTCCAGGGCTTAACATCATAACGTTTGAACTGTGGTCTGGTCAGATGAGTCCCGATTCCACGTGGTGAGAGCTGATGGTAGTGTTCGAGT